>NC_091085.1:12423333-13029166 GCF_032405125.1 Capricornis sumatraensis
GTCTCAGCAGAAGGAATTAAGAAAAGAGGAGGGAAGAACTAGGAAGAACCTGGTCAGGGCAGTGTCCTCCGTTTCTTTGCTCTTAAAACCCTGGGGATGGCTTCCTGTGAGAATGAGGCCCTAAGTCCTCGTCATGCCTGCTTCCTGCCTTGCCTCTTGGATCCTGTGAGGCTTCTGGTGCCTCAGCCAATAGCCTTCTTTCCACTCATGGACTAGAGGCTGCTCCTCCTTCCTCGGGGCCCCCTCCCCTCCCTGCTCACTGTCACATTAGGTCCCACGCATCCTTCAGGTTTCAGCTCAGTTGAAGCCTTCCCTGGCCCCCACTGTGTGTTGTCAGCACACTTTTTTTGGTAGCACTTGCTTGTTTGCGTGATTAGTCAACTAATGCTTGCTTTGATGATAAGCGCCATGAGAACAGATAAATGCTTGCCCTTGATTGTACACATCATAAAAACAGATAAATATCTGTTCGGCTTACTCTCATACCTCAGCACTGAGCATTTCTTGAGATAATACGCCCTCAAAACATGAGATCAGTGGAGACGCTACCAGATTTGATAACTGATTAGGAGGAATGCAGGCTTTAGAACGCTAATGACGGAAAAAGTGGCGCTGCCATTTGCTATGAAAGAGAGCACAGGATAAAGGGTTGCCAGGAGTCATTTATGAACCCAGCGTTGTACATATTGATTTGGAGGGCCTGAAGGTCATGAATTTGTCCAGCAGGACATAGCACATTTAACACTTAAGGGAAATATTACAGCTAAGGAAAGAAAGAAAGGATGAAGAGTTTGTAGGTATATTAGTGAGAATTAGTTTAGAACAGCAAATAACTCCAAAAGAAGAGCAAAAACATCCAAAAGACGGAGACTGAAATTTGTAAGGACTTCTTTCTGTCTCCCCTAAAAGAGTCTGTAGGTAGGAAGTCCCAGGCTGTCTGGCGGCTGCATGGCCCCTGAGCCCGCCCTCTCCCTCTCTTCTCTGTGCCACCGTTCTTAGTGTGTGGATTCGATCCTCAAAGTTGCCTTTGGCCCCAGATGTCTGCTGGGGCTCCAGTCATCAAAGCTGTCTTTCTGGCAGCAGGAAGGAAGGAGGAGGAGGTGAAACAGACTCCCCTGAAAGCCCAGTCCACTTCCGTCTCACTGGCCAAAGCTTAGACAAGAAGTGACTCTTGCTTTAAGTTAAGCTGAGGATGTAGCCTTTGAGATGTGTGCATTGCTACCTTGAAGAAAGTCAGTGATTCTTTTACTAAGAATAATAATGGTTCTCAGGTGAGTGAGGGCTGATTGTACCACAGCCCAGAGGAGACAGTCGAGAGAAATGTGGCTTCATAAATACTCCCCCTGCTGAGAGGCACAAGTCTCCAGTAACAGAGGTATGGGATGTTAGTGCAACAGGGAAACTCGGGAATCGCCTGGTCAGTACGCGCATGTGGCTGTTGCAGAGACTTGACCCCTAGAGATGATGAGACTTGGCCAACATCACATAGCAAGTGGAAGGCAGGGCTGGGCAGAACCAGAGTCCCTGGAGGAAGTCAAGGACCATTAGACAGGGAGTTTGTGGCAGCTCCATCTGAACCCACCCAAATAAGGGCTCACTTTACACAATTTTACAGTCACTCAAGGGAGACCTCGGAGAAGGCAATGGCACCCCACTCCAGCACTCCTGCCTGGAAAATCCCATGGACGGAGGAGCCTGGAAGGCTGCAGTCTATGGGGTTGCTGAGGGTCGGACACGACTGAGCAACTTCACTTTCACTTTTCACTTTCATGCATTGGAGAAGGACATAGCAACCCACTCCAGTGTTCTTGCCTGGAGAATCCCAGGGACGGGGGAGCCTGGTGGACTGCTGTCTGTGGGGTCACACAGAGTCGGACACGGCTAAAGTGACTTAGCAGCAGTAGCAAGGGAGACCTGGCAGGGGGCGGGCTTGGATCTGCATCTCAGCTGTGTGACCTTCTCTGAGCCTCAGACTCTGTGCTGTGTGAAGGCGGAATGGCACACACAGGCACCCCATATTTGGTAGTCATGATTATGATTATCATTATCATTAGAAAGCAATAAATCTTTTTGGAATCATGGAATGAATTGGTGAACACGTAAAACATGAATGAATGAAATGAGAACAGCCAGCCAGCCCTCTGAGATGATTTCACTGTAAAACTGGATAGGTAGCTTCTCATGAATGAGTGAAATTCGTTGGATGGTTCACCCGTCCATCTGAGATATCTCAAGTGTAAAGCTGGGTAGGGAGCGTCTTGTGTGCCCCAGCTCCCCGTTCCATCCTTCCGGTTCTGCATGTCTGTCCCCCTGCCGTCTGTGTGCCTTTGGGTCCACTGCAGCCTGCCTGCCAAACCGTGCCTCGCCCCTTGTGACTCTGATCCCCTTCCAGACACACCAGTCCTATAAAGGCTGCCTCCACACCTTGATCTAATTTTCCCGTTTTCACCTTCACGTATCTCCTCTTCCACTATTTCATCTTCAGCTCACCCCCTCTCCCATTCATCGGGCAATATATTGTGACTGTTTCCATGAGGCTGAGCTCAGGATTGTGGGCCAGTATAAAGAAGACCACAGTCCCAGACTCTGGCCTTGAATCATTTCCATCATGATGACAAATGCCTCTCAGACGTCATGACTTGGAGGTAAGATACAGACACCCGCACTGTAGCTATGTCTTCCTCACCGGCCCCCTTCATCACTGACACTTCTCAGCTCTGTCTTGATCTACTATTTGCCGCTTAACACCGTTTTGTGTTATCGTTAGTAATTCTTATCAAATTTAAAATGCTGGGAAATAGTTATATTTGTGGTCTTTTCTTTTCTATGTTAAGGAAAAAAAAAAAACCAAAAATACTTCATCAGTTCAATATCAACACTCCAGGTAAAATAGCATTAAATTACCAGGTGAAACATGCAACATCCAGAAACACTGTGAGTGAGATCCTCATTAAAATTAATTTGTTTTCCCTGAACATACACCGGATTGGAGTTTTATTTGGAAACACAGAATTTATATCTGTTGTAAAATATGGCAATAAGTCTCCTGTGGCCGTGGCCAGGACTGTGTGCCAGCTGGAGCGAAAGCAGAACTCTGGTGTTAGTTTGTCTGGGGAGGCTTCTCATCCAGGGAGCCCGAAGCCCTCCCTGTGGCGAGAACAGCCCGAGTTTCCTCTCCCACCACTTCTGCATCTGCCACTAACTAGCTGGGTGACTCTGGGACCGCCGCTTCACTTCCCTGGCCTCAGTGTCCCCATCTGCAATATCCAGACGCTAGAGTCAACCGTTTCCAAGTCAGCAGTTCTCACACTAAACAGTGCACAAAAAGCATCTGAGCAGCTGCTTAAAAATTCCAAGTCCTGTCTTCATCCCCGAGGGGGTTTGGGCCCAGGAATCAGGGGTTTTAATAAGCATCCCAGATTATTTTCCAGGGGGTAGTCTGAGGGCCATGCTGCGGAATCCACTGTAAGCTCTTACTGAGATCCAGCACTTCGGTGTGCTGGGTCTTCCTCAAAAGCATATTTCAAATAAATTCTCAAAGAAGAAGGAAGAGAAGACGGAGGAAGAAAGCAGAAAGGGAATAAGAGAGGCCCCTATCATCCCTGAAAAGGAGCTCTGCAGCGCAGGCAGCGTGGTCCCGGGCAGGCGCTCCCCTCCCCGCCACGCACGGGGGACATACCGGACATTTTTAGCAGCCCCTCGCAGTGCCAAGCGATTCCCCCAAGACTTGAGGGGGTAACAGTACAAGTGAGGCATGACCAGCTGAGTCCAGGGAGACGAGGTGTCTTCGGTGTTCCCCCGGGAGGAAAACACAAGCATGAGTCCCTTGGCACCCAGGAGCAATCACCTTCAAAGACCAGCTCCCTTCTTCAAGGATCTGAAAGGCCGCGGCTGCTGCCGCCGCTGCTAAGTCGCTTCAGTCGTGTCCGACTCTGTGCGACCCCATAGACAGCAGCTCACCAGGCTCCCCCATCCCTGGGATTCTCCAGGCGAGAACACTGGAGTGGGTTGCCATTTCCTTCTCCAATGCATGAAAGTGAAAAGTGAAAGTGAAGTCGAGTCTGACACTGTGCAACCCCATGGACTGCAGCCTACCAGGTTCCTCCATCCATGGGATTCTCCAGGCAAGAGTACTGGAGTGGGTTGCCATTGCTTTCTCCGGAGAGGCAGCGGGGAGAGACCTAATTTCCCTTAACGAGGTCTTCTTATTGCTGATCTAGGGTGATAGGTACCACCAGGCACTTTGGGGCATTTAAATCAGGAACTGCTTAGAACAAGCGTGGAAATAACAACAGTGGCTAGAACTCACTTTATGCCGGGGAAAATTCTAAGCAATCTACCTGCACTAACTCATGTAAGCCTTTCAGCAATCCCCTGCAGGAGGAATTATGACTGTGGTCATTTTCCAGAGATGGAGGGTCATGGCTATGAAACAGAAGACCCGGGATTCTAGGTAGGGCAGTCTGACCTTGCAGCTGAAGTTCTCCACTTGGCTCTGCCACTGTTCTGAGGCGTCTCAGCTCTCCCTCGCTGTAGCTCATGAACCCAAGAGCTCCTTGGTTGTCCCTTTCTCAGCTTGCTCATCCTCATCATCCTCATTTCTTTTTCCCATCTCATCTCTGTTCTGCAGGAGGGCTTCGCAGAGGGAGGACCAATCCAAGAGGAGTCCGTGCTCAGGAGGATAACAGAGGGCAGCCTCGTACCCTCCTTGGCAGCAAACACTCAGAAATCTGGGGCAAGCCAAGTCTGGTGCCTAGAGAAAATACAGGGGCAACACAGCCTGGATGATCAGACTCTTCGGGGTCCTGCTATTAACACATAATTGCAAGAAAAGCTGGTGCAAGCCCCTCTCCAACCCTCTCCACTCAGCTCAGTCCCCTTCAGAGTGGAGGTCTAGTTCATTTTCTTTTGAGAGCTGCACTTTTTTCCCCCTAAGTAGGCTCTTCTTAGTCTTCAGGTGATTAGATGAAAAAGATAAAACGCCTTGTGCATGTAAAGTTTCCTCCTGCAGGGGGTGAGTGGCTGGGAGAGAGCCTCTGTAATGATGAGTCACCGGCTGGATTTGAAACATCTACAAAGATGCACGGGCGAAGACTCGGGAAATAACCAGCTGACTGGCACTTCTGAACCCAGTTTCTGCCACGGATTAGCTCTCCTAATTCTTTTCCTCGTCGTTTTTCACTGCTGTGGCGCTAAGCAGCAGCCTGCTCGCTGGCCTCATTAAAATGCAGATCTATACTTCCTCCTCTACCTGGAGTCCTGGGAGCCAGACTCTGCACAGAGGGGAGAAATGAGAGCAGGGCTAAAGAGGAACATATAAAAAATAAATGAGCCATTCATAAAAGTGAGTATTATTACCAAAAGGAGCCGTCTGCCAACATCTCTGTGTGTATATTAACTCTGGATGCTGAGCTCTGGAACAACACAGAATTAAGCCAATGCATCATCTTTTTAGCAGTTGCTCAGTTGATCTACTATTAACTTTAAACAAACCAATTGTGAAATGAGCGCTTCGCTCTGCCATAATGATGATGAGACTTCTCCCAGTACTATTTTTTATAATGTAAGCTTGAAAATTGTGAAAATAAATTCAGCTGTGCTTAGTACACGCTCACAGTTCTGCAAAGAAGCCAGACATTCGGATCAGGTTCGGGGGGGAGGGTGGCCTTGTTTCACTCAAACAGCTTTATGAAGTCATTTGCACACATTCTAAAAACTGACTTTATTTTTCTTTAACTTAGCATATCTTTCCCTGAAAATCCGATATGCCAATATGTTGGGCTTTTTGCTGTCTCCATGAGCAACTGCAGATGGCTTTTTTTCTTCACACTGAAAGATGTACATGTTCGATGCCTGTCTTGTCTCCTAAGGCCTGTGAATCTACTGAGGTAAAAGTAGCAAAGAATCCCACAAAGAACCTTCTTGTCATCAGCAAGGTCCCCAAGACAGTCTGAGCACCTGTTTCTTTTCAGTTTTTTAAAAAAATATTTGTTACTGCCGTATCGTTGCTTTGGGGCTTCCCAGATGGCGCAATGGTAAAGAATCTGCCTGGCAACCCAGTCCAGCACTCTTGCCTGGAGAATCCCAGGGACAGAGGAGCCTGGCGGGCTACAGTCCATGCGGTTGCAAAGAGTGGGACACGACTGAGCAACAGGATGTATGCACGCAGTTGCTTTACAATGCTGTGTTAGTTTCTGCTACACAGCAAAGGGAATCAGCTATACGTACACATGCATCCCCTCTTTTCTGGATTTCCTTCCCATTCAGGTGTCCACAGAGCACTGAGTGGCGTTCCCTGTCTGAGCACCTATTTCTTAGGCAGCTGAATGAGTCTTATTGCTCTTCGCTTCTCACAGTTGGAGCTGGGCCCAGGCCCCTCTGGCGAACTGTGACTCTGCAGGAAAAAGAACAACTGATCCCCACCCGCGGCTGGTGGAATCAGGGTCGTGACTCTGCAGGCACCCCTTGTACATCTCTGCGGGCTACAAGCTCGCGTCCGTCGCCCGCAGTTCTGAGAACAGTCCGCTGCAGACGCTGGCCGGAAGGGTCATTACGGTCGCTGATGTCCTCACCATCTGGAACGATCACAGTTGTCAGCATCCAAGCTGACTCACCGTGCTGAGGAGTCGGTTCTCTTGTGGCAGCTCCAACCAGGAGGGGCGAAGCCGTTGCTTAGTGCTGTGGTGGGAAGCAAATGCCAGCCAGATGAAAAGGAGGGGCTGCTGATTTGCTCTTGCCTGTTTGTTTGAAAATAAAGTGACGTGGAATCTCCTGCTCAGCTGCATCTGATAACAGGCCACATTTCCTGCCAGGAGCTGGGCTGTGTCCACGGCAGAGGACCTGTGCTTCCTCTCGGTGGTACCCTGAAGGAGCTGCAATTCCCTGGTGGAGGCTGAAGCAGTCTGGTGTGGAGAGGCTGCACAAACAGATGAGGGTATGATTTCTTATGCAACACTCGCCCGGCAGCATTTGCCCTTAGGTTGCTCTGTGCAGATCCTGCCCTCACCAGAGACACCTGGGGGCTGGCACACTTGGGCCCTGCGGAAAGCCCCATCGGCAGGTGGACGCTCAGAGGGGTTACTCATCCTGCGTTTCAGCTCTTACCTCCTGGCCACCCTTGATTTGGGACTTGCAACCTCCAGAGCTGTGAGCGAACACGTTCAGTTTGTGGGCATTTGTATGGTAGCCCTAGGAAACTAAGCCCATGGGGAACCCTCAGACCTTACACGTCATGAGAAGCAGCCGGCAGACCAGAGCCGAGAGGACTCTCCTTACGACCGAGGCTTCCGTCAGCTCCTCCATGAGACGCGGCACCGAATATCCTTAGAGTCCGTGCTATAAAATATGAAAAGTTTTCATCTCATGGGGGTTTGATTTCTTTGAATCAACTCCTTTCGTCACCATCAAGGATGCTGAGTCTAGGCTGAAATCTCACCTCTGTCCTTTCCAGGTTGGGCAGAAGCAGGCATGCCATGACGATTTCTCCTGGAGGTGACAGTGCAGGGCGTCTTTTTACACCATGTCCTGTTCATTGCCATGTGGTGGCCACGTCGTCCTCTTCTCTGCTCGTCTTTCCAGCCTCCTTTCCTCCTTGGTCTTGCCTTCTGCAGGCACTTGCTCATTTCACCTGTGATCCTGAGGACCCTGTTGTGAGGAAATCCACCAGCATCCTTATTCTTAAAAGAAAAGTGAACACTGAAGTAGCATTTACACGTTATCCAGTAAGCTCATTTAATCCTTACAACTAACCTGTTGCATGCCTCTTTCATAGACAGTGAAACTGAGGCCCAGAGCAGCTAACCTGCCCAAGGTCAATGGCCAATGAGTGACAGGAAGACATAAACCCACAGAGTCTGACTCAAGAGTCCCATGCGTAACATGGGATAAACTACTTCCAAATGGGCAGCAGAGGAAAAAGTGCCACTGGGGCTGGTGACCACATGCCACCTTCTCCTCCCCATGCCCACCAGCCCTTTGGGACCGTCCCACTTGAGAGCAAAGCACCTCTCATCGTGTACAACTCCCCCTTGACCCAGGAGACACATGAAGCTATCTGTAATTTCCTACAGCCTCAGCCGTGAGTGAGCTAAAATTAAGCCTAAATGGAAGCTGCAGAGAGTGATTCAAGATCTGCTGGCTTCCAGAACAAGCCTCGCCCCCTTGCGCCCAGGTGGCCCCTAAGTGGAAGCCATCTCGCTCCCTCCCCTAGAGGGGCGGGGCTGCAGAATATGTCTAAATGTCTGAATATGTCTCAACGTGTCTCATGAGAAGAAGGGGCTGCCCTTCCTGTCTGTCCACGCTGTCCTCCCACTTCTGGCTCCTTCCTGAGGACCAGCCTCCTTCCCTGGCAATGACCAATTCCCCTCCCCACCCATGCCAAGAAAAGTCCTCTCCTTCCCCCCCAGGATAGAGTCTTACCCCATGCTCTCAACAAGACCCCTTCCTGACACAACACAGTAAACCCAGCATCAAACATCCTCTGTACAACGCAGGGGGCAGGTTCTGGACTGTCACCTCCTGACCCTGTAACCTGTCAACACAGACACACTCTTACCCTACTAGCCATTTACTCCCTGCTATAATCAAAAGGACAAAAGGAGCTAAGTTTACTGGGGAGTATAAGGAACATTGGGCTTCCCAGGTGGTGCTACTGGTAAAGAACCCACCTGTCAATGCAGGAGTTGCAGGCTTGATCCCTGGGTTGGGAAGATCCCCTGGAGGAGGAAATGGCAACCCACTCCAGGATTTTAGCCTGGAGAATCCCATGGACAGAGGAGCCTGGCGGGCTATGGTCTGTAGAGTTGCAAAGAGTTGGACACGACTGAAGCAACTTAGCACATAAGGAATGCTTATTTCTTGTTTCAGGTATTCCTTGAGTTCC
Source organism: Capricornis sumatraensis (assembly GCF_032405125.1). NCBI lineage: Eukaryota > Metazoa > Chordata > Mammalia > Artiodactyla > Bovidae > Capricornis > Capricornis sumatraensis. The sequence goes on from NC_091085.1 coordinate 12,432,215, forward strand.
CTGGTGGCTCAGACGGTAAAGCGTCTGTCTACAATGCGGGAGACCCGGGTTCGATCCCTGGATTGGGAAGATCCCCTGGAGAAGGAACCGGCAATCCACTCCAGGACTATTGCCTGGAAAATCCCATGGACAGAGGAGCCTCGTAGGCCCCAGTACATGGGGTCACAAAGAGTCGGACACGACTGGGCGGCTTTGCTCACTCAGGTGTTCCGGCCACAGGGGACTCATGGCATTGTCCAGTCAGCCCCAAACCCTTAGAAAAAGAAACTGACAATAAGACCGCAGTGAAAGTTACCCTTGGCTTCTGGGAAGCTGTCTTGACCCTAATTGCTATATTTCATTTGGTCCCTTCTGCCAAAAACTGGCATCTGATTTCTGCCTGTGCCAATGACTCCAGTTATTAACTCGATGCCAGGGTGTGACACGTTTGAAAATTACTGCAAATTTAGTGACGGCTCGGTGCTGGTCAAAGGCTGTGCACACTGCAAAAGTGAAAGTATGGTTTTTGCTTCAGGAAAATCTGCAGAACACTCTCTTAAACCACTGCCTGATGTGAAAGGGAGGGTTTTGTTCCTTCCCCAGTAGAAACCAATTTCTGATTGGTATATTGGTATATTGGTATATTTCTGAGCTGTATGTTATGTGCTGAAAATGAAGTTATCTATTTTTTAAATCACTTCTGGTTCAAAAAAGCAACTTGCTATCATGATCATGATAGTAGTTTTAAGATCAAGTTCTTCAAAAGACAAATAAGATTTTTCCAAATGTTATCACACTGAAATATTGAACATTAGAATCTCGATTGATCAACAGTTCATACTCAGGATATTAGGAAAGCAACTGACTCAGTTATAGGGCAGCCTCTAGCAGAATCTAGAAATGTGCTTAGGAAATGAAGGTTATTGGTTTTTAAGTTAAGGAAGGAAACTTGGTGATTCAACTTCTCATCTTAAAGATGAAGGTGAGGGGCTCCGCTGGTGGTCTGGCGGTTAGGACTCTGTCTCTACTGCAAGGGGCAGAAGTTCAGTTCCTGGTTGGGAACTAAGACCCTGAATGCTGCTAGATGTGGCCAGTAAATAAATAAAAATAAAAACCCCCACAAAACACCATGATGAACAACAGCAAAAAGAAGAAGAAGAAGAAGAAAAAAAAAACAACGAAGAAGGTGGGAGAACTTCTCTGCTGGTCCATTGGTTAAGACTCTGTACTCCCAAAGCAAGGGATGTGGATTTGATCCCTGGTTGAGGAACTAAGATCACATATGCTTCATGTCATGGCCAAAAAATTAAAATTTAAAAAAAAGATGAAGGGGAAAAAAGGTTTGCAGGTAAGTTTGGGAAAAATCGTCAGTCCCCAGAAGGGGTGCTTTCCAGCCCTGCGGAGTGTTCACATTTGGCGGCCTGTGCTGTGCTCAGGACTGCAGGCTACTGATACTTTTGGTGTCTGACCTGAACCAAATGCCGCAGGGCCGCCCCAGTGTTTTTCACACCTCCCTTGCACCCCGCGCCTGTCCAGCTCACTTCAGGATGGAAGTCTTCATCTTTGAAAACCTCAGGGTTGCCTGGCTGCACTAACCACGTCAGCCACACCCCTACTGTCTCACCAGCCCCAGGGAAAGCCAGTGCTCACAGCAGCCATTCTTCTTTGCTTGCTTTCTGTCTCGTTTTCCTTCTATTTTATACCTAATTATATTCCTCTAAACCTCTGGCTGGCTTCATTTTAGCCCATCTACTAACATAAGAACCAGAAAGTCTTACCATCAAATTTCTGAACTTAAAAAGGCTCTTAATTTTGCCAAAAGTTACCCCGAAGATGACCTTAACCACGTCATCCTTATAGGTTTCCTCTTTCCCTTCTCTGGATCATGCTTTTTAAAAGGGATCAATTTGGGCAGAAAAAGAATTGATCCTGTATTCATTTAGGCAAAAGAAATCAGGTATTTAGCTTTGAGACGAAATTTTTTTAATAAAGGAGAGCTGAAACTTACTTTCATATGTTAATAAACAATACAAAAGAAACAAAAAGTGATTATCTGGGTAGAATCAAGGGGAAAGCCCTCCTGTAGAGAGATGCTTGCACATTGCTTCTATCAACATAAAGTTCAATCAGCACTCTAGTTCTGAAAATATTTTTATAAATAGTTTTATTGTATATATAATAACTACCCATTTTAAAAAAATAAAATGAATTTGGATATCTAAAACAAACAAGAGCAACACAGAAACATTCAGGAGACCTGAATTTGAAGCTTAACCCTGCTGCTGCACAGCAGTGTGACTTCGAAGTTGTCATTTGAACTCTCTGCACCACATTCCCTCATTTGTAATATGGAACTCACAAACTAAATCGTTTTTAATTTGCTGAGATTTCTCTCCTTTTTGTAGATGAAGAAATTGAAAACAAGGGAAATTAAATGAATTGCCTGAAACTATCACCCCAAAGGACTGAGAATAAAAATAAGATAATAAGCAAAGAATATATCATAACATCTAATACTTTGAATTTATAGTTGTCTTTGGCACAATATTGGGGAGGATAAGGCCTATTTTTCTTAGCTTTCAGTCCTCACTTCTCTCTGAACACCACTCAAATTTGCAGCCATTGTTTGCCCAGAGGGACAAGGCAAGCTGGTAATGCTGTCGTATTAATAGCTATCTGATGTGGCTTTTAATGTTACACTTCAGGACAGCTGGATTGGTATACCTCAGAAAATACACTATGAGAAATATTGCAAATTCAGCAACTTTTGGAAGTATGATGGTTGCCTGCTGGTAGCTTCTCAATCTTAGCCTTTTGTGACTGCTGTCCTGTCTTGAACATAAAAAGGTTAGGGTGCAAGGAGATTGTGCCTGGAGATAAATGGACTAGATGCTGGCAGCTTGAAGATAATTTCTGGGTATGAAAATCATGCCCTGTTCTCCCTTCCTAAAAAGCTGATCATTTGGAAGGCAACCCAATACAAAGCAAAGTTAATTTAGAAAAGTGCCTGTGAATGAAATGTGATTTATTTTCAAATATCGTCATTTCAGCATACTTTAGCTATTTTAGGTGAAAAACGTTCGTCCAAATTCCTAAAGGGGACCTAGAACTGCATTGGCTCAGGACTGCAACCAAGAGACCCAGTTGCCAGAGGCTTGTGTTGGACTTTGGACCAACAGCATTAGAATCACTGGGATACGTCTTTAAAATGAAGGTTTTCTACTTCTGTTTCATTGACTATGCCAAAGTCTTTGACTATGTGGATCTCAACAAACTGTGGAAAATTCTCAACGATGGGAATACCAGGCCACCTTACCTGCCTCCTGAGAAATCTGTATGCAGGTTAAGAAGCAACAGTTAGAACCAGATATGGAACAATGGACTGGTTCAGAATTGGGAAAGGAGTACGACAAGGCTGTATATTGTCATCCTGCTTATTTAACTTCTGTGCAAAGTACATCATGCGAAATGCCAGTCTGGATGAATCACAAGCTGGAATCAAGATTGCCATTAGAAATATCAACAACCTTGGATATGCAGATGATACCACTTTAATGGCAGAAAGTTAAGAGGAACTAAAGAGCCTCTTGATGAAGGTGAAAGAGGAAAGTGGAAAAAGCTGGCTTAAAACTCAACATTCACAAAACAAAGATCATGGCATTCAGTCCCATCACTTCATGGCAAATAGATAGGGAAAAAGTGAAAACAGTGACAGATTTTATTTTCTTGGGCTCCAAAATCACTATGGATGGTGACTGCCATCCAGCCACAAAATTAAAAGACACTTGCTCTTTGGAAGATAAGCTATGACAAACCTAGGTCCATCTGGTAAAAGTGATAGTTTTCCCAGTAGTCATGTATGGATATGAGAGCTGGACCATAAAGAAGAGCACTGAAGAATTGATGCTTTCAAACTGTGGTGTTGGAGAAGTCTTTTGAGAGTCCCTTGGACTGCAAGGAGATCAAACCAGTCAATCCTAAAGGAAATCAGTTCTGAATATTCATTGGAAGGACAGATGCTGGAGCTGAAGAACCAATACTTTGGCCACCTGATGTGAAAAGCCAACTCATTAGAAAAGACTCTGATGCTGAGAAAGACTGAGGGCAAGAGAAGAAGGGGATGACAGAGGATGAGACGGTTGCATGGCATCACCGACTCAATGGATGTGAGTTTGAGTAGGTTCCAGGAGATAGCAAAAGACAGGGAAGCCTGGAGTGCTGCAGTTCACGGGGTCACAAAGAGTTGGGCACGACTTTGTGACTAAACAACAAGAGCTAGGTTTTTTTGAATCAACCAAAGTGAAGTGGAGCCTGGTCATCTGTGCAGTTTTAAATGTCCAGGGATTTGTCAGTAACTAGTGGCCATAGGCTCAGGTATTCGTTGAGAGGTATTCATCTGCATATCTGAGGTTATTGATATTTCTCCAGGCAATCTTGATTCCAGCTCGTGTTTCTTCCAGTCCAGCGTTTCTCATGATGTACTCTGCATAGAAGTTAAATAAGCACAGTGACAATATACAGCCTTGACGTACTCCTTTTCCTATTTGGAACCAGTCTGTTGTTCCATGTCACCCAATGTCAAAAAAAATGTTGAATGAGAAAAACTGATGACAGGTGTTTTTTTTCCTGATCCAGAAACCACTGCACACAACCAGTAAACGCAGTGGTGTGTCTTCCAATTTACCCAGAAAACATTTGTTTAAATGCCATGATGTTAATTTCTATCCTTTGATCTAGAAATTCCACTTCTAGGAATCTACCTGAAGGAAATAATCAGAAAGTAGACTAAAAATTACATAGAAGATTCACTGAAAAAATCTTTCATCATCACACAAAAAAGGAGCTTACAGCTTATATTGAGCTTATAGCTTAGCTGGTAAAGAATCTGCCTGCGATGCAGAGACCCCAGTTGGATTCCTGGGTTACGAAGATCCCCTGGAGAAGGGAAAGGCTCCCCACTCCAGTATTCTGACCTGGAGAATTCCATGGGCTGATATCCATGAGATCACAGAGAGTCAGACACGTCTGAGCCCCTTTCACACACAAACATTCAGCACTCACAGTATACTGCTAGATGAGACAGCAGGCAGGCTACCGATTGAGTACAGGCTGTGATGCTGCTTGTGTAAGAGGCTGCAGAGTACGCTAAAACGGCTATCTTTGAATGGATTAAAAATGATTCTTTTCTTTTTCAAGTCTTCCTATTTTTCAACATTTCTGTATTGAACATGATTTACTTTGATAATCAAGCAAAACCAACCTTTTTTTTTCAATGCTCATGTCTGCCTCACATGATAAATATTCTCAATACAGAGACCTACAGAATCTCCTCTGCCATCTTGTATAAAAGGCATTGATTATCTGCTAGCTGCCTATTAATTTGAAGGGAGGCAGCCAGGCGGAGGGCAGCCACGTCGTGTGTGGCTGAGGGTGCAGCTCCCTTGGAAGACATATTGCTAAACAATGGAAGTCTATCTCCTGCAGGAAATTGTTTCTGCTGGCTGTGCAAAAGTCAGGCTGCAGGTTGCCCCTGGAGAGGCAGCTGCATTACTATCTATTTGTACAATCAGCAGAGCCAATGCATGAAAGCTCACGGTGGTGGATTTTACAAGCTACTCACGATGGGCCTCTGCATCTATAGTTAAAGAAAACCATACCTAGAAGTAAATTTAGCCTATTGTGAGTCCTTATTTTAGGCTTTGCCATTTTGAAAGGGTATCGTTTCCCCCAGGAGAAAATGCTCTTTGTGTGAAATGACTTCATAGACATGAAATTACAATATATTACCCTCAATCTGGTACAGCCCAGCCTGCATTTTATACTTTGCTGAACCACTTCTCATCCTTGCACCACTCACACTCCGGGGACAGCAGCTTTGGGAGGTCCACACCATGGACAGTTGGCAGGCCCCAAGGCTTCAGAGGTCGGCCCCAAGGCTTCAGAGGTTCTCCCCAGGAAAGAGGACCTCCCACAGGGCAGAGGCTGCCCAGGGCTTGGCCTCCACACTCAGGACTGCCGCTGGTGACCCAGCCATGTCAGTATTTGGTGATGGAGAGGCCTCTCCACCTGTCTGCTGCTGGCTTGGGACCAAGTCACTGCACACAGCCCCAGCAGGTGGTAAGAGTTTTTAACCCCCACCGACAGTGCTGCCTTCAAACCGAAACTTAGTGAAGTCCCCAACTTTTCATCTGCCTTCCCTCAAGTATCATTTGCTGTCAACTTACCTTTCAAATCATCCTTTGGAACTGTGCCATTTTAACCAGCCAAATTAATTTTGCCATTAGTGAAATCAATAAAACATTGTAAAACATTCCTCTTGGAACTTTAAATTTGGCTTTAAACTTTTTCCAGTTTTATTGAGAAATAAATTGTCATGCATTACCGTATGAAGTTTAAGGCACACAGCATGATGGTCTGATTTACATATATTGCAAAACAATTACCACCATAGGTTTGGCTAACATCCGCCTTCTCATATAGATACAACAGAAAGAAAGGAGCAGAAAGGGAAAAATTTCTCCTTGTGATAACTTGGGATTTACTCTCTTAACAGTTTTTCTACGTATCACATAGCAGTGTTATAGGCACCATGTTGTACATTGTAAAATGTTAAAATTACAATACAAAAATAAACCATTTGAAAAAAGTCATTCTTAGCCAATTAGGTAGGTAGAGCAAAAAAAAAAAAAAAAATTGTGAAGCTTTTTTGACACACTGGTCACTTCCCAAAAGGTTCTGACTTAGTAGGTGTTTAGTGGAAAGTGTACATCTGTTTATTGAAAATGCTCCACTTAAGAGCCATTGGATTAAGAATTATTGGAAGAAATGAGGCGATTCTAATAGTATTTATTGTTAGTAGAATATCTTATGAAGGATGGTATTTTTTTTTCCTTTTACACTTGGTTGCACCCAGACAAAAGATGTTTACTCGCTGCTGTTCTCAGCTCCAGACTACTGACTCAAGGTTTGAGCAAGGGCCAAGAAGACAGCCACCTCAACATGAGGTTGAGGGATTGTCCTCCTACATGATCATGTCTTCCAAAACCGAGCAGCTCATTTTGCCCACAGTTTTCCAAGTTATGGCTCAAAGCTCCCCAATCTCAAGCCAGAGTGAGAGGGAATTCATATTTCTTAATGATTAATACGGCATTCCTTGCAGAGAGAATTAAGTGTGAGTGTAAATAATTTGGCCAAGGATAAAAAAGATGAAGACAGACAGATCTGAAGATGCCTGAAGTTGCAGAAGGTAATACTGTAATTGCATCTGACTAAGAATCCCAGGAAGCCTGACACGACTGAAGCGACTTAGCAGCAGCAGCAGCAGCAGCAAACATAATGTATTTATTCACAGAGAGGAAAATATAACTTTTAAAATCTGTAAGAAGGCAATGGCACCCTACTCCAGTACTCTTGCCTGGAAAATCCCATGGACAGAGGAGGCTGGTAGGCTGCAAGTCCATGGCGTCGTTAGGAGTCAGACACGACTGAGCAACTTCACTTTCACTTTTCACTTTCATGCATTGGAGAAGGAAATGGCAACCCACTCCAGTGTTCTTGCCTGGAGAATCCCAGGGACGGGGGAGCCACTGGGCTGCCGTCTATGGGGTCGCACAGAGTCGGACACGACTGAAGTGACTTAGCAGCAGCGTGGAGCAAAAACTGAATTTCTTTTTTTTTCTTTTAAATTCTATCCTACACAATGTGGGAAACCAGAGTTCCATCCCTGGATCAGGAAGATCCACTGGAGAAGGGAATGGCTACCCACTCCAGTAGTCTTGGATGGAGAATTCCATGGACAGCAGAGCCTGGCAGGCTACATTCCATGGCTTTGCAAAGAGTTGGACAGGACTGAGCGCCTTTCCCTCACTCATGTAAATGTATTACACAACGAAGTTATTGAAACAGTATCAGAGAGAGCCAGAAAGGGGTACAGGGCTGCCTTTTTTATGCACATAATCAGAGTTCTGAAAACATTGTTATATGACCAGGTCAGGTGGCAAATGTTCAGTTAACACAAAGGAAAGTGTTGCAATCAAAGAATCATTCCTCTATGAACTTAAAAATACAGAGTGGTAATTGTGTATTACTATTACTTCATGGCCAATGATTCCATCTGTCTGGATTGAGCCCTCGGGAAAGGTCTGGATAGTGCCTGCTGTGAAGGAAAGACCAGATTTATTTTCAAGGAAAGGACACAGATTCATTTTCAAGCAGCAACACTTTCAAAAACAATGATGCTTTGTGGGCTCTCTGCAAATACAAAGTGATCCATACAGAAGAAGTTGAGGATTTCTACTCCCAGAAAAGGAGATACTATCAACGTGAATGAGTCCTTCACAGCGTCTCTGGTGGTTTTGGATTTCTGTCCCCCGTCTTACTAGGGACTTCACAGGTGGCGCTAGTGGTAAAGAACCCACCTGCCAGTGCAGGAGACACAAGAGACAGGGGTTTGATCCCTGGGTTGGGGTGATCCCCTGGCAACCCACTCCAGTGTTCTTGCCTAGAGAATCCCATGGACAGAGGAGCCTAACGGGCTACAGTCCATGGGGTCTCACAGAGCTGGATACGACTGAAGCGACTTTAGCATTAACATCTTATTAGGGAGCGGTCAGAAGGCTAGACTTCCAAACAACATCTGGGATGAAATAATAGTAACAGCCAGACGAGAAATTCCCTTGAAGGGACTTCCCGGTGGTTAAGACTTCGCCTTCCACTTCAAGGAGAGCAGGTCTAATCCCTGATCAGGGAGCTAAGATCACGCACGCCTTGTGGCCAAAAAAATCAAAACATGAAATAGAAGCAGTACTGTACGAAATCAATAAAGACTTTAGAAAAATGGTCCCCATCAAAACATCTTAAAAACACACACACAAACCACTTAGTCTAAGAAAAATATTTGCTGAAGATGAGACCAATTGAGATGAAGTCCAGAGCAGAGTGATCCTGCCAGCCTGCTCTGGGGTACTGCCCTGCTCTGGGGTACCGCTCTGCTCTGGGGTACCGCTCTGCTCTGGGGTACCGCTCTGCTCTGGGGTACCGCCCTGCTCTGGGGTACTGCCTTGCTCTGGGGTACGGCCCTGCAAGCCCGCCACTGCTATCTGGGAGTTCATGTTTAAGTCTCTCAGCATCTGCCCCAGATCTTTCCAGAGAAAGGGTTGCTAAGCAGGAGCAGGATGACCGCATCACTCACACTTGAACTCTACGCGATGAGCACATCTGTTTGTCCTCATTAAGTGCAGCAAGGCCAGCGCTAACCGACATGTGGAGGCAGCTCGCTGGGGGCCAGCAAGCGGGGAGACCGGCAGGAGCGCAGGGCTGGCCTACCGTCTGCCTGAGACACGCTCCGCCGCCTGGGGCAGGGAGCGTCTCCCCTGAGATCTTGGGTAACTTGTCCATAATAGAGGCCTTGAGGTCGAGGTTTTCCAGAAGCCCTGGGGTCCCAGGAAATGCCCCAGGCCACCTCAGGGGTTGGAGGCAGGCCAGACTGGGCCAGTGCCTACAGGGCCTTGCCTCCCTTTCAAGCAGGGCATCTCTGATTGTGTCCTTCATATATTGAGTTCTAAGGAGACAGATTTTAAAGTTGTGAAAACCACAGGACCAGCAAAGCTTCCCATTCTTGGCTTACAAAAAGACAAAGTGAGGGATTTGATTATGTTTCAGAAGCGTGGACTCTGGGGACTTCCCTGGTGGCCTACTGGCTAAGACTCTGCACTTTCAATGCAGGGGGCATGGGTTCGATCCCTGCCCAGGGAACTAAGATCCCACATGCCACAAGGCACAGCCAAAAACAGGAAAAGCAGCAGCATGGACTCTGGAGCCCCTTGCCTGGGCTCAGCCCTCATCTCTTCTGTCTGGAGTTGGCTGCCTCGGTTTCCTCATCTGTGACGTGTGTCCTTGCCTCACAGGATTCTCGTGAGAATTAGATGAGGTAACATGTACGAAGCCCTCAGAACAGTGCCCAGCACAGGACAAGTGTTTCTTATTATCCTTGGCCCCAGTTAGCAGTGAGCTTCTGCGCCAGCATCGTTAATAAGGCCACAAAAGGAAACCCAGAAGAGCTCTCTTGTTCCATGGAAAGGTGCTTGGGAGCATAATTGGATTGGCTGAAAGTGCCTTTTTAAATGATACTGTTGGTTTCTGAATCACATTTAGGAAGAAAAGCAGAACAGAAGGTGATAAATTCCTTCATGGGAGAGCTTGGCAGGAGAGGCAGATGCGACTGTGAAGTTAATTGGTGGCTGGGAGGTGGAACCCGGGCTGAGGAGGGGTGTCAGCGTGAGCTGGTTCCTCTCCCGCTCTGCTTTACGGTGATTAATTCATTAGAGATTCTGAAAGGCTGTGCTCGGGTGGCGGCTGGCCTGTCTTTGCCAGACGAGGATGATGTCAGCCTGTAGTTTATGGACTTCTGCGATCCTCTGGAGGATTCCGGGAGCTTATAGAGCGTCTCCAGGCTGCCGGCCAGCACTCTGAAAACTAAAAGCCCACTTGGATCTTGTGTATCCTGGCTCACATGTCCCTAGCAGGATTGTTGTTGTTGTTGTTCTGTGTATAAGCACGGGGGCATGAGAAGCCACCTCCAGAGTTCCTTACGTAAGACTTATTTTTCTAGCCCCGCTGGCTGGCCGAGAACTCAGCCCATTTCTCAGACTCTCTTCTCGTTCAAAAAGGTATGGGATGGAATGGGCTAACACAGCAGGAACAGATGGAATTTATGAAACAGAATTTCAGATTGTAAAATGTATCATTATTTTATGTACCACTAAGAAAGAAACAAATACCTGCTAATTAAACTCTGACACAAGCTTGAAAAAAAATCGGTTTGGAAATGCTCCTTTATACATACTCAGACCCAGATTTCTTTTAAAAGTCACATGTTATTCTTGTGCATATATAAAAAGAAAAATAGCAGGTTAGAGTGTTCCTAAAACTTTTTTGCCTACAGAGTCTTCTGAATCACTTTTTAATTCTCCATCAATCATATCTGTGTTTCTTCATGTATCGTCATCCTCTGTGTGGTCGGGAGCCATGGTTATGTAGAATGTTACTGTCAAATCATAGAGGGAATTTTGAAGACATTGTAAGTGGCCTGGGGACTCAGCACCAGTGGTGACAACCAGGCACACCTCTCAATTGAGATGCCCCATGAACAGCCGTGACAGGTTTGCGCTTGTGCCAGCAAAGACAGCTCCTTCACCACTGCCGCAAGGCCTGCAGCTGCGGTAAGGTACACCCCAACTGAAAGAAGCTTTAGATGTGAGAAAATGTGCATCTTGGGATTCAGGAAACTAGTAATAAAGGCTTACACTTGTTTCTTTGGTATGATGGAGGAAACTTTATTGATTATTGAAACACTGCACATCATCCTATTCGTGGAAAGGTATGTAGTAAATTTTCGGCCTTTCTCAAAAGCTCCAGGCAGGGTATGCTGGAGGGTCTGCAGACTCCAGAGACGAGAGCCAGTCTTGGCAGAGGACAGCATGGTGTGCTTTACATTTGCCTGAAGTGTCTTCCAGTTGGTCCATAAAGAAGGCTGAGCGCTGAAGAATTGATACTTTCAAATTGTGGTGCTGGAGGGCTCTTGAGAGCCCCCTGGACAGCAAGAAGATCAAACCAGTCAGTCCAAAAGAAAATCAACCTGATTGTTCATTGGAAGGACTATTGCTGAAGCTGAGGCTCCCATACTTTGGGCACCTGATGCGAAGAGCTGACTCATTGGAAAAGACTCTGATTCTGAGAAAGATTGAAGGCAAAAGGAGAAGGGGACGACAGAGGATGGGATGGTTAGGGAGCATCACTCACTCAATGGACAGGACTTTGAACAGATTCTGGGAGATGATGAAGGATAGGGAAGCCAGTCATGCTGCAGTCCATGGGATCACAAAGAGCCGGACATGACTTAGCTGCTCAACAGCAGCAGCAGCAGCAGCAGCAGTGTCTTCCCCTTCAGCAAGAGCCGTTTATGTGTGTGATGGTGTTGCTATTTGCTGTGAAATAGAAATAGCCTTAAAAAGGTCATTCAGTGTTCCTCCTCCCTGATTGATGATTTCTCCCTTCCAGGGTGGATCTTGCCTGAGGTTTATTTAAAGGAGCCAATCTTTATTTATTTATTTTTGCCTATCTTCTTAAAAAGGAAACCTCTGAATGTTTCAATGACACAAGACTAGATCACAAAGCCCCACATGTTTTATCATTCCATACAAGTAAAACGTCCAGCATAGGAAAATCTGTAGAGACAGAATGCTGATTAGCGGCAGCCAGGGCTGGAGGAAGAAGTGGGTGGGAGTGATAGGTAATGGGCACAGGGTTTCTTTTTGGAGAGATGAAACTGTTGTAAAATTAGATGGTGGGGATGATAGAACAACCCTGTAAATATACTAAAAACACTGAATTGGACACTTTAAATAGGTGAATTGTATAGTATGTGAATTATATCTCAAAGGAATTTTTATTGAAGTGTAGTTGATTTCAATCAACTATTTGGGGCTTCCCTGCTGGCTCAGAGGGTAAAGTGTCTGCCTGCGGGAGACCGGGGTTCATTCCCTGAGTTAGGAAGATCCCCTGGAGAAGGAAATGCAACCCACTCCAGTATTCTTGCCTGGAGAATTCCATGGATGGAGGAGCCTGGTGGGCTACAGTCCATGGGGTTGCAAAGAATCGGACACGACTGAGCGACTTCACTGTCACTTTCCGCAGTTGAATTACAACATTGTGCTAGTTTCAAGCATATAGCAAAGTGATTCAGCTTTATACATATATATATGTATATGTATACACACACACACACACACACACACACACACATATACTATTTCAAATTTTTTCCCCTTATAAGTTATTGCACTATTGAGTATGGTTCATTGTGTTATACAGTAGGGCTTTCAACAAAGAACTTTTTTAAAACACTAAACAGAATGAGCTGTAAATATATTAAATAACCTAAACAGAAGGTCTTTTACATGCATCCCAGTGATATTGTTTAATAAAAGTTTAGAATGATTTCGTTCAAAGCAATTCGGTAGACTCAACGAAGCCAGCTCTTATGGGCTGTGGTGCAGAGGAGTCGACCCCCGCTTTGAGGAGCCGCAGCCAAGGAGAGGCAGGAGAGACACAGGGATCACCCTCGAGGACGAGGAAATAATGCTGAGAGGTTCCGAGGGGGGCTCCACGTGAGCTCAGGATTTGACCTGGCCTCGGAGCCACTGGACTTGGATAGGCAGGTATGGGGGGAGGGCACACACGTGGAGCAGAGAAATGTCTCAGGTGCTTTGCAGCTGCGAGAGACTTTCTTGTAAACAGGCCCACCAAGAGGATCTCTGTGTGAGTTTAGGAGTCGAGGAGCCACAGAAAGCGAGGGTGGGTAGAGTCAAGCCAGAGAAGGTTCTGGCTCTGAGGGGGAGAATGTTGTCTGCAGGACTAGACCATGGAGTGATGTGAACCAATCAGGAGACTTGAGAGGGTCGCGCAGCTGGTTGCTAGGACAGACCATGAAGTCCAGGCCAGAGTCCTGACTCTCACCTCAGTCACCAGTCCTCGGAATGAATGGCGACGCCTTCAGAGCCATCCCCAGCAGCGGCGACCAGCGGTCTGGAGAGGCTGCAACCCGGCGAACAAACACAGTCTTTGGAAAGATAAAAGACAAAAGTCAGGGAGGCAGCAAAGGACGAACCTGCCATTGGTCCTTTTCCTTATCTCTTCAGCCCCTCTCTTTAGGATCAGAAGCACTTGCTCCATTAACACCCAGTCCTGCAAGAGTGGAGTAAAGCTCATCTTGACAGGACAAGGCCCTCCTGTTCCTGCTCTCGAGGGGAGGGGTCTCCAACCTCTGGGATCTAATGCCGGAGGATCTGATGTGGAGCTGATATGACAACAGAAACAAAATGTGCAATAAATGTGATGTGCTTGAATCATCCTGAAACCATCCCCTCACTCCCATCCATGGGAAAATTGTCTTTCATGAAACTGGTCCCTGGTGCCAAAAAACTGTGGACTGCATAGAGTCTAAGGCATGCTGCCGATCTGGCCTGCCGACTCTGGAACCTTGATTGCATTAAAATTGGCATCATGGAGGACAGTTTTCTTTAACAAAGCCTCAGGTTTGTTTGTTTTTTTTAATCAGTTCTTTTATAAAGAACCACCACCACCCCCCCCTGCCCCCCCTCCCCCCTCCCCTCCCCCCCCCCCCCCCCCCCCGCCGCCAAATAAGTTGAGATTGATTGAGTTCATACTCTGGCAACTAACAGTATAGAGGTAACCAAATACTTAACCCAATGGTTGACACACATAGCTGACCCAATCAAAATGTATAGGTACTAAACATACAAAAATATCCCAGACGGTTCTGGGGCTAACTTTAAATCCCTCCTTGGGGAGGATCACACTGAGGTCACTGTGTCTGTGACCTGGCAGCCTCTTCTCCTTTTTTTTTGCCCTGGATGTTTTCATTAAGTAATCCCTTGACCAGGCTTCATGCTGTTCCTCGTCCGTGCTTGTCATCGTCAAAATGGTTATTTCCTTGCACGAAGACGTTTTATTAATTTTCTTTTTCTACCTGCAGTTGCCCAAAGTGCTCCTTTAAGAGCAGAATCTCTGTCAGCTGTATTTCTGTCATGGGCCAGTGAGCCTACGTGTTGAGCAGAAGGCAAGTGTTTCCTCCGGCAGCACACGCACCGCAAGAGCCTGCAGGGGCCACCTGTTATCCAGGAAATTCTCCTCCGCCCCTCGTTCGCGGCTTATTCTCTGCTCTGTGTTCAGCTGTCCCCCTGAGCTCTCAGAGAAGCAGAGAGGATGTTTACAGCTTCTAGTTTTAGTCCTACCTTAAAACAAATCTCCTCTCCTGCTCAGATGTCCCTGAAGGGTGAGAACAGCCTGGGTTTGCTCTTGGCCTGCCCTTTGTGGGCTCCGCTCAGCTCGTGTTCTTGGTCTGGGCGTCTTTGCTCCCTGGGATGGCAGCTTTTCGTGCACCCCACACACAGGCACACGCGCCCTTCTGCTGTGGGGATTATTTCATTTAAAGGGAAGGCTGAGAAAGACAAATATCATATGATATTGCTTACACGTGGAATCTAAAAAATAGTGAAAATAGTGCATTTATTTATAAGACAGAAATAGAGTCACAGATGCAGAAAATGAACCCATGATTACGTGGAAGGGGAACTGGGAGGGATAAATTGGGGGATTAGGATTGTTCTATACACACTGCTATATATAAAACAGGTAATTAACAAGGGCCTACTGTAGAGCTCAGGGAGCTCTACTCAATATTCTGTAATGACCTACATGGGAAAAGAATCCAAAAAAACAGTGCGTGTATATATGCGTGTGACTGATTCACTTTGTTGTACCACAGAAACAAACACAGCCTTGTAAATCAACTATACTCCAATAAATAAATAAAGGAAAAGTTGAGAGGCTCTGGAAGGCCCACTTGGTGTCTCAGCCCAGCTTTCCCCAGCCTCAGTTTTGAATCTGACCTATTTCCTTCCTTCATCAGCGTCTGTGTGCTTGCTAAGCCACTTCAGTCGTGTCCGGCTTTCTGAGACCCTGTGGACTGCAGCCCGCCAGGCTCCTCTGTCTGTGGGATTCTCCAGGCAAGAATACTGGAGTGGGGTGCCATGCTCTTCTCCAGGGGATCTTCCTGACCCAGACCTGCGTCTTCCTCAATCAAACCCACGTCTCTTCTGTCTCCCGCCATGGTAGGCAGGTTCTTGACAACTAGCGCACCTGGGAAGCCACTCCTGCATATAGTAGGTACATGCTAATATACTGCTATTACTACAGATCCCTAATTCATTCAAGTGGTAAATATATCCCTGTCCATTTCTACCGTAATAACGGACAATCAAAAATTTGCACACTTATTTTTATTAAATAAAAGAATAGTGTAGAGTTAATTTGCTTTCTAGTTACATCATGTCACTTACTGAAGGCTGCTTTCCTTCAAAATATTCGAATAGACTGGCTAATTCACACTATGTGATCTCTTAAACTGCTTACCAATTTTTCAAAATGAAGGAATTCAAACCAGATTTTGTTTTTATTTTATTTTTTGCTTTACATCACTTTTTATTTCAGAAACGCTTTACTAACATAGACTAATCTTTACAACATTCAAGGGAGTTATAAACCAGATGTTTGTAGAAAATGCTTTCTTCATAAACCAGAAAAGGATCCTCAGCTCTGAGAGAATCCCAGATGTTTGGATATTTTATCTCAATCCATTCCTGTCACTTCTCTTGTCAGATCAAATGATTTCTTTTTTATGACTGATAATCGAAAAAGAGCAGCCTTGGGTAACACCTTTCTGGACATTATCTCTTTCCATAAACACCAGCAGAGGAAAGTTCTGAATCCTTAAGGACAGTCATGCTTTTTGTTGTTAATTTTGGTTGCACTGGGTCTTGGATTGCTTTGCATGGTCTTAGTTGTGGTGTGCAGGATCTATTTCCCCGATCAAGGATCAGACCTGGGGCCCTGCACTGGGAGCTTGGAGTCTTACCCACTGGACCACCAGGCAAGTCCCCTTTCATGAGCTTTGATCGACTCTTCAGTGAACATTTCCACCAGCATTCTTGATCTTCAATTAAACATTCCCAACAAATATACAATCAACAACTCTGTCACCTTGTAGGTTAGTTGGTGGCGAGCACTGTTACTTAAAATCATCTTACTGACTTACAGTCTCAGACAATTATACATCTAAGGACTCCAAACAGTGGAGACTTCTAAACATTTTTGGAAGTTTAAACAGTCCTCCCTACCCACTATACAGCACAGCGAACTGTGTTCAATGCCTTGTGGTAACATAGATGGGAAGGGAATCCAAGGAAGAGGGGGTGTATGTATACGTATAACCGACTCGTTTTGTTGTAGAGTAGAAACTAATACAACATTGTAAAACAGCTATACTCCAATAAAGTGTTTTAAAAATAGCCTTCCCCTGTTCACATTTTATAAATTGTTCTTCAAAAAAATATTAACATGCTACTAACTTCTGAAAAGATAAGTGACAGAAGTAGCTGATGGTCCATAAGCAGATAAGGAGAAAATGCACTGTTAAATATGGTATAAATGGAAAGAGGCGCGGGATACTAACGGTGTGTGTGTGTGTAGAGGGAGGCCTCTGGGAAGAGGTCACCCGAAGCTGAGGACTGAAGAACGAAGAGAAGGAAACAAGCCCAGCAGGGGCGCAGGGTCCCAAGCAGAAGGAACAGCAAGTGCAAGGCCTTGAAGCAGAAAAGGGGTTGTGTATTTAGAGAAAGGACTTCAGTGAGGCTGAGAGCAGGAGGACAAGCAGATAAGATAGGGAAGGGGAAGAGGCCAGGTGACACAGGCCATGAGAGAAGTCTACATTTTATGGCAAACATGATTCTGTATGGTTTCCACATGGCTGTGTACCATAATTAGATCTGTGTTTTTAAGAAATTACTCCGGGGACCTCCCTGGCGGTCCAGTGGTTTAAGAATCTGCCTTCCGATGCTGCGGACTCCGTTTCAATCCCTGATCGGGGAACTGAGATCCTTCACGTCATGGAGCAACTAAGTCCACAACTGCTGAGCCCAAGTGCCACAGCTAAGACCCCACACACCCGAAAATAAATGAGCAAGTTTCTCTATCTTTCGGCAGGAAGCAAGAGTGGGAACAGGGAAGTTAGGACACTGTTCCAGTGATCCAGCAAAGAGCAGAGAATGACTTACGGCCGGAGAGAAACTGCTGACGGGGAGAAATAGTCAAGGAAGGAGAAGTGGAAGGTTTCTTTGAAAGCGAGAGAAAGGAGAAGGGAGGGGGGAAGGTCTACAGAGTGGTTCTGATTTAGCAGCTGGAGGAGGATGGTCCCACTCAATGAGATGGAGGGGAATGAGGAGAGGGAGCATTCTGGGTGGGCATTGGGTTGAGTCGAGAGTTCTGCTTGGGAGATGCTAAGTTGGAGGTGTCTGTGAGGAAAGTTTTGAATTCTTCAGGGCTGACATGCTCTAAGATTCATCTGTAATTATTTCTACCAGCATCTTCAATCTTCAGTTAAACGAGGGAGGCAGGTGAAAGTATGGGAGCTTCGAGGAGAGGACTGGGGAAATATTTAAACCGTGGAAATAGATGACTTGCCCTAGGGAGAGGATACTGAAAAAATTAGGGCTCCAGATTGAACCTTGGAAAACTCCAGCCTATAAAGAGGAGGAGAGAGAGAGAGTGGGAGTTTGGAGTTGACATGTGCACGCTGCTATATTTAAAACAGATGACCAACAAGGACCTACTGCATAGCACAGGGAACTCTGCTCAATGTTATGTAACAACCTAAGTGGGAAAAGAATTTGAAAAAGAATAGATACCTGTGTGTGTATAGTTGCATCACTTTGTCGTACACCTGAAAGTAATACATTGTTCATCAACGGCACTCCAATATAAAGTAAAAATTGAAAATAAAATAAAAATGAAGAGAAGTCATCAAAGAAGCCTGAGGAAGGGTGGCTGGAGAAATAGGAGGGGCCCAGGAGGACATGGAGTCAGGAGCGTGTTTGAGAAGGTAGAGTGAAGCCCTCATTTCAAAAGGAGAAGTTTTAATGATGTGGTAGAACCTGAAGACACACGGAAAGCTGGGGCAACCCAAAGGTCCAGTGCTTCTGACTGCTCTGTCTAGTCTAGCTGAGTATAAAGTTTAGTTTACGAACTAAAATTCCACTGAGAGCGCCAGTCCAAAAGTCAAGCACAATGTCTACAGTCCTGTAGGATCCTTCATTCCTGGAAGGAAAGAGGAATAGAATAATTCAGACAGAACTTGTGGCATAAAGGATTTGGCAATGTATTAATATATATATAGTAAATTTCAGTCAACAGATCAAAGAACAGGTTTTTGTTCAAGTGGGTGGATTTATTTATTGCTAAATATTTCTGCATAGTATCTTCGTACAAATACACTATGTGCACAACTATATTTGAACGATTCACGTGGGAGGTAATGTTCAAAAATGAAGTTTTGTTCCAGTTATGGCATTTATATGGTTTTTAAACAAAATTATAATGTTTATCTTGCTATTATATTATCTTCGTCTAAAAGAATAAAAAAATGGATTTCATGTGACAAGGAAAGAAAGGAACTCAGGTTTCTGTACTTTCTGCTCCAAGGGTATATATTTTTGGGTAGAGGAACACTCCTTAGGCCAGATAGATGATGCCCCTAAGCCACATCCAGAGGCAGTGTGGGGGGACCAGTCACAGGTATTTTTCATTCAGTTCAGTTCAGTTCAGCCGCTCAGTCGTGTCTGACTCTTTGTGACCCCATGAATCGCAGCACGCCAGGCCTCCCTGTCCATCACCAACTCCCGGAGTTCACTCAAACTCACGTCCATCGAGTCAGTGATGCCATCCAGCCATCTCATCCTCTGTCGTCCCCTTCTCCTCCTGCCCCCAATCCTTCCCAGCATCAGAGTCTTTTCCAATGAGTCACTTCTTCACATGAGGTGGCCAAAGTATTCATTAAGTGTGTGCAATTCTTTTCCCACTGTTCCTTCAATATTAGCAAATAACCAATATGTCACTCTAAAATCTATTTCTCATCTTATTCCCTACCTTCTTCTTGGTGACAAGATCAGAGTTGGATCTCAAGGCTGAATTACTTCCCTGCCTCATTTCCCTCTGTGACTTTTGCACCTCTGCACGTGGTCCTGGGGGTTTGTTTCTCTGAGGGGCAGGCCCGCGTGGGCTCCCTGGCTGTTGGCCAAGCCCCAGCTGTACTGGCTGCGGGCGGAAGTCAAGGGGAGCTGTTGCCTTAACGTTATCAGCTAACACTTTGTTACTTCATTACTGGCACCTTCCTGCCATGAGCCAGCAGAAAGAATCTCAATTTAGTTCCTGAGGTCAAAGGTGACCGGGAGCCAGGGAAGAGAAGAGGCAGAAGGAATGCAGATCAATTGTCTCTGACACCTCTCAGCCCGGCGCTCGCTGAGGGCAATCACAACATCCGTATTCACCCACTAAGCATTTGTTGTGAACTTTGAGCGGTCACTGTGTCTGTTGCTGACCAAATTCTTAAAGCAAGCCACTGCGGTTATCAGTTATGAGACAGAACAGTATCTGGATAGGTGTCTTTCTGAAATACCAATAACCTCAAGAAAAGTCATAAAAATTACCCCTGCTTTTGTAAAATTTAGAAAACTTACACCATGTTCCTCTGAACCCCACTGAAAACATTTTACACATTCCACCCATTCATTTGGGCTTCCCCGGTGGTGCAGAGGTTAAAGCCGCTGCCTGCAATGCAGGAGACTTGGGTTTGATCCCTGGGTTGGGAAGATCCCCTGGAGAAGGAAACAGCAATCCACTCCAGTATTCTTGCCTGGAGAATCCCATGGACCGAGGAGCCTGGTGGGCTACAGTCCATGGGGTCACAAAGAGTTGGACACGATTGAGCAACTTCACTTTCACTTTCACTTTCACCCATTCAATTAGAGGAATTGACAAAATAAGAGGCAGAGAGCTTTCAGATTAAAATATATCTCAAGAACCCTTTCCATGCTCCAGTGTAGAAATTATTCATTGACTTCTAGACAAATAAAGTCTCCCTCCTTTATCTTTACAAACCTGTTTAAAACATCTTTTTTCCCACTCTAGTCAAATTATTATTTCTTATTACTTATTTTTAAACCTGTTTTATTGTAGAACCAGCTACTTCTCTCAGTTATTGTGACATCCATTTATATTTGAAAGAATGTAACCTAAGATCAGGCAATAATGATGCTATTTTGAAAGGTGGTTCATTTATTTGCATTGAGAAAAGATACATTTTTCAAATGGCATATTCAAAATGTATGTAAATATCTTTAAGAAGCCACTCCATTATGACATTACACATTCCCTTTCTTTAATAACTTGGTTTTTAAAGCTCATTCCTTTTCCATGACATCTTTTAATGCTCTCTTTGTACAAAAGGTTCTCAGAAGGACACAGAGAAAAAACACTTTTAAAGAGAGATAACAAGATGTTACATAAAAAGAGTGGCATAAAAGCAAGTGGCTTAGAATCTAGAGACCGAGTTTAAGCCCTTCTGAGCCTCAATTTCCCCTTCTATATAATGGGGTAATAACAATATCCACCTCCTAGAGTTATCACAAAGAGTGTAATAGATGCAGCTATTATTACTAGGAAGTTGTAAGATTATGCTCCAATTGGGAGTCTAAGGATAACTCAGACCCATAGGGTTGTACATGTATTTTTTGATTCTGTGACAAATTCACATGAGGTATTTTAGTTTACAAGACATGAGACAAATTTCAAAGCCTTTGCACAGAAAGAAATCTTACCAAAGTCTTCTTAAAGAAACGTACATTTATTAATTCAGGAAACATTTATTGAAACCTACTATAAAGCAAGTATTGGGCTAGGTACTGGGGAGTGAGCTAAATAGTTTCTGCTTTCATTGAACCTGGACTCATGGAGTACATTGTGATTAATCAAATAAGCAACAATAAAAAACAGAGTCTATAATAAAAGCTATGAAGAAATAACCTGATTTTTTAAATCATGGAGACTAGAACAGATGTTGAAGAATTACACTTTGGAAGTGCAATTTTGCCATTTCTCAATCTCAATCTCTTTCAAAACTGACAGTTAAGATGTTCGTACTTGGGCTCCCTTGTGGGTGGTGTTATTTGTTAAGATAAACTGTACCAAATACATCTTACATTTTCCAAATTGGGTTAAAATATGAAATCATTAAAATGGCAAACAGGTGAACCTCTGAAGCTGCAGGTTCATGTCATCACCAAGCACACATTCTCAAGGGGCAAGAAACTGGACAGGAAGCCTGGCTCGGGGCTGGGGAGTGGAGGCGTGAGCCAGGGTGGTCAAGGTTAGCAAAGCATTGATCAAGGCCCTTCCATCAGGACACCACCCTGAGTCAGAGCGACAGAGGCAGCAGGGCAGGGCCAGAAGGACTAGATCGTGACACTCAGGAGAGTTTTCATCTGTATTCAAAGGATGTATTTAGAAGGCCTTCTCGGAGTATGTTTCTAACAGCAAGTCATGACCCATTAGTGGGTCACAGAATAAATGTCGTGGGTACTTACCAGCATTTAAAAATGTGAAATAGAAGAAAATTAAGACAGAAAATGTCAGTGTGCTGCTTTGCGTATAGCAGTGGTGAGGTGGTCTGTGTTTTAGGGTGTATGCATGAACTAAGTAGGCTCTGGGGCCCAGAGATTGTTCAGTGGAAGGGATTCCCTGAGGAACATCCTGCCCCTACTCTTCCCAGGAGACAGTCCTGGTTAAGTTCCAGCCCCCTCCCAAGCAAGCAGGGCAGGGACAGGGGCCACAGGGCGGAGCTCCTGCCCAGACTGCGTTGCAGGGATCAGTCCAAACTAAAGATGGCCCCTGGGTGTGGAGCTGGCCTGCAAAGGAACGATCCAGGAGAGGTGTCCCAGGAAAGCAAATGAGGTAGAGACGAAGCACAAGACAAAGCTGCCCCTCCCTGGATGGGAAGGGAAAGGATAGGTCGGATTGCTATTTGGTGGATTTGACCCACAAAACTGGCCCTCAAGTTCCTCTGTCCTTGGGATTCTCCATGCAAGAACACTGGAGTGGGTTGCCATGCTCTCCACCAGGGAATCTTCCTGACCCAAGGATCGAACTTGCTTTTCTGTCAATAAAGGACAGAAATGGTATGGACCTAACAGAAGCAGAAGATATTATGAAGAGGTGGCAAGAATACACAGAACTGTACATAAAAGATCTTCATGGCCAAGATAATCACGATGGTGTGATCACTCATCTAGAGCCAGACATCCTGGAATGTGAAGCCAAGTGGGCCTTAGAAAGCATCGCTATGAACAAAGCTAGTGGTGGTGATGGCATTCCAGTTGAGCTGTTTCAAATCCTGAAAGATGATGCTGTGAAAGTGCTGCACTCAATATGCCAGCAAATTTGGAAAACTCAGCAGCGGCCATAGGACTGGAAAAGGTCAGTTTTCATTCCAATCCCAAAGAAAAGCAATGCAAAAGAATGTTCAAACTGCCACACGATTGCACTCAGCTCACACGCTAGTAAAGTAATGCTCAAAATTCTCCAGGCCAGGCTTCAGCAATACGTGAACTGTGAACTTCCAGATGTTCAAGCTGGTTTTAGAAAAGGCAGAGGAACCAGAGATCAAATTGCCAACATCCACTGAGTCATGGAAAAAGGAAGAGAGCTCCAGAAAAATATCTATTTCTGCTTTATTGACTATGCCTTTAACTGTGTGGATCACAATAAACTGTGGAAGATTCTAAAAGAGGCAGACCACCTGACCTGCCTCTTGAGAAACCTGTATGCAGGCCAGGGAGCAACAGTTAGAACTGGACATGGGACAACAGACTGGTTCCAAATAGGAAAAGGAGTACGTCAAGGCTGTCACCCTGCTTATTCGACTTATATGCATAGTACATCATGAGAAACGCTGGGCTGGAAGAAGCACAAGCTGGAATCAAGATTGCCGGGAGAAATATCAGCCACCTCAGATATGCAGATAACACCACCCTTATGGCAGAAAGTGAAGAGGAACTCAAAAGCCTCTTGATGAAAGTGAAAGAGGAGAGTGAAAAAGTTGGCTTAAAGCTCAACATTCAGAAAATGAAGATCATGGCATCTGATTCCATCACTTCATGGGAAATAGATGGGGAAACAGTGGAAACAGTGGCAGACTTTATTTTTTGTGGCTCCAAAATCACTGCAGATAGTGACTGCAGCCATGAAATTAAAAGACGCTTACTCCTTGGAAGGAGGGTTATGACCAACCTAGAGAGCATATTGAAAAACAGAGACATTACTTTGCTGACTAAGGTCCGTCTAGTCAAGGCTATGGTTTTTCCAGTAGTCATGTATGGATGTGAGAGTTGGACTGTGAAGAAAGCTGAGCACTGAAGAATTGATGCTTTTGAAGTGTGGTGTTGGAGAGGACTCTTGAGAGTCCCTTGGAATGCAAGGAGATCCAACCAATCCATCCTAAAGGCAATCAGTCCTGGGTGTTCTTTAGAAGGAATGATGCTAAAGCTGAAACTCCAGTACTTTGGCCACCTCATGCGAAGAGTTGACTCATTGGAAAAGACTGATGCTGGGAGGGATTGGGGGCAGGAGGAGAAGGAGACGACAGAGGATGAGATGGCCAGATGGCATCATCAACTCGATGGACATGAGTCTGAGTGAACTCTGGGAGTTGGTGATGGACAGGGAGGCCTGGCGTGCTGCGATTCATGGGGTCGCAAAGAGTCGGACACGACTGAGCGACTGATCTGAACTGACCTGACCTGCGTTGGCAGGCAGATTCTTTTTTTTTTTTTTTTAAATTGTAATTTTTTTATTGGAAAACAAATATACAACTTGGAATGGATTTGAGGCAAATTGTGCCATAAGCAGATTTTCTTTAAGTGGCTAAAACAAAGTTTAAAAAGCAAGTTAACAATAAAAGAAAATGTTTCTGGTATAGGACCAGCAGTACAAAAAAATAGTGTACGAGTACCTGGATAAAACACCCGTTTTGCAATAGTGCAACTTTTAAGTACATATTGTTGACTGTCCGTAGTCCACGCAGAGTTACAACTCCACACTTCAACAACAACATGCTGACAGTTCCTAAAGAAAACTACTCAAAAAAAAAAGGCATAACCCAGATGTTCCCTCATTTGACCAACTCCATCTAAGTTTAGATGTGCAGAAGGGCTTAGATATATCCAGAGTAAGCCACATGCAACATGTTACTTGATCAATTTTCTAAAATAAGGTTTCAGGACAATGACAGTAAGATAAGGGAAGAAAACATGGAGGAATGAAGTCCTAATTACTATACATGCATATTTTTTTTTGACAGTAGGGGGAAACCTTTTACAGATAAGTTACAAACAAAGAAAAGGCAAATAAACAATTTTGTACAAGAAATTTAACACATTCTGTACAATGTCTTCACTTTGCTGTCATCATTTGTACAAACTCTTCATAGTTTACTTGACCATCACCATCAATATCTGCTTCCCTGATCATTTCATCAACCTCTTCATCTGTTAACTTCTCTCCAAGGTTTGTCATCACATGGCGGAGCTCTGCTGCACTAATATAGCCATTACCATCCTTATCAAACACACGGAATGCTTCTCTAATTTCTTCTTCACTGTCTGTATCTTTCATTTTTCTTGCCATCATTGTCAGAAATTCCGGGAAGTCAATTGTGCCATTACCATCAGCATCTACTTCATTAATCATGTCCTGTAACTCTGCTTCTGTGGGATTCTGCCCAAGAGACCGCATTACAGTTCCCAATTCCTTTGTTGTTATAGTTCCATCACCATCCTTGTCAAATAGTGAAAAAGCTTCTTTGAATTCTGCAATCTGCTCTTCAGTCAGCTGGTCAGCCCCCTACAGGCCGAGCGCCCACAGCTTAGCGACGCACTCACCATGCTGCAAGCGTTACCGGTCTCCGGGACACAATCACACTACTCAGCTCGCTCGCTCCACTCTTTACCACTGACGCACCAGGGAGCCCAGCAGTCCCATAGACAGACCAACAGATGGGTTGGCTGGGCCTTAGAGAGGTCTTCTGAGGACACTGTTTCCTTTAGGACTCACCTTAAATGGGAAAGGTGCTGATAACAGAGACAATGGGGAACAGGATTAAACTGAGACTCACGTCCATATTTTCTTTGCTGGGCTCTTGGCCCTTGAGCAACTGCTCTGGGCACCTGTCAGCTGCCTGTAACTGAAGCCTTTGTGTTTGAAACAAAGTAGGCTTAGAGGGAGCTTCCTTCTCTCCTCAGACCTTTATGACTAAGACTGTTTTCCAAATACTGTAAATGTTTTCAGTTTTATTTCCTCACTTGATAAGATATTTCTTTTACTGTAGTTTTTTTAAAAGTGAATTTATATGAGAACTTTCCCAGAAGGATAAAGGGGACATGTCTTATAACTTCAGCTCTTTCCCACATTGTTTTTGGATGACAGAGAGAATTCTCAAAGAAAAGGAATGGAGAGCTGGTCTTTCTTAGAGCATTCTGAAGAGAATTCCTTGAGGACAAAAGGGGAGGAAAGGTCAAGGGGTGATCTGTGGGAGTTTGGCAGACAGTGTGGTCACTTTCTGCTGAAAGTTATCAGCTGGTGGAGCGGCGGGGAGAGAAGAGGCTCACCCATGGGATGTGGCCTGATAAGGCTCTACCACAGTCACGAAAGATGCCAGCTTTCCCGCCGGCTGGCTGGAGCGGTGAGGCCTGGGGCTGGATATCTGCAGAGCCTCAGAGAGGAGGGGGTCTCCATCTGGGGACCAAGCAGGAGGCAGAAACCGTCAAGAAGGAGAGGGCAGAGATCAGGATCACAGTTCTCTTCTTTAAAAAAATTGTGTTGTTGTAGGAGTCTAGTTGATTTATAATGTTGTGTTAGTTTATTCTGTAAGCAAAGTGAATCAGTTGTATATATACATATGCCCACTGTTTATTAGATTCCTTTCGTATACAGGCCGTTGCAGAGTATGGAACAGAGCGCCCTGTGCTCACAGTAGGTCCTTCTTAGTGATCTGTTACATACAGTTGTGTGTATAGGTCAGTCCTAGTCTCCCCATTCAGCACTCCCCTCCGCTTTCCCCTCTGGTAACCACAGATTTGTTTTCTACAGCTGAGGGTCACATTTCTTTGAAATAATCCACCCTGTACTTGCTACTTGGAGAAGGAAATGGCAATCCACTCCAGCACTCTTGCCTGGAAAATCCCACGGACGGAGGAGCCTGATAGGCTACAATCCATGGGATCGCAAAGAGTCGGACACGACTGAGCGACTTCACGCTACTTCAGCCTGAGTCTCTGGCCTGCTCTTCAGGAATGTGAGTTCTTCCACAAGCTTTTCTTGATCAAGTCCAAAGGCCTCTCTACTTCACAGGTAGAGAGGGAGAGGGAGAGGGATGTTCTTTAAATTTCTAACATAAAGCCTTAATGGTGCATAAAAAGTGTGTGCCTAGAAATGAGACAGACTGGGGTAGCATTTTTAAAAATTCTCAGCACAGACTAGCTCTGAGCCCTTGGGTAAGTTAGGAAACTCGAAGAGCTGCAGTTTCTTAACCTAAAAATAGGAATCTGTAAGGTTGTTGTGAGGATTACACAAGATAAAGTTTACTAAGTGCAAGGCCATTGCTAGGCACTCAATAAATGAAGTCAGTATGTATGTTTCTGTTCCAAGAAGCAGTTAAAGGACAACCACAGCAGAGTTTGCAACTCTCCTAGGACACCAGTGTTGATCATACCATGAATATTTGGGGCACAACTACAGAATTTATAAGTCAAGATAGGGGCTTTGTAAAATGCTTTTATGAAAATGTTGCATCGAGTTGCTTAGACAATATTGTTAAAATTCCATGTCAGAATCAAAGGAAATGTATCCAGTTTTAATTTTGGAGTGAGTCTCAAGTCTGAGAATTACCTAAGCCCTCTGCACTTCTGCTGTTTAACTTTCATCTGGTTTATTTAATTTTGGCTTCTTTAGTAGCATTAACGTGAGCAAGGTTTGGAACAAGGACTTAACAATTATAGACATTTTAGAGTCAGAGCTAAAACATACCTTGGGGATCATCCAGTCTAGTATTTTCCAGATGTTACTCATTCAAAAATAACATGTCACTATTTTATGACTATTTTATATCATTTACTTAATATTTTTCTTTCTATTCACTGACTTCAGTATCTACTTTAACCAGTAATATTCATAAACATCATGGGTTTTGAAAGTTAGTAAATAAATATATAACTTAGAGCAATTGTTCACATATCACCTAAAATCATCTGTTCTACACCCGGTGGCCACTTGGGTAAACACTGATCCATGCACTCTTCACTTCATAGATGAGAAAACTGAGACCCAGGAGGGGGGAGCGGGGGTTGGTTTGCCCTGAGTCTCTCTGTGATTGCAACTCCAGTAAAAGTCTTGATGCAATGAAGAATGTTGTGATTAAAAACCATCTAGACCCCAATGTTCATCACAGCACTGTTTATAATAGCCAGGACATGGAAACAACCTAGATGTCCATCAGCAGATGAATGGATAAGAAAGCTGTGGTACATATACACAATGGAGTATTACTCAGCCATTAAAAAGAATACATTTGAATCAGTTCTAATGAGATGGATAAAACTGGAGCCGATTATACAGAGTGAAGTAAGCCAGAAAGAAAAACACCAATACAGTATACTAACACATATATATGGAATTTAGAAAGATGGCAATGATGACCCTGTATGCAAGACAGGAAAAAAGACACAGCTGTGTATAACGAACTCTTGGACTCAGAGGGAGAGGGAGAGGGTGGGATGATTTTGGAGAATGGCATTGAAACATGTATACTATCATGTAAGAATTGAATCGCCAGTCTATGTCTGACGCAGGATACAGCATGCTTGGGGTTGGTGCATGGGGATGACCCACTGAGATGTTATGGGGAGGGAGGTGGGAGGGGGGTTCATGTTTGGGAACACATGTAAGAATTAAAGATTTTAAAATTAAAAAAAAAAGTTACTTAGGGGAAAAAAAAATAAAAAATAAAAAATAAAAACCATCTAGGTATCTCATTTAGAACAACTCTCCTTTCTTACTCCCTAAGATCTAGGAGAATAGGCAAAATAAGGATTGGCTTTAGTGCAAGAGAAAGCACTACTTAATATATATAATCCTTTCAAAACACATGGAGGTGGGTCAGCGGATAGAGAACTGGATCTGTAACTTGTTTCTCTCTGTAAACAACTTTGAAAATCATCTAAACACAGCAAAAGCTGAAAGATATGTCTCCTCTTTGCTTGTACCTGTTGATGGAGTTTATTCTTACCGACCAGATTCAGGTCAGCAGTACTGGCCTCCTCCTGGCCCTGCATGCCTTGTCCATTGAAGCCCAAGAGGTAGTTCCTGTTTGCACCATTGAACCTTGTGAGGGAAGGTATTTCTATTCTCCAGAGAGTGAACAATAAGCTACTGTATGTTTGGTCTCTAGAGTTCATTTCTTCATGTTTTCATTAGTTTTATTCATAAGATTCTATTAGAGTCAATTGTTAAATTTCTGGAAACGTCCCCAACAAAGGACAAAAAGGTTCTTCTGTAAAACAAGAACAGCCCATCCCCTGCCCAGACTTGAAGGACCATGAATTAGTGTAATAAATTGCAGAATATAAGCAAGTAACTTTTCTTTTTACTCTCCTAGGGGCCTGGGATTTGTGAGTCCACGTCTGAAAGTAGGTCATTGGCATATTTTTTAAAATTCTGCTAAATATGTACAAGTTGAAGTTCACTGCTTTGAAACTGTAGTCCCATCTAGTTTATCAGAGTCCGTTGTGTTCATTTTGATGGATTCATGTTATTATAGATAACCTGAATAACTGAAATGACTATCATTTACGTGTGAATAATACCTTGTCTGAGATATTCTTCTGTTTTAAAAGTTCTCTCTCTGCTTCCAGGGTTTATGGTCAGAAGAACATTCTTCAGTTTACTCTCCAGGTTTCATCTGATGCAATTCCATTGAAGAGCCACATTTTTCCAGTGTTTTGAAGATCCTAGAATCCCTTCCTATTTTGAATTCAAGGGAGCATTTGAATATAAATCTATTGTAATTCATTATCACAAAAAGCATATAATCCAAAAAGGTACAAAATTTGAGAGTATGCCTGATTATGTAATTTCTAGCCAAAAACATAGAGGGAAGTACACCGCTTAGTATTTATTAAGAATTAAGTATTCATGGGGGGTTAGTCACTAACAAAGACAGAAACACATGCAATTCTATGTTAAGTGAGAAATTTGAGCATATTCATTAAGGAGCAAGCCTGAATCTTTTATGAATTATACAATTTAAATAAAACAACATGGGGGTAAATTATAATAGAGTGAAGAAAAGAGGCAATTTTAGGGAATTATAATGTATTGAAAACACATGCCAAATACTTCCCCCTGTACTGATGAGGGGGATCAAGTCCTATTCCATCTGAGCTTCACATTGGTTTTCCACCCTACGTTCTAGCAAAGTCCGAAAGAAAGCTGTGTATGGAGGCAGGGATGGAAATGTGGCAGAAATATTTGTTTCATAGCACAATGGATGTTTATCTTATTTTAAATTAAATCTCCCCTAACAGACAGCTGCTTAATGGCCCTCATGCACGCCCCCTTTCACTCCCCTTTCGTAATTTTTGCCCACAGCATTCCCCTTAAACTGCTAGAGTGGTTTTTGCTGTTCTTTGAATTTTTGAAAACAAATGGCCAGCATCTCTCTACCGTGGTGGCGGAGTGTTCCGGGAACAGTTATTAGCCCCTCTCTTACACATCAATGCCTGGTTCATTCCATGAACCTCAAGACGATTTCCCAACTGCTTGTTTGCTTTCAGCACTTTTCCCTGCAAACTCAAACCAGCTGCCACTTCTTTCATACCCTTAAACTGAGGTGGGAGTGTGTAAGTGACTCAGGGTCTAGTGAAAGGGCCCCAGCCCTCCCCACTGCACCTGGGGGACCGAGGGACTGGGGGGCCCTGCCCCGACTGGATGGCAGCCCCAGCCGATGGCACCTGCAGAGCCCCCTCTTGAAGGGACACCCGCCAGGTGTGTCAGCCCTTGTCACTTGCATTTAAAAACAAAACAGGGGGGACTTCTGACTTGGAGTCAAGAATCGTGCTCTGATGGTGACCTTGTGAACTGAGTCATTTTAAATAAGCAATAAGGGAACATTACAGTAAAGTAAAGAAAAAAGGCTGTTCGGGTCATGATAATGAATTGGAAGCACACGGGAAAAGCTTCCCTCAATGCTGACTGTGGAGTCACATCTCTCTGGTCATCCTCTAGTCCACTGAGCTGGATGTGCTTTCCATTCACTCCTTGGACCTGGACCCTTGGCCCCCAAGCTCTGCCTTCTTGCCGACTCAGGATCCTTAGTTTCAGTAGTTAGTTTGCCTGCCCAGAGGTCCCAGCTTCGATTCACTCTAGGTCAGTCATATGCTTCACTCTGCTTCTTCCTGCATGTGGCCTATTTTATGGTTTTCTAAGCTTGGTCAGGAGAAGGCAATGGCACCCCACTCCAGTCCTCTTGCCTGGAAAATCCCAGGGACGGAGGAGCCTGGTGGGCTGCAGTCCACGGTGTCGCAAGAGTCGGACACGACTGAAGCGACTCAGCACCGGCAGCAGCAGCAAGCTTGATCAGCCAGGACAGTATCACCCTGGGACATCCTTGGTCTTGCTTTTCTGTAGTCCATGCTTCCCCCTGCCTCCTGCACTCTTGTTCTGACTCCACTCCAGTTTCCTAAACTCATGAATTAACGAATTGAAAGGTAGATTAAAATTCTGGCCCCAATTTAAAAATTATAATTTTGTTAAAAATGCAAAAACATCTAAAGTACTTAGGTAATTCATATCCTCAAAAGTTAACATTTACTCAGAGGAATTGACAGTTTAAGAGAGTAAGTGTTTCTTAGAACTGCATTCTGGGTAGAAAGCATTCAGATCTTTAGTCTGAGGGGAGAAAGAGAGAGAGTGGCAAAGTCCAGAAAAATCTGGGAAGTGTTAGAAAATGGGCCCAATGGGAAAGATGAAACAATGGAGGAGTATTATTTGAGAGAAGAAATTAATTTGCAACTTCTTGACTCCCTTTAAGAATGTGATGTTACAGTATACCAACACATATATATGGAATTTAGAAAGATGGTAACGATAACCCTGTATGCGAGACAGCAAAAGAGACACAGATGTATTGAACAGGCTTTTGGACTCTGTGGGAGAGGGTGAGAGTAGGATGATATGGGAGAATGGCATTGAAACATGTAAATTATCACATGTGAAAAAGATCGCCAGTCCAGGTTTGATGCACGATACAGGGTGCCCGGGGCTGGTGCACTGGAATGACCCAGAGGGATGGGATGGGGAGGAAGGTGGGAGGGGGGTTCAGGATGGGGAACACATGTACACCTGTGGCGGATTCATGTCAATGTATGGCAAAATCAATACAATATTGTAAAGCAAAATAAATAAATTAACTTTAAAAAATTAAAAAAAGAATGGGATGTTATTACATGAGAATTGCCATTTTGTCTTTTCCCCTCATTTCTTCTGTTCGGTAAATACTAATGAACTCCTCACCAAATAAAGAATGCAAAGAAAGTATATTGATTCTAGTGCTTACTGGGGCAGGGAGGGACAGGCAGTGGCTTAAAAGCCATATCATGAAGATGAGCAAGAACTTCTTGAGTTCACACGCAGTTCACAAGGGCACCAGACCAGGATTTCCCAGCACCCTGATTTACCTTCCTGTCATCAGCATGGCCCAGATCACACTGACTAAAACAAGTCATTTTCACTCTGACACCCAGTAAGTCCACTTTGAAGAACAGGCTCCAACGAGAAAGAAACATAATTTAAATTATTTAATGATTAATTATTTAATTTTATAATAATTCCACCAATTATTCACATTTTAGGAGTCAACCCAACCCATGAATTATCCCTTCTTCTCAAGGAACTCCTCCACCCCTCACCCACAGGGGCCCTGGCATCCACGTCCTGATCAACCAGATGGATTTAATGCAAGCTAGGTTATGGAACTGGAAAGCAGAACACAGGCCAGTCTTTGGAGATGGTCAAGGTGGCAAAATGAATAATTCTATCCCTCTATAAGGAGAGATAATCAGGGTAGGAGAGAGAAGAATGAAGCAGATTCAGCAAGAAATATAGAGATAAACAAAGAACAGACTGACAGCTTTCTGGCTTCTTCCAGACGCCCAAACTGCATTTTTTCCCTTTGACTCCATGACACACCCCTCATCTTTATAATAACCCTTTCAACATAAAGCAGCTTGAATCACTTTTTGTTGCTTATAACCAGAGTCTTAACTGAGACACGACAATAAAAAATCAGAAGCAACCCAACCCCAAATAAGAGAATTATTAAATGAATTACTATCTGGCATATAACTGAGTATATTTTAAAGTGATGAGGTTTCAAATTGTCCACGTGAAAAAATGCAGGCCATGAAGCAAAATGAACATACTGTTTGCAACTCTCGAATTGTAGATTTAGTCAACAAAGACCGGAAGAGTATACAAAGCAATATAAACACTAAGTGTATGGGATTTCTTGAAACACTGTTTATACAATGTCTTTTCAATAAAATTTAGACCTCCGGCAATCTGAAATAGTGATTTAATATCCTGTTTCAAATCTTTCCCAGAATATTCATTATTCTAACCTCAATACGTTCAATCAGTCTTCACCTAAAACATGGAAGTTTTTCTTGAGTTTTTTCTCCAAGGAACCCTTTATTGGGAAATGGTATTTAGAAGTAACAATTCTGGGTGTGTTTTAAACTCATCCTTGCTATCTTTTATTTATTTATTTATTTTTTTTTTTCAATTTTGCTTTTAAATAGAGAATGGAATGAAAGTGAGTTGAGTGGAATTGGAGAAACTGGTTAGGAGGTAGTGTGGTAATCTACTTGAACTACCAATAAAAAAAATTAGGGCTCCTTGCAGAATAAGCTGTTTACAAGTTTAGGGCAAGAAATATGAAAGATTAGCCTGGAACATCTTGCCATACCAGTATCAGTGAAGCAACTAAGACTTTTGAGGACATGTCAAAAGGACTCAAGGGTTAACTCGAAGAGATGCCCACTGGCCCCACGTGGGACAGTCATATGCTGATAAAAAGAACTGCAAGACATTGAAACAGATCAAAGTGAAACTTATGATGATATATTTTAAAAAACCATAACTTTTGAAGGATACTAAATGACAATCTACATAGAAAACCTCAAAAATAATTTTTAAAACTTTTGGAACTAATTTATGATTATAGCAAAGTTGTAGGATACAAGTTTAATATATAAAAGTCAAATGGTTTCTTATATACCAGCTATAAATTTGAAACTGAAAACACAATGCCATATATGTTAACACCAAAAGAAATACTTAGGTACAAATTTAACAAAATATGTTCAAGATCTATATAAGGAAAACTACAAAACGCTGATGAATGAAATGAAAGATCTAAATAAAGAGGGAGACATTCTACTTTCATGGACAGGAAGACCCAATGTTTTCAAGAAGACTCACGATGGCAGTTTTTCTCAAACTATAGATTCAACAAAATCCCAATGAGAATCTAAACCAGATATTTTGTGAATATGAACAAACTGATTTTAAAGTTTATATCTTTTTGATACTAATGAGCCCACTTATTATTTTGAAAACTGATTTCCAGTAATGATGTACAGATATGAGATTTGATCCATAAAGAAGGTTGAATGCCAAAGAATTAATGCTTCTGACTTGTAGTGTTGGAGAAGACTCTTGAGAATACCTTGGACGGCAAGGAAGCTCCAATACTTCGGCCACCTGATGTGAAGTGCTGACTCATTGGAAAAGAGCCTGATGCTAGGAAAGATTGAAGGTGAAAGGAGAAAGGGGCAGCAGAGAATTGGATGGTTAGATAGCATCACCAACTTGATGGACATGCTGCTAAGCTGCTAAGTCACATCAGTCGTGTCCAACTCTGTGCGACCCCATAGACGGCAGCCTACCAGGCTCCCATTCCTGGGATTCTCCAGGCAAGAATACTGGAGTGGGTTGCCATTTCCTTCTCCAGATGGACATGAATTTGAGCAAACTCCAGGAGATACTGGAGGACAGAGGAATCTGGTGGGCTATAGCCCGTGAGGTCTCAAAGAGTCAGACACGACTTAGCAACTGAACAACAACAAAATAAAGGGGGAGAGTAAAGCAAAAGGAAAAGTAAATAAGATATGCCACTTTCCACATTTAAACCTCTCAGTTGTTTCAAACAGTACTCTAAACAAAAGCCAGCCTGTAAAGGCTGTGCTTGATCTGACATCGTCTAACCATACGCATCACTTAGTGTCTTGCTTGTGATGTTCCGGCTGTAATAATCCTCAAACAAAACCCCTGACTGTCTCCTCATGCTTCACATCCCCATTTACCTTTTCAGAAGGACCTTCCCTGGTCATCTTAGCAAAAAAACCCTAATTTTTTTTTCTCCCTGGAACCTACCAATTTTTGTTTGTTCCCTTGTTTTCGCTTGTTCTTCTCAGTAAACTGTAAGTTTCAAGAGGGACAGGATGCCTTATTTCTGCCCAGGACCTAATACATACAGGCACTCCATTACTATTTGTGGAAAAAGTGGATGAAGTTATCCGTCAAAATGAGGCTTGGTGGCTGAAAAATTGGTGAAACTCTCAAACCATGGAGCGTGATTGTGAGGGCTCTGAGAGAGTAGAAGCATCAAGGTCTACACATACGAAAGAGCCAGGAGAGGACTGGAAATAAAGAGAAATGTGACTTTTCTGTATTTAAAAACCAGACAGGATCACCTTAGGCTTTTGGTAAATATGCTAAATTTTAAAAATTGTAAATACTACTTTAAATTAAGAATAGTAGAATTCCTATGCTTTAGCCTCTTTTATTCTCAATTAACTACTCCCATATTACAGATAATAACTAATGGGCCCTTTTTCTTATGCACTTGGCTGTAGCATTGGAACAAATACTCCCAAGAACTTTTATTATGGTATCTGATTTTTGACATATCGTAATGTAAGCTTATGTGTACATACAGAAAACTCATCATGGTTCTGTGTTGTGACTTGGCAGTATGGTGTGGGTGTGCATGTGTGTAAAAGGACATAGGACATAGTAAGGAGATTCTTGGTCTCAGAGCAATGTGAAGCTGTTGCAAGATTTCCAACAGGGAAGTGACATGTCTGATCTAGACTTTTTAAAGTATTCTGGTCACCAAAGATATTGTACAGAAATTATTTCTGCACAAATGAGGACACAAATGATAAGGACTGAATCTCAACTCAAATCAGCATCATCATTCTAAACCATGTGTCAGGAAAACTCATGTAAGTGAGAAGCATAAGGGGTTTAGGTGGGGCTACATCCTGGGATGAGGAGGATGTCCTTCAGTTCAATTCAGTTCAGTTCAGTTCAGTTCAGTCGCTCAGTCGTATCCGACTCTTTGCGACCCCATGAATTGCAGCACACCAGGCCTCCCTGTCCATCACCATCTCCCGGAGTTCACTCAAACTCACATCCATCGAGTCCGTGATACCATCCAGCCATCTCATCCTCTGTCGTCCCCTTCTCCTCCTGCCCCAATCCCTCCCAGCATCAGAGTCTTTTCCAATGAGTCAACTCTTTGCATGAGGTGGCCAAAGTACTGGAGCTTCAGCTTTAGCATCATTCCTTCCAAAGAAATCCCAGAGCTGATCTCCTTCAGAATGGACTGGTTGGATCTCCTTGCAGTCCAAGGGACTCTCAAGAGTCTTCTCCAACACCACAGTTCAAAAGCATCAGTTCTTCAGCGCTCAGCCTTCTTCACAGTCCAACTCTCACATCCATACATGACCACTGGAAAAACCATAACCTTGACTCGACGGACCTTTGTTAGAAAGTAGTGTCTCTGCTTTTGGATATGCTATCTAGGTTGGTCATAACCTTCCTTCCAAGGAGTAAGCGTCTTTTAATTTCATGGCTGTAGGAGGATGTCCTGAGACCTTTTTTAAAAAATGAATTCTGTGTCTCTTTGTATGTTGCCTCCTTCCTCCCCTCTGCCCTTCAGATCCCGTCAGTGGAGGGTAGAGCTGTCAATAATCCAAGGTCATCCAAAAGGAAGAGTGTCTCTGTCTAACTGCACTTTGGGGCTTCCCAGGTGGTGCTACTGGTAAAGAACCCGCCTGCCAGTGCAGGTCGTTGTAAGGAAAGTGGGTTCAGTCCTTGGGTTGGGAAGATCCCCTGGAGGAGGAAATGACAACCCTCTCCAGTATTCTTGCCTGGAGAATCCCTTGGACAGAGGAGCCTGGCGGGCTACAGTCGACAGGGTCTCAAAGAGTCAGACATGACTGACTGACTTCACTTTCTTTCTTTCTTTTTTTTTTTTTTTCAGGCCATGCAATGATGTCTTTTATTATGTATGGGTTTTTAAAATTATTTTTGCAATATCTCCATACACAGGCAAAAAAAAAAATTGTTTAACATATTGGAACTTGCAAACCTGATCACTGCATAGAGAAGGCAAAATTATCCCTATAGCACACTTAACCAGGAGGCCAGTTCATCTGCCGACCTCCAAGAACATGGAGATGAACATGATAGACAGACTGGCCCCCATCTGAACCTTCATTCACCACCATTCGATAGCCCTTCTTCAGGCCCAGATCAGCAGCACATTTCTTGCCAACAATCATCAAATGCCCAAGAAGACTTTCATCATCATCTTCTGCTGCAGAAATCTGGGATATATGTTTCTTGGGTATCACCAGAAAATGTGTTGGTGCTTGAGGGGAAATGTCATGGAAAGCAAGACACTGGTCATCCTCATAAATGATTTTGGCTGGGATTTCCTTGCGAATGATCTTCCTGAAGATCGTGTCGCCGCCAGGCCGGGCGACCTGAGCCTTGGCGATCTCATCTGCCATCTCTGCCTCCCTCCCGTGCAGCCGGCGGGGGAGAAGGTCGGGAGCAGGCTCTTTCTTTCTTTATGTATTCAGTCATTTCGGTTGTGTCTGACACTTTGAGACCCCATGGACTGCAGCACGCCAGGCCTCCCTGTATATGACCAACTCCCAGAGCTGACTCAAACTCATGTCCACTGAGTTGGTGATGCCATCCATGTCATCCCCTTTTTCTCCCGTCTTCAATCTTTCCCAGCATCAGGGTGTTTTCCAATGAGTCAATTCTTTGCATCAGATGGCCAAAGTATTGGAGTTTCAGCTTCAGCATCAGTCCTTCCAAAGAATATTTAGGACTGATTTCCTTTAGGATGGACTGGTTGGATCTCCTTGCAGTCCAAGAGATTCTCAGGAGTCTTCACCAACACCACAGTTCAAAAGCATCAGTTCTTCAGTGCTCAGCTTTCTTTATAGTCTAACTCTCACATCCATCCATCCACCCATGACCACCAGAAAAACTATAACTTTGACTAGACGGACCTTTGCTGGTAAAGTAATGTCTTTGCTTTTTAATTTGCTGTCTAGGTTGGTCATAACTTTCCAAGGAATCTTTTAATTTCATGGCTGCTGTCACCATCTGCAGTGATTTTGGAGCCCCCCCAAAAAAAGTCTGTCACCGTTTCTACTGTTTCCCCATCTATTTGCCATGAAGTGCTGGGACTGGATGCCATGTTCTCAGTTTTCTGAATGTTGAGTTTAAGCTGACTTTTTCACTCTCCTCTTTCACTTTCTTTTTTTTTTTTTTTAATTATGGAAAATTTTATTTTATTTTATTTTATTTTTTATTTTTTTTTTTAATTTTAAAATCTTTAATTCTTACATGTG
The DNA here is from genome assembly GCF_032405125.1 of Capricornis sumatraensis. Lineage (NCBI taxonomy): Eukaryota > Metazoa > Chordata > Mammalia > Artiodactyla > Bovidae > Capricornis > Capricornis sumatraensis. The sequence goes on from NC_091085.1 coordinate 12,470,494, forward strand.
TTCCCAAACATGAAACTCCCTCCCACCTCCCTCCCCATAACATCTCTGTGGGTGATCCCCATGCACCAGCCCCAAGCATGCTGTATCCTGCGTCAGACATAGACTGGCGATTCAATTCTTACATGATAGTATACATGATAGAATGCCATTCTCCCAAATCATCCCGCCCTCTCCCTCTCTCTCTGAGTCCAAAAGTCCGTTATACACAGCTGTGTCTTTTTCCTGTCTTGCATACAGGGTCGTCATTGCCATCTTTCTAAATTCCATATATATGTGTTAGTATACTGTATTGGTGTTTTTCTTTCTGGCTTACTTCACTCTGTATAATCGGCTCCAGTTTCATCCATCTCATCAGAACTGATTCAAATGAATTCTTTTTAACGGCTGAGTAATACTCCATTGTGTACATGTACCACAGCTTTCTTATCCATTCATCCTCTTTCACTTTCATCAAGAGGCTTTTTAGTTCCTCTTCACTTTCTGCCGTAAGGGTGGTGTCATTTACATATCTGATATTTCTCCTGGCAGTCTTGATTCCAGCTTGTGCTTCATTCAGCCCAGCGTTTCTCATGATGTACTCTGCATAGAAGTTAAATAAGCAGGGTGACCATATACAGCATTACTATGCATACAATATACTATGCATTACTGAATGAATTTATTCTTGTTATGTAATTTAGTTGCTTGAAATCTTTTAGAAACATTATTTTACGATTGTCTTGGTGCATATGGGTTTTTTTTTTCTCATGCTTTTTATTTTCTTTATCTCCAGAAAAGGGGCCCTGGATAAAAAGGCATGAGATCTTTTTCTCTTCTTGATACATTTTGCCAAATTTACTCCTTTCTAAAAGGCTGTGTCCTCATGAAGTGTCACTAGGAATCCATAAGCACGTCCATGTCTCTGTGCCTTGCATATTAATGAGTGTCATCACTTTTTAAGTTTGCCAGTTAGAAAGGTAAGAATGGTATAAATCTGTTTCATTTGTTGCTTTTTAAAGTCACAGCTGCTGGTGAACTTTTTGTTTGCTTGTTTGTTTACAAACAGTTGTAATTGCTCTTCTGTAAGTGTTCTGCCCACGCCCTTTGCTGATTTATCTATTAAAGTCTTTGTAATTTTTATATCTATTTGTGAATTAAAGTTATTAGCGTCTTCCCATAAGTTATTGATAGTTTACTGTTTGCCTTTTTAACTTTCAAAATTGTTTTTATGTTGTTAAATTTTTATTTCTTTTATTGTTTCCACGCTTAGAAATTCATCCTTTTCCAAGGTTTGTAAAATATTTAATTCTATTTTCTTTTAATGCATCTAAAGCTTGATTTTTCTTTTTTTGTCTCTTTACATATTCTAAAATTTATTTTTAATTTATGATGTGAGGTGAAGACGTGAGTTGATTTTTCTCCCAATTGCTAGCTATTCAGCCCAATACAATTTATGGAATGATCTTTCCTTCCCAATTGATTTGTGAAATAACACAATTCATATTTGATACGTACTAGGATCCATTTGGGTTGCGTTCCCATAAGAGATTCGTCGATTCATCATACCAGCCCCAGAACGTTTTCCCTCTTATTGCTTTATGTTTTAGTGACAGAAAGGATGAAGTTTGCTCTCTGCCTCAGTTTTCTTTAGAGTATCCATGTTGTTTTCATTTGTTTATTCTTCCATATGAAGGTTAGGAGAGCTTCCAAGTTAAAAAAAAAAAAAAAAAGATCCTATTGAGCAGTTGATTGGAACTGCGTGAACTTTAAGAGAGAAAACTTCTGGGAAAGATCTGATCACGAGAATCAGAGCTCCCTGCCATCAGGTAGACTTGTTCCCCACTTGTCAGTCCACTCGCTCTCTCTGAGAACAAAATTCATTTGCATGAGGAAGAAAGTTTCCTGTTCTCGTGGCGTTATTATTTAAACTTTGCATTTTAGGAGAGGCTTCTGTTGTGGCTTAACTCGATGCTAAAACTTGACCTCTGCGCATCAGTGCCAAACTGAATCTCAGAGGCAGAGTTTTGGGTGAAGTAGTCTGGAGAATCTCCATGGATAGAGGAACCTGGAAGGCTACAGTCCATGGGGTCACAAAGAGTCGGACAGGACTGAGCTACTAAGCACATCACAACACAGAAAATAATAGCTTTATTGCTTTGCTAGGCAAAGGGGGACACATGGCTGAGGAACTTCCCTGATGGTTTAGTAATTATAACTCCACACTTCCAATGCAAGGGGCACCAGTTCAATCCCTGGTGGGAGAACTAAGATCCTACATGCCAAGTGTGTGTGTGTTAAGTCACTTCAGTTGTGTCTGACTCTTTGCTTCCCCCTAGACTGTGGCCTGCCTGGCTCCTCTGTCCGTGGGATTCTCCAGGCAGGAGTACTGGAGTGGGTTGCCATTCCCTTCTCCAGGGGACCTTCCCGACTCAGGGATCGAACCTGCATGTTTTATGTCTCATTGCAATGTCAGGCAGGATCTTTACTGCTAGTGCCACCTGGTAAGCCCAAGAAGCATAGCCAAAAGATTGTTGTTGTTTAGTTAATAAGTTGTGTTCAAGTCTTTTGTGACCCCATGGACTGTAGCCCCCCAGGCTCCTCTGTCCATGGGATTCCCCAGGCAAGAATGCTGGAGAGGGTTGCCATTTCCTTCTCCAGAGGATCTTCCTGACCCAGGGATCGAACCTACATCTCCTGCATTGCAGGCAGATTCTTTGCCACTGAGCCACCAGGGAAGCCCGGCCAAAAGATTAAAACACTCAAAACGTTGTCTCTGAGGTTTGATTTAGCACAGAGGCTGAGTTCTGAGATTCAGTCCCAAATGCTATATTCAAGTTTGGGCTCTCCTTGCGTGGCGGGATTTAGGGAAAATCATGTTGCTTTCCTCGTGTCATCTTGCGTTATCACCTGATGCGCTGCCATTGGTAGGCAGATAAAACCACCCTGGCCAGGTGTGAAGAATGAAGGAAGGAGCCACAGGTCAGCCAGAGGAGTGGGTGCGGAAGCAGGAAGGAGCAGTAGGACCTCTCTGCCTTTTTGGTGATGGGAAAGATGTCCTAATTGGATAAGCCTGTGTTTCGCTTTGTTTTGTTTTAAGCATCAAGTAAGACACCTCCTTGTCTCCTTTTCATGGCTGCATCCAACAGACTATAACTTGGAAATCCTCAGAAAGAATACAGCCTGAGTGTGTGTGTGTGTGTCTGGGTGATGATATCACGTCTCCTCTGATGACTTACAAAATCACACATGAGCTTTTCTCTGACTGCTTCAGGAGATCGCGATTTTGCACCCATTTGTATACTACACGGACTGTTTCACCTTCACTCTTGTCAGGGTGCTCTCTGTGTCTTTATACATTTACTTAGTCTTTGAACCTTTGTCTTTGTTCCAATCCATTTATCTTAAATTCCTGGCTAATTGTTACACTTCCTAAAGTTTTTTCCTTTTTTCTTCTTTGGCAGGTAAACAATTCTTCTCCTGAAGAATCTTGTGATCGAGAGAATAAAAGAGCTCTTCTTTGTAGTTCTCAGAATAGGCAGTTTTTTTTTTCTTTACTGTACACTCCCTAGCAGCACTTTAGTTGGCACTCAATAGAGATTTATCTACGCAGAATAAAATATATTCTAAGGACTATTACCTCCTTAGAATGTCCCATTCATTCACTCCCCTAGTTTCTGGTGGTTCCTTTTATATTATGCTGGAGCGCAAGTCAGGGGCAGAATAAAGCTTCATAGACTTTAAGAAAAATTAATAGATTTCCTTATTTTATAGCAGTTTTAGATATACAGACCAATGAGCAGAAAGTACAAAGAGTTCCCATATACCTCCTTCAGTTCCCCAGTTTCCCCTATTATTAACATCTTTCCTTAGTTTGATACATTTGTTGTAGCTGATGAGCCAATAGTAATATACACTTAGTCCATAGTTTCCATAAGGCTTCAGTCTTCGCATTGTACTGTTCTACCAGGTTTTGGCAAGTATATAATGGCACATATGCACTATTAAAGTACCATACAAAATAGTTTCACTCCCCCCAAAACCCTCTGTTCTGCCTGTTCATCCCTCCATCCTTCCTTCCTGCAAACCCCTGGCGGTGATCTTTTATTGCCTCTGTAGTTTTCCCTTTTCTGAACATCGTGTAGTTGGACTCACACAGTGTATACCCTTTTCAAACTGGCTTTTTTCACTTAGCAATATGCATTTAAACTTCCTCCACGTATTTTCAAGACTATAAGACTTAAACATTTATCAACAATATGTATTCAACACCAGGCAGAGTGGTGAGGTGCTAAGTGCGATGCAATGGACATGAACTTGGGCCAACTTCGGGAGATGGTGAGGGACGGGGAGGCCTGGCGTGCTGCAGGCCATGGGGTAGCAAAAAGTCAGACATGGCCGGGTAACTGAACTACAGTACTACGGTACACAAGACAAGCAAGACTGCTGTCCTTGACCTAAGCTTCAGAACTGTCAGATATTCAGTACGCAGCAAGGCAACAGGTGTGGCACCTGTCACACTAAAGGCCTTCTCCGTCTTCCCTGGGAAAATCATCTGCTTACATCATCAGCCGGGAGGAGACCTGCGGTGCCCACAAATGAGTCACTGTGTTCCCTACTCACCAGTTCCCTCTCCATACCGGGGCAGGCCTGAGTCCCTCTGGTTCACGATGTAGATGTTGTTCTAATTCTTGGCTACACAATTTGATGAAGCAGGAGAAAGGCAATCGCCCCTTCTCAGATGGTGATCTCCACGTGTTTCCTTAGCCTGGCATACGTCTGGACCTTTTTTTCCTACCAAATGGCTAACCTATATAAATTTATTTATGCTTATAGCCAGTAATAAAGTCTACATTTGGACTTAGATAATTTATGAATCACCAATAATATTGATGCAAATGAAAACGTAAGGCATTTTCCACATTCATGAGCTGGCCCCTTTCCCTGAGATGGGCAAGATGCATCTTGTATGTGCTAGATTTCACTGGGATAACAGAATGAGGAATCGAGTCCCAGACTCAAATCAGTTCTATTTCATTTAAAAATAAAGGTTTTTGTTTGTTTATTCTTGTTCACTCTTAAGATGGAACCAAGGAGACGACCCTCCATCGCGATCCGTAGCAGTTTGCTGCTGTCACAGCACAGGGCGCTCTGCGCTCAGTGATGACCCAGGGGGTGGGTTGGGGGTGGGGCGGGAGGGACGTGCAAGAGCGAGGGGCACGTGTGTACATACGACTGACTCACCTTGTTGTACAGCCGGAAGTGACACACCATTGTAGACAATAATACTCCAATAAAAATTCATAGTCGTTTAAGTTTTCAGTGAAGGTAGCAGCAAGAGTGATCGATTGATTGTGATTGTGAAGTCACTCAGTCGTGTCCGACTCTTTGTGACCCCATGGACTGTAGGCTACCAGGCTCCTCCATCCATGGGATTTTCCAGGCAATAGTACTGGAATGGGTTGCCATTTCCTTCTCCAGGGGATCTTCCCGACCCAGGGATTGAACCCGGGTCTCTTGCATTGCAGACAGACACTTTACCCTCTGAGCCAGCAGGGATATTTATCTTCTAATAAGACCAAAAATGCTAAAAAAAAAAAAAAGAACACATTACCAAACAAAGCAATATTTCATATACAATTAGAAATACTACTGCTAAGGACATGAAGATGTACAGCAAGCAGATCAGTGTTTGTTAGGTTTCTTTTTCTCTTCATGCGTTGAGGTTTTCTGAACTATAAGGTATATTTACAGAGTCATGAAAATCAAACAAGTTTTAACCAGGTTAGAAAATAGATTGGATATGATGATATAATGATACCTGAAAAAATGAATAATTAAGTCTGATTAATATACAAACATGATGGTTATACTGAGATACCCTACTTGCCACTGCGTGCTGCTGCTGCTGCTAAGTCACTTCAGTCGTGTCCGACTCTGTGTGACCCCATAGACAGCAGCCCACCAGGCTCGCCCATCCCTGGGATTCTCCAGGTACTTTCATGGATTTTATTTTAAAGTCTTAGGCCCACAAAAGAGGACTGTCAAAATGGTTATTAAATCACAAAGAACACGAACGCCCACAAACAGACAATCTCTTTCATTTCTACTGCAAGAAAGAAATCTTTAACTGAAAGATAAGAAACCCTGGAAAAGGGCTTTATACATTAATTTTATACAAAGAATGTGCATCTGTTTATGAGTTTAAAAATTCTACATCAAGGATAAGAATGGGACATGATGATTTCAATTACTCAGGATGATTATTATTAATATAAAAAGAGCACTTTAAAAATGAGGCATATTTAAAATAATAGCTTGTTTTTCCCCTTGTGGTCTGTTGTAGCATTCAGGATGCAGCTGAAGCTCGTCTTGGAGACAATCTTTTTTTTTTTTTTTTTTTTGCTTACAGACCTGTTAAGTGTTCCTTTTCCTTCTTTAGCCTTCTATCCTTAGATGTCTTAATCACTGCTGCTGTTTTCTTCCCTTCCTTTCTTTTCTTTTTAATTGCTTTGCACTGCTGTGACAGTTTCTGCTGTACAGCAAAGTGAATCAGCTATACGCATGCATGCTGTGCTCTGTTTAGTCACTCAGTCGTGTTCAAAGCTTTGCAACGCCATGGACTGAAGCCTGCCAGGCTCCTCTGTCCATGGGGATTCTCCAGGCAAGAATACCGGAGTGGGCTGCCATGCTCTCCTCCAGGGGATCTTCCCACCCCAGGGAGGGAACCCAGGTCTCCTGCATTGCAGGCGGGTTCCTTACCATCTGAGCCACCAGGGAAGCCCGATACGTATACACATATCCTCTCTGTTTTGGATTTCCTTCCATTTGGGTCACCACAGAGCACTCTACAGGGACTCATTAGCTCCTGTTTTATGCATAGCAGTGTATATTGTGTCAGTACCAGTCTCCCTCTTCTTCCCACCCTCTGCTTTCCCCCTGGGCATCTATACATTTGTTTTCTACGTCTGTGTCTCTGTTTCTGCTTTGCAAATAAGATCGTCTACACCACCCTTCCTTTAATGAGGGAAGTAATATACAGAAGGAGAGAAAATTGCAGTCAGATGATGGGTGTCTGGGATCTGCCAGCCCTAACAGAGGTGCTGAGGAGATGCACAGTGATGAGCAGACGGGGAATGAGCACGGTGATCAGCAGAGGGGGAATGAGCACGGTGACCAGCAGAGGGGGAATGAGCACGGTGATCAGCAGAGGGGGAATGAGCACGGTGGTCAGCAGAGGGGGAATGAGCACGGTGACGAGCAGAGGGGGAATGAGCTCGGTGATCAGCAGAGGGGGAATGAGCACGGTGACGAGCAGAGGGGGAATGAGCTCGGTGATCAGCAGAGGGGGAATGAGCACGGTGATCAGCAGAGGGGGAATGAGCACAGTGATCAGCAGAGGGGGAATGAGCACGGTGATCAGCAGAGGGGGAATGAGCTCGGTGACGAGCAGAGGGGGAATGAGCACGGTGATCAGCAGAGGGGGAATGAGCACGGTGATCAGCAGAGGGGGAATGAGCACGGTGATCAGCAGAGGGGGAATGAGCACGGTGACCAGCAGAGGGGGAATGAGCACGGTGATCAGCAGAGGGGGAATGAGCACGGTGATCAGCAGAGGGGGAATGAGCACGGTGGTCAGCAGAGGGGGAATGAGCACGGTGGTCAGCAGAGGGGGAATGAGCTCGGTGAGGAGCAGAGGGGGAATGAGCACGGTGAGGAGCAGAGGGGGAATGAGCACGGTGATCAGCAGAGGGGGAATGAGCTCGGTGATCAGCAGAGGGGGAATGAGCACGGTGGTCAGCAAAGGGGAATGAGCTCGGTGATCAGCAGAGGGGGAATGAGCTCGGTGACGAGCAGAGGGGGAATGAGCTCGGTGATCAGCAGAGGAGGAATGAGCTCGGTGATCAGCAGAGGGGGAATGAGCTCGGTGACGAGCAGAGGGGGAATGAGCACGGTGACGAGCAGAGGGGGAATGAGCACGGGTGACGAGCAGAGGGGGAATGAGCACAGGGATCAGCAGAGGGGGAATGAGCACGGTGATCAGCAGAGGGGGAATGAGCACGGTGGTCAGCAGACGGGGAATGAGCACGGTGATCAGCAGAGGGGGAATGAGCTCGGTGATCAGCAGAGGGGGAATGAGCACGGTGACGAGCAGAGGGGGAATGAGCACAGTGACGAGCAGAGGGGGAATGAGCACAGTGATCAGCAGAGGGGGAATGAGCACGGTGACGAGCAGAGGGGGAATGAGCACAGTGATCAGCAGAGGGGGAATGAGCACGGTGACAAGCAGAGGGGGTATGAGCTCGGTGATCAGCAGAGGGGGAATGAGCACAGTGATCAGCAGAGGGGGAATGAGCACGGTGATCAGCAGAGGGGGAATGAGCACGGTGATCAGCAGAGGGGGAATGAGCTCGGTGATCAGCAGAGGGGGAATGAGCACGGTGATCAGCAGAGGGGGAATGAGCACGGTGATCAGCAGAGGGGGAATGAGCTCGGTGATCAGCAGAGGGGGAATGAGCTCGGTGACGAGCAGAGGGGGAATGAGCTCGGTGATCAGCAGAGGGGGAATGAGCACAGTGATCAGCAGAGGGGGAATGAGCACGGTGAGCAGCAGAGGGGGAATGAGCACGGTGATCAGCAGAGGGGGAATGAGCACGGTGATCAGCAGAGGGGGAATGAGCACGGTGATCAGCAGAGGGGGAATGAGCACGGTGATCAGCAGAGGGGGAATGAGCACGGTGATCAGCAGAGGGGGAATGAGCACGGTGATCAGCAGAGGGGGAATGAGCACGGTGATCAGCAGAGGGGGAATGAGCACGGTGATCAGCAGAGGGGGAATGAGCACGGTGACCAGCAGAGGGGGAATGAGCACGGTGATCAGCAGAGGGGGAATGAGCACGGTGGTCAGCAGAGGGGGAATGAGCACGGTGACGAGCAGAGGGGGAATGAGCTCGGTGATCAGCAGAGGGGGAATGAGCACGGTGACGAGCAGAGGGGGAATGAGCACGGTGATCAGCAGAGGGGGAATGAGCACAGTGATCAGCAGAGGGGGAATGAGCACGGTGATCAGCAGAGGGGGAATGAGCTCGGTGATCAGCAGAGGGGGAATGAGCACGGTGGTCAGCAGAGGGGGAATGAGCTCGGTGATCAGCAGAGGGGGAATGAGCTCGGTGACGAGCAGAGGGGGAATGAGCTCGGTGATCAGCAGAGGGGGAATGAGCACGGTGGTCAGCAGAGGGGGAATGAGCACGGTGATCAGCAGAGGGGGATTGAGCACGGTGGTCAGCAGAGGGGGAATGAGCACGGTGACCAGCAGAGGGGGAATGAGCACGGTGATCAGCAGAGGGGGAATGAGCACGGTGACGAGCAGAGGGGGAATGAGCATGGTGACGAGCAGAGGGGGAATGAGCACGGTGATCAGCAGAGGGGGAATGAGCACGGTGATCAGCAGAGGGGGAATGAGCTCGGTGATCAGCAGAGGGGGAATGAGCACGGTGACGAGCAGAGGGGGAATGAGCTCGGTGATCAGCAGAGGGGGAATGAGCACGGTGATCAGCAGAGGGGGAATGAGCTCGGTGATCAGCAGAGGGGGAATGAGCACGGTGACGAGCAGAGGGGGAATGAGCTCGGTGATCAGCAGAGGGGGAATGAGCACAGTGATCAGCAGAGGGGGAATGAGCACGGTGACCAGCAGAGGGGGAATGAGCACGGGTGACGAGCAGAGGGGGAATGAGCCAGCGCGCCTGGAGCCATCCTAGAGCCCAAGGTTCAGGAGAAATCAGTCATGCTGATCCTGTGTTTATTTAAAATTCTGACATCATCAAATATCATCATCCATGCTTTGCATTTTTATTTTCCAAGTGTTTACATAAAATGTTACATATATAAATATTACAAAGTGGAGCTATTTAAGGTGTATTAGATACGGTACATTCTTATAAGCTACATGTTCCAAGACGTGGTCGGAATGTTACAGATTAAAAACTGGCTGAAGAGATAACCAAATGCAAAGAGTGAAACTTGACTGGGTACTTAGCTGAAAATACTTGACTCCTGAGTTTTTGGCATCCTTTTAACAATGTATATTTCAGGTGAGCACCTCACTTGCTTCAGCCTGGAGTTGGTCAGCTGGGGCAGTACCAACCACTAGGCTAAACCTAGTGAAGATGACTCATTTTTGCTAAGAGTTACCAGCAAGGTTTTCAGAAGCCTTAGAGGATAAGTAGCATTTCTGCCTGCCAGTGGCAGGTGGGGGTGGGGAGGCACATGTGAGCAGAGACATCTCCCACAGAGAGAACGAGATGGACAAGGGCACCAGGAGCGCAGGCACGTGGCCTGTGAATAGCAAGCAGGCCAGGCAGTCTGGGAATGGGTTACAGAGAAGGCAGGGATGAGAAAAAAAGCTGAAAGGAGACACTTAGATCCTTCAGTGAACTGCCTCCAAATTTAAATCAGGAGGCAAAGGGGAGCTACTGACAATTTTTTTCTTTTGGTTTTTAAATTAAGTTGCATCTTAAATGTTTTCTTAAATTATTTTCAAGCACTTTCATAGAAGTCATTTAAAACTTAAAATGTATTTTTACTGTCATTCAAGATATATGCCTCTTCTAAAACCAGCATGAAAGGATGTGAATGAATTTAGGATGCTTGTTGTTGTTGCCTAGTCACTAGGTCATGACTGACCATTTGCAACCCCATGGACTGCACCCTGCCAGGCTCCTCTGTCCATGGGATTTCCCAGGCAAGAATGCTGGAGTGGGTTTACCATTTCCACCTCCAGGGAATCTTCCCCACCCAGGGATCAAACCCATGTCTCCTGCATTGGCAAGCAGATTCTTTACCACTGAGCCACCAGGGAACCAAAAACAGGATATCAGAGAGAAACCTAGAAACAAGCTGGATAAAGCCTTGGTGACTGATTATGAACTCAATTTCTATGTAGCCTGAATTTTAAAGTTTCCCAGCTCAAAATTTTCTGTCCTAGCACTTTCATTAGTACACTCTGCCCACCCTCAACTTCAGTTTGTTTGTTTGTTTTTGTTTTTTTTTCACCCCCAACTTTTTAATAGGTTTGTTAAGTTGTAATTGATGTACAGTTTAAAACGTAGGCTTCATCAGTTCTGACACATACACACAACCGTGAAACCATCACCTCAATCAAACAATGCATGTCCCATCACATTAGAAACCTGGGGGATGCGTCCCTTCTTCCACTCACCCTCTGCCCCATCCCCAGGGAACTGCTGATCTGCTTTCTATCACCATAGATTAGTTTGAATTTCTCAGAATTTTATATGTACAGAATTATACAGTATGCACTGAATATGATTCGTTCTACAAGATGTATTTTTTAAAAGTGGAGGAATGTTCTAGATGAAAAGAGAAGAGCCATAACAAACAAATACAGTGCGTGAAACTTGACGGGATGTTGGTGTGGAAACAATTGAACCACTTCATAAAAAGTTAGATATGTGCCAGCCAAATGACTCAGTCATTCAATTCTTAGATATTGACCCAAGAGAAATGAAAACATTTGTCTGGACAAAAACTTATTCACAAATGTTCATAGTAAGAGCCAAAACTGAAAACAACTCAAATATCCATCAACAGGTAAACAAATTGTGGTATACCCACACAATGGAACTCAACAATGAAAAAGAACAAATTGTTGATATAGGAAAAGGAAAAAGATCTTCAGAATAATTAATTATGCAAGAGAAAATCTACATAACCTTGGGTAAGGCAATGACTTTTTAGATATACCACCAAAGGCATGATCATGAAAGAGTAATAATCTGTACTTCATCAAAATAAAAAACTTCTGCTCCACAAACAACATCAAGAGAATGAAAAGACAAGCCACAGACTGTAAGAAAATATTTGCAAAAGACAATCTGATATAGGACTTATCCAAAATATAAAAGGATTCACTACAACAAGCAACGAGGTTAAAAATGGCCCAAAGACCTTGACAGACACCTCACCAAAAATGATATACAAACGGCAGGTAAATATATGAAAAAATGTTCCACATCATATGTTTATCAGGGAGCTGCAGATTGAAACAAGGTACCAAGACACACCTATTAGAAAGTCTCAAAGCTGGAGCAACAAGAACACCTCATGCTGGGGAGGGTGTGGAGCAACAGGAACGCTCCTTCATTGCTGGTGGGAAAGCAAAACGGCACAGCTACTCTGGAAGACAGTTTGGGGGTGGTTTCTTTACCACGTGATACAGAAGTTGTGCTCCTTGGTATTCACCCAAAGGATCTGAAAGTTCATGTTCACACAGAAACCTGCACACAAATATTTAGAGCGTCTTTATTCATAACTGCCAAAATCGGAAAGTAAGCAAGATGTCCTTCAGTAGGTGACTGGGTAAATATACTGGAGGACATTCCAATAATGGAGTATGACTCGGTGCTAAAAAGAAGTAATCTATCAAGTCGTGAAAAGACATGAAAGAACCTTAAATGCTTAGTACAAAGTGAGAGAAGCCAGTCTGAAAATGCTACCCACTGTATGATTCCAACTATATTACATTCTGCTGCTGCTGCTGCTGCTGCTAAGTCGCGTCAGTCGTGCCCGACTCTGCGACCCGGCAGCCCACCAGGCTCCCCCGTCCCTGGGATTCTCCAGGCAAGAACACTGGAGTGGGTTGCCATTTCCTTCTCCAACGCATGAAAGTGAAAAGTGAAAGTGAAGTCGCTCAGTCGTGTCCGACTCTTAGCGACCCCATGGACTGCAGCCTTCCAGGCTCCTCCGTCCATGGGATTTTCCAGGCAAGAGTACTGGAGTGGGGTGCTGTTGCCTTCTCTGATATTACATTCTAGAAAAGGCAAAGCTATGGTGACAGTAAAAAGAGTGGTGGTTACTAGTATTTAGCAGGGAGAGAGGCAGAGAAGGATGAATGGGTAGAGCACAGATGATTTTTAGGGCAGTGAAAAGATTCTGTATGTATTATGACAGCGCATACATGTCATTATACACTTATCCAAACCTACAGAATATATGACACCGAGATTACTCATGTAATCTGTGAACCCTGTGTGGCTATGACAGATCAATGTAGATCCATCAGCTGTAATGAGTGTACCAGTCTGATGGGGGGATGTTGATTATGGGGGAAGCTGTGCATGTTGAGGGTAGGGTGTATGTAGGAAATCTCTTCCTTTGAATTGCATTGTGAACCTATAACTGCTTCAAAAAATAAAGTTGAATTAAAAAAAATTATGCTAAGTGAAAGAAGCCAGACAAAAAAAGACTTAGTTGATCATCTGCTTCTGGTGGCGTTTAACTTATACCTCGATGATTTGGAAGTTTAATCTAAAGGCTTGACTTATGTTTGGCAAGACTATTTCATCAGTCATGCTATGTACTTCATACTACATCGCATAAGGAGGTAAGTAGATTGCTCCTCTGCACGATTCTCAATTTGATCATTTGTTTAAGGCGGTGAATGCCAGATCTCTCCTCCATGAGGTATATTTTTCCTCTGCAATTAGCAAGTAACGTAAGGACTGTACGTTAGCAACAAGTGAACATCTCATCCGTATTCATGGATAATCCTTGCCAGAAATGATCATTTTATTAGTTTTTTTTAAAGCATTAATTTAAAAAATTCTATGATTCCTCCTCAGTGAATTAGCTGGCTTTCTTCCAAATCAACTGAGACTGAAAAGTTTTTGAATGGAACAATTTTCCCATGTTTATTTCTCTTGACACATCAAGCTCATCCGTCGATGAGCCCCTTTTCTGAACCCCTAATCTTCTCCTTCCTAGCTTCCTAACCCCAGAAGCTAAGTGTTTTCAAGCCATGTTGCAGCTGTTATCTTTTTTCATTCACTTACTCATTCAAAAATACTTATTGTGTCCATGCCGTGTTTTAGGCACTGTCTAGGCATGGGACATATAGTCGTGAATAAATCTGATGAAGTCTCCGGCCTATATTGTAGGGTATATAAGAAGGAAACTGTAAACAAACATAATGGAACGTCAGGTAGAAATACTACTGTAGAGAAAAGGAAAGCAGTGGAGGAGAAAGGGTAGTGATGGGGTGTGTGTTATTTTAGATAGAAGTCAAGGAAGGCGTAGCTGACAGCCATTGGTGCCGGGCCCACATTCCGCAGGCATTCTGGAATGATCCAGTTCAACTCAGTCTTACTGGAAGCACATGTGACCCTGCCTGTGGCCTGAGGGAGTGTCTCTCCGTTTGTGTGACAGGCTCATGCCTGACAAACAGTCCTTAGCCAATGACCAGCAGGAGCGGAAGGACCAACTTCCCCGCCTGCCTGCCCCCGGGGTGGGACGTCTTTGCTGCGCAGCCCATGTTTCCCAGCGGGCTCCTGCGGGCTGAGCCCCGGCTGTCGTCAGTGGTACCCTGCTCGGTAAAGGGCTCCGGGTGGCCTCCTTCTCTTCACTCCTCTCCTGCTACCTCCTGGCGTCAGATTTTACTCTCCAGACACACTATTTGCAAACTCAAATCCCTAAGCTTTGGAGGAAACTCGTCTAAAAGTGGGTAGGTCCTAGCAGTGAGGTAATAAAGGAGACTCTCAGAACAAGGTTCTAGAATTGGACCTCTTGTTGGTCAGATGACAGCTGAGACGCTGTTGCTGTCGGTGAGTGAGGCCAGGATAGTGTCTGGCCTGGTGTTGCATCACTGCTGCTAAGAATCTTACCTGCAGTAAATTGGGCTCATGTGCTGGTGTAAGAAAATGTCCCAGCCTATAGAGTAGCTTTGGAACCAAATGGGGGGCAATGGCAATTATTAGGATTTTGGAGTTGGTTTGTTATCAACTGCTAGAGGAGGCAGGAAAGAAGCAAGTAACAAACAGACTCAGGCCAGGTAACCATTAATTTAGAATTTGGATTGAAAGACAGTCAGAAGTCTTCCATGTCATCTTTTAAAGGGAGTCTCATTTCCTGTAGACAGAAGGTAGACTGAGCTGAACAATAAGATTTCAAATTTGATCTTAAACACAGCAGAGCTAAAAAGAAAAAAAGGAGGTTGAGTTCACAGCCCAGACGGGTTCTTATGCTAAAGTCAGGAGACTGAAAGGGAAGGAGAGAAGCCCTTTTGGGTAGATGGGGTTGAGGACTTGACTACCTAGGTTCCTCTGAATAATCTGAGCCAGAATTCTCTGGAGCGCTCCCTCTTGCCAGAGGAAACCAGCTGCCTGGAGACTGTGCAGAGGCCTCACTGGGGCAGATGCCTTGCAAGATGATGCATGTCTGCAAGATCTTTCCTTGCCTCTCTCTATTGCTCCCGCTTGTGAGCCAAGCAGAAAAATACTGCTATGTGAAGAAAGAGATTGCTCACCAAAAGTACTGCAGAACCTGGCAGTGTCATGAACCGCCAGGAACTGGAAGAATTTGCCTAGAAACGGATATTAAAGGCGGTGGGTCAGGGAGGACAGACTATAAGGCTGGACAGAAGAGAGTTTATCCAGATGGGTGCATTATTTAGTGACTCAAAACTTAACATCTTGGTAGGGTGCCGAGAACTGTCCATAGTAAATAGCAGGAATTGCTCTTCGAAACTTGAAAACAATGTATTTGAATGGAGGTGCTTGCATTTCTTAGAAGAAAGATGAGTAAGGGGAAAACTTACTCAAACAGACTAGGTTTAAGACTGTACTTAGTACATGATACCATAGCACCCACCTGCTAACAAGGTTCCCTGGGGTGGGGGCTTCAGAGGGCACTTCCTTCACTAAATGGGTTTCCCAGGTGGCGCTAGCGGTAAAGAATCCACCTGCCAACGCAGGCGACATTAAGAGACGTGGGTTCGATCCCTGGGTCGGGAAGATCCCCTGGTGAAGGGCATGGCAACCCACTCCAGTATCCTTGCCTGGAGAATCCCATGGACAGAGGAGCCTGGTGAGCCACAGTTCATAGGGTCATAAAGAATCAGACATGACTGAAGCAACTTAGCACAAGCTTCACTAAAATATGGAAAGTGCTGATAAATTCTGAGAATCTCAGAATTACCGGTCCTCTAGACTAGGGGCCCCCAGCCTCCAGGATCTAATGCCTGATGACCTGAGGTGGAGCTGATATAATAATAATAGAATTAAAATGTACAATAAACGTAATGCAGTTGAATCATCCTGAAACCACCCCCCACCTATGGTTCATGGAAAAGTTGTCTTCCGTGAAACCGGTTCCTGGTTCCTGGTGCCGAAAAGGTGGGGGACTGCTGCTGGATTAAGACTGTTGCCCCAGCATGAATGGGAATAACAGGATTCTAGGGGTCAGGCTGGCAGCAACAGGTAATCAGAACAGGGAGATAATTATGATCACAAGTCCTAGGGGTCTGACATTGATGGGGGTAAAGTGAGGCCCTGAAAAACACAGAAGCTATTTAGATTTTAAAAACACAGAAAATTGACTTCCCTGATGGTCCAGTGTTTAAAAATCTGCCTGTCAATACAGGGGCCATGGGTTCAAACCTTCATCTGGGAAGATGACACATTACTTAGTGCACAGGGCAGCTAAGCCAGGGCGCCACCACGACTGAAGCCGTCCGCTCTGGAGCCCGAGCTCCCCAACAAGAGAAGCCGGTGCGCTGAGACGCCCACACGCTGCACCTAGAGAGTAGCCTCTGCTCACAGCAACCTGGACCCCACGCAGCCAAACAACACACATGCACAGAGGATGAACATTTAAGTGTGTGTGTGAGAGAGAGGTCAGTAAACACAAGACTTGAATAATGGCTTTGGCAGGAATGCTGGAACGTGTTAGAACATGTTCTAGCACAGGCTGGAACATTAAAGGAATCCCAATAAATCTTGGCACGTGAATGAATCTAGTAGGCAGGCAGAGTGGACTGAATTGTGCTCCCCCCACAATTCACATGCTGAAATCCTGGTCTTCAGGACCTCAGGATGTATCCGGAGACAAGGTCTTTGAAGGAGTGATGAAGCTAAAACGAGGCCGTTAGCGTAAGCCTAATGGAACATGCCTTTTGTCCTTATAAGGAGAGTAAGCGACTCTAGCGATGAGCCCCCCAGGGAGAACTCCAGAGAGAGAGGCCCCAGGGAACAACCCACCAACACCTTCATCTTGGACTTGTGATCTCCAGAACTCTAAGAAATACATTACTATTGTTTAAGCCCCTTGGTTTGTGGTTTTGTTACGGCAGCCCAAGCAGATTAAGAGATTATCCCCAAGTTATAAATGTGTAAACTGAGTTTCAGGGATTAACATCTGTACAGAATTACGTAAACAGCAAAAGCGTAGACGTGCTCACTAAATTGAATCTAGGTGTCAGATTCTGACATTAAAGATGTTTCAATCTATACAAACAACTTTTAAATCAAATCCTTATTTTTAACAAAGTACTACATGGGTTTCTGAAAGTATCAAGATTCACCTGTTTTTCCCTTATCTAATGTGGTTCCCCAGAGGTAACCACTTTTAACTCTATAGGTGTTTCTCCCCTTAGAACATGTGACTAAATAACATACTGATACAGACATGTCATGGTTTTTCAAACCAAGACGTCGTCTATGAAGTTCCTGTTACTAAAGATGTCTTAATTATCTACACACACACACGCACACACACACACATACACACAATCCTATGACTTTCATCTTTTTTTCACTATCTTTGGTATTTTTTTCTTCTGCTTTGTCTCAGTTTTCTCCAGGTTAATTTTCATTTTTGCTTTCATATAAGACCTCCCTCAAGTGTCTGGTGATTCTTGATTGCTCATTCACGTTTAAGAATAAGACTGTTTTTCACTTTATCCTGTACGTCAGAGTAACCAGTGACTTCAATTTTTGACATTTTCTAGGGTTTCACGTCAGGGGTTGGTTGGTTACTGCTGGACACTCTGCTGAAGGAATGTCTGCTGAAGGGACGTAAGTTTTAGCCTCATTTTCTCTAAGTTAGTCATTCCTTGTCTATCTTTCTATTTTCTAGAATTTCCTGATAATGTCCTCTCTGCTCTCATCTCATCTCCTGTGCTCTCTGTATTTCTTCTGCCTTTTTATTCCTTTCCTGTTAATTTAGGGGTTTTTGAGAGGAAGTGGAGACAAATATAGGTTTTTAAATAGAAGTCTGCATTTCTAATTTTGACTTCTCTTGGGTTTTTACTATTAGTCAGTAAGTAATGGTTAATTACCATCAACTCAATGCAAAAGAATAAAATATCCCTGTTTTTCCAGTTGCCTTTGTCAAAGCCTCTTTTACTTTGAAAACCCCGTGTTATGAGTTATGAGTGTCCTGAATAAGAAAAGTAACACAAACTTCTTACTTAAGCATCGTCTGTATGTTGACGTCCTTAGAGAAAGGTGAGGAGGGTGCACACACGGGCGGGTGTGAGTCTCGTGGAGATTGGCCCAGGGTGGGATGGATGCACAGGAGAGAGGCGAGGCTCCCCACGGGGGTGCAGCAGACCTCAGCAAAGCGAAGAGGTCACCCCCACTGTGGGGTAGCCTGCGCTGAGGTGGGTGAGAGAGTATCCATCTGTAGGGATGAACCAGCTCGGGAATCTGAGCACAAACACGGCATCCCCCCAGGGGAGGGGCAGGGGGGGTGATGCACCAAGGCATTGATCAAACAAATATGTGTTAACAGTAATGAGAGCCAGGATTCTTGCCCTCAGAGCGTGAAGTCACAAGCATGGAAAGGGAGGGCCTGGAATACACCTGCAGGCTTGGAATGAGAAGTTATCAGTGTGAGCCCATGGACTGCAATGTGTGAATATCTATCTGGCATCAATGTTGGTAGATAAATATAGATGTGAATGTGCCTGAGTGTGTGTGTAGACGTGTTCTCTACCTCTGTCCATCAAGGGAGCTGTGAACTCATATTGCAACCAGCAGACCTATGCTGATTGTGGTTTTCTAAATACTATTTGTCATTTCAGGGAACCAGGATTTCTTGGCAGGGTGCCAAATTTACCAAATGAAAATAAAGCAAACTGTAAGCAAACAAGAAATTATTGTACGGGATATATCTTCACTATTTATTATTTATCTGAAATTCAAATTTAACTTATTAATCTCTATTATATTTGGTAACCCTATTCCTTGAAGAAATGGCCACTTGCAACACTGGGGCAGGGGAAAAACAACAAGAGCGGAGAACATTTTGTTGTGCCAGAAAAACACAAAATACAGAAGGATGGGACAAAATGACAGATGAGCCAATTTGAAAGGGTTCCCACTGGTGAAATGTGAGACAATATAAGCGTCACAACAAATAATAAAAAAGTCTGTTGAACAAAATAGGAAACCAGGAACCCACACTGGTGTGAAAAAAAGTAAAGTGTAGGCTTTTTAAGGAATAGAGTATTTACTTAGAGCTAATGTATCTCTCTGGCTTTCCTGATGGCTCAGCGGTAAAGAATCCATCTGCCTGTGTAGGAGATGTGGGTTCGATCCCTGGGATGGGAAGATCCCCTGGAGAAGGAAATGGCACTTTCCTTTCCACTCCAGTATTCTTGCTTGGGAAATTCCATGGACAGAGGAATCTGGTGGGCTACACTCCATGGGGTCACAAAGAGTCGGACATGACTCAGTGACGAAACAACAACTTATCTCGTCACAAAATTAATACTTGTTAATTCAAAACAGAAAAATATTTATAGTAACTTTATTTTGGAGTTACTTCCTTTTGGAGAAGCTGGGCAGACACCATTTTGATCAAGCGGTTAAAGAGAGCATTGCTAGTAATGCGACAAATCAAAACTGAGAGTCGTCTGAATACAGCATCACTTGGGTGGTATTCCTGCCAAACACAAACACACCTAAACCGAAGGAGGCCCCACACAAGTTGTGGTCTCCAAAGTATCAAGGTCATGAAAGTCAAACAAAGACTGAGGAAGCATTTTTGACTAAAGGACACTAAAGACATGTGACGATTCTGAACTGTATTTTTTTTTTTTGTATAAAGGATATTATTCGGATGAAAAATGAAATTTAATGAGGGGTTGATAGGATTGGGTAATATAAATGGCCTGTGTTTATTTCCTGATTTTAATGGTGAAATTGTGATTATGTGGGAAAATGACAGAGCATCCCAGGAAGTATTTGGGGGTGAGGGGGCATCTGGTTGGCAGCTTACTCCCAAATGGTAGCTCAAGATTAAAAAAAAGTTATTTATATTGTATTTGCAATTTTCTGTAAATTTCAGATTGTTTTAAACTAAATACAAATAATGCTTATTTTTGATTTTAAAAGGGAAATGAATATTTAATAATTCACTTGGGTCTAAAAAAAGAGTTTAAAATGCAACCAATAAGATGTGTTTTGGAATGATGATGTAAGAGATTAAAAGCCCACCATCTGGAAATCACAAATTCATTTATTAAAAATGTGCCTGAATTATATTGCTAGAACTTTTAAACTATAAGAAACCAAAAAGAAAATTCTACATATTAGTGATATTTGCATGCCAAGCACTGGGGAAATTGCTATATGAAATAAAAACCAGGTTAGTTATTCCTGGGGTTTTGACGTCAGCATTTCGTCTCTGGGATAGGTGGTCCTTTTAAGAAAAATGCCTTTAAGGGAGTTACGGACTGAATGCTCACACGGTGAAATCCTATTCTGTCCCTCCACCCCCTCCCGTTTCCCTCCTGTGATGGTGCCAGGTGATGGGGACTGGATGATGTCATGAAGGTGGAGCCCTCATGAATGGGAACAGTGCCCTTTACAGTTAGGAGAGAGGTGGCTGCCCTCTGCTTTCCACTATGTGAAGACACAAGAAATCAGCAGTCTGCGACCTGGAAGAAGGTCCTCCCCCGACCATGCTGCACCCCGATCTCAAGCTTCAGGTCTCCAGAACTGTGGGGAATCAATTTCCGTTGCTTCTAAGCCACCTCGTCTATGGTAATTTGTTGTAGCAGTCAGAACAGACTGAGACAAGTGGGTCAGACACTGCTAGTTTCCTACTCCTTGTCTATTCTCTCACTTTCCTTACTTATAGAACGCCAACCTCTCCTTGGACAACTTGCCCAGCTAAAATACTACTCAGTCTTCTTTAGATCTTTGTGTGGCCCCAAGGCACCACTCTACCAATGAGACCTAAATGGAGATGTGCTGGAAGTGTTGGAGAAGAGTCAATCTGCTTTTCCTCATACAGGCAGCACCCTCTCTCCTTCCTTCCTGTCTGCAATGTGGATGTGGCTCCCTGGTGGCCTGGATGGTAAAGAATCTGCCTGCAATGCAGGAGACCTGGGTTTGATCCTTGGGTTGGGAAGATCCCGTGGAGGAGGACATGGCAATCCACTCTGGTATCCTTGCCTGGAGAATCTCCATGGGGGGCTAAAGTTCATGGGGTTGCAAAGAGTCAGACACGACTGAGCAACTAAGCACAGCCCAAGGAAGAGTAGCCAATTTGTGATTCATTAAGCAACAGGCTTGATGATAAAAGTCAACATGATACAGATGGCAATGAGGCTGCAACGAAAGAGAAGAGCCTGGGTGCTGGAAAGCACTACTGAGCTGCTGTGCCAACCTTGAACTCCCTACCAGTGGGTTTTTTTCTTAAAAAGAAACAGTAAAGTCTACATTGATTATGCCAGTTGGGTTCTGTTATTTGCATCTGTATACATTATTAACAATGAGTTTGATGGACTTATAAAAGGCAGAGACCTAAGACAGTTGAATTGTTTTTAATAAAGTAAGAGGAATCTTATATTGAGAGACTGACTGCTCTGCAGAAATGTGAAGGGGATATGGGGGTTGCTGCTGCTGCTGCTGCTGCTAAGTCGCATAAGTCGTGTCCGACTCTGTGCGACCCCATAGACGGCAGCCCACCAGGCTCCCCTGTCCCTGGGATTCTCCAGGCAAGAACACTGGAGTGGGTTGCCATTTCCTTCTCCAATGCATGAAAGTGAAAAGTGAAAGTGAAGTCGCTCAGTCATGTCTGACTCTTAGCGACCCCATGGACTGCAGCCCACCAGGCTCCTCCGTCCATGGGATTTTCCAGGCAAGAGTACTGGAGTGGGGTGCCATTGCCTTCTCCAGATATGGGGGTTAGGGTAGCAAATTCAGGGTGATTGGAAGAGACCTAAGGAGAGACAATCACCGACAAGCCCACTAAGGTTGCAACTGGTCAACAGGTTTTAAAGTTATATGGGACACTGATTTTGGAACTGTTTCCTCTGCTATGTTTGCTCCTGGGCCTCCCTGGTGGCTCAGAGGGTAAAGCGTCTGCCTGCAATGCAGGAGACCTGGGTTTGATCCCTGGGTCCGGAAGATCCCCTGGAGAAGGAAATGGTAATCCACTCCAGTACCGTTGCCTGGAGAATCCCATGGACAGAGGAGCCTGGTAGGCTACAGTCCATGGGGTCACAAAGAGTCGGACATGACTGAGCGACTTCATTCACTCACCCCTCAACCTAAAAGGTGGCTGCATGGAACAGTCTTATGTTGATGAAATGAGAAAGGCAAGTGAGGGGCAAGGCACTGAAATAATTTGAGGATGCCAGCCACAGTGGAGACAGCTGGCTCTAAACTTTTCATAACATATAAGATGGTAGGTCGTAACATTTTGTTTGGTTATTAAAAGAAATGTCAGTCCTGGAATGAAAGGCTGAAGGACCCAAGGATAGCTTCATCCTTGAAATGGAAGCCTTGAACACCTATCTGGAGGGGACTGATGGTCTCATATGTGGTTCTCTCACAGAAAAGTCAATCCCTAGGGTTTTTGTTTTCTTTTCCCTAAAAGTCATCTTATAGTTTGAGTTGGAACTCAGAACTCCTATTTCTATACAAACAATATAACAAAAGAGGGTTGCATTCTCAGGACTTGCAATTAAACTCCGCAACATAACTTTATGTTTTGCTCTGTTCACTGTTTGATTTAGGTCAGATAGTGCTTCTCCAAGAGGCAGCTAAGGAATCTGGACGCCTTCTGGCATGTGAGCCAATATCTGAACATCCTTTGCTTCTAAGCCTATAGACAGAGGAGCTAATTATCTCATGGGAAACTAGGGATCAAGCCTGGACATGACAGACATGACTTCTGCCCATGTTCTGCTGGCCAGACTAATCACGAGGCTCCAGCCTAACTGCAAGGGAGGCTGGGAAACAGTTCTCCTTTGTGACCAGGAAAAGGAAAAAGGCACGTGGGCCTCTTGCATCTACTCGAAAGGTTTGTGAGGATTAAATGAGGGGCCAGCACATTCTAGGTTCTTGTCAAGTATGCTCTTCCTTGCTCTATAATAAGCTAAGCACATTCTACTGGTGACAGGTTGCAGTGGTGGTGGGTTCCGATACAAAGGACTCCAGTGAAGGTGAAGAAAACCAGGTACAGACACTGGTAGAGTTAAGCAGAGGCTGTGGTGACCTGAAAGACGGGTAGAGAATAAGAGAACCTAAGAACTGAGAGTTAGATGCTCTTGAAAGGGTGCCTATAAAGACAGGACAAATTCAAGGAGAGGAGAAAGAGGTAATAAGGGCTTTGTCTGGGATAAAGAGCAGGGCCTTCCAGGGGAGGCATGGTAGGACAAAGGTGGAAGGAAACAGCATCTAAGGAAATGTACAGGTAACGTTTGGAAGGCAGGGGAGTGCTTAGTACCTCAGTGAGTGACTCCCCCAACTACTAAAGCTGCATGGAGTCAAAGGTGAGTGAAAAAGCCACTGAAGAAAAGACCACCTTTTACTAAAATTAGAGAATGCTCTTAGTGGACCTAAAGTATAACATTAAAGCATGATACAATGTAAAGCAATTACTGCCAAATACTATTAGAGAGTCCAGTTTTTAGTTCCCCTAAAAATACTTATATTTAAATATTTAAATATAATTGAAGAATGCAATATGTTAACTCTGATTGGATCAAGTTGGGGGCAGGACACAAGCGATCAAAAATACTGTTGGTATTTTATGCTTGAAATCTGCTAAAAAAGCAGAACTTAAACTACTTTTAAGTACCCCAGCAAACACACAGAGGGAACTATGTGAGGTAATGATGTTGTGAACCTTATTGTGGTAATCATTTCACAGTATGCTCCCTTTCACTTTTTACTTTCATGCATTGGAGAAGGAAATGGCAACCCACGCCAGTGTTCTTGCCTGGAGAATCCCAGGGACGGGGGAGCCTGGTGGACTGCTGTCTGTGGGGTCGCACAGAGTTGGATACGACTGAAGCGACTTAGCAGCAGCAGCAGCAGCAGCAGCAGCAGACACATCAAATCATCACACTGTGATACAATGCTATCTGTCAATTATATCCCACCAAAACTGGAAAAAAATGCTGTTGGGACAATTAGGAAAATTTAAATGGGAATTAAATTTAGATATAGATTTGTTAATTTTTTAGGTCTGATTAAAGGTTGGGCTTAGGTATAGTCTTTTCTTAATTGATATCTGTTGAAATATTGCCTAAGGAAAAGGATGAAGCATTAGGATGCCTGTAATTTAGTCTCAGGTGGTTCAGAAAAAGTACATAAGGCAAATATAGCAAAATGTTAACCATGACTGAATCTAGGTGGAAGGTGTATGAAAAGAAGTTATACTATTCTTTCAGCGCATTTAAAAAAAATTGTCATAGTGAAAAAACCTGAAAACTATCAGTAAGATCAAAGTTTCTAGCCTGGGATCACTTATTTGCTTATCACGACAATAAAGCAGTCATCTATCTATTTGTCCATGCCTATGTGCTAAGTCACTTCAGTCGTGTCCGACTCTTTGTGACCCTATGGACCACAGCCCACCACCAGGCTCTTCTGTCTATGGGATTCCAGAAGCAAGAGTCCTGGAGTGGGTTGTCATGCCCTCTGCCAGGGGATCTTCTTGACCCAGGGACTGAACTCAGTCTCTCACATCTCCTGCACTGGCAGGTGGGTTCTGTACCACTAGCGCCACCAAGGAAGCCTATATATATGCACATATACACATACATGATGGGGGAGGAAATGGCGACCCACTCCAGTGCTCTTTCCTGGAAAATCCCATGCACGGAGGAACCTGGCGGGCTGCAGTCCATGGGGGTCGCAAAGAGTAGGACACGACTAAGTGACTCACACGCACACGCGCGTATATACTTATGGCTGAGTTGCATTGTTGTGTAGCAGAAACCAACACCATGTTGTGAAGCAATTTTCCTCCAAATAAAAGGAAAGAATACACCATCAGAGAGTTCACACAGTTCTAGCTGGTGTTAGCTGAGGTGAAGTATCAAGCCTGGGACCTATCGGCTGCTGCTGCTGTTTAGCTGCTTCAGTCGTGTCCAGCTCTGTGCAACCCCACAGTCTGTAGCCCCACAGGCTCCTGTGTCCTTGGGGATTCTCCAGGCAAGAATACTGGAGTGGGCTGCCATGCCCTCCTCCAGGAGATCTTCCCCATCCAGGGATCAAACCCAGGTCTCCCACATTGCAGGTGGATCCTTTCCCTTCTGAGCCACCAGGGAAGCCAAGGACATATTGGCACCAGGCTACAAGCCCCATCGAGCCAGGACACCACTGTTTTCACCATTATATGTTCAGCAGTTAGTCCAGCGCTAGGAAACAGGTGATAAGTAAATTTCTGTTCATTAAATGGGGAAGTAAATGTGAAAATCCTGTGCTTTGGATAGATATTCTAACCCTTTTGTTTTCGCTATATCATTACTCCTCGGAAGACCAAACATATACAAATATTTACAGATCTAGTACCTTAAGCAACTCCCTACTGTTAACTCAATAAATCAACTTTGAATTTCAAGCCAAAACATTTAGAAACCTTTCCTTTTCAGAGTTAAGTTACTTGTAAGCATACCTTAATATTTTTATGAAGTCATTTTCTTTAACTCTGTTTCACTCAATATTTTAAAAATGGCTAGACTTTACTAAAGATAGTGACTATTAATGACAAAATCAAATGAAAGATTCTTCTGAAACTTTAAAGCTAAATTATCAAATATAACAAGTGATTCAAATTTATATTAATTTAATTTTCCATTATAACTAGCAGTCAACTATCATTCATTTTCAGAATCAATCTTTTTGCAAACCGAGATGATGACGAAGGCCACACAGGGACAATCTCATCAAATAGTTAAGTTTTCTAGATTGATGTGTTCTTGTATTTAACAATGTCATCAAGCTCTGGTATCTTTCAACATTAACAGCACTATGATATTATTAAGGAGCTGACCACCAAATCCAAGGGCCTTTGCTGCATCATTTGATATGACCAACCACTGCTTTATTCTGCAGTTCTTTCAGATGTTGAGAAAGTATGGTTTTTCTCTGAAGAGGCCAGGTGTCAAGTGATAGACTGGCTGTAAGCGATGAAGGAGAGAGTGGTGAAACCTTTTTTAAAAGCAGGTTTCCATGTAGGCCCTTTTTAGCACTATCACTTATATTAATATTTAAAATTTTTATTCTTTTATGTGTACCAATCTTAATCTGATTCTAGAGCTATTAGGCTTAAAATAGAGTAACCTTATCCACAGGTAGAATATGAGGTTTGCCATGTGGAAGTGAACAACATTCCACAGACCAGGGGAACTAATTTCCCTTGCTGCCTGAGTGTCAGTATGATGTAACAGCCAGCAATCTATTTGAAGACTTGGGGCTGAGTCCAGGCTTCCTTTTTATTTAATCTTCTGACCCTGGTTAAGTGATTTAATTTCTGTGGTTCTTCATCCAATCTTAAAATATCACTTACTCCAAACAAAGAACTGACAGATAAGAACATGATAAAATAGTCAAATACCTTGGGAAAATTTGTCAGGTAGTGACATGGATGGTATGTATTTGATATTAATGAGTAAAATTAAAAAACAAACAAAACATGTATTTTAGCAGGAGTTTTAGGAGGGAAGAAAAAGCCATTGTAACTTTCATAAAATGAATGAAACTGGAAATGAAAAAAAATTTGTGCAGGTGAAACAATTTGTTACATAGTTGCCTATAAAATACAAAGCAAGAGTTTAGTTACACAGGTTCATTGA
The DNA here is from genome assembly GCF_032405125.1 of Capricornis sumatraensis. Lineage (NCBI taxonomy): Eukaryota > Metazoa > Chordata > Mammalia > Artiodactyla > Bovidae > Capricornis > Capricornis sumatraensis. The sequence goes on from NC_091085.1 coordinate 12,497,366, forward strand.
ATAAAGTGTGTCTGACTACACACTTGAGGAAATCTAAGTCACACCAAAGCACCATGGGGGATTCCAGCAACAATTTAATAGTTCAAAGTGTGACATTATTTTGGAATGCAAAAAATATAGCCTTATAGACCTACTCTTAAGAAGTTTATCATCAAATTCATAAGAGATAATTAGACAAACTATTAATATAATTATTCTTATTTTGGAAAGAACTTGTCCCAAATGTAACTCATTTGGTAGTATTACCTTACCTGACATATATTATTCAAATATGGACTATAAGGATATTGGAAAATTGGATATCTCAGTGATTAGGCATGAAAATGATAACACATTTCACAACAGAAATACAAATGGCCAGTTGATACATGAAAAGGTCCTCATCGCCATCAGCAACTAGGGAAATACCAGCTCAAACTCCCACCAGACTGGCAAGGCAGAAAAGGACTAACTCTATCAATTGTGGTTGAGGGTGTGGACATGAAGTTCATACAATGCTGGTGTGCGTGTAACACTTTAGAAAACAGCCTGGAATTATTCATTCAAGTTTAGAACACACATAACTACTCCCAGGTATATACCATACAGAAACTCAGATGTGATGGAATACATATGCAAGAAATATTTACAGCAGTATTTACAACAATTTCAAACTGGAAACCACCCAGATATTCATCAACAATAGATTGGCTAAATAAATTATGCCATATTGCTATAATGGAACACCATAAAACAGCAATTAAAATGAACAAACTACAGTTATATGAACAACCCAAACAACGTATGACGGATTAAAAAACATGTGGAGCAAAAGCTGTAATCAAAACAGGTTACATACTGTTGTTCCAAGAGAAAGGGCAAAACCAAATAATATGTTGTTTAGAGATACACATGCTTGTAATAAAACTATAGAGAAAAGCAAGGAAATGGCTATCACCAAAGTTAGAATAATAGTTACCTCAAAAAGGGAGGGAAAGAGTTGTATTCAGGAAGGTCACTGGGGTACTGGAAATGTTCCGTTTCTTGACGTGGTTAGTTACATGGAGGCTTCTTTTACAATTACTCATTTTACTGAGTAACTCTGCTTTATGCATTTTAATGCATATTTCACAATCAAACCACTAAAGGTAATTGAATATTGTAGATGGAATTTCTAGAAAGAAATACTGCTAGAGAATTTAGCTTATGAAATCTTTTACAGCAAAAACTGATGTGGGATAATGAAGCTGATAAAATAGTTTCTCATACGAGCTCACTTTCAAGTGTAGGAGAAAAGAACCCTATACAAACATCCCTCTGTTATATTTTAACATACTATGCAGATCTTTATTATACACAAACTGATGAACCAGGGAAAGAACTCTGTATCCTAAAACTTCAGATTTCTTTTTTTGAATTTCGAATGAACCAGTTGTTTTCTTCTCTGTAGTAAGAAATGAAAGCACTGAAGAGATGCAGACCAAGTTGGCAATGTATGAGCTTCCTGTTCTGCAGCCGCCAGTTCCAGCTGTTTCCTCCAGTCAGCATACCGGGTGGTGAAGTGGGTGGGTCTTGCCTAGTAAGCTAGTGCAGCTGGAAGTTCATCAGTAGTTGGCTGAGGGCTCTCCTCCCTGCTATTCTGCCTCTCAGCACCAAGGTTCTCTGGTGGAACCACTGACAACGAAAACCAATCAGGCTGCTGAAAAGCTCCATGTGGTTGGTTACACACTTCCCTGGAGGTGTCCTTTGCTGGGTTGCAGAGCTCTGATGTTTGCCTTCTTTCTAGCCAAAGTTAACAGAAATCTGTGGTGCTAGGCTTTACAAAACCCCAAATGATTTACACATGTAGCCATGTGGGGCCATCACTCGCTGTTCAGATTCCTTGTTGAGTCTTATTTGGAAGGATCTGGCAGGGACTGGTCATAAGAAGAGAGTCAAATCTAGGGTAACTTAAACATAGGAGAGTTAACCTGGCTCTTAGAACTTGGATGAACGGGCAAGAGCTACTTTATCAGTCTCTTCTTGCTTTGGTAATATCCGTCCCCACCCCCTCTCCATCCTCCCATTACTTTTTCTGCAGCATTTTAATAAAAAACGAGCCCTTGTATTTTACCCAGTTACAAGGTTCCTTGATGTATTTGCATATGGTGGTGGCAGCAGGGGCAGAAACTCTGAGGTCCCCAGACCTTTATATAAAAACCTGCCCCTATCCCCTGAAGTAGAAAGATCTGTAATAGTCATTATCGCTGCTTCTGGAAGAGGTAAGGAGGGCCAGGGTCCAGAGACCCAACTGCGTAATCTGCTTCCTTTCGTCCCTGCTTTCATCCCCTCTTCACACTATTCATCAGGACAGGTGCAAGACAGATTTCTGAGGATTCTGAAATCGTTTTATCTTAAAATTTTCTGTCCTAGAGAACTAGACTGTCAACTTCATGAGTTTTTACTTGAATTTACTTTCCAGGATAACACCTGTAGGAAAACCAGTATAAATAGTAATAATATTTATTTTAGAAAGGAAATAGCCTTTGAGTTAGACCTGAAACACAGGCCAAAATTTCTTGATTACAGTAATGGACACTGATTAACAACCAATACCAGCTTTCCAAAGCTCCAAGCCACAAACATGGATGATTCCTAAAAGGGAATCAGTACTAAATTCTCCTCCTGAAAAGTCAAAAATCCTTCCACAATCCCTGGGAGGACGGCTCCCTTCTTTCGTCCCAGCAGTTCGCCTCCTTTTTCACTAAAGACTGCGGTTGGGACTCCTCACTTCAGCTGCAGCCCCATTTCCTTCGGGTGGAGGGGTAAGAGGGATGTATTACAACTCGCATCTTTACAATGCTACGCAGTTTACAAAGAGCTTGGACTTCCGTCAAACTCCTCTGAGCTCCGCGAGTGAGGGAGCCATTCATTCATTCATCAAACATTTGCTCAGCCTGACCACGCGTCCTCGGGCGCTGGTGTCGCTCCAGACCAGGGGAAGGGTGGGGCGCTCGCGCCCTCGAGCAGGTGCGGCGGATCAAGCTGTGAGATAACTTCTCGAGCAGCTGGGCTTTCCGAAGGCCCGTTTGGGGCCAAATGCCTCACCTTCGGGTGGTGCGCGCCCGACCATGGCCGCGCGGCCTGGGCCTTCTCCTTGCTCCCCAAGGAGCAGTCACCACCTGCTCTGAAGGAAACCGCTACAGAGCAAGCTCTCTCCACCGCCCTCGGGTCAGGGGTAAGCTCAGGCGGCAGCTTAGGCTCCACGCGGCTCCTCCCCTTCCTCTCTTCTGTTCTGACGCGGCCGTAGAGGCGGCGGCAGCGACACCGAGTCCGCGGCCCGAGGCGCACCCACCCGCTCGCCGAGCCCGACTTCCTCTTCCCTTGGAGCGTCATCAGAGCGCGCCAGAGGCGCCTAGGGCGGGGTGGTCGGAAAGGTGAAAAAAGACTAGGGGAGTGAGCCTCCGAGCGGAGAGAAAAGGGAGGGGGTGGGGGAGAGAGCGGTTGCTAGGTGACTTGCGTCATTGTTGCGCGCCGTTTTCCTCCCGCCCCTCTCTCTGGAGTGAGGCGAGAGCCCCGCACTGAGCGAGGGAGACAGCGAGCTGAGCTCCGGGCGCTACCGCCGCCGCCGCCGCCGCGAGCGTGAGAGCCAGGGAGCACCTGAGAGACCCAGCGCCCGTGCACCGGCCGCCGCCAGGACCTCTGCCCTGACCTGGGCCGGCGGGAGCCGCGGCCACCTCTCTTCTCCCCCCCCTCACCTTCCCGGCCGGCAGCCGCGGCTGCACACGCCGGAGCCCGAGCCGGAGCCGGTGGCTGGGGGGCAGGGAGGTGGCTGCCTTGGGCCGGGACTAGTCGGCTGCTCCGCGGGGAGAGAACGCTGAGGAGGGGCCGGAGCTTCTCTTGGTCCCGGGGCGCGGGGCGAGGGACCCCCAAGGTGGAGGGCGGGGGTCCCAGCCGCAGCGACACATGCGGGAGCCGGGAGCGGGGGCGGCGCCGAGCGGAGCCGGCCGGGTCCCCCACCTCGCCGCCGCCTCGGCCACCCGCCCGGGGCCGTAGCATCTCGCCGCGGAGTGCATGAGCCGGGGCTCCACGCCGGGCAGACGCCCCCCGGCTGGGGGGGCGGGGACCCCGATGTGAAGCGGCGGCCGGGGCGGCGGGGACAGCGGGACCGGCGCCGCCGTCCTTCCCTTCCCTCCCCCGCCCCTCTGCCCCCTCGGGGGGTCTCCGTTCTCGGCCCGTCGCCGGCCCCCCGGCTCCTCGGCAGGGCTCCGGGAGGAGTTCTTAGAGCCCCCTCCCTGCCCCAGCCCCGAGGGCGGCGGGGCCGGGGGGGACCCGGGGGGCCGGCCGCAGCCTCCGCCCAGAAGAAACTTTATAAGTCAAAAATCCGGAGCCTCCCAAACGGGACTGTCGGGGAGAAGTGGCCCGGGACGCGCAGAAGACCCAGCCTGAAGAGACCCAGGAAGAGGAAAAGAGGAGGTAAGCGGGGCCGCCGCTGCCGCCTCTGCTCCAGCCGCGCGGAAGAGACCCAGGTGGCCGCCCGGCTTGGCGATCCCAGCCCCGCTTCTTGCTCAGCAACGCGCCGGAGCTGCCGCGGCTGCCGCCTCGGTCCCGAGGAGGACAGGAAGCAGCCCGCTTTCTCAGCGCCGCCGGTTCTTCTCTAAAGTGTGAGTTCCCCGGGAGGGGGAGTGGGGGATAGAAATGGGGAGGATGCTGGGGCGTCCTCTGGAGTTTGGCCGATGTTTTCCAGGAGTGTTGGGAGTGTGTAGATGAGAGGGGTACCTTAGTCCTCGCTGCCGGGAGAGGCATCCGGCAGCCCTGTGTTTTGTGACCTTTAGCGCTGGGTACGAGGGATACACACAGGTTTCTCTTCGAGGCGTTCTGTCTGTCTTCAGAGTGGACACTTGCACCTTTCTGGCCAGTAATTAGCAAAAGGAAATTGAGGAAGCCGGAGTCTATGTGCGCACAAAGGACATCTCTGTAATATCTCTTTTCCTGGTACACCGGGTGGGAAACTGCGCTGTAGTTTTTGGCCCTGGGCAACTCATTTGGGTTCCCACGTGGGAACCTCTGACTTTGTGAACCCCTGAGAGTAAAACTTTTTTTGGTCAGTCTTCTTTGAGAGATTTCATTTCAGGAGCAACTGGTATAGAAGTTATTTTTTTTACCTTCTCGTTTCCTGGGTGTAATTCCTGTGTATCCGGAGGACACTAACAGATTGCAGTTACTCAGGAAATTCTGAGTTCTTATGAATCGCAACTGATTTGGGGAAGAGAATTCAGTACTTTAACCAGTTTATGAAAGTTACTAAATTTTTCCTTAAGTGCTTTAATTTTTAGTAGCATATGTCGTACTTGATGACTTGAAGCTTTGCTTATTTATCTCATGCTTCTCTATACAGTGAGGAGAAACTTCTGATATTTAATTCTTTGAAGGAGAATGTTTTTCCTCTTCCTTTATTTTAAAAGTGAAGTCTGTAAAATCTTTTATTTGTAATTTAGGTATCCTCTCTGTGTGCCAAATTAAGGTGCAGGAAAGTAATTAACATTTCATATATTTGTACAGACCATAAGCATACGGTGGAATTTTATTTAACAGAACATAGGCAGTACTAAGAATTAGGGCCCCTCCAAACAGCTGTATGAACTCACACTCTCTGAAGCCACTGCTGAGAGAGGCTTAGTGGGAATGAATGTAGAAACTTTGTGGGAACGCGGTTATCTATGCTCTTTTCATTCAGGATCTTTTAAAAAACTTTCTCGAAACACTTTTCATCCTGAATTGTTTCTCTTTTGAAGAAATGAATTCTACAAGCTTGTTAGCCCCTGAATTATGTAACGGTTCATTTATTTCTCCCAAACCTGTCTCAAGTTTCAAGACACATCCCAAATCTGTGTTTTAAGAATTGCTAGAACAAGCTGGAGTTCATCTTTTCCAGCAAAATATTTGGGGGTGCCTGCCTTTGAGGTGCTTTTGTGTCTGGGCGGCAGAGGCAGTGAAACTTGCCCAGAATTGTAGGGAAGGAGAAGGGGCTGGTTTCCATCCGTGCCCACTGTGTTGGCTGCTGCTTGGCTTTGCAGATGTTGATTGTTTCTCTTTACCATCATCTTTCCTGACTTTTTGTCTGTCTGAGAATAATTTCTTCCATCCTCATCGTCACTTTGCCCTCCTCTGGAACTTCTCCAGGTGTTTTGTTTCTCTTTGTATGCCTTGTTCTTGTTATGCTTTTGCTAGAAGTCTTAAATTCTCTTTTAAATAGATCCTGACATCAAAATATTGAGCAGCGTGTGTAATATTAGATGTGGAGTCAGCACTGAATGTCTGTAGATCTGTTGTTTTGTGACCTTGAGGAAGTCACGTATTCCATTCTGTACAAAGATGGAGGAAGAGAAATGTAGTTTTGCATAGGCTCTTTTTGGTGGGGAGGAAAGGAGGACAGAGCAACAGACTAATTTGAGCGTAGATTATACTCCATCAAAGTTGTTTACAACTTTAAGACTTGTATTGTTTTGACCATTCATTGGTTTAAAATCATGGTAATGTTTTATTGCATATTTGAGTAGCAAAGAAACAGCAAAATATTTGGGGGTCCCTGCCTTTGAGATGCTTTTGTGTCTGGGTGTCAGAGGCAGTGAAACTTGCACAGAATTGTAAGAAAGGGAGAGTGGACTGGTTTCCATCCATGACCACTATGTTGGCTGCCGTTTGGTACCTTATAGATGTTAGTTTATTTGTACAAATTTCATTAGAGAAATGTTGATGTTGGACTAAACAGAACTTACTGGAGTATCTCAGTCAGGGGGAGGTTTTTTTTTTTTGTTTTTTAGGAAGAAAAGAGCAGGTGGAGATAAAGTGTTTTGAACTCTTGGAATTGGAGGATGTGAGGGACAAATATAATTAGGAAGTTAACTTACGGGAATACAGCGGGAATTTGTCGAGTAGGCTTAGGGCCAGTTTGTGTGGATACATGTTTACAGTCCGAAGAATGAATTGAGAGTAGTGTTTTTGAGAGGGTAGTTTTAGACCCTTGAGGATAAATTGTATTTTAGGCCAAGAGGCATTGTACCTGGATTAGGATTTAGTTTCTAGGGAACTAACATTTTTACACCACAGTCAACTGAAGAGCTATAACAGATGCAAGAGTGAAGAAGATGCTCCCAATATGTTAGTACGGTACTAGTGGTTTTTTATAAAGAGTAATTAAAAAATGGGGCAATGGACTTTGTTTTGGACATTAAATGTTAAAGTTGAATATAATGCCGTTTCAAAACAGTAAAATGATGAGTAATATGCTGAAAACTGGGAGTCATTGTTAAGTACTGTGGTTTCTCTATAGTGTTTATGAAGAGAATGAGCCGAAAAATGGGTACATTTACTTGGGAGGAGGGGAATTTGTTAGCAAAGATACAGGAAGAACAAAGAATGGATGAGACTGAAAGTGAACGAGAGTTGAAATTGAAAAGGAAGGAATGACCTTTAAACATGGCCACCAGTTCAGTCTTAGGGCATATGACTATCTTTGAAATAGCTAACAAGCTTTTTATAGGCTATATAGGTCCTTTGAGATTAAGTTCAGAAGAATATATACAATTTCATTTTTAAGGAACTTATACAAGAAGGGACAGATCTGTTTCATCCAATTCATCTTTTTAAAAGTTTGCCTTTCATTATTATCCTAAGTTTGGTCTTTAACATGACGAAGTGGTGCTAAAAATAGCTGGCAGAGAAGGCTACTTCCCCTGCTGCAGTTGGTGCGTGTCTTTGTGTCCCATACAATGGAGGGGATATCCCTGTGTTGGCACTGTGTGCTGAAAATGCCTTAAAAACCTTTCTATTAAAAAACAAGCAAAAACCAACTTGGCAAAGAATTTAGACATCTTCGAAGCATTTATAGGCACTGGAAGACTGATCTTTAAGAAATTAAAAATATTTAAAATTTTTGTGGTGAAAGTTGCATGTAGGGTATTCTCTAACGCAGGAGACGCAGTTTAATCCCCTAGGTCAGGAAGATCCCCTGGAGAAGGAAATGGCAACCCACTCCAGTACTCTTGCCTGGGAAGTGCCATGGACAGAGCGGCCTGGTGGGCTGCAGTGTGTGGGGTCTCATAAGAGTCAGATGCTACGGAGCACAGCACAGCATCATCAGCATCTCACAAGGATTAAGGATTATGAGGTAGGACATACATTATCGCGCTTTTTTGCACTCCTTAGTTTGGTCACTATCCTCGTAGCTTCTTTGGCCTTTCCCTCAGAGCAGTAGTCGGAATGGCCGTGGCTGTGCAGGCGGGGCGCTGCATCTGAGGTGGCTCTAGGACTTGGGATATGTGCCGTGTGTGCCCTCTCTTCTCACCCTCTAGTTTCCACCTTTTTTCTGCAGATGAAGTCATCTTCTGATGAACTTTAAAGGGCCTTTTTGTGTTGACTTGATCTACTAGTAAAGACAGTGGGGAAGATGGGGCTCGTAGTAGGCAGTGTGCTCTGCCTTAGCAACTTTGGGACTCATTTGGGATGAATAAAAGAGTCGTGTGTGTGTGTGTGTGTGTGTGTGTTTAAACATTGGGTGATCCCAAGCCCACATGTAGTTAGCAGCAGCCCAATTCGCGTACTTGAAGGTGGTTCTTGGAGAAACCTTGTGTTTCCCTCCAGCATCTCATTGTGCAGAGGAGGGGTTGGCAAACTTTTCTTTGTGAAGGGCCAGTTAGTAAATAGTTTAGATTTTGTGAACCATATGGTCTCTGTTGCAAAGATTCAGTTCTGCTGTTGAAGTGTGAACGCAGCCACAGACAGTATGTAAGTGAATGTGTGTGACTGTGTTCTAGTAAAGCCGTATACATAAAAACCAGGTAGACTGGGTTTGGCTGGTAGTTGACGGATCCCTGGTATAAAACACTGCCAAGTCCACTAACATGCAGTGTAAGCTTCCTTCCACTACAAAGCTGGGGCTGGCTATTTTAGCTGGTCTCTGTTTTCTAAATGAGATGTATTTCTTGGAGGCTGTCTTAAATGATTCTGCAGAGTCTTCTGTTCAAAGGTCCTTTTGCCTCCGCAGTGCTGAAACCTATGGGCCAAGGAGCGGAGGCAATGCCGTCCGTAAAGAGGTGCAGCTAAAGAGTAGGGACTGCTGGGCTTCTCGTTCAAAGATGCCATAGCATGTAAGGTGCCATATGGGGATACCCTGACTGTATATCGGGGCCAGAAGCGTCTCTGAAGTATCCTTGAAGACACTTGTGAGTATAATTTTGAAAGGTTCTGAAAATAAGCTGTAGAGCATTTACTTTAGATGGAAAATTAGAATTGTTCATGGTTTGTTTGAATCAGGTGAAAGTGCTAGTCAAACCTTAAGATCGTTAAAGTTTGACCCTTCTGTTTCTTAAAGCTTTGGTGATCTTTTGCAATGCCCTTCAGTGGGTAGAATTACTGGCTCCCCAATTTTTGTTAATTTCAAGTATTAGATCTTAACAGGTTACTTAAATCACTGAATTGTGTACTTTAAAAAGTTTTGCTGTGTTCTTAAGGTTAAATGTAGCATGGGTTAATAGATTCACCCAACAAATAAATCTCAAATGTGTTGTTTAGAAAGGACAGTTCATTTTGTTCAGTGTTGCATCATAGCTAATATAAAAACTTTTGTTTCGTTTATTAATATTGGATGGTGGTGTATTTTCACCCTGGTTTCATAGGACTTATTTATCTCAGGCAGGGCAAGGGATTATTCTTGCAGTAGTGACCACTTTTTAGTTTCAAACCTGCTTTTACTTTACATAATGTTTCTACATATAATTGATAACTTCGGTTCCTCTTCCTTTAAAAAAGGAGTCTGACAATTTCACACAGCCTGACAATTTTAGTATACCTTTTAGAAAGAAGGTCACTGTGACGGTTGCTTTCTTGTTCATTAGGAGAGGATTGTTTCTTTGCTCTTTTTGAAAGTCTTCCTTTTATTTCAAGCTTAAGGATTAGTGGCAGTTTAAAAGACACAAGGTGTCTGTCTCCTATCTGCAAATATTCCAAATAGAAATATTCTATATTGGTGACACTTTCAGTGGACTAGGGAAGAGAGGTGTATATATATATATATTTTTTACTTGTAGCTAAAGTGTCATTACCAACAGATGAGTAAAGTTGTTTCCAGATAGTGGACTCCTGCTGTTAAACATTTCTACTTTGTGTCTTTTCCCCACCCAGTGTCAAGCCAGTCTGTCTGATGCCTTAGTGTAGTAGATTTTGGCTACTTTCTTGTGATACCTCATTGATACTGTATCCTGATCCCTTTTACAGCAGGTTTAGAGTGTTTTCTAAATCTGCTTGATTTTTTCTGAACACTATGGGGTATGTATTTTCTAATAATTACGCATTTACACACAAGTATAGTTAGCAGTTCCTCCTAGTCTGTTGTCAGAATTGTGAAATATTTGAGGGAATATCTGTGCTTGATCTGGATATTGAGTGACGGAACGTATAGCGGTTTTTCTAAAATGTTCCCTTAGAAAGTTTTGAGTAACAATTGATTTCTCTAAAACTATAAGCTGAAAGAAGAAAATATGTTTGTGTTGTATTCTCCTGCAATGCTGGATGTTGAAAAGTAATGAACAAAATGTGCAAGAGATGTTATTGCTTGGTATCTTGCTTTTTGCTCTCTTCCCCTTCACCTAAGGGATAGATTGTAGCTCAGTCAGATATTATGCGGTTTCTGTTTCTTTGCTGTTTCGCCTCTGCCCTTTTTTTTCCAGCTGAAGGTTGGCTACTGGAAATCTGGTGGCTTTAGGTAGGAGGTTGCAGGAGCTGTGTGTGTGTCTGTGTGCACACGAGTCATGCTAGATACTCCTTCATGGCTGCTGTGGAATTTAGGAACTATTAAAAAGATAGTGGTGCAAAGTGTTTTTAATATCACTTGGGCTTTCTTCTGAGAGATTCACCATAGGACAAGATACTGAACCCATCAATATATGTTAGGCCAGATGTGAAGTGTCAAAACAAATTGGTGGTTTGTTTTTGGAAGAAAGTATGTATCTTAGTGAGACTTTTAGGATGGCATGGTTTTCAGGCAGTTAGGGGGTAGTAATAGACATTTGCACAACATCTCTAGGCCTGAGAAGGACTTGCCCCACTAATGTTGTTGTTCAGCCGTTCAGTGATGTCCGACTCCATGAACGGCAGCACACCGGTCCTCCTTTCCTCTGTCATCTCCTGGAGTTTGCTCAAACTCATGTCCGTTGAGTCAGTGATGCCATCCAATCATTTCATCCTCTGTCGTCCCCTTCTGCCTTCAATCTTTCCCAGCATCATGGTCTTTTCCAATGAGTCAGCTCTTTGCATCAGGTGGCCAAAGTATTGGAGCTTCAGCATCAGTCCTTCCAATGAATATTCAAGGTTGATTTCCTCTTGGATTAAGTGGCTTGATCTCCTTGCAGTCCAAGGGATTCTCGAGAGTCTTCTCCAACACCACTCATAACGGTGGGTAACTTAGAACTGTCTAACGGTAGAAACTATCACACATACTTGGAACAAGCAGCATGTTGCTAATTTGCTTCTCATTTCTCTCGTAAAATACATTAATGCTCTGGAGGCAGAAGCCCAGTTAGTTAGGCAATACTTTCCTTACCTTTGTGGCCTAGGACAAGCTACTTAGCCTTTTGCTATCGACTTCATCACCTGTTGCTACTGCTGCTGCTAAGTCGCTTCAGTCGTGTCCGACTCTGTGCGACCCCATAGACAGCAGCCCACCAGGCTCCCCCGTCCCAGGGTTTCTCCAGGCAAGAACACTGGAGTGGGTTGCCATTGCCTTCTCCAATGCATGAAAGTGAAAAGTGAAAGTGAAGTCGCTCAGTCGTGTCCGACTTCGTGACCCTACGGACTGCAGCCTACCAGGCTCCTCCATCCATGGGATTTTCCAGGCAAGAGTACTGGAGTGGGGTGCCATTGCCTTCTCCGTCATCACCTGTTAGGCAATGCTTTCCTTACCTTTGTGGCCTAGGACAAGCTACTTAGCCTTTTGCTATCGACTTCATCACCTGTTGATGGGGACGTGGCTTACACAGGGTTGTTGTTAGGATTAAATGGGATAATGTAGAACATATGCAGAGCTCTTCCAGTGCCTGGCATATAGTAAGATGACCCATGACTGTTAACTTACTATGGTAAAGATCTTTTAAAGTATAACATAGACAGAAGGCTAATGTCAGGCTTTATATTGCCCAACACTTAAATTCAGCCTTGAGTTTAACAAATTATTCTGAAGTAATTCTGCAGTGTTTTCAAAAGCATCTGAAACAGTATATGATTCATTAACATTTTTATTTAAAAAAATCTTAAATGGCAGAACTGCTGTGCTTATTATTTATAGAAAAGAAAGACTTATTTAAACATAACTAGAACTTGAATTTATCCCTAAAGACCTCAATAGTGCTTAGATTAGAAAGGACTCTTTTTTGAATAGTTTATTGATTATGTCTGAAAGTGACTATGGTTTAAATTGTCCATTTAGAAATAGCAGTATGTAATTGGGTTATCAAGACAGTTAACTGTCCATCTCTAACACTTGAGAATAAAAAACTTGGAAAAAATCATAAAGTTTAATAAGTTTTATTTGTATCAGTACATCTCAAATTAAGATGGAAGGAATTTTATTTAGGTGAATTTGTTTTCACTAAATTTTTAGCTTTCTCCTTTTTCTAAAATGATGAGAGGGAGGAAGGGATATTCCCTTTTCATGCTTAATATTTATTAAATGCAGGATCAGCTTTCAGAAGTAACTTTTCCTTTACTTGGCAGAATCACTGTTCTATTGGCCAGTTCAAGAAATAAATGCTTCTTGATAGTTTTTGTATTTGGAAAGTATTTCTATTTTGAGAACAGTTTGCCTATGTCTTCATAGTTTGTTTATTTAATAGAACTGTATGTTTAAGATAAGTGTATGAAAAAAATCTGAAGGCAGAAAGAGAAGATTGAGATATGTTCCTTAGCACTGTTTTTCTTGCCAACTCTTGTCCTCATTCTTATGCAGAAATTAGATTGACATATATAAGTGAATCTCTGGTTAAGCAATTTAACAAATATTTTAATTTTAAAGCAAATCCAATCTTTTAAATATTTTTCTTTGGTGGCTGCAATTGGAGTTTTAATTCTGGAGTCATGCTTCTTTCCATTTTAGACAATTTCAGAAAGAATTACGGTTATGAATAGGTTCCTGCATAGGTGGGAGAAGAGCATAGTCTTTCCAGTGAGTTTAATTTCTTCCTGTTTATTTATTATTTCTGTGATATCAGAGGCTATATAAATAAATACATGGGTCATTAGCTTTCTTTTGCATGATGGGTGGTCTCTTCATTGATTGGGTGAGTTTGATAATATAACCTTTGGAATGCAGCTGTAATAAGTGGGGAGCATTTTTTTCTACCTGAATATTACATAGGTAGGCTTTTTTATTTTTAATTAGAGAAATACGGAAATTTTAACTCACTAGATTAGAAATTTAGGAAGCAGAAGATTTCCAAGTTTTGTAAAGGCCTGTTAGTAGGAGAGGAGAGACGGGATGTACGGAGGAGGGGAGAGACAGCGAAGGAGGGAAGGAAGCAGCAGATTGGGGAGACTGGCTCAGGACGTTTTGAGATCAGCCTTAGTCAGAGGTCACGCCCTGTTATTTCTTTGGGTTGTGGACATGGGGTGTTACCACTTGTTATCTACCACCCTTTGAAATGTTGATTAGACGATTGACTCTAGCTCCTAGTTTTTCAACATCTGGATTCTTTACACCATTGAAGTTTTAATCTGTGTGGGATAATCTGTGTATTCTAGGGTGGGAAAATTTCCACAGTACCTGCTAGAGGAGAGGGCGGACACACAGTTTCTGAGTATGCTGGCGTTTCTTTTGTTTTGTTTCATTGGGTTCCCTCGTGGGCCACATTCCCCTAGCTTTGCGTAAGAAGGGTATTTGCCATTCTGCATATGTGACAGAGTAGATGGGAGGAAGGCCTTGGAGTTAACAGACCCAGGTTCCAGCTGTGCTGCTTTGTGACCTGGGGCAAGTTATTTATTCAGTATGTGAACCTGTAAACCTGAGATGATGATAATAGTGCCTCTCTCTTAGAGGTTAAGACGGTTGAGATAATGGACCGCAGTGTCTGGCTCAGAGTTAGTGCTCAGTAAATGGTAATTGTTGCAAGAGTAATAAATATTACACGATTATTGTTATTTTTGTTTTGCTGAAGGCCTTTGTGACCTTTGTTTTTGAATATGTCACTACTTTGAATACTGCTTTTATTCAGCAGCGATGTTCATTGAACACTTACTGTGCCAGGCATTGATCTAAGTGAACAGAATGTTGTAATCCCTGCCCTCTTGAGATTTACATTCTGTTTGAAGGGTACAGAATACGTAAGAGCAGAGCAGATGAGCCGTCTCTCATCCTGTGAAACTTGGTGTTTGACCTCCTGTGTCTGAGCCTCCGCTGACCAGCCCTGCGAGTCTTCACCTGCGGGTCTTTGGCGTTTGCTCCTGTTGCTGGGCTTCAGAGGCTTTGTGGCAGGAGCACCCTAATAGCACATATCTAGTCTCACTGTGCTCCAGCTACTGCTCGGTTTCAGTTTCAAGGCAGACTTTTTACTCCATTTTTCCTTGGCTTACTGCTTAAATTGGCTATCACACATCTTTCCTTTCAGGCCCCACACTTCTGTTTCACATTATTTACAGAACTGTTACTCCTCCCCAGCTTATCATATTTTGCTCATCCATTTCATTTCCAAAGAGGGGATACTAGAAACCTCTTTTAAGAAGTATTCCCTGACTAATCTAACTATTTATATATGCTTTCCTCCTGAAAGTGAAAGTTGCTCAGTTGTGTCCGACTCTTTGCGACCCCATGGACTGTCCATGGAATTCTCTAGGCCACAATACTGGAGTGGGTAAGCCTTTCCCTTCTCCAGGGGATCTTCCCAACCCCGGGATTGAACCCAGGTCTCCCTCATTGCAGGCAGATTCTTTACCAGCCGAGCCACCAGGGAGGCCACAAAGGAGCTTTCCTCCTGCTCTTTTTTAATTTCTCACCTTCTCTGTGTTAATGGAGGTATTTTACTTGGGATTCTCTGTCTTAAAATACTTTTCTCATATCTCCAATTAAATTGTAAGCCTTTTTAGGTCAGGGACCACTTTTCTATTCTGAACCTTGGCTTCCTCTCTTAGAAAAAAGATAATACCTACCTCACAGGATGTTGTGAGATTTCAGAGAGATAATGTGTTGAAAAGGTCCTGAGCCAAATCCTTAATAAATGTAGTTTTGTTTTCTTTGAACCACCCTAGTTCCTAAAGTTGGTACTGGGCATACATACAGTTAGTGCTGAAAAAATACTTGTTAATTTGTCCTGAGTTGAGGTTGAGTCTTTTTATTTAACTTACACTTGTGTGGATTATTATAGTTTTTACTTCCAGATAATATTTAAAATATTTTCAAGTATCAGATGAAAAAGGCTGAGACATGATTAAGAGACAGCGGAACGGTGCTTATAGTAGGGACTGGAGCTCTGTTGTGGGGTTCCATGCAGGCTGGTTGTGTGATTTTTTTGGGCACGCTTTTGAACCCTTGGCCTCAGTTTCTTCGTTTGTAAGATGGGGAAAATAAAAACTACCTCATTGATACTGTGTCGGTAGGTTAAATGAGATAATAAATGAGAAGCATAGAACACTGCCTGGCACATAGCAGCAGCCTCAGGGACCATTTGGCAGCATCCAGAGGTTGCTTTCGGTGACCACAAGCCAGGGAGGCGTGTGTGAGGGGCTGCTGCTAGCATCTAGTGGGTTGAGGCCAGGTGTAGTCATTGTGCAGGACAGCACCCTTCAACTAAGGATTATCTGGTCCCAAAGGTCAGTGGGGCCAAGGTTGGGAAATCTTGCTTTATCATTAAGCAGTTTCTCATTTGGTTATTATCTTTGTAGTATAAGGTACTTTGCTAGTTAGAGTCTGTATAAATACTGAGTTCCTTCGCTTGTAACTAAAAACTGATACTGTGTGCAGTGTATATATTTATGCATTTTTTTTGTGTGTATGTGTACATGTATGTAAACTTTTATGTATGTCTCTGTGTCTTCCTATTTTCTCTGCCTGGAGTATTATTTTCATTTCATCTGTGAAACACTTGCCTAAGACTTAACTACCATCTCTTCTAGGAAACGTGTCCTGGTTGGCATGATCAGATGTTTTCTCTTCTGGTTACCCATGGTTTCTATGTGGCTTTTATAGCACTTAACATAGTTATTTCTATTTTTCTGTTTTCCTGGTTGGTCAGTTCTTTGAGGACAAGGGTTCTTTCTTCCTCGTTTTTCAAGAAGTATCTCTTCCCCCTAAATGCCTAACATTGGCTGCCACGTGTGTGCTTAGTCACTCAGTCGTGTCCGACTCTTTGCAACCCCATGGACTGTAGCACGCCAGCTCTTGGAGTTTGCTCAAACTCAAGTCCATTGAGTCAGTGATGCCATCTAACAATCTCATCCTCTGTCGTCCCCTTCTCCTCCTGCCTTCAATCTTTCCCAGCATCATGGTCTTTTCTGATGAGTCAGCTCTGGCCAAAGTATTGGAGCTTCAGCCTCAGCATCAGTCCTTCCAATGAATATTCAGGACTGATCTCCTTTAGGATGGACTGGTTGGATCTCCTTGCAGTCCAAGGGCCTCTCAAGAGTCTAGCTCCACAGTTCAAAAGTGTCAGTTCTTTGGCGCTCGTCCTTCTTTATGGTACGGCTCTCACATCATCTGGGCTTCCGTGGTGGCTCAGATGGTAAAGAATCTGTCTGCAATGCAGGAGACCTGGGTTCACTCCCTGGGTTGGCAAGATCCCCTAGAGAAGGGAATGGCAACCCATTCAAGTATCCTTATCTGGAGAATTCCATTAACAGGGGAGCCTGGCAGGCACAGTCCACGCGGTCGCAAAGAGTCAGACACTACTGAGCAGCTAACTTTCTCACATCCGTACGTGGCTACTGAAGAAAACCTTAGCTTTGACTGTATGGACCTTTGTCAGCAAAGTAATATTTCTGCTTCTTAATATGCTTTCTAAGTTTGTTGTAACTTTTCTTCCAAGGAGCAAACGTCTTTTAATTTCATGGCTGCAGTCACCATCTGCAGTAATTTTTGAGCCCAAGAAAACAATCTGTCACTGTTTCCATTGTTTTCTCCTGTATTTGCCATGAAGTGATGGGACTGGGTGCCATGATCTTCATTTTTTTGAATGTTGAGTTTTAAACCAGCTTTTTCACTCCTCTTTCACTTTCATCAAGAGGCTCTTCAGCTCTTCTTCATTTTCTGCCATAAGGGTGGTGTCACCTGCATATCTGAGGTTATTGATACTTCTCTTGGCAATCTTGATCCCAGCTTGTGCTTCATCCAGCCCAGCATTTCACATGCTGCACTGTGCATGTAAGTTAAATAAGCTGGGTGACAATATACAGCCTTGACGTATATCTTTCCCAATTTGGAACCAGTCTGTTGTTCTGTGTCGGGTTGTAACTGTTGCTTCTTGACCTGCATTTAGGTTTCATGGGAGACAGGTAAGGTAGTCTGGTATTCCCATCTCTTTAAGAATTTTTCACAGCTTGTTGTGATCCACACAGTCAAAGGCTTTAGTGTAGTCAATGAAGCAGAAGTAGATGTTTTTCTGTAATTCTCTTTTTCTATGATCCACTGAATATTTTCAATTCATACAGCCTAGTAGGTGTATATTGTTAAGAAATGAGTGGAAGAGAGAAAAATAAACTGGGAAGATTTTTTTAATAGGCTCTACATGAAAAGAATATTATTTTGTCACCTTTGTTTTTTTTATTCTATCTAAGTTCAGTTGGTTTACGGTGTTGTGTTGATTTCTGCTGTGCAGCAGTGATTCAGTTATGCATGTATGTATCTATTTATTTTTCGTATTCTTTTCCATTGTGGTTCACCACAGGATATTGAATATATTTCCCTGTGCTGCACAGTAGGACCTTATTGTTTTCCTGTTCTGTATGCAATGGTTTACATCTACTGACACCACGCTTTCGGTGCATCCCCGCTCCCCACCTCCTCCACAAGTCTGACGTCTATGTGTGTGAGTCTGTTTCTCTTTAGTAGGTAAGTTCATTCATGTCATGTTTTAGATGCCATATATAAGGGATAGCATGTGGTATCTGTCTTTCTGTTGACAGTCATTGCTTTGATTATCATTGTTACCGTTTGCTGAATGTGTGCTGTCTGTCAGGCACTGTGCCAAGGATTTTTACTGCTTTTTAAATTTATTCCTCACAACAGTCCCTATGCATGGGTAGTAGTAAGCCAGTTTCATGGCAGAAGAAACAGCTTCACAGAATTTTCTAAGAACACATAGCTAGCAATTTGAACTTGCAGACCTGGGTTTCAGATCCAGACCCATCAGCTCTGTGGTCTCTGCTTTTAATTGCTGTGCTGCCGCCTCTAAGTTTCAGTGGAGGAGTGACTGGCAGTACTGAGGTGGGAGGTGAAGGTCATGGGATTTCATCCTGCACAGATGTTAGAAGGAAGGAGCCAGACAGACTCGTGGGGAAGCAATTCCCAGGTTCATGTTCCTTATACAAAATAATTACAAAATTTAAACCTGTGATTTAAGTAGCTTGCCTTACTGCTGCTAAGTTGCTTCAGTCGTGTCTGACTCTGTGTGACCCCATAGACGGCAGCCCACCAGGCTCCCCCATCCCTGGGATTCTCAAGGCAAGAACACTGGAGTGGGTTGCCATTGCCTTCTCCAATGCATGAAAGTGAAAAGTGAAAGTCAAGTTGCTCAGTCGTGTCCGACTCTTTGCGACCCCATGGACTGCAGCCCACCAGGCTCCTCCATCCATGGGATTTTCCAGGCAAGAGTACTGGAGTGGGGTGCCATTGCCTTCTCTGCTTGCCTTAACCTGCATCTTTTATTAAGTTTAATCTTGTTCTTGGTATCACCATCAGGACAGGTGTCTTAGATACATCTTTAGCAGTAGAAGAAATCAATATAGGTAAAATCTGAAAAGATCATGGAGCAAAGTGATTTAGTTTTTTTCTATGTGTAAAATGTGTTTTGTAGTTAGGAGTTGAATCTTTTGAAAGAGATTCTTGTTTAGGGGATGAGCCTCAAAATTATGTTGTTTAGGACTTGAAAACTTATGATTTAGTATGCTTGGAAGGTATAGCAGATAATTTGAGAATCAACACTTGCTAATCTCTAATGTATAAGTTATATAAGTTGATAGATACTTAGTTTATTTTTATGTGATTTTTTAAAGTTTTTGTTTCCTGAGATAGTGTTTGTTATTTAAAAAAAAAATTACTTTTTCCTTCCTTCTCATACTATGTACAGGACTATTCCTTACCCAGTTAGTTTATTTAGAGGTATGTTACATTTAATCAGTATAGTGAGAACACAGTCTTGACATCTCTGTACTGTTTTTATTCATTACGGGAGTTAAATACTTTTAAATTTTATTTTGTTACCTTAAAAAGAGCTAAATCTGGATATTGGTCTTAAAAAAGTTTCCTAAAAGAATTTCTCTTTTCTCTTGACTGTGTTTTAAATACGGTATTTGTAACCATAGTTACATATAATTTGAACTTTGCTCCTTTCAGAATTATATAATTCAGTGCTTTGTAAGATTTTATCAAAAATTACATGTAAACACTTACGAGCAGTGTACTGAATTATGTTCCATTAAAAATTTAAAATGCCTGAATGAAATTGAGTTCTGGTAAATAAGAATTTAGGGTTGAGAGGGAAGGGGATAATGTGTATGCATGTGGCTAATTCATGTTGATCTATGGTGGAAACCATCACAATATTTAAAGTAATAATCCTCTAATTAAAAATAAAAATAAAAAAAGAATTTAGGGTTGGAGTACAGGGAATCAGATAATCATGTCAAGATTTTAGGGTTCAAGATCTTAGACTCATTAGTACTTTCACATTATCTACCACAGGTTGACTTTCTTTCTGCTTTTCAGACAAACAAGTTTTATTTTCACTTGCAATCTTGCATAATTATAAAAAATGTTGTTTTATAAAAAGTTTAAAGTTGTACAAACTTTATAGATAACCCTGCAACCATGCATAGTAGATGGTCAAGTCAATGTGCAATAACTTTGAACTACATCAGCTGTAAATCACATAGTTTCTTTGTAATTCGTGGGCTTGGTCATAGGTGCACTTGTCTCCAGGCGTAAAGGTTGGGTTTCAGTATTTTGGTGTCCTGTTCCCAACACTCATACATCTTCAAACTTGATCAGGTGGAACTGAATTCAAGCTAGTGATGGAGAACTTAGTATACTAACTTACTATACCAGAACTACTGTTGTTCCTAAATTTAGCATGCATCAGGATTGCCTGGAGGGCTTGTTAAACCATAAATTGCTGGTCCCCAAATCTAGTATTTGATTCAGTAAGTCTGGAGTGAGACCCAGGAATGTGATAACTATTTGATCGAGGGACCAAACTTTGAGAACCACTGTATTATTATACTAATGAATCATTATACTAATCACTTATTTTAAAAGTTCAAGAACCTGCATACACAGATTAAGGCCTTGATCTTGTAACCTTAATTGAAAGTGAAAGTGAAGTTGCTCAGTTGTGTCCGACTTTTTGCAACCCCATGGACTGTAGCCTGCCAGGCTCCTCCATCCATGGCATTTTCCAGGCAAGAATGCTGGAGTGGGTTGCCATTTCCTTCTCCAGGAGATCTTCTCGACCCAGGGATTGAACCCTGGTCTCCTGCTTTACCCTGTGAGCCACTAGGGAAGTACCCAGTTGTAGACATCAATTAAAAAACAAAGGTTATTACTTATTTGTTTTTGGTTGCACCCGATCTTGATTGCTACACGCGGGGTACTTGCTAGTTGCAGTGTGTGGCCTTCCCGTTGCGACGGCGTCTCTTGTTGCAAAGCACGGGCTCGAGAGCGCGGGCTCGGCGGTTGTGACACACGGGCTTAATTGCTCCTTGGCATGTGGAATCTTCCCGGGCCAAACATCAAACCCATGTCCCTGGCAGGCAGAGTCTTATCCACTGCGCCACCAGGACGTCCCAACATCAGTTTTTCATGTTGCAGTTGTGACCTAATCCCACTTCTTGGTGATTTCTACCATTTTTTGATTATAAAGCAACATTAGCTATATAAACCAATATTTATTTGGATTTGAATATTGCATTTTAGTATCTGATTTGTATAAAATATTGTTTAAAAGACTTCTGTGGCCTAAATAATGTGATTTTCTCTTTAAAATATCCTGAAAAATAGTGTTGTAGCTGCTTTGAAAAGACTGAATAGCATCCAGGAACCTTAAAGGCACAGAAAAGGAAGTACTGAGTATTAAGAAGAAAATAAGCCTCAAACGTTATCCTCTCCATGAAAAGAAACATCAACTATATTGGCCAAATGCACTGGGTCTTCTGGGACTGAGCATTTCTAACAGGCCTCTAGGTGATGCTGATTTTGTGGCTCCAGAGCTGTTTTGCAAAGGAAAGCCCCAAAACATTAGGCTTCTTTCCTTTTGATTGATTGATTGATTTATGGCCGTGCTGTCTTCCTCGCTGCCCAGGCTTTCCTGCAGTTGAGGCGAGCAGGGTCTGCTCTCGAGTTTGGTGTGTGGGCTCAGGAGTTCTGGTTCCCGGGCCCTAGAGCCCAGGCTCAGTAGCTGTGGTGCGTGTGGGGTCTCCTGGAACCAGGGGCTGAACCCATGTCTCCTGCCTTGGGAGGCTGGCTCTTTACCACTGAGCCACCAGGGAAGCCTTACAATGCCAGCTTTCAATGTTTCCATTTCAGTTTCAGTCAGTATTTAAGCAGGAGCAGACATAATACTTGAACCTGTGAACATGTCATAAAGTTAGACTGCAGTTGCTGTCTGTTGTTTAGCTGCTGGGTCGTGTCGGACTCTTTGGCAGCCCTGCGTCCTGTAGCCCACCAGGCTCCTCTGTCCGTGGGATTCTCCAGGCAAGAGCAGTGCAGTGAGCTGCTGCCTCCTTCTCAAGCGGGTCTTCCCGACCCAGGGATCAAACACCCCCGTCTCCTGCATCAGTAGGCAGATTCTTTACCACTGAGCCACCGGGGAAGAGCCCCAAAAATGCAGTAATAATTTTAAACCATGCCCTGGCAGACTCACAGTTAAATAACACTGAAAGCCACCCCAGGGGGACAACAGTATCCTTGGCAAATACACAGTTTGCCTCTTGTAACTGTTATGATAACATGGTATTATTATGAAAATAAGACCCATGTCAGCATTTGGGTGCTGAATGTGTGCCAGGCACTCTTCTGTGTCCCTTGTGTATATGAACTCATTCTGTTGTCACTGTTGCCCACTGAGGCTGCTTCCACCGCCGAGTCACCTCTGTAGTGGCCGACTCTGTGTGACCCCATAGACGGCAGCCCACCAGGCTCCCCCGTCCCTGGGATTCTCCAGGCAGGAACACTGGAGTGGGCTGCCGTTTCCTGCTCCAATGCATGAAAGTGAAAAGTGAAAGTGAAGTCGGTCAGTCGTGTCAGACTCTTCCGACTCTATGGACTGGAGCCCACCAGGCTCCTCCATCCATGGGATTTCCCAGGCAAGAGTACTGGAGTGGGGTGCCATTGCCTTCTCCGCCACTGAGGTTAAGTGTTGTTAATGTCCATATTTGGCCCTAAGAAGTAGAACATGCTCAAGAACTCACCTTTAATTGGTAGTGGAGCCGGGATTGTATCAGGCACTCTGGTTCTACAGCCTGGGATCCTGATCACTATTCTTTTTTTTTTTTATTATTAATTTATTCATTTTAATGGAGGCTAATTACTTTACAATATTGTAGTGGTTCACTATTCTATATTATATTTATTGTGTATACATTTATTTCTTATATATTATTTATAGAACAGTGCGTGGCACGCAGTAAGATCTGTAGCAGTACAGGCTGTTTTCAGCGGCATTTAATTGTATATACGTAAGGTCTGCAGAGCATATGTTATTGTCCGTTTATGCAAGTGTGTATATTTTTCTTCTATTAATTAGCCTACAGACTTTGTTTAGGTTTCTGTTAGTCTTTTGATAGCTGAGTTCCCCAATTAGATGGTTGTCCCAAATTATATGGCCTTGCTATATCTTATGGAGAAGGCAAGGGAAACCCACTCCAGTACTCTTCCCTGGAAAATCCCATGGACGAAGAAGCCTGGTGAGCTACAGTCCATGGGGTCGCGAAGAGTCGGACATGACTGAGCGACTTCACTTTGACTTTGCACTTTCATGCACTGGAGAAGGACATGGCAGCCCACTCCAGTGTTCTTGCCTGGAAAATCCCAGGGTCGGGGAGCCTGGTGGGCTGCCGTCTGTGGGGTCACACAGAATCGGACACAACTGAAGTGACTTAGCAGCAGCAGCTACATCTTAAGATTAGTTTTTAATCACCACAAATTCAAATTCAACTTTCATTCCTTTAGAAATGGATAAGGACTGAGATATTTACTTATTTATGGTATGTCATTTGTTTAGAGAGACAGAAGCAAATATGCTAAATTGTATGCCCAGTTGATGACGGAAATAAATTCTTGTTATAAAGTTTTTTTTGTCTGTAAAATTTTGCGCGTATAGTATTACCTCATCCTACTGACTTGTGAAGTTGAATAATAACACATAATAATGTGAAATACAAGACTCTGTTCTGATGATAGAAACAGATTAGCAATCTTTACGGCAAATCATATAAACTATATTTCCTTAAAATAAGAAGGCATTTGTATTGGTTTTCCTTTGCTGCATTGCTGATTACCACAACTTTTAGCAGTTTTATAGTTTCTGTTGGTGAGAAGTCTTTGTGTAGTTTAGCTGGGTTCTATCCTCAGGGTCTTGCTAGACTGAAATCAAGCTGTCAGCCAGAGATGTGATCGTCTCTGAGGCTCAGGGTCCTCATCCGGGCTCACTGGTAGTTTGCAGAATTCATTTCCCTGCATTTGTAGCAATGGCGCCCCTGTTTTCTTGCTGTCTGCCTGTCGTGGACCTCTCAGCCCACTAGGGGCTCCTGGAGATTATGGGCAGCTCAGTACTTTAAGGATAGTAGAGGACTCTTTCTGCTTTCTTTTTAGAACTGAATAATCCCAATAATTTAAAGTGAACTGATTAGGAATTTAATTACATCTCTTCTCAACAGTGTTTAGGTCAATATTTGGTTCAATAACTTTGAGAACATGTGTATACCAACATGTTAGAATCTCGGGGGCATCTTAGAATTCTCTCTACCATGTGATAAATTATAAGGCAAATTGTTATTTTATGTATCACTAAAGAAGAAAATGCTAGCTTAAAATACGATACAATGCATTATTAGTACTTGAATGTTGCCTTGTTAAAAAAAAAAGTGGTACTCTGGTCATTCTTAGCAAAAATACTTGTTTCATGAATGTCAAACTTAATCCCCATTGCTGTGTTTCTGCGCTTTTTTGCAAGCATAATTTTTTGTTTTAATGCTGAATCATTGTTTGTTGGTGTTGTTTATCTGCTAAGTCATGTCTTACACTTTGTGACCCCATGGACTGTAGCCCACCAGGCTCCTCTGTCCATGGGACTTTTCAGGCAGGAATGCTGGAGTGGGTTGCCATCTTCTACGGGGCACCTTCCCCACGCAAGGATGGAACCCACATGTCCTGCTTTGGCAGGTGGATTCTTTACCACTCAGCCACCAGGGAAGCTGAATCAGTGTAGTCTTTAGGGGATATTTAAAATTGGGACGTGAACTTGACATGTGTGTACCAAAAGTACATAGGATTCAGTAAAAATTATGATGATAGAACTGTCATGACTGAATTTCCGCATGCTCAGGGCATGGCACTTACGTTGTGATTGCCACAGGGAAAATGGCGATGGCTTTTTTTCATTTCCTATTTATTTTCAATCAGCTTTATTGAGGTATAGTACATACAGTAAACTGTATCCATTTCAAGTGTTTCATTGGATGGATTTTGACAAGTGTATATATGAAGCCATTATCAGTTAAGATGTTTCCATCAGCCTCAAAAAGTCAGCCCCAGGCAGTCTCTGATCTGTTTTTTGTTAACGTAGATTAGTTAGCATTTTCTCGTATTTTAAGCAGTGAGGAAAAAAAGAACTTGGAGAAAGTATTCTTACTTTTTGTGTTTTCTTCGGATCCCTCTCATTGTTGGAGAAATAGTTTCTTTATTAGGTCTTAGTTTTATTCCTTCATTGTGAGTGTAAAATGATTTTCCTCAAGCCTTCCTGACTAAAACTCTGGGGCTCTTGACTCCTGCTCTCCTTGGGTGTTTTTCCCAGCGTAAGCATGCTTGGCTGCCTAAACCACACGTGTGCTTGCACGGCTCCCGGGTCCACTTTCTACTTACTCTCTTTGTAAGGACCATAAACAGAAGCAGTTTTCAGCTAGAAGTCCTAAGTCCTAACATATTTCCCTTTGTTATTATTTATATCTGAAACTTTCAGGATAGTCCTAACTCTCAAAGGAATCTCAAAATGTGCTTATCTCAGTTTTTCTTAAGATTCATATAGTACAATTTGAATTTTAGGAAACATTAGAGTTTTTCCTCCTCGTCACTTCTTAGGATTGTTGCTTGTTTTATGTTGCTTGGTGTCTGCGGTGTTTTCCGGTGTGGGGAACATTCTGGGAAAAGTCTTTCTTCTTTTTCTTGAGAAAGAGGGAATTGAGGAAGGACTCATGAAGCCTTCAGAAAGCTCATTTAGCTGCCATTTAATACAGCATTGTCTAATAGAAATGTAAGCCAAATATATAAACAATCTAGCAGCTATATTAAAGAAACTGAAAAGAAACAGGTGACATTACTTGTAATAATACATTTTATTTAACATAATATATCAAAATGATGTTTTCAACATGTGATCAATATGAAAACTATGAAAACTTATTCAGTGTTTCACATTTTTGCTTCAGTACTAATTCTTCGTGATCTGGTGTATAGTTTATACTTACACTACATCTCATTGTGGGCTTAGCCGTGTTTCGAGTGCTCACTGAACAGCACAGATGTGGATTATGAACTTCTTTTTGGTTTTCTTGTTAGAGACAGTAGTGTCACGCAAGTGTATGTTCCTCGGCTCTTTGTCTCGTCACAACAAAGACTTGGGGCGACGGACATTAAAACCCTCGGCGCGTCACAGCTCTCGGGTCTTGGACAAACCGTGTTATAGCTCTTAGGCACATCAGTGTTACAGCTCTGTTTTATTTAGAAGATAGCAGGAGAATCCATCCTCAAAGCGTGAGGGCATGCCAACCCAAAGACTCGAAGAGAAGAGAGTGGGGGGTGGGGAGAGAAAGAAAAGAGAGTGGAGGAGAGAGAGGGAGAGAGGGAGAAAGAAGAGGAGAGAGTGGAGGAGAGAGAGAGGGGGAGAGAGAGAAAGAAGAGGAGAGAGAGAGGGGGAGAGAGAGAAAGAAGAAGAGAGAGTGGAGGAGAGAGAGGGGGAGAGAGAGAAAGAAGAGAGTGGAGGAGGGGGGGGAGAGAGAGAAGAGAAGAGAGTGGAGGAGAGAGAGAGGGAGAGAGAAAGAAGAGAAGAGAGTGGAGGAGGGGGGGAGAGAAGAGAAGAGAGTGGAGGAGAGAGAGAAAGAAGAGAGTGGAGTGGAGGAGAGAGAGAGAAAGAAGAGAAGAGAGTGGAGGAGAGAGAGGGGGAGAGAGAGAGAAAGAAGAGAACAAACTGGAGGGGGGAGAGAGGGAGAGAGAGAGAAAGAAGAGAAGAGAGGAGGAGAGAGAGAAGAGAGAGGAGGAGAGAGAGAAGAGAAGAGAGTGGAGGGGGGAGAGAAGAGAAGAGAGTGGAGGAGAGAGAGAGAAAGAAGAGAAGAGAGTGGAGGAGAGAGAGGGGGAGAGAGAGAAAGAAGAGAAGAAAGTGGAGGGGAGAGAGAGGGGGAGAGAGAGAAAGAAGAGAAGAAAGTGGAGGGGAGAGAGGGGGAGAGAGAGAAAGAAGAGAAGAGAGTGGAGGAGAGAGAGAGGGGGAGAGAGAAAGAAGAGAAGAGAGTGGAGGGGAGAGAGGGAGAGAGAGAGAGAGAAGGCAAGAGAGTGGAGGAGAGAGAGGGGGGGGGAGAGAGAGGAGCGCATGCACGCAGGAGAGAAAGAG
This sequence comes from Capricornis sumatraensis, assembly GCF_032405125.1. Classification (NCBI taxonomy): domain Eukaryota; kingdom Metazoa; phylum Chordata; class Mammalia; order Artiodactyla; family Bovidae; genus Capricornis; species Capricornis sumatraensis. The sequence goes on from NC_091085.1 coordinate 12,524,392, forward strand.
AGAGCGCAGGCGCTTCGGCCCCTCCTCTTACATGCCCCCCCCCCCCCCCCGCCTGCCCTGTGCAAACTGGGCTTAGCCAGGAGTGCTGTTGGTTCTACCTGAAGTCTTCACTCTGGTCCTCGGACCTTCTTTTGTTCTTTTTTTTGCGGGCTTTTCCCTTCCTTGTCTTTTAGCCACCGCCATTTGGGACTCCTTTTCCCTATTCTACCTACCTAACAGTAGTATGTGGAATCCATAAGAAATTGGCTTTAACGAAGCTTCACTCTTTAGTAAGTTAGGGCTTGAGTGTTACAGAACGGTTTCTGTGGTTGAGATACAAAGTTGTTAGTTTATAAGGGCAAATGTATTTTTATACATTTTCTTCATTATATATGTAATCTCATTGTTGAAAATTTGGAAAAGTCTGGATAAGAGACTAAAAATTGCCTTTATTCTTCAGTCTAAAGATAACAAATATTAGACTTTTGTTGAATTTCCTCTTTATGCATGTTTCACTTTAAACCAAAGAGAAAATAGATTCCTCCTTTGTTTTATTTTCCTCCTCTTCATACTCAGACATTTACTAAGAATCGTCAGCAGTCCTCTTGCCTCTGCTTACATTTCTTCGTTCGCAGTCCCAGGCTGTGCCCTACGACAGGTCCTCTGAGTGTGACTCTGGAGGAACACAGTTGCCTGAATGCTGCTCCTGAGATTGTGGTTAATACTAGAAACCCTGACGGCTTTTATGTGCTCGGGACTAAACAAATAGAGTTGCCTTCTATTTTTCCTGCCTACAGCCTTTTACATCCCTGCCCCTGGCTTTTGTTGTTGTTGTTGTTGTTGTTACTGAGATATAATTCACATAGCAGAAAATTTACCGTTTGAAACATATACAGTGTAGTGGGATTTAGTATATTCCTGAAGTTTTGCACCCATCATACTGTCTAAGCATATAGCATTCTAGTCACCGCAAAAGAAACCCCTTGCCCATTAGCAGCCTGTTGCCATTTTCCTTCTCCCCAGTTTGTGGCAACCACCAACCTACTTTCTGTTTCTGTGAATTTGCCTACTTTGGACATTTCATATAAGTGGAGTCATATAATATACGGCCTTTTGTGTTTGGCTTATTTCACTTAGCATACTGTTCAAGGTTCTTCTGTGTTGTACCATGTATCAATACTTCATTCTTATTTATGGCTGGATAGTATCCCATTGTATGGGGATAGCCAACTGCATTTTGTTTATCTGTTCGTCAGTTGATGGACATTTGGGTTGTTTCCAATTTTCTGATATTACAAATAATCCCCTAGGTTTTGAGATTACAGTCATTCTCATTCTCCAAGAACATTGCTTTCTTCATATCATCCTTCATTCTTGGAGGTGGCTCCCTATTGGTTATACAACATAATTCGAGATACTTAGCTGTGTTAAAACTCTTACAAAGTGTGTCCTTAGGCTACTTTCTTTTCCATTGTGTTGTGCTTTACTATTTCTAAAATCTGTGCTACTTATGGATGATAGATTATTTAGACTATATATATATATAAAAATTTGTCAGTTGAATTCATTTTAAAGTAATGTAAATTTTTGAGAATGACAATTTCATTGACAGATTTAGATAGGTAGATAGTTTGGAGAATTTTAGAAAGGCAACTTATTAGAACAGAGCAAAGAGAAACATAGTAAAACAGAGAATTTTCCTTTCCTGGGTTTGAATCAGCCTCTGATACTTGGAACTCATTCAGATCATTCATTTTCTGGTTAGTACTATTAGCAATTATTTTTGGGGGGCCATCAGTGTTTTTCCCCCTTATCTAGATAGAGTCAGTGTTTTTCTACTTTTAACATGTCTGAAATAGTAAAGATAAAATGCTTTTACATCCACTTAAAAATTATTCCCAGAGTGTCTTCATGTGCCGCGTGCACGTACACACACACACACACACACACACACACACACACAGATGTATAGTGGCGTCCTCTCCCATTTCACAGTAAAAGAACGTATACAAACTATGAGAAAAAGTCACAGTATATCCTAGACATCTTTTCATAATAATACATTGAGAAGTCTCTTTTTTTTCCTTGCAAAATAATTTCTTCAAAGTGAAGTTACTAGCGCATGGTGTATCCATTTGAAATTTGATTACCTATACTTAGAAAAAGAGATAAGAGAATATAAATGGGAAAAAGGAGACCATTAATGGACTTTTGGACTTTGTTTACAAATGAAAAAATGAAGGATCAGGAATTTTAAGTAATTGTCCATGGTCACGCAACCAGTGCAAGGTCAGGTTGCTAATATACATGTTTCTGGTTTTAACAGGGCTCCTGACCTTTCTGTTTATCTGTATTGCATTTGATGAACGAAAGGGGAGATAAGTCATGCCAGCTTCTTTCTGGAGAGAAATAATAGAATTCCAAACTTTATTTTGGGGATCAGTCCTTTAAGAAAAGGAGAAGGCGATGGCACCCCACTCCAGCACTCTTGCCTGGAAAATCCCATGGACAGAGGAGCCTGGTGGGCTGCAGTCCATGGGGTCACAAGAGTCGGACACGACTGAGCGACTTTACTTTCACTTTTCACTTTCATGCACTGGAGAAGGACATGGCAACCCACTCCAGTGCTCTTGCCTGGAGAATCCCAGGGATGGGGGAGCCTGGTGGGCTGCTGTCTATGGGGTCGCACAGAGTCAGACACGACTGAAGCGACAGCAGCAGCAGCAGCCTTTAAGAAAGCTTTGCATTTTGAAGCCGGCAAGTGTGCTTTTTAATTTTCAGAACGATTTCTGATATTAAGAAGTATCCTGAAATGATAGTAAAAACACTGTAGGATGAATTTGAAGAAAGTACTTAAAAAGAGAGCCTAGTTTACGTAGGTCTTTATCACAGGCAGCATTTCAAATTGGGAAGGGAAAAGATGGCTGATTTGGTAATTTATGTTGCAACAACTTTCTAATCATTTGGCAACAAGAACAACAACTGTTCATTGTTTTACTCTTTGCGTAAAAGTAATTTAAAAATTAAAACAAATGCTAATATAAAGAGGCTTTGTGGGGGTTAGCCTTTACTAAAAAGACTGAACCCATGGAGTATAGTCCTGAAAGTTTCATTTTTTTTCCCAATCAGTGTCTTTTTAATTTTATTTAAGTGCCCCTTAACATCATCTCAGGTCAAGCTCAGAGCTTTCTCAGTATTTTTCTTTTAGTTACAAAAGGTCTAGTTCTACTCTTGTCCCTTATTAGACTTGACCTGGATCTCTCACACTGCTTTGCGCTGCTTCCCCTGTTGTTGGGAGTGTAAATTTATGCGGCCTCTTTGGAGAGCAGTTTGACGTGTGGAAATAAAGTTCATGTGCCCCTTGACTCAGGAGTTATACTTCTAGGAATTTAGTACTACAGATACACTCGCACAACTTTGTGTGAAAGGTGAGTTCATTAGAGATGAAAATTCCTTGTTGGCTCTGATAGAAGTTCAGAAAAACTATACCCTATAACTTAATGTTTATGAACAAGAGAGCTGTTAAACTTTTTCCAGCTCTTCCAGCAAAATGATGAGGTATGTTATAATTTAACAACTGGACATTTAAGTTGTATCTAGTTTTTTTTTTTTAAGTATGAAAAAATGCTGCAGTGAACATCTTTATGCTACTCACTCATGAGTGTTGAGAATGTTTCTTTACATTTTCCCCCCTTCATACTTGAGGGACAATAGGGGACTACAGTTTAAATCACAGCTAATTGTCTAGTTGGATGTGTGACTTTATGACAAGCACTTTAACCTTCCCGAGCAGGAGGTTCTGCAGCCCGGGGCCTCTCAGGCTGACGTTTAACAGCTGTAACAAATGCACTCTTCCTTGTGGCCCACTGTCACATTCTTTACTGTCCCATAGGGAGCATGTGTCAGTAAGGGTGCTGTTGGTATTTTGGATAAGCCAGTCCATTGGTGGGATAGTCCCATGATTTTCTGGTCTCCTTCTCCATTGTGGTGTCATTGTGCTACAACTGTGTATAGTTACTGATTCACAAAGCTACTTCAGCAGTTATTAAGGGGATAGAACTGCTCCCAGCTGAACACTACTATTGTAAAAAATTTGGGCAGGCATTATATAAGATTATTTCTGATTTTTATTGGCTTTTCTTTACCTCCTCTTTCTTTTAGCAAGAAGCAATAGTAGTTTAAGTTATTTGACCTCTGTATCTACCCTAGAACATGTTATTTTGTTTATTATTCCCATGAAAGTCTGGGTCAACCATTATAGTTTCTTCACAGATACATTAATAATTTGATATAAAAACAAGACTGTGTTCTGATTTATTAACTTTGTTTAATAGGTTGTTCTACTTTTTTTTTTTTTCAAACTGAGGAAAAAAAAAAATCACAGAAATGGTACAAAGACTTCCCATACAGCCTTCATCCAGATTTCCCAAATGTTAACATCTTACACAATGACAGTCATGAAAATCAGGAAATTAATGTTGACATAATACTGTTATCTAATCTCCAGGCTTTATTCTGTTTGTTAATGCAAGAGATGAGGGTTCAACCCCTGGGTCAGGAAGATCCCCTGGAGGAAGAAATGGCAATCCACTGCGGTATTCTTGCTTGGGAAATCCCATGGACAGAGGAACCTGGCAGGCTACAGTCCATGGGGTTGCAATGAGTTTGACAAGACTTAGCAAGTAAACCATCAGTTCAGTTCAGTTCAGTTCAGTTCGGTTGCTCAGTCGTGTCCGACTCTATCGCAGCACTCCAGGCCTCCCTGTCCATCACCAACTCCCGGAGTTCACTCAGACTCATGTCCATCGAGTCAGTGATGCCATCCAACCATCTCATCCTCTGTCTTCTCCTTCTCCTCCTGCCCCCAGTCCCTCCCAGCATCAGAGTCTTTTCCAATGAGTCAACTCTTGGCATGAGGTGGCCAAAGTACTGGAGTTTCAGCTTCAGCATCATTCCTTCCAAAGAAATCCCAGGGCTGATCTCCTTTAGAATGGACTGGTTGGATCTCCTTGCAGTCCAAGGGACTCTCAAGAGTCTTCTCCAACACCACAGTTCAAAAGCATCAATTCTTCGGCACTCAGCTTTCTTCACAGTCCAACTCTCACATCCATACATGACCACAGGAAAAACCAGAGCCTTGACTAGATGGACCTTTGTTGGCAAAGTAATGTCTCTGCTTTTGAATATGCTATCTAGGTTGCTCATAACTTTTCTTCCAAGGAGTAAGCATCTTTTAATTTCATGGCTGCAATTACCATCTGCAGTGATTTTGGAGCTCCAAAAAATAAAGTCTGACACTGTTTCCTCTGTTTCCCCGTCTGTTTCCCATGAAGTGATGGGACCATATGCCATGATCTTCGTTTTCTGAATGTTGAGCTTTCAGCCAACTTTTTCACTCTCCTCTTTCACTTTCATCAAGAGGCTTTTGAGTTCCTCTTCACTTTCTGCCATAAGGATGATGTCATCTGCATATCTGAGGTGATTGATATTTCTCCTGGCAATCTTGATTCCAGCTTGTGCTTCCTCCAGCCCAGTGTTTCTCATGATGTACTCTGCATATAAGTTAAATAAGCAGGGTGACAATATACAGCCTTGACGTACTCCTTTTCCTATTTGGATCCAGTCTGTTGTTCCATGTCCAGTTCTAACGCTTCCTGACCTGCATATAGGTTTCTCAAGAGGCAGGTCAGGTGGTCTAGTATTCCCATCTTTTTAAGGATTTTCCACAGTTTGTCATGATCCATACAGTCAACGGCTTTGGCATATTCAATAAAGCAGAAGTAGATGTTTTTTTGGAACTCTTTTGTTTTTTTGATGATCCAGCAGATATTGGCAATTTGATCTCTGGTTCCTCTGCCTTTTCTAAATCCAGCTTGAACATCTGGAAGTTCATGGTTCATGCACTGTTTCAGCCTGGCTAGGAGAATTTTGAACATTACTTTACTAGCATGTGCTGCTACTGCTACTGCTGCTAAGTTGCTTCAGTCGTGCCATACTCTGTGCGACCCCATAGACGGCAGCCCACCAGGCTCCCCCGTCCCTGGGATTCTCCAGGCAAGAACACTGGAGTGGGCTGCCATTTCCTTCTCCTACTAGCATGTGAGATGAGTGCACTTGTGCGGTAATTTGAACATAATCTTTGGCATTGCCTTTCTTTGGGACTGGAATGAAAACTGAGCTTTACTTGTCCTGTGGCCACTGCTGAGTTTTCCAAATTTGCTGGCATATTGAGTGCAGCACTTTCACAGCATCATCTTTCAGGATTTGAAATAGCCTAACTGGAATTCCATCACCTCCACTAGCTTTGTTTGTAGTGATGCTTCCTAAGGCCCACTTGACTTCACATTCCAGGATATCTGGCTCTGGGTGAGCACACCATTGTGATTTTCTGGGTCATGATCTTTTTTGTACAGTTCTTCTGTGTATTCTTGCCACTTCTTCTTAATATCTTCTGATTCTGTTAGATCCATACCATTTCTGTCGTTTACTGAGCCCATCTTTGCATGAAATGTTCCCTTGGCATCTCTAATTTTCTTGAAGAGATCTCTAGTCTTTCCCATTCTATTGTTTTCCTCTATTTCTTGGCACTGATCACTGAGGTAGGCTTTCTTATCTCTCCTTGCTATTCTTTGGAACTCTGCATTCAAATGGGTATATATTTCCTTGTCTGCTTTGCTTTTCACTTCTCTTCTTTTCACAGCTATTTGTAAGACCTCCTCAGACAACCATTTTGCCTTTTTTGCATTTCTTTTTCTTGGGTATGGTCTTGATCCCTGCCTTCTGTACAGTGGTAGGAACCTCCGTCCATAGCTCTTCAGGCACTCTGTCAGGCCTAGCCCCTTGAATCTATTTGTCACTTCCACTGTATAATCGTAAGAGATTTGGTTCTGTTTAGTATAGTGGTATCAACTTGTTCTGAAGAAAAATCTCGCCTTTGCCTTAAGTACTGGCCTAGTTCACTTATACAAGGTGTGTTAACCGTCTTTCCAGGGTATATTTTTTATTAGAGTTTACAATATCACAAAAGATTTCAGTCTTTGCTCATCACTTAACTTCTAAAATAAGTGTTTGCTCTTATACAATATACATTAGATCCTTGTCACAGACCATAATTTTAAATTTGCAGTTTCAAGAAGGTTGGAAAAGAACAAAATGTGAAGCATAATTTACAAGCCATCAGCTCCTAGATATTTGAGCTTTTTTAATTAAGGGAGGCATTAGAACCTTATGTTCTTAGACTGTGTTGTTTTGGCTCACAGAATTCATTCATAGTGTCCTTTGGTTTCATCTTGAATTTATCTTTAAATTGTCTTTATCAGTGAGTCTCAAAGTGTGGTCCCTTATCATTAGTAGGCTTAACTAGTTAGAAATGTAAGCTTCTTAGGATCCACCCAGAGGAAGCAGTCTGTTAAGAAGCCCTTCAGGTGATCCTGATACAGGAGAAACACTGTTGTCTATATTTCTATAATTTGTTTTGGATTTTGTTGGAGGCTGAGTTCTGTGTTGTATTATCTGTTTTACTTAGTTTGTAGGGGTGTTGAGATATTTTGAAGTTTAACTCTCTATTCTCTCCTCCCTTCCCTGAATCTGGTAACCTCAAATTTTTTGTCTCCATGAACTTGTCCGTTCTAGATACTTCACTTAAGTGGAGGTTCGTGCAGTAGCTGACCTTTCGTGTCTGACTTATTTCGCTTAACGTAATGACTTCAGAGTCCACCCCTGTTGTAGCATTTATATCAGAACTTCTTTTTATAGTTGAATAGTAGTCTTTGGTGTGTATATCATATTTTGTTTATCCATTCATTTGTTGGTGTATACTTGGGTTATTTTCAACTTTTTTGGCTATTGTGAATAAAGCTGTAATGAATGTTGGTGTTAGAGCCCCTTTTCTCAACTCCTGGGTTTATTTTTTCTCTGTTCAATCTCCATGTCATGTCCAACTCTCTGTGACCCCATGGGGTGCATGCAGCATGCCGGACTTCCCTGTCGTCCATCATCTCCTGGAGTTTGCTCACACTCATGTGCATTGAGTTGGTGATGCCATCCAACCGTCTCATCCTCTGCCCCCGCCTTCTCCTTTACCCTCATGCTTTCTCAACATCAGAGTCTTTTTCCAGTGAGTCAGCTTTTTCCATCAGGTGGCCAAAGTGTTGGAGTTTCAGCTTCAGGATCAGTCCTTCCAGTGAATATTCAGGGTTGATCTCCTTAAGGATTGACTGGTTGGATCTCCTTGCTGTCCAGAAGAGTCCTAAGAGTCTTCTCCAACATCACAGTTCAAAAGCATCAATTCTTTGGTGCTTGGCCTTCTTCATGGTCCAACTCTCACATCCATACATGACTACTGGAAAAACCATAGCTTTGACTAGACAGACCTTTGTTGGCAAAATGATGTCTCTGCTTTTCAATATGCTGTCTAGTTTGGTCATAACTTTCCTACCAAGGAGTAAGCATCTTTAAATTTCATGGCTGCAGTCATCATCTGGAGTGATTTTGGAGCCCCTCAAAATAAAGTCTGTCACCGTTTCCCCATCTATTTGCCATGAAGTGACGGGACCAGATGCCATGATCTTCGTTTTCTGAATGTTGAGCTTTAGGCCAACTTTTTCACTCTCGTCTTTCACTTTCATCAAGAGGCTCTTCAGCTCTTCTTCACTTTTTGCCATCAGGATGGTGTTACCTGCATCTCTGAGGTTATTGATATTTCTTCCGGTAATCTTGATTCTAGCTTGTGTTTCTTCCAGTCCAGCGTTTCTCATGATGTAATCTGCAAAGAAGTTAAATAAGCAGGGTGACAATATACAGCCTTGAGGTACTCCTTTTCCTATTTGGAACCAGTCTGTTGTTCCATGCCCAGTTCTAACTGCTGCTTCCTGACCAGCTAGAAATGGAATTTCAAGTCATATGGTGATTTTGTTTGTCTTCTTGAGAAACTGCCAAACTGTTGCCTACAGTGGCTGCACTGGTATACATTCCCACCAACAGTGTATAGTTTCTCCATATCCTCGCTAAAACTAGTGTTTTTTCCCTTTAAAAAATTTGTTAAAAATTAAAAATATTTATAGCTATCTTAATATCTGTGAAGCTATGATTTTGATTTGCATTTCCTTAGTGACTAACCATGTAAAGCATTTTTTCATATGCTTATTTGGCCATTTAAATCTCCTTTAGAGAAATATCTGTTCAAATCTTTTGCCCATTTAAAAATTGGGTTCTCTTTTTGTTGTTGTGTTATTGGAATTCTTTATATATTATAGATATTAAACATTATTAATATACATGGCTTACAAATATTTTTAGCCATTTGGTAGGTTATCTTTTTACTTTATTAATAATACCTTGATGTATGATAGTTTTAAGTTTGATGAAGGCATTTTATCTTTTTGTTGTTGCTGTTGCTTGTACTTTGGTATCATATCTAAAAATCCACTGTGATGAGTGTATCAGTCCAAGACCATATATGTTTACATGTCTTTGTGTAACAGTTGTGTGGTTTTTAGCTCTTAAATTTAGATCTTTGGTCCATTTGAGCTATCATTTGCACATGATGTGAAGTAGGGATGAACTTCATTCATGTGTGGAAATTTGGTTGTCCCAGCACTATTTTTTGAATAGTGAGTTGTGCATGTATTGTGATGGGCTATTGTAATGTGAACTTCAGGGTGAATTTTCAGGTGTTGATAGTGACGTCCTAAAGAATGTGCTCTTCTTGTAAGAAGTTAATGTTGTTCATCTTTAGTTAATCTTGCGTAGAATATCACTGTGTGATAAAAATATAATTTGAGCCACATATGCAATTTAAAAGTTTCTAGGAGCCTCATTTTAAAAAGGAGAAAAGATTAATATATTTTAATTAATCTGACATCTCAAATATTATCATCTTAACATGTAAATAATATAAAATATTGAGATATTTTGCCTTTTTTTTTGGATTGATTCTCCAAAACCTGCTGGGTGTTTTATTTGATTCGATCACCAAATTTTAATCAGAAATATTTGGTCTTTGTTTAGAGTTTGTAAAATTTATGATTGAAAAAGTAGACTCACATACCTAAGTTGTTCCAAACAAATTTATGCTTTTCAGTGCCTGAAAGTGAAAGTCGCTCAGCTGTGTCTGCTCTTTGCGACCCCATGGGTCATGCAGTCCGTGAATTTCTCCAGGCCAGAGTACTGGAGTGGGTAGCCTTTCCGTTCTGCAGAGGATCTTCCCCACCCCACAGTCAAACTCAGGCCTCCTGCATTGCATGCGGATTCTTCACCAGCTGAGATATCAGGAAAGCCCTTCAGGATCTGAACTTAACTGCTGAAAAATGAATTTCTTTTAGTATTTACATCCAAACTGATAAAACTGTTTCCTTTTTTTTAAGTAGAATTCATTAGACTTTGAAGCAAAAGCTTAACAGTTTCAAAACTGTGCTACTCAAACTAAGCAAATTCACTAAGTCTTGTGTCAATTCACTACTAACAGCAGATTTCTGAAGGATATTGCATAAATTGAAAAGCAACTCTAAATTCGGTCAGTATCAAAGTGTTCAACTATTTCTTGTTATTTTTGCAGTTTTCACACGTTGTCCATTGTAACTAAAATATTCTGTCTATTGATTCATGTTATGGAAAAATGTAAAATCTTTATTGATTTGTTTTATGAAAACTTTCAGCTTCAGCACAGATTTCCATACCTTATAGCTAGGTCATAAATAACTTTTTGATACTCAGATTAAGCTTATTTACATATAGTGAGATATTGATGAAAAAAACATAATAAATACTACTATTTTGTCTCTGATTATTGAATCTAAAGCAATATTTTTTGAATAAGAGTTAATACAGTAATACAGTAAACCTTTGTGAAATTCTTCCATTACTCAATCACTGACAAATAATACAAGATTATTAAATGTATTGTCTTCTGTTTTTTCAACAGCTATGCAAATTGGCTAGGATTCATATCATTTGTGTGTACACACTTAACAATTTTAAACACTTAAATCCATGACACTTTTCATAGTTAACTTTAGAAAGCTAAACACAAATATTTTTAATGTATATCATATGGTGGAACAAAACAATAAGAGAAGCATTGGTTTCTTTTAAAATTCCAGTAACTGAATTTTTGACCTCATATGGCTGGAGCTGTCTGTTGAGATAGAAACTAATTTTTTAATATATAGCTGAAATTCTTTGACAGATGTAAAATTTTAGAAACAGTCTGTGCCATAATTTTGATTTTTTAAAACTATATATTGACATTTCTTATTAAATTTGGAAGTCCTTTCAAACAAAATGTCTAAAATTTTAATTTGGCAGTGTCTTTTGTATCACATGGTTAATCTAAAGGTAAAAGAAAAGTAATTTCTCAAACTCTATTGATTTTTGATATTGTTAGAATGGTCTTCCATATGATAAACAGTTGTTTTGTGGCTTAAATGAAGACCTTTCACTTTTGGTAAGATACCCTTTTTAGTATTCCTCTAACAAAATGCCTGTAATTGAAATGATTACTTTCTCTCCACTTAAATTTGGTTTTCTCCCTCTTTCCCCCCCTTTCTTTCTCTCCTTTATTTCTTAGAATTCAACACATTTTATAGCTTGCCAGAGTCATAAGCCCAGGTCCTTATACAATCTTTTAAAAATGTCTGTGGGACTCTTAATTCTTGCACCAGGTGACTAACTTTGTTGCTTCTATTTTGACTTAGGAAACCTCTTATAAAAATTGCTGAAAATGTGTCTTAATTTTGTCCACCTTTTGGTTTGAAAAGTTTTCTACGCAGGAAGCAACTTTTAAATTTTGCTCTACTGCAGCTAATTGTGATTATTACTCATGTTAGAATTGTGGATTACCTTCTTCCAGTCTCACTGATTGTTCTAGTTGCAGCACTAACTTTTGTATCTTTACTTGATTCTTCATAAGTAGAATGCCTTTGTTTTCATTTAAAATTTTTGTTCACCTCACCAACCTTTCATCCATTTAAAAAAAAAGAAAAGAATTATATTCAAAATATATTAAAATTTTAAAAATAAAAATTAAAATGAAAAAGTATCTCCATTTGACTATCAGTTATGATTTACATAGGCTTCACTGCAACTTGTGATCTTTGCAAAAAAACTTTAAGCAAATGCGTTACACTACTATTAATATGTAGAAAAAAGATTACAGTTTAATAGTTAATTGATGCTATTTAGATCAAAACAATAAAGTTTTCTTTAATAGACACTTTATATCACTTCAGCTTTTACATTTAGATAAAATTATGATTAAATAAAAATTCAGTTATTCAGTAATGCTAGTCACAGTTTAGATGTTCACTAGTATATGCAGCCAATGACTAATATATTGGAAATGAAACTTTGAGAGTTGGTTATATACTTGCTTAAAATATTTTGATGACTTGAGATCAAGAATTAGTCTTTTTTGGATAATGCTAATATCATAAGAGGCGTACCAGAAGGACTTATGAATTAAGAATCCTGGAAAGAGTTGACTTTTGCACTTTGCTTTATTAAGCTCCACAGATGCCATGTGTGCGTTTTCTAAACAAGTTGAAAGTCTGTGGCGACCCTGAGTCAGCCGCGTCTGCTTGTGCCCTTTCCCCAGCAGTGTTTCCTTACTTCACGTCTGTGTGTCACTTCTTGGCAACCCTTGCGATGTTTCACACTTTCCATTATTTTGTTTGTAATAGTGATCTGTGATCAGTGATCCCTGAAGCAATTGTTTCGGGGCATCACAAACCACACCCTTGTAAGATGGCAACTTAAGTGATAGATGCTGTGTGTTCTGGCTGTCCCACTGACTGGTCATTCCCCCACCTCTCTCCCTCTTTTCAGGCCTCACTATTCCTTGAGACACTACAGTACTGAAATCAGCCAGTTGATAAGCCTGCAGTGACTCCAGTGTTGAAGTGAAGAGGAAGAGTTGCCTGTCTCTCACTTTAAATCGAAAGCTAGAGACAATTAAGCACAGTGAGGAAGACATGCTGAAGCCGAGACAGGCTGGAGACTAGGCCTCTGGAGTCAGTGAGCCGAGGTGTGGGGAAAGGAAAAGTGCTTAAAGGAAATTCAAAGTGCTGCTCCAGCGAATGGACGAATAAGAAAGCGGAACAGCTTTTCTGCTGCCATGGAGAAAGTGGCAGTGGTCTGGAAAGAAGGTCAAACCAGCCGCAACATTCACTCTCTCTCTTAAGCCAAAGCGTAATCCAGAGCAAGGCCCTAACTCTCTTCAATTCCCTGAAGGCCGAGAGGTGAGGAAGCTGCAGAAGAAAAGTCTGAAGCTAGCAGAGGTTGGGTCATGAGATATGTCAGGAAAGACCCTGTCTCCCTAACAGAAGCGCAAGGTGAAGCAGCCAGTGCTGATGTAGCAGCAGCAGAGAGTTTCCCAGAAGATGTAGCTAAGATAATTAGTGACTACAGTAAACAGCAGCTTTCAAATGTAGACAAAACAGCCTTTTGTTAGAAGACGCCATCTAAGACTTTCATAGTTAGAGACGAGACGCCGGTGCTTGGCTTCAAAGCGTCAAATGGACAGGCTAACTCTCCTCTTAGAGTCGTGTGTGACTGGTGACTTTAGAGTTGACGTCACTGCTCACTTACCATTCTGAAAGTTGTAGGGCCCTGAAGAACTGTGCACAGTCTCCTCGCCTCTGCCGTGTAAATGGAATAACAGAGCCTGAATGGCAGCACCTCTGTGCAACGTGGTTTACTGAAGACTACTCCCCAGAAAGAAGATTCACAGCATTGCTGCTCATTGACAGTGCACCTGGCCACTCAGGAGGTCTCATGGAGGTGTACAGTGAGATGAATGCTTTTATACCTGGAACACAACATACATTCTGCAGCCCATAAATCAAGGACCAATGGAGATTTCAGTTCTTATTATTTAAGAAGTACATCTCATAAGTCTATAGCTCTCATAAATAGTGATTCCTCTGACGGAACTGGGCAAAGTATATAAAAAGCCTTCTGGAAAGGATCCACCATTCTAGATGCCATTAAGAACACTGTGATTCATGGGAAGAGATTATAATATCAACATTGACAGGATTTTGGAAGAAGTTGATTCCAGCCCTCATGAGTGACTTGGAGGAGTTTAAGCCTTTAGTGGAGAAGGAACAGATGTGGTAGAAATAGCAAGATAGCTAGAATTCAAAGTGGAGCCTGAAGATGTGAACTGCAGTCAGATGGCACTGGTGGTAAAGAACCCCCCTGCCAACGCAGGAGGCATGAGAGACTCAGGGTCCATCCCTGGGTCAGGAAGATCCCCTGGAGGAGGGTATGGCATCGCATGTCAGTATTCTTGCCTGGAGAATCCCACGGACAGAGGAGCCTGGCGGGCTGCAGTCCCTGGGGTCACACAGAGCCGGACACGACTGAAGCGACTTCCCACCACCACCACCATAGTCCTTTGCATTTCTCTGTTGTTGGTTGTAACTTCTGTGGTTTCCCTGATGTCTCAGTGGTAAAGAATCCACCAGCAGCGCAGGAGATTCAGGAGACATGAGTTTAAATCTTGGGTATGGACGATCCCCTGGAGGAGGAAATGGCTATCCACTGCACTATTCTTGCTGGAATAATCCCTTTGGCAGAGGAGCCTGGCAGGTTGCAGTCTATTGGGTTGAAAAGAGTTGGTCATGACTGAGTACGCATGCATGAAGTTTCTTCTTATGGATGAGTAAAGAAAGTGGTTTCTTGAGATGGAATATACTCCTGATGAAGACTGTAGAAATAACAAAGGATTTAGAATATTACATAAACTTAGTTGATAAAACAGCGGCAGGCTTTGAGAGGACTGGCTCCAATTTTGAAAGAAGTTCTGCTATGGGTAAAATACGATCAGACAGGATCGCGTGCTACAGAGAAATCATTTCTAAGAAGAGTCAGTTAATGCAGCAAACTTCACTGTTTTATTTTTAGAAATTACCACAGACACTCAAGCCTTCAGCAGCCACCATAGTAATTAGTCAACAGCTACTAACACGGAGGCAAGCCCCTCCTCCAGCAAAAAGATTACAGCTCACTGTAGGCTCAGATATGGTTTGCATTTTTTTATTAACAAAGTATTTTTAAATTAAGGTATGCACATTGTTGTTTTTTAGACATAATACTATTGCACTCTTAATAGTCTGTAGTGTAAATATAATTTTATGTTGTTGTTCAGTTGCCAAGTCATGTCTCTGACTCTTTGCAACCCAAAAGACTACAGCACAGCAGGCTTCCTTGCCCTTCACCATCTCCTGGAACTTGCTCAAACTCATGTCTCTTAAGTTGTTGATACCATCCAATCATCTCATCCTTTGTCGCCCCCTTCTCCTGCTGCCCTCAATCTTTCCCAGCTTCAGGGTCTTTTCAAATGAGTCAGCTCTTCACATCATGTGGCCTAAGTATTGTAGCTTCAACATCAGTCCTTCCAATGAATATTCAGGAAATATTGAATATTAAAAATATTGAATATTTCCTTTAGGATGGACTGGTTGGATCTCCTTGCAGTCTAAGGGACTCTCAAAAGTCTTACAGCACCACAGTCCAAAAGCATCAATTCTTTGGTGCTCAGACTTCTCTATGGTCCAACTCTCACATCGATATATGACTACTGGAAAAATTATAGCTTTGACTATCTGGGCCTTTGTTGACAAAGTGATGTGTCTGCTTTTTAATACTCTGTCTAGGTTTGTCATAGCTTTTCTCCCAAGGAATAAGCATCTTTTAATTTCATGGCTGCATTCACCGTCCTCAGTGATTTTTGGAGCTCAAGAAAATAAAATCTGCCACTGTTTCCATTTTTTCCCCACCTATTTGCCATGAAGTTATGGGACTGGATGCCGTGATCTTAGTTTTATGAATGTTGAGTTTTAAGCCAGCTTTTTCACTCTCCTCTTTCACCCTCCTCAAGAGGCTGTTTAGTTCCTCTTCATTTTC
Organism: Capricornis sumatraensis; assembly: GCF_032405125.1. Taxonomy (NCBI): domain Eukaryota; kingdom Metazoa; phylum Chordata; class Mammalia; order Artiodactyla; family Bovidae; genus Capricornis; species Capricornis sumatraensis. Next base: position 12,540,277 of record NC_091085.1, read on the forward strand.
TGCCATTAGGGTAGTATCATCTGCATATCTGAGGTTACTGATAGTTCTCCCCGCAGTCTTGATTCCAGCTTGTGATTCATCCAGCCTGGCATTTTGCATGATGTAATCTGCATATAAGTTAAATAAGGAGGGTGCCAGTATACAGCCTTGACACACTCCCAGTTTTGAGCCAGTCTTTTTTTTACATGAACTGGGAAACCAGTCAAGTTGTGTGACTTGCTTTATTGTGATACTCACTTTATTGTGGTGGGTTGGAACTGAGCCTGCAGTATCTCTGAGGTATGCCTGTATTTGCATTTTCTTAAAAAGAAAAACATTCCAAACATTGTTTATGGATTAAAGGATACTTAGTAACCAGACACTTGGATACATGTATTATATATGAAATCATTCCCTCTCCTTCCCCCCTTTGTTATTCGAGAGTATTCTGCAATATTCTTCAAGTATTCTGCAAGAGTACTTGGAGAATGAGAGCGTGTCTATATTCTAAAAACGATTCCATCACTTAGATGAAAAGACCAAACAGCAACAAAAAAAGGGAAACTATTTTAACTGCTCCCTCACAAAGAATTAGGAACATTTCATCTATAGAGATATGTAAAGGTCTCATCAGGTTTACAGCATATCTTTATATTATGAAATTTAGTTTCAGTTGACATGGATTATGGAAAGATAATGAATTGTTAGTGAATATTCTGAATTGGGTAAATATGAAAATGTTTTATTAAGTATACCACAACTCCTTTGTAAGTATACCTCAACTCTTTTGTGGTTTTTAAATCTAGGAGAGGACGTATCTAACTTTTTTCCTTCTTTTTTTTAGCTGTTATCCTTTGAACAAGCCAAGTAGTAAGTTATCCATGTTTCTCATTTTTGCAAAATAAACGAATGCCAGTGTTCATTCCTTTCTTGGTTGTGATCTGTGAATACAAAGGGATGTCTTAAGGCTTGTTTTAAAGACCAGAGGAGCAAGTCTCTGAATTAAAAAGGAAGTAAGGTTTATCTTAATAAGAGAATTTGTCCAAATGTGTTCTGTGGAAGTAGTCACTAGAGAGGGTTCTTGCAGAATGGTTTCTGTGATTAAGGTTGAAGAAATATTGTACACTGTAATAATGGTCTGTTGAAGATTCATAATGCACGGTGATATGTGAAAGACTCTGAGACATCTTACAGGAAAGAAACTTGCAAAAGCTTGTTTACCCTGTATTTCTTGAACTTGGACAGTGGAACTCCTTTTTTGTTTAAGCTGTCTATCCTGTGAGAAATGCTGCCCTCTAGGGGCATAAATTTAATTGCTCTTGAATTTGAGTACTGTCGTGCTGCCTTGTCTTGGTGTGTACAAACTGTAATGATAAGTACTAAATACACAGCAATGGAAAATAGGAAGGTCTTATTTTTATCTAATTTTAAGAAAAGTTCAGGAGATAGAACAGCAGTGTATAACATATGGCCCTCTTTTTTTTGAAACATGCCTTATCCTTTTCTTTATATAGAGAATTATAAATGCAAGTCAAGTCTCCAAACATGATGAAGTTTCTCTTGCTGGCAGAAGTCTGTCGCTGTTTTCTTTGAAGACCTGTAAAATCTTGGTTCTAACAGTTACTATTCCAAAGGGCGTCAGGGTCCTCGTACTCCTTCCCATAATTTTGATGGTTTCCAGATCTGTAACTGGAGTCAGACTGTAGCATGCTGTACTCTTGGGTAGTCAAAGTGAGAAGAACGGGATTACGTGTCAGTGTAACTTTTTTTTTTTTGCCAACATAGCAAAAACTGGAATATGTATAGATGTTGGTTCTATATATAGATGTTGGTTCTGTGTGTAGATGTTGGTTCTATGTATAGATGATGAGAGAGAAACATACTTTTACATTTGGCAGAGTGTATTGGCATGGTGCAATTACCAGAGACTCTGGATTCAGTGTTCCAGGTCAAGCAGCCAAGAGAGGTATCGATAATTGATGCTTCTTTGATTAGTCTCAGCACTGGCCTATAGTTCATAAAGTTGAAAGCCTGTGAACTCATGGTAATATGTAGAGGAAGAAGTTAAGAGATCAAGGGTCATGGGACTGATGGAGTGGATTTTTCTTTGTGCCTATTCACCTCTTTATTCTCTGTCCACTGTTGTCCACTAAGAGGTCCAGAGGACATTTTACTCACCCGAAAGGTGAAGCATACTTTCAGGACAGTGCCAACATCTGTGAAAAGCAGTGTAATTGCTATTGTCTGTGGTTGGGAGACCTGCCTACATTTAATTCATTGAAATTGTCTTTCTGATTTCAGATGGTGGGAGTCTAGGATGCCTCTTACTTTCATAGGCAAAGTGGGAGTCATTTTCCTGAGGTAGCCGGACTGGCCTGATGATCAGAGATGCAGCGACAGGAATGCTTCTTTTTGGCTGTGGCTAAATGGTCATGGAATCTCTGTCCTAAAATAGATGGGCAGACTGTTAAGGGCTCTACCAGATCTGTATAACCAAAAATTTTAGGTCTCACAAATGGAGGTCTGAGAGTGACTGTAATTCTTCATACAGCTCTACAGACCAGGTCATGTCTGTAGAACGTCTGAAGTGTTCCTTCTTTGTGTGTTTATGCATTTAAAAATGTTTTCACTTATTTTTCCATTCCCACCCCCTTTGCCGTTTAGTCTGTAGGTTGAAAGAAATCGGAAGGGAGGGTGACATAGCCCGTAGCTTCTGATACTGGAGCTGTGCACAACAACTGCTGAGACTGGGTTTCGTCTCCCTTTGAGGAACAGAGAGAGTTTTGTGCATACGAGGCTTGGTTATAATCTTTCGGGCTTGAGAATCTTGTTTGGTGCTTGAAGTTTGGAATAAATATGTATGTTGGTCGATAGCCAAGACTTGTTCTGTATTTGGTCTTATTTCAAATAACCCCTCACTGTTGGAGAAATCGGTCTGATTGGAGTATTGTAGAAGGCAGGACTCAGTTTCCTAACATCTGTTGCATCTAGGACATGAGCATGTGACCTAGATTCTGCTGATGAGATGCGTCTTTGGAAGACATGAATTCAGAAGGGAGAACTGCAGGGCAGCCGCTTTTGCTTGGGTTGCTTCCTGACGTGGATGTTGGGGACTGAGACGGTGGGCTTTTACAGGGAGTATGGCAAACTCTCTGGCGAGTCTTATGTCTGAGGCTTCACCCTCATGGCACCAAGGGTTCAAAGAGTGCGAATAACTGGTGAGGAGACTCAGGTATTTCTCTGGCTGTATACCCCCAAGTTGATTCTTTGGCTCTTTGCAAAAGGGAATTCTGTGTGTCACCTAAAGTGTTTTAATAAATTCCTTTTCTGATGAGACTAACTGGAAATAGATTCTGTTGTTTGTAGGTAAAAACTGATTGATTGACTGATTGTAAAGAGTTTGTTTATTGTCGAAGTGTTTTGTTTTTCTAAGATCCAAAACTAAAAAGCCTCTTGATGAAAGTGAAAGAGGAGAGTGAAAAAGTTGCCTTAAAGCTCAACATTCAGAAAATGAAGATCATGGCATCTGGTCCCATCACTTCATGGGAAATAGATGGGGAAACAGTGCAAACAGTGTCAGACTTTATTTTTTGGGCTCCAAAATCACTGCAGATGATGATTGCAGCCATGAAATTAAAAGACGCTTACTCCTTGGAAGGAAAGTTATGACCAACCTAGATAGCATATTGAAAAGCAGAGACATTACTTTGCCAACAAAGGTCCGTCTAGTCAAGGCTATGGTTTTTCCAGTAGTCATGTATGGATGTGAGAGTTGGACTGTGAAGAAAGCTGAGCACCAAAGAACTGATGCGTTTGAAACTGTGGTGTTGGAGAAGACTCTTGAGAGTCCCTTGGACTGCAAGGAGATCCAACCAGTCCATTCTAAAGGAGATCAGCCCTGGGTGTTCTCTGGAAGGAATGATACTAAAGCTGAAACTCCAGTACTTTGACCACCTCATGCGAAGAGTTGACTCATTGGAAAAGACTCCGATGCTGGGAGGGATTGTGGGCAGGAGGAGAAGGGGACGACAGAGGATGAGATGGCTGGATGGCATCCCTGACTCGATGGATGTGAGTCTGAGTGAACTCCGGGAGTTGGTGATGGACAGGGAGGCCTGGCGTGCTGCGATTCATGGGATCACGAAAAGTCGGACATGACTGAGCAAATGAACTGAACTGAGCTGAAGATCCAAAAATTACCAAGCACTTGCACTCTACTTTTTCCTCCCTGGAGGTCTACCATTTTTTTCTACCTAGAACTAGAAGGCCAAGTTTTGCACCTTCTAAATTGTTTTCTGTCGTTCACAACTCAGTTTGAGTTCCACTGCTCTGGTGAAACCTTTCTTTTAAATCCCAGCACGCTGACGGATATTTTTTTCCTCTGAATTCCAGTAGCACTTGTTTAGGCCTTAAGTGTCAGATTTTGTTTCTTTCTTTCTGTATGCATCATAGCTCTCACACTAAGTGATCAGTTTCCTGAGAACTGGTAACATACCTCTTTCTGTCCCTTGCATTATCTAGCGGAATGCCTCGTACCTATTAGAGTCAAAGTTCAGCACGGTCACTTTCATAATGCTTCATAGAGTTACTGAGAATCACAGGGATGCCAGGCCAAGTGAGCTGAGATAGCAAACTGATTAGACTTATTTTATCTTGTCCTAGCGAGACAGAATTGTCTGGCCATGAGCCCCGCCCAGTTTCTGTCTTCCTCAAGAGATCTGAGACTTGCCTCTCATCCCTGTTCTCATCAGTAGGTGGCCATATCTTTTGAATTACCATCTTAAAAATGTTTTATACTTGTTTGCCTTGACAAAAGCCTTCTATGTATTTCTTTCCTATTTCCTTCCATTGTACCCTCTGAAATTGTTGTTCATAATTAAGCTATTTCTAATCTCTTAAAATTTAGCATAAATTATGAAATAATTCAAACATACAAAAACTTACAGGAAGTAATACAGCAAACACTTTTGTGCCTGGCCGCAAGCACGTTAACTTCCTCCCTTGTTTGCTTTCTCTCTTCCTGTAAAATCCTCCTCTCCTCGTCCTCTCCCCGCTCCTTTGGAAGCCGCCGTTATCCTGAGGCCTTTGTGCACCGTTCCGCGCCGCACTTTCACATGGAGGTTAGTTCATTCTTCTTAACTGCTGTTCGGTAGTCCATGTTCAATGGAACTCAGTTTCATGCTGAGAAATGACTGGGTCCTACCTTTTGGTAATAGTATTGTAAGGAACAGACTTGTACATAGATGCCTAGTCTCCATGTAACTGTATCTGGTACAGACACCAGGGCCAGACTTGCTGGATTACAGGGTATAGGTGCCAGTTTATCTCACAGAGTAAAACCAGCTCCAGTCCAAAGGAGAGGTACTACTTTGTACCCACCAGCATGGTTTCCCACATCTTACTGACTTTTTGTTTTTATCTAGCCCCTAATTTTTGCCCCTCTGAAGGATATGGAGTTTCATAGTTTTCACTTTCATCACTGTATTTTTAGTGGAGTTGAACTTCTTTGCATTCTGATCTCCTGTTCTGTGAATCTTTCTCAGTATCCTTTGCAGTTTTTTTTTTCCTTGTAGAAATTGGATTTTATATTGATGTGTGGCAGTTCTTTTTATAATGAATTATCAAATGGATATTAACGGATAAAGTGGATATTAATGTTCTGGTAATATGCATTGAAAGTATCTTTCTAGTTGTGGATTGTTTTTAACTTTATTTAGAAGTTTTAAATTCATGGGATAATTCCTAGAGTTTGGTCTGTATTGTAGTCTCATTTGCCTGCTTTCATGTCACTATCATACTGTGTTAATTACAGCAGTTTTGATGTCTGATAAGGCTCCTTCTCTTTCTTAGTGAATTTTACATCAGTTTGTCAAATTTTATTTCACTTCAAAGAAAATCTGGCAAAAAAAAAAAAAAATCCCCAAACCCTGTTTGGACTTGTGATTGGAATTTCATTTAATTTATAGGTTTACAGTGGGGATAGTTGTCATCTTATTGGATAACTATGGTGTATATCTCTACTTACATACTCTAATATTTTTCAGTACAGTTGTATTGTTTTCATGAAAGTCTTCTATTAGGCTTATTCTTAGATTTTTGAAATGATTTTTTGTTATTGTGAATGATACATATTTATAAATAGGCATTTTGCAAATGGTGGTTACAAACTAGTAACCACCAGTAACCAATGGATATTGGAAACAAATTGCTGTTTGTGTGCTGGTTTTGTATTCAGCAACCTTGCTGAACTCTAATTCTAATGTTAGATTCTCCTGAGGACCCTGTGTTGGTAACTGTATCATCAAAGAACAGTAGTGTTTTTGTTCCTCTCCATACCTAACCCTCTTTAGTTTTCTTACTGAGCTATTCAGGACACCTTTAATAAAACTGCAGCCCTCCATGAGTCTTAGCTGTATATGAATGTTACCGTATGGAAGAGGAAGGAGGATCGGAGCTCTAAAGTCTGTGACCAAAGGCCAAAATTCTCATCTACAATCCCTACCTGTGAATTAAAGGCCAAATACCTAGGCTAAGACTAGTAACCCCTCCTAGGACGGAAGCAGTGTCAACCTGTAATCCTACTGGTTTTTCCTGTATTAGTGTCTGTCTGTGTTTTAGTTGCTAAGCTGTGTCCGACTCTTTTGCAACCCCATGGGCTGTAGCCTGCCAGGCTCCCATGTTCATAGAATTCCCCAGGTAGGAATACTGGAGTGGGTTGCCATTCCCTTCTGCAGGGGATCTTCCTGACCTAGGGACCTGACCCAGGGCTCCTGTGTTGCAGGCAGATTCTTTACTGTCTGAGCCACCAGGGAAGCTGTCTTCTCTTCTCCAAATATCAGTCTAAGTGTTGCTTCCCTGGGGAAAGGTCTTTTCTGACCCAAGACACCCGCTCCGTTAAGTGTCCCTGTTGTGTGCTTTCACGGCATTACAGTTGTGATTTTTGAGGACTCCGTATTAACCTCTCCGGTTTTCAGAGGGCAGAGTATATTTATTTTTTTCCATCTTAGTGCATAGCATGATAAATTTATTAAATGTTGGTATAGTTTTTTCTTTATCTTGAAAATTGATGAACTGTTCTATTATTAAATCCTTGGGTTGTTGGATCAGTCTGTTATAAAAAGTTATGAGTGTGAGAGAATGATTGATAGCTGGTAATTCTGATTTTATTGGCACCAGATAAAAAGGAGCAGTAGTACTGTGTCCTGAAGTCTGGAACCATGTCCAAAAGGCCTGCCGCCTGGTTCCCAAAAGCGCCTGAGCTCTATGATGTTGTCTTTTTTCTTACTTGGAAGCTATGTGAGTGAAAGACTATTTACAAAGATACTTCTAAATGCCTGTTCTTTTTCTCTTCTCTGATGTGTTTCTTCCTTTGCTTATTGGTGTTTGTCAGGGATAATGATCTTTAGAAGCTTGTTGTTTTCTGATTTTTTATACTGATACTGTATGGTTTAAAATTTGATATGCCTTACTGCCAGATAAAGATCCATAAAAATGCTTTGTGTATACTGGTATCATTAAATGTTACCATTAATGCAAATACACATTAAAATATTGGAGGGGAAGGTTGTGCTTTGATTTTTGCTGTTTCATATTTACATGAATAATTAGGCAGTTTGCTATACATATAAAAGCTTTGATGTCTCTGAAAGACTGCCAGGGTTTGAGTTTTTCAGTCAGTTCAGTCGCTTGGCCGTGTCTGACTCTTTGCGACCCCATGGACTGCAGCACGCCCAGCTTCCCTGTCCATCACCAACTCCCGGAGCTTGCTCAAACCCATGAGTCAGTGATGCCATCCAACCATCTCACCCTCTGTCGTCCCCTTCTCCTCCTGCCTTCAGTCTTTCCCAACAGCAGGGTCTTTTCCAGTGAGACAGTTCTTTGCATCAGGTGGCCAAAGTATTGGGTTCTTGTTCCACTATTTCCTAGCTGTGTGACCTTAAGGAAGTGACTGAACGGCCTCATGCTTCAGTTCCCTAGTCACTACAGCATATTAATAGTGCCTGGCAGCACTGTATGGGAACCATGTGTGGTGGTATGGATGGTGACTGACACTTGATAACTGTTAGATAATTATTACTTTTTGCATTCTGGGGAGGCTAATAAAAGCTTTTCCATTTTTTTTCTTTGTGGTAAAATACACGTAAGAAATTCACCATTTTCTGCATTTTTAAGTATGCAATTCAGTGGCATTGAGTAAACTCAGTGTTATGCAGCTGTCACCACTGGTCATTTCTAGAACTTTTTCATTGTCCCAAACACAAACCGCTAAAAAAAGCTCTCTGCACACTAAAGTTCCATCTTCCCCTCTGCATAGTCCCTGATACCCACTATTCTACTCCGTCTCTATGAATTTGACTTTTCATGGTAACCACGTATAAGTGGAACCATATGTTTATCCTTTTGTGACTTGACTTATTTCATTTGGCATAACACTTTCAAGGTTCATCCATATTGTAGCATGTATTGTAGCCACTGATTTTTTTTTCATTCTTTTTTGATTGGAGAAGATGCTTTATGTGATTTCATTCTCTCTGAAATTTTTGAGACCTGTTTCTTGGCCTAACATACGTAGAATTCTTGAGAAGACTGTGTATTCTGTAGTGCAGTTGGGTGAGGTGTTCTATGGATATCTGTTCAGTCACTTCAGGTTGACATGAAAGACACTTCGTAACTTGAACACACATGAAGAGAACCTTTACTTTTCAACCTGAAAGATTTATTTTAGTACTTCTTGCAAGGCAGGTTTGCTAGTGATGAATTCACTGTTTTTGTTTATCTAGGAATTCCTTAATCTCTCTTTCATTTTTGAAAGATAACTTTGCTGGATATTCCCTGGTGGCTCAGACGGTAAAGTGTCTGCCTACAATGCAGGAGACCCAGGTTCAGGCCCTGGGTCGGGAAGATCTCCTGGAGAAGGAAATGGCAACCCATTCCAGTATTCTTACCTGGAGAATCCCATGAATGGAGGAGCCTGGTGGGCTACAGTCCAGGGGGTTGCAAAGAGTCGGACATGACTGAGCAATTTCACTTTCTTTACTTTCTTTTTTGGTTGATAGTCTTTCTTTTGGCACTCTGACCTCCTTGGTTTCTGATGATAAATATGTTGTTGAGGTTGTTCAGGATCTCTTAAACATGATGAGTCACTTGAAGATTCTCTCTCTGGTTTTTGACAGTTTGATAAGTGTGGCTCTCTGAGTTTATTCTAGTTGGAATTCATTGAGCTTTTGTTTAGATTACTTTTTTAAATAAAATTTTGGAAGTTTTTGGCTGTTATTTCTTGTAATATTCTTTTTGCTTCTTTTTATACTTCTTTCTGAAATTTCCATTTTATGTATGTTATTAGTAAACTTGATAGTTGACTCATTAGAAAAGACTCTGATGCTGGGAGGGATTGGGGGCAGGAGGAGAAGGGGACGACAGAGGATGAGTTGGCTGGATGGCATCACGGACTCGATGGACGTGAGTCTGAGTGAACTCCGGGAGTTGGTGATGGACAGGGAGGCCTGGCGTGCTGCGATTCACGGGGTTGCAAAGAGTCGGACATGACTGAGCGACTGAACTGAACTGAAACTTGATAGTGTCCTGAGGTTCTCTGAGACTTCTGCTCATGCTTTTTCTCTTTTTTTTCGTTATTCAGGTAGCTTAATCTCAATTGATATGTCTTCAGATTTGCTGATTGTTTTTTTTCTTCTACCTGCTGACTTCTGCTGTTAAACCCCTCTAGTGAGTTTTTCATTTCAGCTATTGTTCCTTTTAATTCCAGAGTTTTCATTTGGTTCCTTTACAGATGTCTTTCTGCTTATTGATCCTCTTCATCTTTGAGACACTGGTGCCTCACCTCCAGCTCTCCTGGCACGCTTTCCTTTAGTCCTTTGAAAATATTGAGAATCGCGGATTGAAGGGCTTCTCCTATGGCTCAGAGGCGAAGAGTCTGCCTGCAGTGCAGGAGCTGCAGGAAACGCAGGTTCAGTCCCTGAGTCGGGAAGATCCCCTGGAGAAAGAGATGGCGACTCACTCTAGAGAAGTGCATGCACAGAGGAGCCTGGCAGGCTGCAGCCCATGGGGTCACAAGGGGTCGGAGGCGACTTAGTGACTAAAGAGCAGCAGCGGCAATAGGGCGTTAGACTGAGCCTGAATTGCTTTGGAAGATGGCGTTCCTGTAGTCCCGGGATACCCTGCGTGCCCCAGAGCATTCTATATTCCGAAGTCATTGAAAATAGGAGCTTTTGGTCATTCATGTATCTTAGGAGTAAACTTTCTAAAATAGTCCTGAACACCATATGCCTTACAATTTTATATTTCTTAAAATCGTTTAATGTCTGTCCATTGCATAGAATAAAGTCTAAATTCTAGAGAATAGAAACATGACCTTTCAAGAGCATACGTGCATTTCCCTACATGCATGTTACATTCTAGCCTTACTAAATTAATGAAAAATTTCTGAATTTACTGTGCTATTTCACGTATCTTTTTGTATATAAGTTATTCACTAAGCCTAAGGTATACTTTCCTTTATTTAGCTTCAAGAGTCCCCACACTGGTAGGCTTTTTATCTCTTTTAAGCTCAATGAATTATATCCCTCATGCTGTTTTATTTAGTAGTTAATACTGTTATAAGCTATGTTACAGTAGTTTTTTTTAAGATGCCTGTCTTATTCCTTCAAGTGCTTGAGGGCAAGGATTATATACTAATCTTAGTATCATCTGTGCCTTGCTTACTGTTGTTGATTGATTAATGCTGATTGGGTAAATGAACATTTTTGTTCTTCATTTGGAGAATATTTATGGGGGTTGTTGCTTAGTTCCTTATGAGAAGATGACACAGACGTCTACACAACTTGGCTCTATGGGAAACAGAAGAGAGTGATTAAATAAAAGAAAAGCAGTTTCATCTAGGAACTGCTTTCTGAAGTTGGAACTGATATGTTATTAAATTACCTCAAGTGGAAGGTCAAATTTCTCAAATGATTAAGTTTTAGTTGTTAAAGCAAATGGCATGTAAGGGAATTTTCAAGTTCATACAGCAAAAACGGGAAAATTGCAAAGTTAGAGTCTCTGAGGTTTCTGATGTTTCATAGACTAACAAAAGGTTGCTTTATTAGCTGCATTAATGAACAAATTGCTTTACTGGCTTAGGCATACTGGTAGCTTTGTCGGTCCAGAGTGCTTAGAGTTCTTATTTCAATTCATGATTATGTTGGAGTAGTGAAGTGAAAGCCGTTGACCTTCTCTTAAGCAAAAAATAGAAAATTTTTACAAATAGATGAAAGCATTATAAGGAATGTGATGAGGAACTAAGTTATTATCAAATCACTTAAAATTTGAATTTTCAAAATCTTTGTGCACCAGTTTACAACAGTAGATTTTTTTGGACTTATTGATTGGTATTTAAAGTAATAACTTTAATAGGATGGGTAGGTAGATTTAGATCAAAATGATTTTAAAAATTGTGAATTATTAGAATGGATAAACTTTCAGTTCTCAAAATGGTGATATATATTGAGAGTAATATGAGCTACAGGAATTATTTAGCTTTAGAGATGGTGTAATGCCACTCAGATGTCATATCTTCCAAGTTATTTTTTATTCAGGTAAATGAAATGCATTTTGCTTTTAAGAGTCATTTTAAAAGGGCTGGTTTGCTTCTGTTAGTTTACATCAGATAGTAAAGTAAAAGGAGACACTGGGGGCCTGCTTCTGAATTAAAGTTCTTCAGAACAGTAGTTTTAAACAACAAGAATTACAGAGCTAAGTATGGTATAGGTATGTGACAGAATTCAGAGTTTTGTATAGTAAAAATTCATTTAAAATTTTACATTTCTAAATGATGGAATACTTTAAAGTGTAAAGATGACAGGAATGAATGTGAAATACTCATGTATCCATACTGACCAAATTAACAGATATTTATATTTTGCTGTAATTGTTTCAGGGGGCTTCCCAGGTGGGCTAGTAATAAACAACCCGCCTACCAAAACAGGAAATGTAAGAAGCCCTGGTTTGATCCCCAGGTAGGGATGATCCCCTGGAGGAGGGCATGGCAACCTACTACAGTATTTTTGCCTGGAGAATCCCATGGACAGAGGAGTCTGCAGGGCTACAGTCCATGGGGTCACACAGAGTTGGACACAACTGAAGTAACTTACCATATACACACACATAATTGTTTCAGAACTTCTAAAATAAAGATATGCTCAAAATTCTCCAAGCCAGGCTTCAGCAATACGTGAATTTCCAGATGTTCAAGCTGGTTTTAGAAAAGGTAGAGGAACCAGAGATCAAACTGCCAACATCTGTTGGGTCATTGAAAAAGCAAGAGAGTTCCAGAAAAACATTTATTTCTGCCTTATTGACTATGCCAAAGACTTTGACTGTGTGGATCACAATAAACTGAGGAAAATTCTGAAAGAGATGGGGAATACCAGACCACCTGACCTGCCTCTTGAGAAATCTGTATGCAGGTCAGGAAGCAACAGTTGGAACTGGACATGGAACAACAGACTGGTTCCAAATAGGAAAAGGAGTACATCAAGGCTGTATATTGTCACCCTGCTTATTTAACTTATATGTAGAGTACATATAAGTTTAGAAACACTGGACTGGAAGAAACACAAGCTGGAATCAAGATTGCTGGGAGAAATATTAGTAACCTCAGAGATGCAGATGACACCACCCTTATGGCAGAAAGTGAAGAAGAACTAAAGAGCCTCTTGATGAAAGTGAAAGAGGAGAGTGAAAAAGTTGGCTTAAAGCTCAACATTCAGAAAACGAAGATCATGGCATCGGATCCCATCACTTCATGGGAAATAGATTGGGAAACAGGGCAAACAGTGTCAGACTTTATTTTTTGGGGGCTCCAAAATCACTGCAGATGATGACTGCAGCCATGAAATTAAAAGACACTTACTTCTTGGAAGGAAAGTTATGACCAACCTAGATAGTATATTCAAAAGCAGAGACATTGCTTTGCCAACAAAGGTCCGTCTAGTCAAAGCTATGGTTTTTCCACTAGTCGTGTATGGATGTGAGAGTTGGACTGTGAAGAAAGCTGAGCACTGAAAAATTGATGCTTTTGAACTGTGGTGTTGGAGAAGACTCTTGAGAGTCCCTTGGACTGCAAGGAGATCCAACCAGTCCATCCTAAAGGAGATCAGTCCTGGGTGTTAATTGTAAGGACTGATGTTGAAGCTGAAACTCCAGTCCTTTGGCCACCTGATGTGAGGAGCTGACTCATTTGAAAAGACCCTGATGCTGGCAAAGATTGAAGGTGGGAGAAGAAGTGGACGACAGAGAATGAGATGGTTGGATGGCATTACCAACTCGATGGAGATGAGTTTGATTCAACTCTGGGAGTTGGTGATGGACAGGGAGGCGTGGCGTGCTGTGGTCCATGGTGTCAGACACAACTGAGTGACTGAACTGAGTTGATGGCTGAAAATTACCACTCTAATTCTTTTGCTTGCAATTGATAGTCTGAAGATATGTTTATTATACTTTTATGCACACATTTGTATAAAGTGGTTTTGATCTGGTTTTAAAATGTAAATAAGTAGTATCATGTTGTTACGTGCATTTGTGCTTTTTTCAGTCAATGTTCATTGCAAGATTCAGTCCTGTTGATACATATGTGTGCCTGTTCCATGCTCAGTCGGTTAGTCATGTCTAACTCTTTTCGACCTCGTGGACTGTAGCCCTCTTGGCTCTTCTGTCCACGGGATTTCCTAGGCAAGAATACTGGAGTGGGTTGCCATATCCTCCTCCATGGGATCTTCCCAGCCCATATCTCTTGGGTCTTCTGCACTGGCAGGTGGATTCTTTACCTGTAGCACCACCTGGGAAGCCTGTTGATATATGTATGCATTTAAAGTTTGCTTATTTTAACCTTTGTTTAGTTAGTTTGTCCCATTATTTGTGATTAAAGTAGATTATTTGGTTTATCTGGTGCTGCCAAATTTCTCTATTGTAAAGGTGCTACGAAGGTATTTTTCCCTTTGGTAATTAATCCATGCCTTCAGCCTGAATTAATACTGTTTCTAAATAACCTTTTAGCCAGCAGTTTTAATATCCTTTGTTAATTTTTACCTGAACCATTATTTATATTGATGCTTAAAAAATGATGCTTTTCTAGTTTGTTATTCTTCCCACATTTATTAGCTGGCAGAGCCTGTGCTTTCTTTTTTTTTCACTGTCATTTGTGGGCTCATGGATTCTTCTTTTGTTCAGTGGGTTTGAGGTCTATTACTGTTATATTTCTTTTCAAGTCTCAGAATGTTAAAATTTAGTAGTAGGAACTCATTCCGTCTGATTTTTATGTTTCTTTGATACGTCCCATCATTTTAAGAGCACTATTTACTTTCTGGCACAACAAAGTGTTCCATTCTTATTACCTTTTGCTTTCGCTGCCCCTAGATTTGGAAACAGCTATTTGTCCAGGAATCCCCATTCCTATTCTTGAATACTTACAAACTGCCTTGTGAGGTCAGGAGGTGTTATATGTTACTGGTCAGGCTTCCGGGGAGTCTGTTCATGGGACAGGAAGCCAGGCATTATACTAAAAAGAAAACTGCTAATGTTTGGGTACTGATTGTCCCCAGTACCCAAGGCTCTTCTCCTGTTTAATGCATGGATCTCTCCTCTCCCAAGGTGAGGATCTTGGTCAACAGTAACATCATATACATTTATTCATTTTCTTTGTCCTGTAATGTACACGGTATAATAATATTGAAATTGGCACACCAAAGCACTGCCAACAGTGAACCTAGTAATGAGGAGGGTTTAAGACTTCTGTGTGGTGTTGTTCATATCATACCCCAGTGAAGGTATATATGAGAGTACTGTGCTCATAAATTATTTTAGTTAATTAAATATTTTTATATCACTACTTTGATAAACCCTAAGGTTCATTTCTTTTTGCTTGTGTTTGGTTTTAGCCCTCCCTCCATCATTGAGTCATTTAAAAAATTTTTTGAGACTTGTAAAATAGTAAAATGGCTAAGAGTTAAAACTATATAAAAAGACATTCTCAAAAGTCTTACTTCCTTCTCCTTCCCTATTTTCTCTTTTCAGTCTCTGTAGGCTACCAATTTCATTAGTTTCTGGTTTATCCTCGTGTTTCCTTTTGTAAAAAATAAGCATTATATGTTTATATTATAAACAAAATATATGTTCATGCATTGCTGTTTGTGTCTTTATTCCTATTATTTTTTATACAAGCAGAATACTATGTGTACATATTCTCTATGAGTGAAGTTGAACATCAGCTTGTTGAGCTCTAGGAAAACATTTGTTGGTATTTTTATTTGAATAATGTTGATCACTAACTTGTGAAAGTGAAAGTCGCTCAGTCATGTCCGACTCTTTATGACCCCATGGACTATACAGGACTTCTCCAGGCCAGAATACTGGAATGGGTAGCTTTTCCCTTCTGCAGGGGATCTTCCCAACCCAGGGAGTGAACCCAGGTCTCCCACATCTCAGGCAGATTCTTCACCAGCTGAGCCACAAGGGAAGCCCAAGAATACTGGTGTGGGTAACCTGTCCCTTCTCCAGCGGATCTTCCCGACCTAGGAATCAAATGGGGTCTCATGCATTGCAGGTGGATTCTTTACCAACTGAGCTATCAGCGAAGCCCAACTTAGGGAACTCAGTATCTTTATGAAGCTTAGTCATCCTTTCCAAAAGAATAGGGGAAGTCTCTTCATTTGTATCTTTCAGAAGTGTTTTATAGCTTTCCTTATAGAAATTTTACACATTTATGTTTAATCCTGAATATATATGTATATATATTTGTTCTTTTTGTAAATACTGTTTTCAAATAAGTAGTTTGAAGCTTTTTCTTTTTAATAGAAGAGCTGTTATTGTTTAGTTGCTTGAGTCTTTGTAACCCCCGTGGACTGTAGCCTTCTAGGCCCCTCTGTCCATGGGATTTTCCAGGCAAGAATACTGGTGAAGTGAAGTCGCTCAGTCGTGTCTGACTCTTTGCAACCCCATGGACTTTAGCCTATCAGGCTCCTCCGTCCATGGGATTTTCCAGGCAAGAGTACTGGAGTGGGGTGCCATTTCCTTCTCCAGGGATCTTCCCCACCCAGGGATCGAACCCGGGTCTCCCGCATTGTGTCCGACTCTTTGTGACCCCATGAAATGCAGCACGCCAGGCCTCCCTGTCCATCACCAACTCCCGGAGTTCACTCAGACTCACGTCCATCGAGTCAGTGATGCCATCCAACCATCTCATCCTCTGTCGTCCCCTTCTCCTCCTGCCCCTAGTCCCTCCCAGCATCAGAGTCTTTTCCAATGAGTCAACTGTTTGCATGAGGTGGCCAAAGTACTGGAGTTTCAGCTTCAGCATCATTTCTTCCAAAGAAATCCCAGGGCTGATCTCCTTTAGAATGGACTGGTTGGATCTCCTTGCAGTCCACGGGACTCTCAAGAGTCTTCTCCAACACCACAGTTCAAAAGCATCAATTCTTCGGCACTCAGCTTTCTTCACAGTCCAACTCTCACATCCATACATGACCACTGAAAAAACCATAGCCTTGACTAGACGGACCTTAGTCGGCAAAGTAATGTCTCTGCTTTTGAATCTGTTATCTAGGTTGGTCATAACTTTCCTTCCAAGGAGTAAGCGTCTTTTAACTTCATGGCTGCAGTCACCATCTGCAGTGATTTTGGAGCCCCCCAAAAATAAAGTCTGACACTGTTTGCACTGTTTCCCCATCTATTTCCCATGAAGTGATGGGACCAGATGCCATGATCTTCGTTTTCTGAATGTTGAGCTTTAAGCCAACTTTTTCACTCTCCTCTTTCACTTTCATCAAGAGGCTCTTTAGTTCCTCTTCACTTTCTGCCATAAGGGTGGTGTCATCTGCATATCTGAAGTTATTGATATTTCTCCCGGCAATCTTGATTCTAGCTTGTGTTGCTTCCAGTCCAGTGTTTCTCATGATGTACTCTGCATAGAAGTTAAATAAGCAGGGTGACAATATACAGCCTTGACGTACTCCTTTTCCTATTTGGAACCAGTCTGTTGTTCCATGTCCAGTTCCAACTGTTGCTTCCTGACCTGCATACAGATTTCTCAAGAGGCAGGTCAGGTGGTCTGGTATTCCCATCTCTTTCAGAATTTTCCTCAGTTTATTGTGATCCACACAGTCAAAGGCTTTGGCATAGTCAATAAAGCAGAAATAAATGTTTTTCTGGAACTCTCTTACTTTTTCCATGATCCAGCGGATATTGGCAATTTGATCTCTGGTTCCTCTGCCTTTTCTAAAACCAGCTTGAACATCAGGAAGTTCAGATGCTTTTACCATTGCTATTTCCTTCTCCAGGGGACCTTCTTGACCCAGGGATCAAACCCATGTCTCCTGCATTGCAGGCAGATTCTTTACCTCTGAGCCACCTGGGAAGTAGAGTTAAGCCTATTTTTATATCTTGACACAACAGTATTTCTTCTGATTTATACATTGCATTTACTGTTTATGCTGTGTTTACATTTTTTCTTCTTTTCCTATGGGCTGTTTCTTTACTCTTTGAAGGTTATTTTCTTATTTAATATTTTTGTTTTAATGGCTAACTTTATAATAATATTTTCTTATGATATCATTAGGGTCCCTTTAGGCAAAGAACTTAGACTGCTGATAATTGCTTTGTCTGCATTAAATGAATATCCTTTGACATTCAGTTATTACCTGTTCAATGCCAATGAGCAGATTCTTTAGTTTTTTACTTCTGTTTTCTTCATATTAAAAAAAAAAATTCCATTAAAATTTGTCAGAGAATACAATATTTAAATACCCATCTTCATTCTTTGTCCATATCTTTGTTTTAGTAATATATCTAAAATTAAATACATTCAGTGTTTATCCCATTGTTTAGTAAAGATTTTGCCAAAGTTTTCACTGTCTATTTTTAATGAGGTAAATGTCATTCTTTTGTAGATTTCTCTGAGTAGGCTCTGAATAACACATTTCCAGAGTTCTTGCGTGTTTAAATCTCTAGTTCTGTAATAGCCTTCGTTGTTATAAAGGTACCTGACTGGATATAAAATCCTTGGTTTTTATGATTATTACTTGGGTTTCTTGAGAAAGGTGCTACACTTTCACTTTACTTTGACTGTTGCTGTTTAGAAACCTGATGCTAGCGTTGCTTTCTGTCCTGTGTAAGAGGCTTGGTGTTTTTGTCTGGAGGATCCAAAGATTTTTTTCCTTACTTCTTTTGAAGTTTCACTAGGCTATGTTTTGTAGTTTGTTATCTGGGTTTTTCCAAGTATACAGTATGTTTGTTGCCAAAATTCACATATCTTGTGGTGCTTCCTGCCCACCACAGCATACAAATAAATACACATTTGTTTTTGTTTTGGAGATACTTTATAAGTTATAGTTTTAAATATCAGTTCCTTTATTTTACTTTTATCCTTCAGAGTTTTCTGTTATACATATGTTATAGCTTCTTTACAGATCTATGTTATTTTTTTCCCAGTGATTTTTTTCTTCAATATTTTTATTCTCTTGGTTGATCTCTTGTTTCTTATTTTCCTTTGTATTTTTACTTGAATCCAACCTTCCTTATTATTTCTTATTTTTTGGCCATGCCATCATGTGGATAAGGTCTTAGTTCCCCAACCAAGGATTTAACCTGCAGTCCTTGTGATGAAAGCTTGGAGTCTTAACCACTGGACTGCCAGGGAGGTCCTTTTGTTACTTATTTTAAAAGTGATTTGTCTTTTTCTCCATTCCCTCTGCCTGAGTGCAGTCAGTTCTTATTTCATATCTTGTTGTGTTTTGTCCATTTATAGTTTTGATTTTTGGTTTAAGATGTTAAAAAATATGTATGAAGGCTGTTACAGATTTGTTTTGGAATATTACTTTACAGGTTTATGTTTTGTGGATTTTTTTCCCTTTGGTGAGAGTTTTCATTAGCTGGAGTACGGAATGTCTGTGTTCTTACAGTAGCTTTTAAAATTAGTGTTGTCTGCTATATCTATTCATTTCTTGGCTCAGCATTACAACTTTTACGTGTTGCTGCTGCTCCTGCTAAGTCACTTCAGTCGTGTCTGACTCTTTGCGACCCCATGGACTGCAGCCTACCAGGCTCCTCCATCCATGGGATTTTCCAGGCAAGAGTACTGGAGTGGGGTGCCATTGCCTTCTCCGTTTTATGTGTTAGGTTGGTGCAACTGTAACTTCAGTTTTTGCATTGTTGAAATTTGCCATTTGATGTTGGAACACATTAAGTAAGTGTGGTTATGTTAACACATCATTTTAAAATGCAATTCTTGTACTTTTTTGTTGTTAATGGCATTGCTTGCTGTTTATTTTATATTTATTTGATACTATGGAAATGATGTTAGACAAAAAGCACGTTGAAGCAGTTTTCTTACTTTAGTTCGAAATGGGTCGTTAAGCAGTCGAGTCAACTTTCAGCATCAGCAGTGCGTTTGGCCCAGGAATTGCTAACCAGCGTACAGTGAAGTGGTTGTTCAAGAAGTTTTGCAAAGGAGACGAGAACCTTGATGATAGGAGTGCAGTGGCTGGCTGTAGGAAGGTGACAACGACCTATTGAGAGAATCACTGAAACTGATCCTCTTACAACTTCAGGAGAATTTGCCAAGGAGCTCAGTGTCAGCCATTCTACAGTCATTATGCACTTGAAGCAAATTGGAGAGGTGAAAAAGCTTGATAAGTGGGTGCCTCATGAGCTGACTTAAAAAAAAAAATTGTTATCTTCATGTGTTGTCTTCTCTTATTTTGCAACAGCAGTGAACCATTTCTTGACTGGATTGTGATTTGAGACAAAAAGCGGATTTTATCCAATGACCAGCAACCACCAACTCAGTGGTTGAACCGAGAGGAAGCTCCAAAGTACTTCCCAAAGCCAAACTTGCACCAAAAAGAGGTCACTTTCACTGTTTGGGGATCTGCTGATGTTCTGAGCCATTGCAGCTTTCTGAATTCTGGTGAAACCATTACATCTAAGAAGTATGCGCAGCAAATTGATGACATGCTCCAAGTGCCTGCAGCCGGTCTTTGTCAATAGAAAGGGTCCAGTTCTCCATGACAGTGCCCCCACTGCATGTTGCACAACCAGTGCTTCAAAAGTTGAATGACTTGGGTTATGAAGTTTTGCCTCGTATGCCATATTCACGTGACCTCTTGCCAACTGACAACTACTTCTTCAAGCATCTTGACAACTTTTTTTTGCAGGGAAAATGCTTCCATAACTACCAGGAGGCAGAAGATACTTTCCAAGAGTTCATTGAATCCAGAAGCCTGGATTTTTAAGCTACAGGAATAAACCAACTCTTTTCTTGTTGGCAAAAATGTGTTGATTGTAATGATTTCTCCTTTGATTAATAAAGATATATTTGAGCCTCATTGTTGTTCAGTCGTTTAGTCATGTCTGACTGTTTGTAACCTAGTTATGATGATTTAAAATTTGCAGTCTTAAACCACAGTTACTTTTGTACCAACTGGTTGCTCAGTGATAAAGAATCTGCCTGCCAGTGCGAGACATGCAGGAGATGTGGGTTTGATCCCTGGGTCTGAAAGATCCTCTGGAGAAGCAGATGGCAACCTACTCCAGTGTTCTTGCCTGGGAAATCTCATAGACAGAGGAGCCTTGCAGGCTGCAGTCCATGGGGTCTCAAAAGAGTTGGATGTGAGTTAGTGACTAAACAACAATCTGAATTAAATTCTCTCGCTCTCATCCATTTTTGTTCACTGATTGCTAAGATGCCGATGTTCAATCTTGCCATCTCCTGTTTGACCACGTCTAATTTACTTGATTGACAGACCTAACATTCCAGGTCCCTATGCAATATTATTCTTTATAGCATAGCACTTGACTTTCACCACCAGACACATCCGTAGCTGAGCATCGTTTCCACTTTGGTCTAGCTGCTTCATGCTGATTGGAGCTATTAGTAATTGCCGTTTGCTCTTCCCCAGTGGCATACTGGACACCTTCTGACCTGGAGACTCATCTTCTGGAGTCATGTCTTTTTACCTTTTCATATTGTCCATGGGGTTCTCCAGGCAAGAATACTGGAGTGGGTTGTCATTTCCTTTTCCAGTGAACCATGTTTTGTCAGGACTCTTTACTGTGACCTCTCTGTCTTGGGTGGCCCTGCACAGCATGACTCATAGCTTCATTGAGTAATGCAAGCCCTTTTGCCACAATAAGACTGTGAGCCATAAAAGGGATGAAGAAAAGAAGGTGAAAAGGGAAGTTTCTTAGTTGTGTCCATCTTTTTGCAACCCCATGGACTGTAGCCTATGAGGCTCCTCTGTCCATGGGATTTTCCAGGCAAGAATACTGGAGTGGGTTGCCATTTCCTTCTCCAGGAGATCTTCCTGACCCAGGGATCGAACCTAGGTCTCCCTCATTGCAGGCAGATGTCTGAGCCACTAGGGAAGCCCAAAAGGGATGAATAGTGTACCAAAACTAAATTGTACTACAATTAACTTTTCCTTTTTGCAGAGCTTTTACAGTATTGGTAGTATTTTTGTTTCCTCTCTCCTATGTATAGCTAGGTAATTACCAAAAAAGGTGTGTTTTGCCATATTTGTTTTGTAGTTGCTACTTTGTGTGGATCACAACGAACTGTGGAGAATTCTTAAAGAGATGGAAATACCAGACTATCCTATTTGTCTCCTGAGAAACCTGTGTGCAGATCAAGAAGCAACAGTTAGAACTGGACATGGAACAATGGACTGATTCAAAATTGGGAAAGGAGTGCTTCAAGGCTGTACATTGTTAACTTGTTAATTTAACTCATATGCTGAGGACATCATGCAAAATGCCATGCTGGATGAGTCACAAGCTGGAATAATATCAATTATTATTGATAATAATCTGGGAGAAATATCAGTAACCTCAGATATGCAGACAATAGATACCACCCTCATGGCAGGAAGCTAAGAGGAGCTAAAGAGGTGATGAAAGCGAAAGAGGAGAGTGAAGAAGCTGCCTTAAAACTCAACATTCAAGAAATGAAGATCATGGCATTTAGTCCCATCACTTCATGGCAAATAGATGGGGGAAAGTGGAAACAGTGGCAGAATTTATTTTCTTGGGCTCCAAAATCCCCGAGGACAGTGAATGCAACCATGAAATGAAAAGACACTTGCTGCTTGGAAGAAAAGCCTGGACAAACCTGGACAGCGTATTAAAAAGCAGAGACATCACTGTGCTGAAAAAGGGGTGCAGATAGTCAAAGCTATGATTTTTCCAGTATTCATGTTACAGATTTGAGAGTTGGACCATAAAGAAGGCTGGTGCTGAAGAATTGATGCTTTTGAACTGTGGTGCTGGAGAAGACTCTTGAGAGTCCCTTGGACTACATGGAGATCAAACCAGTGAATCCTAAAGGAAATCAGTCCTGAATATTCATTGGAAGGACTGATGCTGAAGCTGCAATACTTTGGTCACCTGATGCAAAGAGCCAACTCATTGGAACAGACCCTGATGCTGGGAAAGATTGAGGGCAGGAGGAGAAGGTAACAGAAGATGAGATGGTTGGATGGTGTCACTGACTGAATGGACATGAGTTTGAGCAAACTCCGGGAAATAGTGAAGGACAGGGAAGCCAGGCGTGCTGCAGTCCATGGGATCACAGAGAGTCGGATATGACGTAGCATCTAAATAATAGCTGTGCAATTGAACTGCAAAAGGAGGATATTCTCTACAGTGGTTATATGTTACTGCAATAAAATGATCAACTGGGACTTGTGTTGATTTAAGGAGTATGAAAGATAAAAGACCCAGGCTTAATAAGAAGTATGTTGTAAGAATTGGCAGTTGACTAGAACTGTGAATACTTTTAGAAATACTTTGAAAGATTGCGGAAATGTTGAAGAAAAATGATCAGAGCATAACTTTATGAAGGTATGATTGTGTAGTGAATATGATTATAAAAATGCGTGAGTTGTACTGAAACTTACATCATATCACATTTTAATAACTGGGGAAAGGAAGATATTTTTGTTTCTCTTTAAATTTGTTGGTAGTATCTGTGAGACTGTCATCAGAACATTGAGAGATTTTTTTGAAACTTCTTGAGGTATTGTGTAAACAATCCTTTGCAGTTTTGCAGCCATCAGGCAAGAAGCTTGAGAGGATAAAGTACTGAGTGCTGTTTCTTTAGTATGGAAATAGAAGTACAGCATGAGCTTTTTAAAGTAAAAATTTACGTCTTTTACAAAAAATTATAATAGTTGCAGCCTTTTGAATACGTGGAAGATAAAATAGCATTTAGTTCTCTATAAGGTAGGGGTAAACTATTAATTTGAACTGGGTTGGTTTGCGAAATATTGTAATTTGGCTAAATTGAATGTGTGGTGGGCAGTTGGAAAAGTGATTTGAAATGCTTTGTTTCAGATTAAGATCTGATATCTATGTAACAACTTAGAACTGTTGACTAGCTGTAATGTTGCTTTTTAAAGATTTTTTGCCAATCTGGCTGTAACATTTCCACCTCTAAAATTGAAGTAGAAAACAATGAAAAATAACAGAATCCTAAGAAGACATATTATTAGCACTATTTAAAGATGCTAGTTTTTCAAATACCAGTGTTTATATAAATATAGTTACCATTCATGAGCAATTTTTATTAGATTTACTGCTGATTGAACAGTGTGCAGTCACTGAATTCACTGAATCCCCTTTTGTTTTAGGGGAAGACTGTTCTGCTTATACCTCGACTGTCCTCTCTGGGATCTTTAGTATATTATCAGAAACTGTAAAGTTAGATAGTTTTCCTAGCCAGCCTGTGTCTAGTCCTGTAGGTTCTTTAGATTTAGGATGAGATCTCTTGGCTCTCTGCTTCAGAATAGACCCTTAGGGATGATTCAGGTCCTTCTGTTAGTGTTTGTCTCTCTTTTTTTGGTGAGATGTGTGACCTCTGGGGAGATCTCCTTACATTCAATAATTTGTTTTTTATCTTTTAGGTAGATAAGACCATCT
Organism: Capricornis sumatraensis; assembly: GCF_032405125.1. NCBI lineage: Eukaryota > Metazoa > Chordata > Mammalia > Artiodactyla > Bovidae > Capricornis > Capricornis sumatraensis. The sequence goes on from NC_091085.1 coordinate 12,564,217, forward strand.
TCTCTTGAGGGAGATTTTTTCCCCCCGTATGTTCTAAAGTGCCTCAAGCTAATTTTTCGTTCATTTCAAAAGTTACCAAAGTGGAAACTGTGTCTTAATTTGTTCTTAGTGAGAACTTGCAATTTAGAGAGGTAAGTTTCTGAATTAGAAGCAGGTGCCTGGCCTGAGAGTGGATTGACTAATGCAAACAGTCAGTTTTGGGAAAGTGTTGCTTGGGTCACCTTGTATCTCAGCACCACAGCTCAATGTTGACGGGACATTTGGAGAGATCTCTGTCAGGCCGGATTCATAGGTAGAGCACCCCAAGACTGAGGAGGGTTCCTGTGAGGATTCAGTGAGTCATCCGAAGTCAAGTTTGTCCAAAGGATTCCTCAGGGAATTGTTCAGGGGCCTGACCTGTTAGGGCCTATGCCATTCTGTTCCTCTGAACTTTGTCTTGAGACTTACATGACAGCTCTACCCCACGGCAAATAGGTTATTGTGAGTAATAAGATGGCTTTCCATCAATGATAAAAGCTCTCGGATCTGACCAAATAATGATATTTAATTTAGAGAGAAATTGGTAAGATTAAAAAAAGTTATTTAGGTAAATATAATGGAAAGATAGATAAAAAGGACATACAGATAAAACTTTATATTTTAGTTAAAGAAGGCGTCACTGTAAGTATCAACGTAAAATATTTTAGATATGTAGGAATGATTACCCAAAAGACTTTTCTTCAAATGATTATTGGTTTTTAAAAGTCTTAAAATTTTCTGAAAAACTGGGCCAAGTAGTGTGCCTTAAAGGTTTTATGAATTTTTATGGATTCCTGGCTTGGCCATCTGATTGCTTTTAGAATCAACTTCTGAGTTAGCTATTAACACTTTTAATATGCATGAAGTTATACATCTGTGAATGTAAGTTGAGCCTATGTAGAAATATTCATTAGCAGGACTTCATGCAAAACTTCATTTGCTATTAGTAGAAAATCATAAGGAATCATTTCTTGGTAAAGTTTATTTTTACATTGAAACTGTTCTTAAAACTTATTATACAAAATAACTAGATATGTTTAATTTACTTTTATGCAGCCTATATGACTAAATACATTGTTAGGAGATCCAGATTTTCAAATTATTGAGTTATAGACCTGGATATATGATGGCCTGGAGTTACTTAACTGAGAAGTTAATTTTCAAATTATTGAGTTACAGACCTGGATGTATGATGACCTGGAGTTACTTAACTAAGAAGTGATTTTTCATCTATTTTTAAAAAATAAGCTTAAAAATAATAATTGAAGTATAATTTATATACAGAAAAGTACAGATGAGCTTTTGTATATTGATGAACTTTTGCAAAGTGAACACACACACACACAAACTTGTAACCATACCCTAGTTCAAGATATCAATTAAAGCCCCCTGTGACCTGTCCCAGTCAAGTAACTCGTTCACTGCAAAGTTTGTTGTTGGGACTGTGCAATCAGAGATTAGTTTGGCTTGTTTTCGATTTGATAGGCTAGAATTATATGTGCGCTTCTTCTCCCCCCACCCAGCTTCTTTCATACAGCATTGTGTTTGTGAGATGTGTCTATTTGTGCGTGTATGCTATTTTGTGTATGGCATTAGTTTTCTCATTTTCATTGAGGTTTAGGATACCCTTGTATGAATTTACTGAAGTTTATTTCTCCCTTCTCCTGCCAATGGACATTTGGGTCATGTGTAGTTTTGGGCTGTTTAAATAATGCTGCTGTGATAAATCTTGTACATATCTTTCTGTGCACAAATATACACATTTCTATTGACTATATACCCAGGAGTTGTATTGCTTAGTCATTGCGTATATGTATTTTCACCTTTAGTGAAGTTGCTGATTTGTGTCCGACTCTTAGCGATTCCATGGACTGTAGCCTACCAGGCTCCTCCATCAATACAGTTTTCCAGGCAAGAGTACTAGAGTGGGTTGCCATTTCCTTCTCCAGGGGATCTTCCCAACCCAGGGATCGAACCCAGGTCTCCCACATTGCAGGGCAGACGCTTTACCTTCTGAGCCACCAGGGAAGCCCTGAAAACCTTCACGTTTAGTAGATATTTCCAAATAATTTCCCACGCTGGTTATACCCGTTTCCATTTCTCTGTGCAGTGCATTGACAATGCCATTTGCGGCACATGCTTGCTTACACTTGGTATTCCCCGATTTTTCTGTTAAAACCCAGTCATTTTGGTGAGTAGAAGTATCTTGTGTTGTTTATCTGTGTTTTCTTGAGGACTAGTGATGTTGAGGACCGTTTCAGTATGTATGTTGGATTTTGAAATTATTTTTTATAAAATTTTGTTTTTTCTTCATCTTAAAAATCAGCTTGTCTTTTTCTTGATGATTTAGAATGTTGTTTTTTTTTTCTTTTTTAAAAAAACATATTTTGTACCTGAGTCCTTTGGACATGTGCATTGAGACTATCTTTCCTGCTCTGTAGCTTGCATTTTCATTTTAAGAACACAATTTTTTAAGGAAATCCAGTTTGCTGTGTTTATCTTTGTCTTGTTTAAGAAATCTTCATCTGCCTCAAAGTCATGATGATATTCTCCCATCATCTCACAGCTTTATTGTTCTAAACTTCATTGTTTAGGTCTCTAACATACTGTTTTCTTCCTCCTTTTCCATGGCCTGTGGATGGATGTGATTAATTGATTGGTTTTGATTTTAACAGTAGTGGTGATAGAAAATGTTTTTATTCCATTTGTATTTATGGTATTGTAATTTTTGAATGGTAACATTTTCTGCTAGTTATTCTGTTGGTTCTTTTAAAAGGAATTTAAAAACATCTTTTTAAAAATCGAATTCTAAAAGAGGCAATCAGTTTTAGTGTATACTATGTCATATTCTGTCTTATTTGTTTTGTGTTTGAGGAGTCATAGTATGATGCTTTAAAGACATTGGGTTGTGCAGTCAATGACAGCTACCGTATATAAGCAGGTGACTGAATCTCTGTAAAGCTTGGTTTTGTAATCTGTGAAATGGAGAGTGAATAAGGTGATTAAAAAAGAGATATATAATCTTTTTCAAATCTTGAGTGATGTGCCTGGCAAATAACAAGAGCACTATAACATTTAGTGCTTAATCTTGAATTTTTGAACTTTGTTTTGAAAATTATTTTGACTTGAAATTTGACAGAAAAGATGCTTAGTGTGTTTATTATAAAATTATTTACAACTAACTTTTGTAAGTCATAAAATTAATTTGTAATTTTATGCCTTTCTTTGAAATCTTTTAAATTTTTTTAGTACCAACACAGGGTAGATTTTAAAATACTTCCTTATGCTAATTTTTTAAATAAAATTTAATACTTTATGAAGTTTCATTCTGTCTCATTTAGTCACTAAGTCATGTCTGACTGTTTTGCAACCTCCATGGATTGTAGCCTGCCAGGCTCCTCTGTCCGTGGGTTTTCCCAGGCAAGAATACTAGGGTGGGTTGTCATTTTCTTCTCCAGGGGGTCTTCCTGACCCACAGATGGTACCTGTGTCTCCTACATTTTCAGGTGGATTCTTAACCACTGAGCTATCAGGGAAACCCCTTCTATTTCATTGTCCCCGATTCTGTAGGTGCTAGAGTTACATTTTCTAGCTGCTACTCGGAGAAGGCAATGACAACCCATTCCAGTACTCTTGCCTGGAAAATCCCATGGCTGGAGGAGCCTGGTAGGCTGCAGTCCGGGGTGGCTAAGAGTTGGACATGACTGAGCGATTTCCCATTCATTTTTCACTTTCATGCGTTGGAGAAGGCAATGGCAACCCACTCCAGTGTTGATGCCTGGAGAATCCCAGGGACGGGGGAGCCTGGTGGGCTGCCATCTATGGGGTCACACAGAGTCTGACAGGACTGAAGTGACTTAGCAGCAGCAGCAGCAACAGCAGCAGCAGCAGCTTCTACTTAAAAAGGTGTTGGTAACTAGATACTAGAATGTAGAGCTGACATTGTATGTGATAATTAGGGACAGTTTAACATATGAATGCTTTTCTAAGAAATTGTTGGCATGCTGTTGTCTTGGTCTGTAATTTTTAAGATCTGATTCGTTATAGAGCTGTCAATATCCTGATAATTCATTAGCTTCTCCATTTAAACCTTGAATTATTTATAAGTTTAGGAAAAATTTTGTTAATCATTTGGCAAAGTTCAGCAGGTGCTTTGGATTTTAAAGCAGTGTGGAAAAACAAATTCCTATTATGTAAATGGGATTCCCGGGTAGACTTTATAGACCAGGGGTAACTTCTGAAGTTGAGAAATTACTCCTCATATATTTGTTTTATTTGTTTTTTTATTATTTTAGGGAGTCTCAACCATCAGTGAGATTTTTAAAAGGCTATCAAATATTTGGTAAGTCTGTATTCTCCATGTTAAATACCTTGCATGTTACTTAAGTTTACATGTATATTACATTAATGACATAATAATGGCCTGTGTAAACTATAACTTATATTTCTTTTAATTTTTACCTGGTACTTGAATTTCTTCTCTTTATACTTATTCTGATCTTCTTCTGATTCTTTCTTTGTATCAAGAAAATTTTTCTAGCTTGCAGGCTGAGTATTAAAAGAATTCAAAGAAATTAATAGTCTTCATGGAAAGACATACTAATATATTTTGTGAATGAAACAGGATTTTCCTCTTATAAGATTTTTGTAATAGCTGTTAGTAGCTGTTGATACTAGTACAAACACCAAGATTGTTTAGCTGTACCTTACTTTACTCCTTACCTTAGGTCCAGTTCATCACAGTAAACCAATGTGAAGACTCTGATCAGACCTTACACTGTTTCTTAGTAATAACCTTTTAGTATGAATATTTGATAGGTGCCTGTAAATCAAAATCATAAACTTTTGATTTCATGAGATGGTGCTTTACATTTTTTATTTTTGAGTGAAAGTAGAATTAATCTCAGAATGTGTTTTACTTCGTTGTATAATATTTTAGATTTTTGTGCTATGGTGACTATATAGACGTTTAACAATGCTTTGGTTACTGATGATAGATTTAAAAATTATTAGATATACGTCAACAATGAGAGGGAAGTACTGAGGCATTGGTTGCTAATCAAGTGGCATATGTAGTTTTTGATTATTTTAATATAGTCAATAAAATATTTTTAAGAATGAATGCTAAGAAAATTAGTATCTTGATTAAGAAAATTAAGATATTTAATAATAAGCATTGATTTGTTTTATTATACTTTTTAATGTGTTTGAAAAAATAAATTTTCAACCAAATGATATTTTAAAATTTCAATAATAATCATAGTTGATAAAAGTGTTCAACAAATTATACTACCCTGTTGAATATTTATAATAAATGTAACATTGTTAGGAGCAAATGATGCTACAAAAATCTCTTATACAAAATTTTACTACTTAAAATGTGGTAATTGATTTCTGGAGATGTATTAAGTAGAAAAAAAGAATTCCTGGTGACCCAGATAGTAAAGAATGTGCCTACAATGTGGGAGACCTGGGTGTGAGCCTTGGGTCAGGAAGATCCCCGGGAGAAGGGAAAAGAAACCACCGCATCATTCTTGCCTGGAGAATTCCATGGACAGAGGAGCCTGGTGGGCTACAGTCCTCTGTCACAAAGAGTCAGACACCACTGAACAACTAACACTTTCCCATTAAGTAGAAAAAGTAATTTATGGCCATTTTTTTCCCCCATTGATCTAGATAATTTGAGTTAGTTTGAGTGAAGCGGTCTTTGTATTGTATGTATTTTTGGCATGTATTTTATTTTAGCAAATTTTTTAGTATATTCAGAGTTTCAGAGTTATGTAATCATCACTGCTATCTAGTTTTAGAAGCATCTCCACTCCTCTAACACCTTAGGCAACAAGTAATATACTTTTTCTATGAATTGCCTATTTTGGACTTTTCTTTCTTTGTCTCTCTCTCTCCCCCTCTCCTGCCCACCAAGTCTTAATTGTGGTGTGCAAGATCTTTAGTTGCTGAATGAGAACTCTTTTTTTTTTTTTTTATTTGCGGCATGTGGGATCTAGGTCCCTGACCAAGGATTGAACCTGGCCCCCTGCATTGGGACCACTGGGCCTTTACCACTGGACTGCCAGGGAAGTCCCTGGACGTTTCTTGTAAATGGAATCATGCGGTGTCTTTGTGTCTGGTTTCTTTCACTTAATATTTTCAGAGTTCACCCATGTGGTAGTGTGTATCATTCATTTTTATGGCCAAAAAATACTCCATTATATACCTCATTTTATCCATTTATCAGTTGATCTATGTTTAGGCTTAGGAATGCTTCTGCAGTGAACATTCTTATGTAATTTTTTTGTGCACTATAGTTTCATTTCCTTTGGGTGTATGCTTATAAGAGACAGAATTACAAGTTAGTGTAGTAACTCTGGTTCCTCTGCCTTTTCTAAAACCAGCTTGAACTGGAAGTTCACGGTTCACATATTGCTGAAGCCTGGCTTGGAGAATTTTGAGCATTACTTGACTAGCGTCTGAGATGAGTACAATTGTGCGGTAGTTTGAACATTCTTTGGCATTGCTTTTCTTTGGGATTGGAATGAAAACTGACCTTTTCCAGTCCTGTGGCCACTGCTGAGTTTTCCAAATTTGCTGGCATATTGATGGACAGGGAGGCCTGGCGTGCTGCGATGCATGGGGTCTCAAAGAGTCGGACACGACTGAGCGACTGAACTGAACTGATAGTAACTCTGTATAACTCTGAGAAACTGTTAAAATGGATGTTAGTCTCACCACAGTGTATGAGAGTGCCAATTTCTGCACACTCTTGCAGACATTGATTGTTATGCTATCAATCTTGTTTGTATTTTAGCCATCCTGTTGGATATGAAATGACATTTCATTGTGGTTTTGATTTTCATTTCCATAATGACTAATGATGAGCATTATTTCATGTGCTTATTGGCTATTTGCATATATTTTTTAGAGAAATGTCTGTCCAAATCCTTGGTCCATTTTTTAGTTAGGTTGTCTTTGTATTGTTAAACGATACACATTCTTTATATATTCGAGAAACTAGCCTTTTATGAGATGATATAATTTGTAAATACTTTCTTCCCCATCTGTGGATTGTCTTTTCATTTTCTTTCTGGTGTCCTTTGAAGCACAAAATTTTTTAATTTTGATGAAGTCTAATTTATCTTTTTTCTTCAGTTGCTTATGCTTTTGGTTTCATATTTCAAGTTTATATTTAAATAAATATTCATTTGATAGTATAGGTTTGTGACAAGGTTTTAATTATCCCAGGACTGTAAAGCATTGACATTTCTTGTGTTTGACAACCAAATCCCAAAGGAAGCAATTAGCCCTGTATTTGTGCTTCAGTTCCTCAGCTAATTGTTTTAAGCAAAACATTGTGTTTTGATCTCATATGTTGCCATGAAAACGTTAGCTGTGTGTGATATGTATATTGATAAAAGTCTCATGAATTCATAGTTAGTATTTTGGATTGGAGAACTAAATAGTTTATCATGCTATTTATTGCACATTTGATTTCATACCTTAATAAATCATTGCTTTTTAGGCTAAGAGTATTATCAGAGATTATTTTAATCTTTTCCTGTGAGGAGAAGGTAGATTTTGAGAATCTTATTGATTTTAATCTTGTGCAAGTTATTTGTAGCAATGATATTTTGATGTTTTTGTAAATCTACAAATGGAACATGTATATTTTTCTTCTGCTTTATGGAGTATGTGCATTTTTAATTTTCATGGAACCATTTTGTTTTTTTACTTTTTTACATTATGGGGTTTTTTTAATCAATTGAATGCATATCTCAAAATGTATTAGCCTATAATGTTGTCTAATTTAGTTTTTTAGAGAAATGGGTGTAACAGTGGAGTGTCACTACTCTTAGTAGATTGGCTTTCTGTGTAATGCAAGGTTGTAATACAATGTAACATAATTTTTATTTGGGGAATTTACTTTGGTATCTTCCTTATAATTTAATACTATTCTATGTTAACTGCAAGGGCTTCCCTTGTAGCTCAGTCGGTAGAGAATCTGCCTGCAGTGCAGGAGACCCGGGTTCTATCCCTGGGTTGGGAAGATCCCCTGGAGAAGGAAATGGCAACCCACTCCAGTATCCTTGGCTGGAAAATCTCATGGACACAGGAGCTTGGTGCCCTGCAGTCCATGGGGTTGCAAAAAGTTGGGCACGACTGAGTGACTAACACTTATTTACTTACTTATGTTAACTGCAAATGAAAGTCTATTTTAATGAAATTTTATAGAGTTAAGATTGTTTATATTCTTTTTGTTAGTTGATTTTAAATCATAGTGTTCAGTGGTGAACACTCACTTAAGTGCCCATTGGATGGGAGATTCTCTTCTTTACGTTTATAGTTTGTGTTGTACTATCCACTGACATGTTGCAATGGAAAAGGAAATAAAAACTGACATCTCATTCATAGTGGTGTTAAATTTTCAATTGTGATAAAAAATAAGGAAAAGATTTAGCTGAGAGAGTTACCTCCTTCTATGGTTGTATGTCAACTATGGTGATTAAGAGGATTTTGATGACCTCTTTTATGACTGAGTTAAGGCAAAATGGCTTTTGTGCACTCTTTTTTTCCCCTTCCCTTCTCTTGTTCTGTAAGCTTACTAGCATGATCATTGAATACATATTAATTCTCTTTTAGTATATATACTTGAAATGAGGTTCTAATATTCGTAGAGACATCTTATTCTTACAGGGGTTTTAAGAATTGCCCTTTAGTTAATCCATTAATTTGTCTCTGAAGTCAGTAGGGGCAGCCTTATTCTACAGAGGGCAGCTTCTCAGTACGTGTGCTAGAGTTTGCCCCTCCGCTGATCTCTAATAGCTCCTTGGAGATATTGGTCAGGGTTATATGGGTATAAACTGTTCTTCATCAGAAGGGCCTTTCACTGCTCTCTAATCTTACTCAGGAAAGCTCAGCTGGACTTGAATTATTCTAAATGTCACACTGTTTTTTGCACAAATGTCTGAAAGCTATCACACAGTAGTATTGACTGTTTTTTTCTCCCAATGCAGTTACTGTAGTAACCACATTATGCAGAGAAGTTGTCCTAAAAGCTTTTTCCTTCAGAACTTAACTTCATGCAGGTTCTCTGCCTTATCACACTTAATCTTGAAAAATACCTTCTTCTCTTTCTCTGTCCTTCCTGTTCTCACTGAGCTTGTTTGATTTATAATTGACTCTAGGTATCCAATTTCTCAGTTTCTAGTCAACTTACCTTGCAGCTTGACAATTGTTTCTATTAGAGTTCTGCTTCCTCAAATGAAATTAAGCCAGTTTTCTTACCTTACCCAGGTAGGTAGACATTGGTTGGTTAGGCTGATGAGAGTGTTCTCTGTCATCCCCAAGACATGACTAAGGTCCAGTTGCTAATCTGCGTCTTTCCTTTTCTCATCCTGTCCTACCGTTTCCATTATTTGGTATTTTGCTTCTTCTTACCACTCACTTCTCTGTTGTCTTTTGCAATACTGTGTTGATATATGCATGTAAATAGTTGTTGAAATAGTAAATGAAATTGTTACCTAAGTTTCCCAATCTGTTTATAGTCTTTTTTTTTTTTTTTTGTTTTTCAGACAACAGTTTTAACCATTCAGTTGATCTCATATACATGCCCGATAACATCTTTGATCAACTCTTGTCCGTACCTGTTAATATTAGTTATCATATTTTGGTCCTGAGCTTAACTAATGAGGCAGATGATAGAAATAAGGATCACGGAGGTTGTGATCTGCTTATAATTTCACAGGTAATGGTGAAATTGAAAATTAAAGTGTCTTCACATGTCTTACGGTTTTCACAGAAAACCTCAGATAGCAATGATCAAATCTTGATAAAATATTGAAAGAAAAACTATTTAAAAGCAGCAGAAAATGACTGAAAGTAGGTAAGAGTCAGAAGAGAGGTTACACTTTAAAGCCTGAAAGTGTGTCTGAGTTGTATGTTTGTGGCTTCCTTGCTTTTGGCTGCGTCCCAGCCTCCTGTGTAGTTCCAGTTGCGCAGGACAGAAGTTAGACCTAGCCAAGCAGCTGGAAATCCTGGAAGCAAGTGAACCACAGAAAACTAAATGGATTCTACCCTTTCTGTTTGTATAAATTTGCCTATTTTAGATATTTCATATATGTGGAATCTCCTCCAGCATTTGTTGTTTTGTGTCGGGCTTATTTCACTTGGCATAATGTTTTCGAATTACGTCTATGTTGGAGCATGTGGAATTTCCTTCCTTTTTATGGCTGAATTATATTCCATTGCAATAGTCCACATTTAATTTATCTGTTCATCTGTTGTTGGACACTTGACTTCTCTTCACTTTTTGGTTGTTGTGAATAATACTGCAGTGAACTTCAGTGTTACAAGTATCTGAGTCCTCTGTGTTTAGCTCTTTGAGAAGCTGCCAAACTGATTTGCCTGGCGGCTTCACCGTTTACATGACCATCAGTGATTTGCAAGGGTTCTATTTTCTCCACTTCCTCATCAGTGCTCGTTATTTCCTGTCTGTAGTACCTTTGAGGGGCAGATTCCTTAGGATTTTCTACATAAACAAAAATAGTCATGTGAACAGAGACAGTTTTACTTCCTTTCAGTCTTTTGTTTTTTTTTTAATATTCATAGATAGGACTCTCATAGATACTCTTTATCTGGCTGAAAAAGTTCTTTGTTGACTGGTTTTGTGTATTTTAAATCATTAATGGTATTTGCTTTTATTATTGACTCCTGCATCTGTTGCCACAATCATATAGGTTTTCTCTTAAACTATTAATGTGGTTGAATTACATTAATTATTTTTCATGTTAACCCAACATTCCTAGATAAACTTTACTTTGTCAGAATGCATTGTTGTTTTTATATATCACTGAATTTGATTTGCTGAAAATTTTGTCAGAACTGGAAATTGTCCTCTTTTCCTCTATTTTGTGTAATACTGCTGCTGCTGCTAAGTCACGTCAGTCGTGTCCGACTCTGTGTGACCCCATAGACGGCAGCCCACCAGGCTCCCAATGCTAGAATATCTGTATGCCAAATAGTTTGTATAAATCTGGTATATTTTTTCCTTGACTGTTTGGTAGAATTCACCAGTGAAATAATCTTGGTCAAGAGTATTTTTTGATGGGAGGCTTTAGATTTATGGATTTTTTTTATTCTTAATGGTTTGATTTTTTTATGGGTAAGTCAGCTGTTTTAGTAACTAACTGATGCTTTCATAGTTAATCCACTTTTCTGTTATGTAATCTGGTTACTGGATTGGATTTTTTTCTCTCTTTTAAAATAGTAATTTTACTCATTTAGTTTCATTGGGTTAAACTAATGAAGAGAGCTACATCTTAAGCTTTAGTGATTTTTTTAAAAGTATATATAGATGTATATAAATTGTCTTCTGTTCACACATATGTCACATAGGTTTTGAATTTCTTTGAATTTTGAGATTCAGATTAAAAACAATAAAGTGTGTTTCAATATTTTGGCTTCAGTGCTAAAGAGGACTTTATTGTAGTTTTGTACTATAGAATCCTTATAGTAGCTTTCTGTGTGTGTGTGTGTGGTGGGGGGAGGGGTCCTATGTTGTAGTATAGTCTTGTCAGAAAACACTTGATTTTGTTTGATTTAAGGTCGGTGGATGCCAGACACCCCCTCTCCCCTGCCCCTGCCCAGTACATTTACTGCGACCCCAGCACAGCCTCATTTCTGATCAAAACGTGTTTCTTCCCTAAACTGTAATGTGAACTTATGATGATCTGTAATAGTTTTAGCCTAACTCAGAGTATACACAGCAGGGAAATTTGAAAAATACCCAGAACATTAAAAAATAGTTAGTATATGTTCTCAGTAGTTTAATAAGTTAACAAAACTCCTGTTATTTCCTATTTTTCAATTGCTAAGTGTAAAAGTTTTTAAAAACTCTTTTTGAAAGTTTAAATCTATAGATCTTTTCTTTATGTGCTGTTACACTTCTTGAAATTTGTTAGTAATTTTTTTTTTTTCCTTCTCCTAATGTCACATAAGATTTGAATTCCTGGGACAAAACTGTGGCAATAGTGGGTAATTCTTTTAATATTACCACTTCTTTCTCTTATTCAGTTATGTAGTTATTGCCTGGCAAATGTCTGAAAAGATGTTTTAACACAAATTTAAAGATTTTGGTAGGTATAATTAGCAGATAATTTGTTGGGTTTTGGCTAAAATAGTCTGAGTTGGGGGTATATTTCATTTAATATGAGTGTAGTGGTATACTTATATGGAGATCAGTCATGACCATGTTAAATTTAACATGCCCGTGTTACATCACTGCTAACTTTCCCATTGTAGGCAGGTGTCCTCATCTCCAGTGGCTCTGGGCATCATGACCGGAATATACGTAGAGGGCATATACAGAATGAAATATACAGACAGGGCATATACAGTATGAAATATACATAGAAGGCATATACAGTATGAAATATGCATAGAGGGCATATACAGTATGAAATATACATAGAGGGCATATACAGAATGAAATATACGTAGAGGGCATATACAGTATGAAATATACATAGAAGGCATATACAGAATGGAATATACATAGAGGGCATATACAGTATGAAATATACATAGAAGGCATATACAGTATGAAATATACATAGAGGGCATATACAGTATGGAATATACATAGAGGGCATATACAGAATGAAAGTGTCCTTGATGGCCGCTGCTAAAAGTATGAGCACACTAATACTAGTAGCAGCAAAGCAGGCACCAGGTTTGAAATTTGAAATGTACAGAGTTGGAATCAAGTCTATGGAACTGTTTGCAGATTTTACCTATCTAAAACTGTAAGATTACATTTTCATCCTATGCATTCAGAATGTTGGTCCTTCTGTATAGCAAAATAATTGATAATATAATATGTATGATTGTATAATCACCAAATGCTTTTCCTATTTTAGTTGAAATAGCATATTTAATAAAATTAAAATATGTGATTTCATCTGCTCATTGGAGCACTCTAGTAAAGCAAGTGTGAAATGATAGACTTCTGATTTGAAAGTAAAGTTAAAGGTATATTTTGTTATATTTACATTTATTTAAGAGTTAAGATAAAATTCAGATTAAATTAATGGAATATAAAACAAAAATGGTTAAAGATGTACCATGAATATTTAAAAAGTTATTCTGACATTGTAAAGTGAATTGTGACAATAAAATGTTCTGATCATGTAAAAGCAGTAATTCATTTAAAAGGAAAAACTAAATTATAAACAGAAGTAATAGGCTTTTGGTTTTTTGATAATACAGTTAATGAAAAAGACAATCATATGAAAATACTGGAAAAATATTTAAATGACTTACTTATTTGAAACAAAATTCTCTGATCAGTGAATATAGCTTAAAACTCATAACCCACCAAAAATGACACTGATGATTGTTTTATCATCTCTGAATGCCTTAAATTTAGGGTATGTAAGATTAGTTACTGCACAAGAAAACTTGGATTAAAATCTCAAGTTTATGTATAAAAGAGGATTGATAGAGTTTCCTCCCATTTGTTGGCTCTCTCAAAAATTTACTTGACATTCCCAGGAACAGGTTGTGAAACTTGAAGTTTATAAGCCTGAATAATAAAAAATAAATTTTGATCAACTGTGCTAGAGAAAAGACTAAATTGTATCCTCCTAATGGCTGTATAGGAAACATTATAAGCTGTTGTCAGGTGAAAAGCCAAGCAAAGAGTGCTGTGCTGTGGCTGATCGCTCAGTCATATCCGACTCTTTGTGACCCCATGGACTGTAGCCTGCCAGGCTCCTCTGTTTGTGGAGATTCTCCAGGCAAGAATAATGAAGTGGGTTCCCATGCCTTTCTCCAGGGGATCTTCCCAACCCAGGGATCGAACCCAGGTCTCCCTCTGGATTCTCTGCTCTCTGGTAGCCTCTCCCTTCTCCAGGGGATCTTCCTAACCAAAGAACTGAACCGGGATCTCCTGCGTTGCAGGTGGATTCTTTACCAGCTGAGCTACCAGGGAAGCCCCAAGGAAAGAGTACTCAACCAAAAAATACAGGGACTATGGCATAACAGAGTTGCCAGACATTTAATTAAAATGCCGTTTTTCTGGATTTATTTATGGAATTTGTCAGTCTTTTTAATATTTTTTCAGATTTCTAATATGTATTCATGTTCATTTCTAATTTTGTACTTAGAATTCTGTATCCGTTCTTTTCAATCCTCTTAAGTTTTAGAAGCTTCAAGACCCTTGAAACTTAGATGTGCCCATATTAAGGGGGTAGAGCTCAGGTGCAAGTGGGGTCTGATGGGCTTGGTGGGGAATGGTTTTGAGAGACTGTGTCTCTGAAGAGGTGGCTCTTGAACAAAGACCTGATTAAAGGCATGGAGAGAACCTTGTGAGTGTTTGGTGGAAAGAGCAATTCAAGGAAGGGCACCATAAGTTTAAAACCTGTTGTGGGAATGTCTTACGCTTATTAAGAGAAGGCTATAAGGTTGGAGCCCAGTGATTGGAAATGAGATTGAAAAGGAAAGCAATTATATGTGGTTTGGATAAAAATTTAAGGAATTTAGATATTGATTTGAGAAGTTTTCACATTTCCAAATTGGCAATGAAACTTTTTCAAGTGCTTACTTAGGACCTGTTTGCTTTCATCTTTTCAGTTCTTCATCCTTGTGCTTTATTTTCATGTCCCAACTGTATTAGGAAGGAGAAATAATCTGCGTACCCACTCTCTTAAAATGCCCAGTGTAGAAGGGCACACATTGTTTCTAAAACTCATTTTCCTTTGATGAGAATTTTAGGTGTGATTGTAAGGGGTTCATGTGCCCTACTATGTTGCTTTTACTATGGAAGGTGAGGGTGAATTTTGGTTAGAAAAGTTGGTGTCACTACTACATTAATATTAGGTATTAAGGATCTAGGCTCTGATTCATTCTGACTTGTACTTCGTATTCCATATGAAGGCTGTAGTATAGTTTGATGTTTATCCTTCCTCATATTGCTGCTGCTAAGTCGCTTCAGTCGTGTCCAACTCTGTGCGACTCCATAGACGGCAGCCCACCAGGCTCCCCCGTCCCTGGGATTCTCCAGGCAAGAACACTGGAGTGGGTTGCCATTTCCTTCTGCAATGCATGAAAGTGGAAAGTGAAAGTGAAGTCGCTCAGTCATGTCTGACTCTTCACGACCCCATGGACTGCAGCCTACCAGGCTCCTCCGTCCATGGGATTTTCCAGGCAAGAGTACTGGAGTGGGGTGCCATTGCCTTCTCCCCTTTTATTGCTAGATTAAAGTAATTTTGAAGTTCTTAGTATCATAAACAAGCCTGTAATAAGCAACCTTGTTAGATTTACTTCAATATTAGGGTAGCTAACAAAAAGTATAACAAGCCTTTAAAAAATGTGATAGATACATTTTTGGGGTAAGTTTTGGACATCTTTTTGTAAATTTTTGGTAATTCTACTGTGAACTGTCTGTATATTCTTATTTTTCTATTAAAATTGTCTTTCAAAAATATAATCTAGTTATCATTTTAATGCTTTGGATTTTATGTCACTTTCAAAAACATTGTCCCAGTTTGTTGCCAGTTAAATTCTTTTTAATATTTTAACAGTTAACTTCCAAATTTTTATTTAAAAATAAAAATTTTTAAAAATGTATCACAATAGTATCATCATTATACCCATGAAGATTAGCCTTGATTAGATAAAAATCTAATAATACTGTCCATTTTCAAATTTTCCTAATTGCTTTCTAAAGTTTTTTTTCCTTAATAATCCTCACCCCCATCTGCTGCCTGCCCAGTCTAGGATCTAATCTGGGATCACTCATTATATTTAGCTATAATGTTTTTTTTTTTAGTCTCTTAATTTGAAACATTGTCTTGCCTTTATTTCGTATTTTATGACACTGACTTTTTATTTAAAGCCTCTGGCTAGTTGCCTTATAGACAGTTTCACATTCTCAGATTTTTCTGAATTTCCTCATGACTGTATTCAGGTTAAAACATTTTTGACAGTACTGCAACATAGTTGATAGAGTACACTTTTCAGTGTATCAGCATTCAGTATATTTTCCATGTGTATCACACATGCCAGTTTGGTTCATTATTACTCATGATAAGTTTGATCATTTTCTCAAGGCGGTGATGGTCAAATTTCTTCATTGTTAAGGTACTTCTCCCTTACTCTTCATGGTAATTTGCGGGTGATACTTTGCTGCTGCTAAGTCGCTTCAGTCGTGTCTGACTCTGCGCAACCCCATAGACGGCATCCCACCAGGCTCCTCTGTCCCTGGGATTCTCTAGGCAAGGACACTGGAGCGGGTTGCCATTTCCTTCTCCAGTGCATGAGAGTGAAAAGTGAAAGTGAAGTTGCTCAGTTGTGTCTGACTCAGTTGTGTCCGACTCCAGTTTGGCTGTCTGATTTCCTAGAATGTCAACATTCACTCTTGCCATCTCCTGTTTGACTACTTCCAATTTGCGTTGATTCATGAACTTAACGTTCCTGGTTCCTATGCAGTATTGCTCTTTACAGCTTTGGACTTTACTTCCATCACTAGTCACATCCACAACTGGGTGTTGTTTTTTGCTTTGGGTCCGTCACTTCATTCTTTCTGGAGTTATTTTTCCACTGATCACCAGTAGCATATTGGGCACCTACCGACCTGGGGAGTTCATCTTTCAGCATCTTATCTTTTTGCCTTTTCATGCTGTTCATGGGATTCTCAAGGCAAGATAGGTATAGTATGTATTTGTATAATAATGTATATTTATCTATATTACACCCCCAGATCTTGCTTTTAATGATTTCTAACTTTTCTGAATATATTTGTTATAGAAATTAGCAATTTTAGCTCCAATATAATTAACCTTATTTATTATAAATACAAAATAAATTTATAAATTTCACAGAATATGTTCTGAACAGTAAGAAAATTTTTTCAATATTTTTGATATGACCATTTTAATAATATATACTTTGCTTTTTAAAATGATAGTTTATTTTTTGATAATGTAGGGTTTCCCACTTGAATCACGGTTGTTAGACAGGAATACCATTGGAGAGAGTTTGCAGTTTTAACTCCTGACTTTTTGAAATAGACATGTCAGTCCCTAGGCTGTTCTTTCCAAATACCCTCCTTTCCCCTCCTTTAATACTTACTAAAACCACTTTTACACTCCATTTTATAGCTATGGGAGAAGGTTCCGCCCCTACCCCACCCATGCCTATTGTTATCCACAGGCAGCTGGAAGGTGGTGGCATTAGGGATTTATAAGTATTACATATTGTACTTTGTAGTACGAAGAAATTTGGTGTTTTTACTATAGTATTGACTGTGCGTTTTCAAACTACATTTCCTGCCCTGCCCCTCCCATGGTTTGGAATGACTACGTGTTGTTGTTTTTAGTCGCCAAGTCGTTTCCAGTTCTTTGCAACTCCATTCCTGGAGTTTCCTCCAGTTCGTGTCCATTGAGTCGGTAATGCCATCTAACCATCTCATCCTCTGCCACCCTCTTCTCCTTTTGCCTTCAGTCTCTCCCAATATCAGGGTCTTTTCAAATGAGTTGGCTCTTCGCTTCAGGAGGCCTGTGATATGATTTCCCACTTGTTACCAGGGTTAACTGAATTAACTGCTGTCTATGAAAAGAATCTTAGGAATGACTCTTGGGTTTTCCCTTTGCATATTTTGGCTACTCTTTTAGATAATTTGGCTATGGTATTGTATCACCTCATTTGCCTCAAAGAGATTTGCCCCAACGCTGGATTGGAATAAGTGGATGTGCTGATGATTTTGAGAATATGATAATCCTGAAGACGTCTTTCTGGCTTGACTATTTTTCTTACGGCATTGATGATATATTGTTTTCTGTTTTAGGTAGTAAAGTTATATCGTAGCCTGAACTGGTTGCACTATTTTGACTAGTGACTTAGTGGAGAATATCACTTTCCTAGAAGGGGCGTCTTGCCTCTCTTTTGGGGTTATTTCACTTCACCTTGGGGTGAACATGCAGAGGAGTAACTAGATCCTAATTTCCATAATTTGATTACACCAGTTGGGGAAAATTTTAATTGTGGTTGGCTAGTTATGTTCAATGGCACCCCACTCCAGTACCCTTGCCTGGAAAATCCCATGGATGGAGGAGCCTGGTAGGCTGCAGTCCATGGGGTCGCTAAGAGTCGGATACAACTGAGTAACTTCACTTTCACTTTTCACTTTCATGCATTGGAAAAGGCAACGGCAACCCACTCCAGTGTTCTTGCCTGGAGAATCCCAGGGACGGGGGAGCCTGGTGGGCTGCCGTCTATGGGGTCGCACAGAGTTGGACACGACTGAAGCGACTTAGCAGCAGCAGCAGTTATGTTCAGGCTGTGTTGGTTTTGCTGTCGGCTGTGCCAAAAAGTGGAAAAGACTGAATTTCTTATCTGTCACCACATGCTAATGCTTTGCTGTAACCCATAGAAGTGACGTAGCAAACCAAACAGAACTGGGGTAGTTTTCCAATTACAAGCTCCCACCTTCCTCTGTCTGTCTGTCTTTCTCTACATCTCTCCCTTCTCTTTGGCCTGGTTTCTTGTCATATCCACACTGTGAGCAGTTCTTTCCAGCTAGAAGTCAGTTGACTCTTACTGCAGCTAGTTTACTCAGAGGTGGGACTAGGGTAGCCGTCCAGCCTGAGATTAGCTTATTATGCTGTCATTTTAAAATGAGTAAACGGCTGTTAGTGCGGTGACTGGATGAAGATAGTATTGCCTGCTGAGGCTTGTCTGACCTGGAGTCCAGACATGCTGGCTTTCCGTGAGTGTCTCAGTGTTACGGTGGACCATGCACATCTGGATCCTTCTTTTCGCTAAGTTGGTGTATATCTTACCTTCTGAGAGTTAAAATGTGTGTGTTTTTAGGTCAGAAATTCATTAGACACTCTTTTAGAAGGTGAAAATAAGTGTACTTAATAAACTAGTAAAGTTTTTTTGACTACTCTGTCATTCTGCTTAGAAAATTTAAGCATCAAATTACAAAAACACCTCCTGAACTTCCCTTTTGTCGGTGTTGGGGAGGATAGGGGTGGTGAGGCTCAGTGGGAGCTGAGCGCCACTAGCCTTTCCCTTTATTCTCTCATCAGAAACCTTTCTAAATTCCACATCTAACGTCTAGACTGAAGGCAGGAGGAGAAGGGGACGACAGAGGAGGAGATGGCTGGATGGCGTCACCGACTCGATGGAGTTGGTGATGGACAGGGAGGCCTGGCGTGCTGCAGTTCACGGCGTCGCAAAGAGTCGGTCACGCCTGAGTGACTGGACTGAACTGAACTGAATGTCTATATTCCAGCACCAGTTTTCTGGTCACCTACATTTCAGTTGAATTCAGTTTGGACACTAACTATAGTTAGTATTATGTCCCCCAAGTTAAATGGCAAGGTTCCCAACAAAACTGCCTTTACTTGAGACACCAGCCACAGGTGTGATCACCAGGCTACCTGCCCTTTTGTCTGAACTGGTTACAAATTCAGAGGTTTCTACAACTGCAATATTGGATAATTCCCTAGAATGATTCACAGATCTCACTGAGACCTCTGTACTTACACTTTTATTATAAAGTATACAACTCAGACACAGCCAAATGGAAGAGAGGAATAGGCAGAGTCTGGGGCGGGGGTAGGGACCACACGGGCCTTCCATGCCCTCTCATGCTCTCTGAGCATGACGCCTCCTACCATATTGATCATCTGTGGACCGCAGAGTTTAGTGTTTCTATTAATATCTCAGTAGTTACGGGTAATTGATTAAACTTCTGGCTTGTGTGATTAAACATGGTCTGTAGCCCCTCTCCCCTCCCTGGAGATTGAGAGGTGGAATGGAAAGGCTTTCTGGTGACCAGCCCCCATCCTGAAGCTATGTAGATACCACTTTGAGTCACTCCTGGTTGAAAAGGGACTTTGGCAGAGTTAGTGTCAAAATTGAAGGTTTGTACCTTTAATTTGTGCATTCCAAAGCTAACCCTGGTTATTGGAATTGAATTGTAGGACACCTAGGTGGTGTCAGAGAATGAGTAACAAAAGACATTTCTGTCACTTGGGAAAGTTAAGGACTTTTGCCAGAAACTGGAGCCAAAGACAAGCATATATACTGTATGTATTTTGAATTATACTGTAGTGTTGGTGTTACCTCATTTTATCTTTCACGCTGTCTTTGGGATTCTTTACTTTGTCTCCAGACTGTTTATTAAGATTCTACAAGGAAAATAGGCTTCAGGTTTTAATTTCTCTGCTTCATTTCCATGTCCTGATTTTTAAATTAAAAAAAATTTAGTTTTATTTAGGTAAACCCATAATTTGATGAGTTTTGACACATGTATGTACTCATGAAGCCATCACTACATTCAAGATAATGAATATGTCACCCCCAAACCCTCTTTATAATTCAGTTAATTCCTTCCTCACCTCCCCCACTTTCCAGACAAACTGATTTTCCTTTCTGTCATTACACAGGTTAGTTTGAATTTTCTGGAACATTTTTATGTATAAGTGGAATTGTATAATGTTTCCTTTCTTAACTGACTTCTTTCCCCTAGCTTAATAAATCTGAGATTTATCCATATTTTTTGGATGGACTAGCAATACTTTGTCCCTTTTATTATGAAAGACTGTATATATATTTTTAATATCACAAATTGTTTTCCATTTACCTGTTGCAGCATTGTATTGTTAATGGTTTTGGCCATTGCAGATTGGCTGTGAACATTTGCTTGCAGTTTTTTATGTGGACATGCACTTTGTGTTTCCTCCTAGTGGAATAGTGGATTCAAAAAATAGGTGTATGTTAGCCTTTATAAGAAACAAATTCTTTGGATAACTGTTCACAGGTTTTTCCCAGTTTGTGCCTTGCCTTTTCTTTTTTTTTTTAAATCAGTGTCTTAGAAGTTCAAAAGTTGTTTTTTTTAAAAAAATTTTTTTTATTTTGATGAAGCTGAGTTTATATCTTTCTCTTTTATGTTGGGTTAGTCACTCAGTCATTTCCAACTCTTTGTGACCCCGTGGACTGGAGACCTCCAGGCTCCTCTGTCTGTGGAATTCTCCAGGCAAGAATACTGGAGTGGGTTGCCATGCCCTTCTCCAGGGGATCTTCCCGACCCAGGGGTTGAACCCAGGTCTCCTGCATTACAGGCAGATTCTTTACCATTTGAGCTACCCAGGAAGCCTGATTTTTCTTTTATATTTCATGCTTCTTGTGATACATTGTGGGAGTCTGAGTAGTATTCCTGAAGACATCCAGGTCCTAATTTCCAAAACCTGTGACACTATTATCTGAGGTGGCTAAAGGAACTTTTCTTATGTGATTAAGTTAAGGATCCTCAGTTACCCAGGTTGTTGTTCAGGCGCTCACTTACTCAGGTGGGCCTCGTATAATCACAGACTCCTTATAAGAGGGAGGTAAGAAGGTGAGGGCTGAAGAAAGTTGGGAGACTGAAGGAGAGGTTAGAATGGTACACTCTGAAGATTGAGGAAAGGACCAGGAACAAGGAGTCAGGTACTTTCTGAAAGTTAATAAAGGCAAGGAAACAGATCTTTTAGAGCCTTTAGAAGGAGCACCCCTGCTAACAGCTTGATATTTAGCCCAGTGAAACTGAGTTTGGTCTTCTGACCTCAAGATGATAAACTTCACTGTGTTATATACCCCCAGATTTGTGGTAATGTGAGGTAGCAGACATGGGAAACTAATCAGAAGTGGGGGCGCTGCTGTAACCAATACCTAAGAATATAGAAGTGGCTTTGAAATTGTGGCGACGAGAATTTTGTGGAGCATGATAGGAAAAGCCTAGATTGCCTTGATCGAACTGTTGACAGAAATATGGACATTAGAGATGCTGAAGATGAGGACTCAGAGGAAAGAAAAGAGTGGTAAAGAAAGCCTGTAGCTTCTTAAAGAAATATCTAAGTTGTCATAAAAAGAATTTTGGTGGAAATATGAACGTTAATGATGCTGCTGGTGGGGGTTTCAAAGGAAATGAATGTGTTATTGGAAACTGGAGCAAAGGAGATCCTTATTAGATTGAAACAGAAGGCTTGCCTGAATTTTGCCCTGTAGTTACCTGGCTAACTCTGTTGTGTCTTGTCTTAGTAGAGTGGCAGTCATGTGTGTGTAAATTTTGCTGTTTTATGTGTTTGCATAAAGTACTTCAGCTTTAATTAAAGTGATAGATTGTATTTTTATATAAATAAAATTTACATTTTAATAAAATATTAGTATTTTTCAGAGCAAACATTTTAGTAGAATATGCTTATTCTTGAAATGTGATTATTAAAGTCTTTTTGCTGTTTCCCTGTGACTAAATGGATATGTAAAAATAACTTGCTGTAAGACCCTTAATTTCTGGATTTTCCTTATGACTTCAAGAAAACTATTTTTAAAAACATGTTTAACTAAACTTACTATTACAAAGTGAAAGCAAAAGTTGCTCCGTCATGTCCAACTCTTTGCAACCCCATGGACTGTATAGTCCATGGAATTCTATAGACCAGAATGCTGGAGTGGGTTGCCATGCCCTCCTCCGGGGATCTTTCCAATCCAGGGATCAAACCTAGGTCTCCCACATTGCAGGCAGATTCTTTACCAGCTGTGCCACAAGGGAAGTCCTGATGCTGGTAAAGATTGAAGGCAGGAGAAGAAGGGGACGACAGAAGGTGAGATGGTTGGGTGGCATCACCAACTCGATGAACATGAGTTTGAGCAGACTCTGGGAGTTGGTGATGAACAGAGAGGCCTAGTGTACTGCAGTCCGTGGAGTCGCAAGGAGTCGGTCATGACTGAGCGACTGAACTGAACTATTATTATAAAACATACATTGGTTTTACCCTATATCCTCATTTATTATTAAATAAAATAATTTAGAAAATGGAAGTGCATTGTTTGATAGAGTAATTTAAAATGGTAGCTTCTGT
This sequence comes from Capricornis sumatraensis, assembly GCF_032405125.1. Taxonomy (NCBI): domain Eukaryota; kingdom Metazoa; phylum Chordata; class Mammalia; order Artiodactyla; family Bovidae; genus Capricornis; species Capricornis sumatraensis. The sequence goes on from NC_091085.1 coordinate 12,587,136, forward strand.
TAATGGTTGTTATTTATTAGTGTGATACAACTTATAAATATCTGTGCATTCAGTCTTTACTCTGTTCTTCCAAATCTTTTTCTTCTGTAATCTAGGGGTTTTTGTTTGTGTTAGTTTTGTTTTTGGAAGGAGGATGTATAAAGCAATTATCACTACTGTATTTTTAACCACTGCCAAGTTGAAACTCAGTGTTTAGGTTTAAAACAAAAGTTAATGCTATTTAAGTGTAGAATTACTAAATATTATAGTTCCCTCTTCTGTCTTTTCAGAGCTACTGCACCATGTTAAATGTTTCAAATTAATTTCAGCAGTGTTTAAAAATTACTGGATTTGAATGTCTGCTACCTAAAACTCTTATATTTCTATTGAGTTTGGAATATGGACTAGTCATTATCAGTTATTATTTGTGGGAAATAGGAAAGATTGGGGGAGAAAGTAAATGATATAGCAAAGCAGCATACAGACTGTTTCAGGATATAGGAAAACTAAAGAGGTTTCTGCAAGTCAGTGGGATGAAAATAAGGAGTAGGGGAGTTGCTCTCAAGAGATGTGTGAAACCTAGAACCACTTATCAAGAGTAGTTCTTTTTGGATTCTGTTTAGATCACATTACCTAAAATAGACATTTTGAGGCAGTCTTGGAAATTTGAATACTGACTAATATTAGTTATTACCTTGGAAATTTAATTTGATATGTGATATGGTGATTTTATGATTATATAAGGCAGGGATAAAATTAAAGATATGTGGGCGGGGGGAAGAGAGTGACATGATGTCTGGAATTTACCTGGTAAAAACAAAAAGAATAACAAATAGAGCAATATTAGTAATATCTTGAATAATATTCCTAAATCTTTCAAAGTATTTCTATTTCTGGTAAGAAAAATGAGGCTTTTCTGACCATTTCATTCCCCCCCCTTCTTATGAGCTACACCATCTCCTATAGTAGGCACGTGTAGTTGTGTGTCTTCTCCTGCTGAAATACGAGTTTGATGAGGGTAGGGGGGATTTGTATCTGTTTTGTGCGTTGCATCTTCTTCATTCTCTACCCCTGGCTGGCATATGGCTGGTGCTTAGTCTATAGCTGAATGACTGAATGAACGAACGGGAACTAAAACTCTTCAACACTAGGGACATGGGATTTGGCCAAAGACAGAACTAAAGAGAACTTTTGACAGTTAATCTTATGGGCCTTAACAGGGCAAAATGTGGCCTAGTACATTAAAATTTAAGGTGATAAGCCATCTCTTCCATGTTTGACTCTAAAGCCTTAATATATCAAATATCCAACATCTCAGCAATAAAAGTTGCTATAAAGTAATTGTTACCTTACTGTGTAACACCAGTAAAATTGTTACCTTAGAATTAATTTCTGTAGTAAAGCAATTGCTATCTTACTGTAAGTGTCTTTCATATAGTCTTTAAAGGTTCCCCTCCGCCAGTCATTGATTTATTTATTACGTCTTGAGATGGACTGCTGCCCCTTGGTGTCTGCAGGATTTGTTTCAGACACCAAAGTTCGTGGATGCTGAGTCCCTCACAGAAATGGTGTAGTGCGGTCAGCCCTCTGTATCTGTGGGTTCCGCTTCTGTCCATGTGGAGGACTGACGGTGTTTTATGTGAAGGTTATGTATTTCTTCTCAGGAAAAAAAAATTATTTAAAACTAGTAATTTTATATGGGCAAGATGAATTTTAGAAACTGTTCTTATGGTTTCTTTTTGTGTTAAAAGTATATAATTGTACATTTTTCCATTTTCTAATAACTGATTTTCTCCCTTTTTCTATGTATATGTGTCTCAAACTAGATTTTAATGTCTTGTATGAGCATAATAACGATCAGTTTATCTACTATGTTTAAAAATGTTTTAGTTTTTAACGTTACTATGAGACACAGGTGATAATAATTGTACTCAATAATTAAGATGACTTCAAGTTGTGTATTAAAAATGACAACAGTGAAAATTCAGAAACTTTTTATATTTGATATTCTAAAATGAGTGTTTTAAAAATGACTGCTTTTTAAAATTGCTGAAGTCATTTTTATAACCCCAAACTATAAGCTTTGACTGAAGGAAAAATGTGAGCAAGGAGTCTCAACTTTTTTGGATTCAGAACCACATTACACTCTTAGAAATTATTTAGGACCCCAAAGAGCTTTGATTTATTTGGGTTATATTTCTCAGTATTTATCCTATTAGAAAGTAAAACTGAGAAGTTTTAAAAGTATTGTATTAGTTCTTTAAATTCACTTAAAAATAATTGTTAATTGTTAATTGGCATGTTCATGGAATTAATACATTTTGAAGGAATTATCTATATTCTCTCCAAGCAAAAAGAGTTAATAAGAAGGATGACATTGTGGTATGTTTCTGCAGATACATCTGGCTTAATGAAAGACAGTTGAGGCCTCTTACCTGCTTCTGCATTCAGTCTATTAAAATATTACAAACCAAGTGGTCTAAGGAAAACTTCCATCCTATGCTCATGAGAGACTGAGAGTGAAAGAAACAAATAACATCTCAGTATTATGAAAACAATTTTGATAGACCATGTGAGAGTTTCGAAGACCACCCCTAAGTCCATATTTTGAGAACTGCTGGAATAATTTCTCACTGGGCTGCTATATGTGGCAATACAGTCTTTTAAATGAAAGAAAAAAATTAAAAAATATGATAGGATCAATTGAGTGTTTCTATTCCATATGTTTAACTTTAGGGGAGCTATTGAAGTTAGCTGGTGCTTACTTATATATATATATCAATATGTTTGGGCATTGAGGAAGTGTGCCCTGACTTGCAGGGTTGTTTGTAGATTTCATGTTATAGCCTACCATGTAGTAGAATGGTCACCTTATTTCTTAAAGAATTAGAAATTAATTCAGTGGTAATAGACGGTTAAAATTTTTAAAACAAGTTTTTGAATATTCAGAGTTACTTGCAATTAAGGGGAAAAGCACAATTTTAAAATGCAATCAATTTATTAAAAAGTAGTTGTGATGCTCAGTGTCATTAGTGAGCAAATATTAATGTTGTGTCTACCTCTTGGTAAATAGAACTATAGCCAAAGATGATTATTAACTTTTTCCCCCATAAATTGTGTTTCTTTTCTGACCGTTTATAAAGCTTTCTCTTTGTTGGTTTGCCTTTTGCCTCCGTCATTATGCAACCTGAGAATCAATAGTGCATTAAATTAGCTGACCTGGAAGGAAAAATAATAGATAATGAAAATAGCGCTTATTGCTTACATTCTCTTTGAGTTATAAATAGTGTAAGATCCAGAGGGTATCGATGGGGAATGAGGGAAATGAAGCACTGCACATCAAGTTACTTCACAAGTAGTAATCTATACTTTTCCATCTTTTATTTCATGGTTTTGTTTAGAAACAACATTGATGCTGAGTAGTTAGTAAAATAACTTACTTTCATTAGCATCATTTGGTGGGGATTTTTATGGATGCTTGTCACAATGATTTATTTAAAGTCTTTGTTAATTATAAAGCTAATGAAAAACCTCAGTTTGTTATGGGCATGCTATATATTTGTTGATGATATAAATTGCATGAGGTTTTAACACTCAATACATTGTTCTTATATTAAGATATGTATTAATTTTTTTCATTACCTCTCTAAGCTTCCCAGTCTCACATGTTTGCTAGGAGGAGTGCATTAACAGCAGTAAGACCTTTTCCCCCAGCGTGTCTGACATGCCTCTGAAAATGTGATAGAGCACAGCTTTAGCTAGATTTTAGAAGTTCTTTTTTTAAATCATATAAGAAACTTAAACTGATAGTACTTCACATTTTCCATGTAACATGCTCTTTCGATGAATAGCTGTGTAGCAGCAGCACGGGAAAAGCAGGGTTCTTGGCAATCCCAGCTCAATTGCATCTGCAGATGAGGATTTAAAATTCTGTGCAGCAGACAGTACCTCCAGCAGGCGAGTAAAAGGTTACTGCATTATTTGCTTGTTTGTTTTCACAGCCTTTATCTACAAAAGGTTTTGTAAAGATGCAGTGTGAAGTGCATGCCTGTTTTTCGACATTCTGGAAATTGATTTAAGTTTACATGAATTTCAAAAGGGCAGTGCAAGGTGAAGGAAGAGGCGATGCTAGCTCTTTTTAGATTTAAACCAAAGAAACTGAGCATGAGACATACGCAAATAAAGAACCTACAGAAAATAGAAAGTTTTTTAATGCTATTTTTTAAACATTAAAAAAATTTTAAATACATTTTACAATTTTTAAATACATTTTTAATACAAGATTTTTTTTTCAGTTCTTAGACTTCTTCCTCAAAAAGAATGCTGTTAACAAAGACTGATAATTGTGGGTCTATGAATGTTCATGAAGTTACATTTGTTTTGAAGTCTAATTGTTTGGGAAGAAACTATAATGATTTTTTATCAATGTAACCCTCTCTTCTCCTGGAAATTGTAAGGTGGATTATAATAACGTGATGTGTATATATATATATCTTCATATATTATTGGCAAAAAATCCTAGAGGATGGCTAACATACTTAACAGTGTTTATGTTTTCAGGGTGGTTTGTGTTTTTTGAATCTTTAATGAGATGCAGATAAACAGGTGGGAGAAGATTTAGTATCAAAGCAACCAGGTTTTTGGTGGCTTATCATCTATTATCAATAACTGTCTATAAAGTCACCCACCCTTTCCTTCTCATTTTAACTCTTCTAACATTTATGATAGCAGGGGCCTCCTTGGATTCTCTTTCTTAGTTGTTCTATCATTATCGACACGACTGTCTTTGATATAGTATTTTATTGCTCCATAATTCTCAAGTTCAAGTGCAGTATTCAGAAGGAATTTTTTTACTTTGCTTATCAACCACCATCCTGCTCTCTTCAAGCCATACTCAAAGATTATTATTAGCTACTGTCTAAATTTTGTTTAAAAAATAGTTATGCCTATGTCTTTTTTCTTTTAGATTGAATAACAAGATTGAAAACAATCCTATAAATTAATCTACAATATAGAAGTAAAATCAGCTGTTATTCTTACTTTGAGCGTTTGGCAGGCTTCCTGAATTGTAGAGTCAGAAAGGGTCAGCGGTTCTGATTGGTAAGTTAAAGAATCCGTCCAGTAATTTGCTCCCTGTTGTTTCTCAAAGCAATGCAGCAGCAGTTCTTTTCCAGATATTGAGCGGTTCTTGAACTGAGTGTATGGGGACAAGCAAGGGTGGGGCTCATTCCTGTTGGTTGTTGAGACAGTGGGCATTTACTGAGGGAACAGGTTGGATAGGCTGAGCCGGAGGAGTAGGCAAACAGATCTAAACTGATGGAAGACAGAAAGAGTGGTTAGTATAATTTGGGGATATTTTATCTTGAGTTTGCTCCTTTATTAAGTATTTGGGCTTTAATATAAAACAGTTTGAAATATTAAAGCACCTTACCTTCTTTCTAAGGAGTAGCCGGGAGACTTCTGTTTTTAATATTGAGTTCTTCTTGACAATGAGTTTGTGGCTGGTATCTTCTGTAGGGAAGCTATTGTTTTATTCTTTTTTTTAACAGTGTTTCTTTCAGCCAGAGGGCTGCAGAATGAGGCAGTTAGCCAGTTTTGAGTATACATGGGACATTACTAGTTCTGAATTTTTAAGTTAAATTCTTGTCTGATGAACAAGTCAATGTGTGGCTGTGGCTGCAGCGTTGTTTCTTCCTTAATGAAGAGGTTGAGCCGTTCGACCTGCTGCTCCGATGTGTTCTCTGGTAGCCATACATCAGACCAGTTGCAGAGATTATCCACCGAATGTCCTAGACAACCAAAGGTAACTACATAGATTTATTTCAAATAAAAATATGCAATTAAAATTGATGCCTTATAACTAGGACCAAATAATTAAAAATAAAAGATCAATTAAAGATGTTCTTCGCAGTTTTCTTGACCTTGCAGTAGCTATCCAATATCATTTTGTCATCATCAGATTGTGTAGCAATGGAAATGCACTGCAGCAATTGATTTTGTAATAGGATCAGGTGATTTACTAGCTGCACTGACAACCACTTGCTTGCTCGCTTTGAGCAGCGGAGCTCTCTAATGGATGTTGTGATTGCAGCCCGGAGTTGCTGTGAGGCTGCTGGCCGCTTAAAGCAGCAGCATGTCTTTTTAAAAATGAATAGTGAGTTTCTCTTTTTTCTTTCCTGTGCTTTAAGTTTTGGGTGACCTCAGTAAATTTTATACTTAGTTTGAGTGCCCCCATGAAATGTTAGAGATTAGGTGTTATTTCATCCATCAATTCATCAAAAGTAGCCTTGAATATAATGAAATATAATCTCTGCTCCCTACTCCTAGTTGAGCGTCAACATATGTATCAGCATACTTTGGTATTGATCATGAGAACACATCTCTAAACTATAACAATTTATGTTAACCTGTGTCATCTAAGTGAAACAGAATATTCTTCACATATGTACATTTCATCAGTTTTAAACTCTAGCTATAATTGTGGTACTGGCATTGTGGTGAGTCCTTGTACTGGGGGTTTGTTAGAGTTGTCTATTCTTTTCTGGTCTTCTGCTTTCTTAGTGTTCTCATAGATGTAACAACATTTAGAAAATCGAGTTGGACCAATTCTAAGGAATGTTGATGGAAACATAGACGCTATTTTAAAGTAGTGTTTAAGAATATAAGTATTTAAAAACCTGTTATCCACGATTATGAATTTTCAGTGATTATAGTTTAATAATCTTTATTTTCATCTTTTATGCATTTTAAAACAATTGATTATAAATATAGAAGTATAAGACTAAAGCTTAAAATAGAACTAGTGTTCTGTAAAAGACTTTCAGAAACTGGTGCCTAAGATTTTGACAACTTTAAAGTTCTGCTTAGGGCTTTACATGAGGAAGGAAAATTATCTCCCCTTTCTACATTCCTCACCAACTCCTCTACTTGTCTAACTATCTAACATATGAAGTATTTTGTACAGAACTTGATATATAAAAGTGCTGAATTCTCTTTCCTTCGCTAATTTACATTATTTAACCATGTATTTGTTCTTGCCATGATAGAGATGCTATTTCTTTCAACCACATCTAAAACATTTACATTAATTAATCAGTGTTAGTAATTTGCTATAGAAGAAATTGAGCATAAAATTGCCATTGTATATTACAGTCAGACCTCCCTGGGAAGGCAGCTTTTCTTTGTAATGTACTTAAATACTTGCCCTTGAAAGATGAAAATATTTCCAGTATCACTCTGCACTTTTCCTAAATCCAGATACTTAAAAGTTTAATTATAGAAGATGGTAATGTAATTTAAACACTAGAGTTTATAATCTTTTATTATTCAATGGTAACAAGTTTATTGCCCCCTGCCCCCCCACCCCAAACCTCTATGAACACTGATAACATGAGGATAAGGGTGTGAATATCATGAGATTTCATCAAAGATATGTTGAAATTTCATATATATTGAAATGTTGAATGGTAGATTACCAACAAATCAGTCATTGATATAAGTTTCACTGAAGTGGTGTACATTTAAATAGGAGGGAAGGAAGTCAATACCGAAAGTGTTGACTACTTTTTTAGAACATTGGTGATAACAGATAGGAGATAAGTGTGCTTTGTAATTCAGCAGTATTTCATGTGAAATAATTAGGTAATTCAGTTGGTGAGGTTCTAACCCTAGTGGAACTGCCTTTTATTAGAGCTCTAGATCAACCATTAAAAGACTTGGATTTAATCAGACTCCTGTCACTGATCTACTTGATGACCTTAATCAGTTTATACTCGAACATTTTTAAGGTTCCTTAAGCATGCTTCTAAAATGTCGACTAAAAAGAAATCAATTTACTCATTCCAGTGTGAGGTATTATAATACTTGACCTGGAAGCAAGTTGAAGTTAGGAGGAAGGATGAAATTTCTTAAGCAGGTTTTAGGTGATATTAATGTTTTTCATGTTTTTTTGATGGCGGGGGAGCATGAGGAGAGGAACACTTTTATCTTCTCGAAATTCAATATTCTAGATAATTACCCTCGTTTTTAAAAGAACAAATTTGGGTTTCATTTCTAGAGCTGCCAGTCTTTCTTATCCTATCAAAGGTAATGTTATTAAAGAGTTTGTTTCGGTACCTACCATATTTTTTACTCATCATTTTTATTTTAAAGGCAGCCTTTATGTTGCTATTTTTCCATGTATGGCCTATCAGATAAGTTGAACACAGTCCTCTTTGTTGCCTGGGCAAAGTGATTTGTGGGTTGATTGAATTAGGTACATTTGAAGTGGTGATCATATCATAATAATTATGACAAACATTTATAGAACTTTTAACTTGGAGCAGATGCTATGCTAAGCAGTCTTACGTTAACTATGTCATTATGAGATAGATATTTTTATTGTCATTTTTAAAGATGAGGAAACTGAGACTCAGAGGTTATGTAAGTTACCTTAAATCACGCAGCTAGAAAATAGCAGAATCAACGTTTAAACTCATACCTACATATTTTTGTTTTTGGTGATAATTAAAATGCCATACTTTGATATGTTTTCAAAGTATTTGCACTTTGAGTTAAACAGTGACTGCAGAGATTAAGCCAGGTTTTTGTCTAAAGACATTATATGATTACTTAATATTTGTGTCTTGAATAAGAAGAAAGTGATGTATATTACCCTCTTATTCAGTTATTTGGAATATACTTCTCATTGTTGCAGTAATTATTCATTTAAAGCATTTGTGGTCAGTTTGCAGTAATGTTTCTCAGAGTGTGCTTCAGAGATCACTTGCATCTGTGTCATTCAGGATAGTAGTTAAAAGCACACATACACATCAGAGCCACTGACAGAACCACTAGAATGGGGTCTAGGGATCTTCATTTTTAAAGAATCCTCTCAGGGGATTTGTATGTATGCCAAGTATTGAGAACGTTGGAAATGTACTCCTGTTTTACTTTGTCTCTCTGCATTGCCTGTCAGCTTTCCTTTCTCTCAAACTTGGTTTGCAAACCATAGGTCATTTGTAAAATCGTTTCCCAGAGTGTTAAAAACAGTTTTGAGATGGAATGAGTAATCTCATACACTGCTGCTGCTGCTAAGTCACGGCAGTCGTGTCCAACTCTGTGCAACCCCATAGACGGCAGCCCACCAGGCTCCCCCGTCCCTGGGATTCTCCAGGCAAGAGTACTGGAGTGGGTTGCCATTTCCTTCTCCAGTGCATGAAAGTGAAAACTGAAAGTGAAGTCGCTCAGTCATATCCGACTCTTAGCGACCCCATGGACTGCAGCCCACCAGGCTCCTCCATCCATAGGATTTTCCAGGCAAGAGTACTGGAGTGGGGTGCCATTGCCTTCTCCAATCTCATACACTAGCGGTGAAATATAAATTGGTAATGTAAATTTTCTGATGGTAGGATTTTTAAGAACTTGTTAAATTGTTCATAAACTTGATTCCTTAGTAAGCTTGCTTCTAGGAATTTACTTTAAGGAAATAAGTCAGACACTTACTTAGGCACAAGATTTAGGCACAAGGATATTCATAGTGGCATCATTTGGAATGGTGAAAAATTGGAAACAATTGAATTTCAAATATCAGGGAAATGGTTAAAAGTATTTATTACATCTATTTGTTTGGGCTACTATCCAGCCTTAAAATGTCATATTTGGGAAGAATATTGAAGATGTAAAAAATAATAATGATTTAATATAAAGTCTCAAAAAAAGAATATAAAATTGTATGTATATGTCCATACATATATAGTTCATATGATATTAAGTTGAACTGTATGAAACTGCCATTTTTGTAGATCTGTTGGTTTAACGTCAGCATCTTCTTGGAGTTTAACCTACCATGATATCAGTTTTGAAAATACGTACTTGTTACATATTGTAGTGAGGGCGACTGGAAGCAAATACAACAAATTTATAAAGTGACTATCTCTGGATGATGAGATTATAGACACTTTAAAATATTTCTTTACATGCCTCAATTTTTAACATTTTCTACTAGGTCTTAACCTTTATATAAAGTAAGGCAAAACACGTTTTGTCTTTACTGGTAACAAGTCCAATAAAATTATTAATATAGCTTAACATTGCTACATCAGTTAGTCTTCACCTTTGAAATGTAGGTCCAGAAGGGCATTCAGTTCTGTTTAAGACAAATTAAAAATTCTGATCCAAGATGTAGCCTTCTTTGTTAGTCCTCTCTACCTAACCCCCTTTTTCTTAAGAAAAAGTAAACATGGGGAAAATATTTTCATGGTTTATTTACCTGTACTCACAGCTTGGCCAGATAGTTGAACATTGTAGAATTCCTGGCAGTTCTTGAAGCCATTAACTGGCCTCTGCTTGTCCTCTACCACAGTTTTTTCTCCTTTAGGTCACCATATATTGCTGAGGCTCTCTCCGTGAGAAGGCCTGTCCCTAATGTCTTTCAATCATTACTGTGCTGGAGAACATTCTTTCTGGACCAATGTGACTTTCACATTATACTGACCTCATCCCTTAATGATAAATGAATGAACTAATTCTCAACTACAAAAACATGTTTTGTAGAAAAAGAGACAGTAGTCTCTAGTTGTTTCATTGCTTTGTCATCAATCATGTATTGAACTGTATTTGTGTACATTCAAGTTTATATTTGTATATGACCATGTACAGTAAAGGAAAGGGGCTTTGGGGTTAGGCTAACTTGTTAAATTAAGTCAAGTTTGGGTGACTGAGTTTTGATTATGTGAGGATATTACTAATTAATCTGATGATAGGATATTTTTGAAGATTGAGAGAATTCACATAAAACGTCTAGCACGGTGACCGGCATAAAGCAATAACAAATGTTGTGTCCTTTTCTAATGAGGCAGCATGAGACTGCAAAGACTTCTGAGGTTACCTCTGCAGCAAAAGTCAGATCATTGACTGCTGTAATTCCCATTCTTAATTCCTATCCTGACTATCATAATTCCTCTACAAGCATGTATACGTACTTGTGAGTGCACTCATACATAAAGATCCTCCTACTGATTTAAGGTTTATTCTTCCCTTAATTGATTAACATCTTATTAGTTTCAAATCTTTTCCAGTCAGATATTGATGCCAGTAATGGTAAAAGATTGGTAGGGAAGCTCTTTACTTGATGTAAGTTCATATTCTAATTAGACTAGTGATGCTTTCAAGTGAAGGGTGCTGTGCTTAAGCCTCTGCGTCAGCAGTTTTATTCATGCCTGTTGCACTTTTCCAGCAGACTGTAAACTGTTTCCCTAGCTACACGGTGAGAGGCATTGGCTACTTTTTGAAAGTAAGGCATTGCTTACTTTTTAATAAACCATGGCATCTTCCCCCAGTCAAAACAAAATACACCAGATTGCTTGTTTTATGCTACTGCGTTGTGTAATCATATGAGTTTTCCTTTGGAGTAATTTATAAGTGAATATGAAGTTAATTTGATTAATATGAAAATAACCCCTTTTCTGTTCCCTTTCTATTTGTTTTTCAGTAAAATTTCTATTCTTTAATATGCTCATTACTTTACTCTTCCATTTATAGATAAAAATACAGTTGCAAAGATTATTTTCTTTTCCCAAGCTTGCTGGCTTTTAGTGTAAAAAGGAAAGAATATCTTCAATATTTCTGTAACTGAGAAACTTTACCTGAAGTTGCTTACCTCACAATACCATTTGCAGTAATATTAGAGAATATACATGCTGTATATTTTATGGAATATGTGCTATATGAGTTTGTAGTGGCTATTATTATGTTCTTTTATGTTCTGAAATGTTAAGAATCAGAACTCATGGAATTTGACCTCAGAGTAAAAGGTATCTGGCTTTCATTACTTTTAAAAATTGTTATTTATAATAAAATTATAATTCTGTATATAAATTTGCATGAAGTAAGTAATTTTGAGGTTGTGTTACATATTTTTGCTTAGAACCAATTTATATATTTGATCAAATCTAAAAAGCTTGAGGTTCACAATTATTTTAGCTATTAGAGAAGGAAAAATGCTACCATTTAAACTACGGCATGCTATCAATTTTTCAGAGAAGCTAAGATATGAAAAAAATGTGACATTTAGAATCTATGACATGTTCAGGTGTGTGTGTTTTCAGATTTTAGGGCTCTTTTTTGGTGAGGAGCAAATTTTATGTTGCTGGTTGTTGAGAGACTATGCAATTCTCTGTATATGTACAGCTTCGTCAATTCTTTGTGTTGATTGTTCGCTTCCTTTGGTATTTATTAAATGATTTGCATGTGCAGACCTGTGTCACTTTGCAAGTCGCATAAAATTTGTTCCTCCTTGGAGTTTCTATTATATACAAAGTACCTGCATGCTCAGTCATGTCTAACTTCCAGAGCATTAAAAAAAATTAAGTAATTAAAGGGAATTCCCTGGTGACTCAGATAGTAAAGAATCTGCCTGCAGTGCGGGAGATGGCATTATCTTTCATGCAGAGATGGTACAATAAAGGACAGAAATGGTATGGACCTAACAGAAGCAGAGGATATTAAGAAAAGGTGGCAACAATACACAGAAGAACTATACAAGAAAGCTCCTCACAACCCGGATAATTATGATGCTGTGATCATAGACCCAGACATCCTGGAATGTGAAGTAAAGTGGGCCTTAGGAAGCATCACTATGAACAAAGCTAGTGGAGGTGATGGAATTCCAGTTGAGCTGTTTCAAATCCTGAAAGATGATGCTGTGAAAGTGCTGCTCAATATGCCAGCAATTTTGGAAAACTCAGCAGTGGCCACAGGACTGGAAAAGGGTCAGTTTTGATTCTAATCCCAAAGAAAGGCAATGCTGAAGAATGTTCAAACTACCGAACACTTGCACTCATCTCACACGTTGGCAAAGTAATGCTCAAAATTCTCCAAACCAGGCTTCAACAATACATGAACCATGAGCTTCCAGATGTTCAAATTGGATTTAGAAAAAGCAGAGGAACCAGAGATCAAGTTGTCAATATCTGTTGGATCATCTAAAAAGCGAGACATTTCCAGAAAAACATCTATTTCTGCTTTATTGACTATGCCAAAATTTGACTATGTGGATCATGACAAACTGTGGAAAATTCTTTGAGAGATAGGAATACCAGACCACCTGACCTGCCTCTTGAGAAATCTGCAGATCAGGAAGCAACAGTTAGAACTTGACATGGAACAACACACTGGTTCCAAGTCAGGAAAGGAGTACATCAAGGCTGTATATTGTCATGCTGTTTATTTAACTTATATGCAGAGTACATCATGAGAAATGTTAGGCTGGATGAAGCACAAGCAGGAATCAAGATTGCCTGGAGAAATATCAATAACCTCAGATATGCAGATGACACCACCCTTATCAGTTCGGTTCTGTCCCTCAGTCGTGTCTGACTCTTTGCGACCCCATGAACTGCAGCACGCCAGGCCTCCCTGTCCATCACCAACTCCCGGAGTTTACCCAAAGTGGGTGATGCCATCCAACCATCTCATCCTCTGTCATCCCCTTCTCCTCACGACTTCAGTCTTTCCCAGCATCAGGGTCTTTTCAAATGAGTCAGCTCTTCGCATCAGACGGCCAAAGTATTGGAGTTTCAGCTTCGACATCAGTCCTTCCAGTGAACACCCAGGACTGATCTCCTTTAGGATGGACTGGTTGGATCTCTTTGCAGTCCAAGGGACTCTCAAAAGTCTTCTCCAACACCAAGTTCAAAAGTATCAATTCTTCAGCACTCAGCATTCTTTATAGTCCAACTCTCACATCCATACATGACCACTGGAAAAACCATAGCCTTGACTAGACCTTTGATGACAAAGTAATGTCTCTGCTTTTTAATATGTTGTCTAGGTTGGCCATAACTTTCCTTCCAAGGAGCAAGTGTCTTTTTATTTCATGGCTTCAGTTACCATCTGCAGTGATGGTGGAGCCCTAAAAAATAAAGTCCGCCGCTATTTCCACTGTTTCCCCATCTACTTGCCGTGAAGTGATGGGACTGGATGCCATGATGTTAGTTTTCTGAATGTTGACCTTTAAGGCAACTTTTTCACTCTCCTCTTTCACTTTCATCAAGAAGCTCTTTAGTTCCTCTTCACTTTCTGCCGTAAGGGTCGTGTCATCTGCATATCTGAGGTTATTGATATTTCTCCTGGCAATCTTGACTCCAGATTGTGCTTCATCCAGCCCAGAGTTTCTCATGATGTATTCTGCATGTAAGTTAACTAAGCACGGTGACAATATACAGCTTTGACATACTCCTTTCCCGATTTGGAACCAGTCTGTTGTTCCATGTCCAGTTCTAACTGTTGCTTCCTAACCTGCATACAGGTTTCTCAAGAGGCAGATCAGGTGGTCTAGTATTCCCATCTTTTTCAGAATTTTCCACAGTTTGTTGTGATCCACACAGTCAAAGGCTTTGGCATAGTCAATAAAGCAGAAATAGATGTTTTTTTTCTGGAACTCACTTGCTTTTTCAATGATTGAGCAAATGTTGGCAATTGGATATCCAGTTCCTCTGCCTTTTCTAAAACCACCTTGAACATCTGGAAGCTCATGGTTCATGTATTGCTGAAGCCTGGCTTGGAGAATTTTGAGCATCACTTTACTAGCATGTGAGATGAGTGCAATTATGTTTGTAGTTTGAACATTCTTTGGCATTTTTTAGGAATTGGAATGAAAACTGACCTTTTCCAGTCCTGTGGCCACTCCTGAGTTTTCCAAATTTGCTTATATTGAGTGTAGCACTTTCACAGCATCATCTTTTAGGATTTGAAATAGCTCAACTGGAATGCCATCACCTCCACTAGCTTTGCTCTTGGTGATACTTGCTAAGGCCCACTTGACTTTGTATTCCAGATGTCTGGGTCTAGGTGAGTGATCACACCATTGTGATTATCTGGGTCGTGAAGATTTATTTTGTACAGTTCTTCTGTGTATTCTTGCCACCTCTTCTTAATATCTTCTGCTTCTTTTAGGTCCATACCATTTCTGTCCTTTATTGAGCCCATCTTTGTGTGAAATGTTCCCTTGGTATCTCTAATTTTCTTGAAGAGATCTCTAGTCTTTCCCATTCTATTGTTTTCCTCTGTTTCTTTGCACTGATCACTGAGGAAGGCTTTCTTATCTCTCCTTGCTATTCTTTGGAACTCTGCATTCAGATGGGTATATCTTTCCTTCTTTGCTTTTCACTTCTCTTCTTTTCACAGCTATTTGTAAGGCCTCCTAGACAGCCATTTTTCTTTTTTGCATTTCTTTTTCTTGGGGATGGTCTTGCTCCTTGCCTCCCGTACAATATCACAAACCTCCGTCCGTAGTTCATCAGGCACTCTTGTCTATCAGATCTAGTCCCTTGAATCTGTTTCTCACTTCCACTGTATGGTCATAAGCAATTTGATTTTGGTCATACATGAATGGTCTAGTGGTTTTCCCCACTTTCTTCAATTTAAGTCTGAATTTGGCAATAAGGAGTTCATGATCTGAGCCACAGTCAGCTCCCGGTCTTGTTTTTGTTGACTCTATAGAGCTTCTCCATCTTTGACTGCAAAGAATAGAATCAGTCTGATTTCGGTGTTGACCATCTGGTGATGTCCATGTGTAGAGTCTTCTCTTGTGTTGTTGGAAGAGGGTGTTTGCTCTGAGCAGTGCGTTCTCTTGGCAAAACTGTATTAGTCTTTGCCCTGCTTCATTCTGTACTCCCAAGGCCAAGTGTACCTGTTACCCCAGATGTTTCTTGACTTCCTACTTTTGCATTCCAGTCCCCTATAATGTAAAGGACACATTTTTTGGGTGTTAGTTCTAAAAGGTCTTATAGGTCTTCATAGAACCGTTTAACTTCAGCTTCTTCAGCATTACTGGTCAGGGCATAGACTTGCATTACTGTGATATTGAATGGTTTGCCTTGGAAATGAACAGAGATCATTATGTCGTTTTTGAGATTGCATCCAAGTACTGCATTTCGGACTCTTTTGTTGACCATAATGGCTACTCCATTTTTCTAAGTGCTTCCTGCCCATAGTAGTAGATATGATGGTCATCTGAGTTAAATTCACCCATTCCAGTCCATTTTAATTCACTGATTCCTAGAATGTCCATGTTCTCTCTTGCCATCTCCTGTTTGACTACTTCCAATTTGCCTTGATTCATTCCAGGGTCCTATGCAATATTGCTCTTTACAGCATTGGACCTTGCTCCTATGACCAGTCACATCCACAACTGGATGTTGTTTTTCCTTTTGTTTCCTCCCTACATTCTTTCTGGAGCTATTTCCCCTGATCTCCAGTAGCATATTGGGCACCTATCAACCTGGGGAGTTCATCTTTCAGTGTCCTATTTTTTGCTGTTTTATACGGTTCATGGGGTTGTCAAAGCAAGAATACTGAAGTGGTTTGCCATTCCCTACTCCAGTGGACTACTTTCTGTCAGACCTCTCCGCCATGATCCCTCTGCCTTGGGTGACTCCACACGGCATGGCTTAGTTTCACTGAGTTAGACAAACTGTGGTCTGTGTGATCAGGTTGGCTTAAACCAAAGAAGAACTAAAGAGCCTCTTGATGAAAGTGAAAGAGGAGAGTGAAAACGATGGTTTAAAAGTCACCATTTAGAACACTGTGATCATGTCATCCGGTCCTATCACTTCATAACAAAAAGATGGGGCAGCAATGGAAACAGTGACAGATTTCATTTTTGAGGGTTCCAAAATCACTGCAGATGGTAACTGCAGCCATGAAATTAAAAGACGCTTGCTCCTTGGAAGGAAAGTTATGACCAACCTAGACAGCATATTAAAAAAGCAGAGACATTACTTTGCCAATAAAGGTCCATCTAGTCAAAGCTGTGGTTTCTCCAGTAGTCATGTGTGGATGTGAGAGTTGGTCTATAAAGAAAGCTGAGCACCGAAGAATTGATGCTTTTGAACTTGGTGTTGGAGAAGACTCTTGAGAGTCCCTTGGGCTGCAAGGAGATCTAACCAGTCCATCCTAAAGGAATCAGTCCTGAATATTCACTGGAAGGACTGATGCTGAAGCTGAAACTCCAATACTTTGGCCACCTGATGGGAAGAGCTGACGCATTAGAAAAGATCCTGATCTCGGAAAGGTTGAAGGCGAGAGGAGGGGGGATGACAGAAGATGAGATAGTTGGATGGCATCACCGACTGGATGGACATGAGTTTGAGTAAACTCTGGAGTTGGTGATGAACCTTCTGGTGTGCTGCAGTCCCTGCAGTTGCAAAGAGTCACATGACTGAGTGAGTGAACTGAACGGAATGCAGGAGACCTTGGTTCAGTCCCTGCATTGAGAAGATCCTCTAGAGAAGGGAATGGCTAACGACTTTAGTATTCTCGCCTGGAGAATTCTGTGGACAAAGAAGTTTGGTGGGCTATAGTCCATAGGTTTGCAAAGAGTTGGCACGACTGAGAGACTAACACTTTCGCTTTCATAAAGTAATACATACTTATATCTACAACTAGATTTCAAGCTCTCCGAGGGCTAGATTGCTTCTTTACGTGTCACATCTGCTTCATTTCCTATCAGATACTTCATAGTTTATTGTCATTTATGATTAATTCAACCTAGTTTAGAATGGCAGGGAAAAATGAGTAGCACATCCACCTCAAAAGAGTATCTATATGATTATGTTTTAATGTAATCAGGAGTTTTGAATTTTAGAAGAATATCATCAAACTTTGTAACTCTAAAGTGAGATACCAAAGGTTTCTTCAAATTACTGTCTGAAATTTAGGTGACTTTTCTAGATGTTTTGAGAGTAGAAGAAATCCATAAAAGCCCAAGAGTCTGGCAGCTGTAGCTTGTTAACCCAGCTACATAAGTGAATTACTGTTTTGAATACTGCTTGTATAATCGTGAAATGAAGAGGTATCTAGGAGTAAATTAACTGGCTTCAAGCTATGTGCTGCATCCCCAAATTTGTTAAATTGGCCAAATTTGGCAGCTGTTAAGACTGCTACAGGAGCAATGAGTGGATATTGTACTGAGTAGTTTCTTTTAGAATTATTAAGATATGCTTCAGGCATTTAGGGCTTTCCTCATAGTTCAGTCAGTAAAGCATCTGCCTGCAGTGCAGGAGACCCAGGTTCGATTCCTGGGTCAGGAAGATCCTCTGGAGAAGGAAATAGCAACCCAGTCCAGTATTCTTGCCTGGAGAATCCCATGGACAGAAGAGTGTGGCAGGCTACAGTCCATGGGGGCACAAGAGTTGGACACAACTTAGCAACTGAATCACAGGCAGTTCAACACACTTTGTCAAATTTTCTGTCTTTTTACTTTGAAATGATATTTACTGTAAGAGTTTGGAATGAAAGTTATTGTTGAAAATAATTCAGATGACGCTGGACCATTGCTGATGAATTTTATTAAATAAACAGATCTTATCTATAATCTTCTAGTTTTTAAGCTGTTCTTTTTATTGTAAAATAAATTATAGATACAGGAAACTATATAAAACCAATATATACTTCGGTGCATTAAGATGATATATGCTTTTTTGTTGAAGTATGTTTGATTTATAGTTTTAGTTTTCGGTCTGCAACATGGTGATTCAATATTTTTATACAGTATGCTCCATTTAAAATTATTATAACATGTTTCTGTGTGCTATACAATATTTCATCATTGCTCATGTATTTAATACACAGTGGTTTGTATCTCTTAATCTCCTATCCCTGTCTTGCTTCTTTCCCCTTTAGTTTGTTCTCTTCATCTGTGAGTTTGTTTCTGTTCTGTTATATTCATTCGTTTGTTTTATTTTTTAGATTCCATGTATATCCAGTGTTTGTCTTATTTCACTAAGTGTTAAATAGGCCCATCGATGATGTTGCAAATGGCAGAATTTCTTTTTTTATGGCTGAGTAATATTCTGTATCTTTATGCATTCATCTGTTGATAAACACTTAGCTTGCTTCCATATCTTTTCAATTATAAATAATGCTGGTGCATATATCTTTTCAAATTAGTCTGGGTTTTTTTTTTTTTTGGATATATACCCAGGTCTAGAATTGCTGGGTCACATGGTACTTCTATTTTTAGTTTTTTGAGGACCCTTCATACTGTTTTCCGTAGTTAACTGCACCAGTTCACGTTCTGACTAGCAGTGTGCTCGGGTTCCCTTTTTCCCACATCCTTGCCAGTGTTTTGCTATTTGTAGAATTTTGGTAATGGCCGTTCTAACAGATGTGAGGCGTTATCTCATTGTAGTTTTGATTTGCATTTGTCTGACTTTTTTTTTTTGGTAAGAAAACATTTCTGAAGCCTTTATTTACAAAAGCTTTAAAAACAAATAATCTCCCTGTTTTGCAAATGTTTTGTTTAAAAAGGACCACCTAGGTATAGCATTGAAATACCATGCATAAAGAATGTACAAGGGAAACCAATGTGGCTAACATTTGGAGATTTGCTAATATTCCCGATTAAAGTGCAGATGACACACTTCATAACTTGTAGTCTGTCATTTCAGGACAGTTAATGATTACCAAAATGCCTTCCTACACATGCTCTGGTCTGGTCATATATTCTCCATGGCTAAGTATTTCACAGTCTCTTTTGTCAATATATATAAAATAGATTGCAAAGATATACACGCACAAAAAATAAGCATTACACTCCTCAGGTAGTTTTATTAGTTATACTGTATATTGCTAATAAATATATATATTTTTGTATTATGTTGTTTAGCACCAAATTTCTCCGTTATTTATCTTTGTAGCAATTATGAAAGCTCAACTTTTTTGTCTTCTAATTCAGTTTGGTATGAAATATACATAAAGACTTGGCACTCTTTGGATTTGAATGAAATTGATTTGTGGAATCAAGAAATCAAGAGCATCATAAGTATGGCTATAAAATATTTTAAAATAAGGGTAAACAGTGATGGAATAAAAAGAGGCAGATAAGGAAAATGTGTTATCATAAAATAACTGTAACTTCAACATCTTGGCTACCAGTTTCCTGGCAGACATTAAGCATCCAGTCACAAAGGATTTTTCCTGAAGGGTATAAAGCTGGTTGAGCATTAGTGATGTTGAGCATCTTTTTATGCGCATGTTAGCCATCTCCAAATCTTCTCTGGAGAAATGTCTACTCAGACCTCCTGCCCATTTTTTAATCTTTTTTTTTAATGTTGATAGATGATACATTGTTGTAAGTACCACACAGCTCAATACACAGAAGTCTGTCAACTATCCCAGAAGCACCTCCATGTGCCCTGACTCAATCATAGCCCCATCCCTTCTTTTAAGTAACTCTTTTCCTCTGAGTTGGGCTTCCCTTGTGGCTCAGCTGGTAAAGAATCCACCTGCAGTGCAGGAGACCTAGGTTGGGAAGATCCCCTGGAGAAGGGAAAGGCTACGTACTCCAGTATTCTGGCCTGGAGAATTCAATGGACAGTATAGTCAGTGAGGTTGCAAAGAGTCTGACATGACTGAGTGACTTTCACATTCACTTTCCTCTAAGTTACTCTTACAGAGATCAGCTCCTTTCGTTTATGATACTCTCACTCAATTATGTCTCCCTAGATACTGTTGTTTAATCTTGACCATTTAAAAAAAGAATTACTGTTTCTTATTTTTAAATATTATAAAGTAATTAATTAACATTTAAATATTTAAATTATTGAAATATTTTTAGTAAAAATAAACAGTAAGTCTTTTTCAAATGTTCCAGATACTGTTGTTTAATCTTGACCATTTAAAAAAAATTACTGTTTCTTTAAATCTATTTCAATCTACAGGTTTATATGCTATACCTTTCTTAAAATGTATCTGTTTGATCTGTTTTTCATAGTCTGGATTTGACTAATTGCATACATCATGGTACAGTTCAACATATTCCTCGTCTTTTTTAATTTCCTCCAATTGGCAGCTGGATTCAGAGGCTTTCTTAGGCTTGGTTTGATCCCTCTGTCATGCATGGTGAGTTATTTCCTTAGGAGTCACCTCGTGTCTAATTTCCTTCCTTTTATGATGTTAGCAGCTGTTGATATTCAGGTCTCCGTCTGTTAATTTATTGAAATTAAAATGTTAGCATTCTAATTCTCTCGTTTCTTTTTCATTTACTAACATAATTTTATAAAGGAATACTTTCCCTTATTTGCTGTTTGATTCCTTAGTGTTCTGGTTCATTTAGAAAGGTAGTAATGGTGTATTATTCCAGCATATACTGGTTTAGCTATAAGGACCATATTTGAAAGCCAAAACCCTAAACTGTGAGTGGTAATTAAATAATTGCAATTAAATATTTTTAATTAGAGGAATAAAAGTCTATCCCCTGGAGTTTGCTCAAACTCATGTCCATGGAGTCATTGATGCCATCCAGTCGTCTCGTCCTGTGTTGCCCACTTCTCCTCCTGCCTTCAATCTTGCCCACCATCAGAGTCTTTTCCAATGAGTCAGCTCTTCACATCAGGGGGCCAGAGTATTGGAGATTCAGCGTCCCTCCTCCCAGTGAATGTTCAGGGTTATAGAGAGCAATACGTTGTTGTTGAGTTGCTAAGTTGTGTCCGACTTTTGTGACCCCATGAACTGTAGCCCACCAGGTTCCCCTGTCCACGAAATTTCCCAGGCAAGAATACTGGAATGGGTTGCTGTTTCTTTCTCCAGGAAATCTTCCTGACCCAGGGATCCAACCCAAGTCTCCTGTATTGACAGGCAGGTTCTTTACTGCTGGATCACCAGGGAAGCCCATAGATAACAATATGGACAGATTTAAGTACATAATGCTCAGCTGAAAAAGCAGACAGAAACAAACCCCCCAAAGAGATGCAAGTTATACAAGAGTATAAACTATATTATGTAATTTATATAGATTTCAGAAACAGGCAGAATTCATCAATGGTGTTAAAAGTCATAGTTACTCTTGTGGGTGAAGATAGATTTAAGTAGATAATGGATTCCCAAGAGGGATTTCTAGGGTGTTAGAATGTTCTTTTTTAGAAATTAATTTTAGCTTTATTGAGGTCTGAAAAAAAGTGAAAGTGTTAGTCACTTGTGTCTGACTCCTTGCGACCCCATGGACTATAGCCCACCAGGCCTCTCTGTTCATGGGGTTCTCCAGGCAAGAATACTAGACTGGGTAGCCATTCCCTTATCCAGGGCATCTTCTTGACCAAGGGGTTGAACCGGGTCTCCTGTATTGCAGGCAGATTCTTTACCGTCTGAGTCGCCAGGGAAGCTACGGTTGACATCTAAAATTGTAAGATATTTAAACTGTGTATAGTGGTGATTTTATATATTAATATATATTCCTTATGAATGAATTTCCCCATATAGGTAATTAACACATCCAAGGCGTTCCTGGTGGCTCAGTGGTAGATAATCTGCCTACCGGTGCAAGAGACATGGGTCTGATGGCTGGGTAGGGAAGATCCCCTGGAGAAGGAAATGGCAACTCTTTCAGCATTCTTGCCTGGGAGAGCCCATGGACAGAGGAGTCTGGTGAGCTGTAGTCCATTCGGTTGCAGAAGAGTAGGACATGACTTAGAGACTAAACAACAACCGTGCCTCACCTCACTTATTTCTCTCTTTTTCCCATGAGAACGTTTAAGTTCTGCTCCATTAGCAAATTCCAGTTCTCTAATACAGTGTTGTCTACTGTAGTCATCCTGGTTTACATTGAATCCTCAGACATCATTAATCTTACAGCTGAAAGCTTCTTTCTTCTTACCAACCTGTTTCTGTGAGTTTGGCTTTTTTTGTTTAAGATTCCATGATTTTATCCATTCATCCATTAGTGGACGCTTAGGTTGATTCCCCATCTTAGCTTTGGTGAATAATGCACATAAGATGCAGATATCTCTTCAGTATCCTGTTTTCATTTCCTTTGG
This sequence comes from Capricornis sumatraensis, assembly GCF_032405125.1. NCBI lineage: Eukaryota > Metazoa > Chordata > Mammalia > Artiodactyla > Bovidae > Capricornis > Capricornis sumatraensis. Next base: position 12,609,908 of record NC_091085.1, read on the forward strand.
ATATGTACCCGGAAGTGGGATTTCTAGAGCATATGCTGCTGTTCTCCACAGGAGCTGTACCAGTTTGCATTCCCACCAGTAGTGTACAATAGATCTGTTCTGCCCACCCCACCCCACCGCCCCAAAGTCTCCTCTTGTAACCTTTGAACTGCTTTGGTTTTGAAGATACTCACTCTAACCTTATATTTGTATACCCAAATGGAGTTAAGAATTGAATTGCATATCTCTAAGAAAAACACTGCTAATCTTCTTCTATGTCATACCTAATTCATGATGAAGTAACCTATTTTGACGTGTTCTAACTAAAAGTTGATAACAGAAGGTTATTTATTAGCTAATAAGAATAACATATTAAGTACTCACTATGTGTCAGGCACATCTTAAAACATTTTACATGCATTATCTCTCTAATCCTCAAAATAACTCTGTGAGGTAGAGATGTCATTTTAAATTCCCTCTTGCAGATGAGATCACTGAGATTAAAGGCCCTGGGTGATATGTCCAAGTTTACATAGCTTAATAGTGGTAGAAGTAAATTTGTATTGTCATCTACTGCTGAACATGGGCTCCTAACCACTGGGTTTTATGACCTCAGTTTTATGCAGCTGTTTTCACTGTCGATTTGGCTTTGACCAAATGGACCACTGACCCACTCACTGTTCCTGTTCCTAATTGGAAGAAATATGAGAAAGGAGAATCAGTTCAGTTCACTTCAGTCGCGTCCGACTCTTTGTGACCCCATGAATCACAGGACGGCAGGCCTCCCTGTCCATCACCAACTCCTGGAGTTCACTCAGACTCACATCCATCGAGTCCGTGGTGCCATCCAGCCATCTCATCCTCTGTCGTCTCCTTCTCCTCCTGCCTCCAATCCCTCTCAGCATCAGAGTCTTTTCCAATGAGTCAACTCTTCACATGAGGTGGCCAAAGTACTGGAGTTTCAGCTTTAGCATCATTCCTTCCAAAGAAATCCCAGGGCTGATCTCCTTCAGAATGGACTGGTTGGATCTCCTCGCAGTCCAAGGGACTCTCAAGAGTCTTCTCCAACACCACAGTTCAAAAGCATCAGTTCTTCAGTGCTCAGCTTTCTTCACAGTCCAACTCTCACATCCATACATGACCACAGGAAAAACCATAGCCTTGACTGGACGGACCTTTGTTGGCAAAGTAATGTCTCTGCTTTTGAATACACTATCTAGGTTGGTCATAACTTTTCTTCCAAGGAGTAAGCGTCTTTTAATCTCATGGCTGCAGTCACTATCTGCAGTGATTTTAGGTAGGTTTATTCCTAGATATTTTATTCTTTTTGTTGTAGTGGTAAATGGGGTTGTTTCCTTACTTTCTCTTTCTGATTTTTTGTTGTTAGTGTATAAGAATGCAAGTTCTTATTTCTGTGTATTGATTTTGTATTGTGCAACTTTGCTAAATTCATTGATTTGCCCTAGTAATCTTCTGATAGAATCTTTAGGGTTTTCCATGTATAGTATCACGTCATCTGCAAAGAGTTTTACTTCTTTTTTCCAATCTGGATTCCTTTTATTTCGTTTTCTTCTCTGAGTGTTGTAGTTAGGACTTATAAAACTACAATAAGAGTAGTTTATTATGTTGAATAATAGTGGAGAGAGTGGGCACCCTTGTCTTGTTCCTGTTCTTAGAGGGAATGCTTTCAGTTTTTCACCATTGAGAATAATGTGTGCTGTGGGTTTATCATATATGGCCTTTATTATGTTGAGGTAGGTTCCTTCTATGCCCATCTTTTGAAGAGTTTTTATCATAAATGGATGCTGAATTTTGTCGACAGCTTTTCTACATCTGTTGAAATGATCATATGGCTTTTATCTTTCAGTTGTTAATATGGTGTATCATATTGATTGATTTGCATGTATTGAAGAATCTTTGCATACCTGAGATAAACCCAAGTTGATCTTTTTAGTGTTGTTGAATTGTTTGTTAAGGATTTCTGTATCTATTTTCATCAGTGGTACTGGCCTATAATTTTCTTTTTTTGTGAAGTCTATCTGGTTTTGATATTGGGGTGATGGTGACCGTGTAGAATGAGATTGGAAGTGTTTCTTCCTCTGAAATTTTTTGGAAGAGTTTGAGAAAGATAGGCATTAGCTCTTTTCTAAATGTTTGGTGAAATTCACCTGTGAAGCCAGCTGGTACTGACCTTTTGCTTTTTGAGAGATTGTTTAAATCACAGTTTTTGTTTCAGTGCTTGTGATTGGTTTCTTCATAGTTACTGTTTCTTCCTGGTTCAGGTGGAATTTTTCTAAGAATATGTCCGTTTCTTCCAGGTTGTTCATTTTATTGGCATGTAGTTGCTCATAATAGTTTCTTATGCTGCTGCTGCTAAGTCGCTTCAGTCGTGTCCGACTCTGTATGACCCCATAGACGGCAGCCCACCAGGCTCCTCCGTCCCTGGGATTCTCCAGGCAAGAACACTGGAGTGGGTTGCCATGTCCTCCTCCAATGCATGAAAGTGAAGAGTGAAGGTGAAGTCGCTCAGTCGTGTCCGACTCCCAGCGACCTCGTGGTCTGCAGCCTATCAGGCTCCTCCACCCATGGGATTTTCCAGACAAGAATGCTGGAGTGGGTCACCATTGCCTTCTCTGATCCTTTGTATTTCTGCACTGTCTGTTACAGCCTCTCCTGTTTCATTTCTAACATTGTTGATTTGATTCTTCTCTTTTTCTTGTTTCTTGATGAGTCTGGTTTGTCAATTTGGTTTATCTTCTCAAAGAACCAGCTTTTAGTTTTATTAATCTTTACTATTATTTCCTTCATTTCTTTTTCTTTATTTCTGCTCTGATGTTTATGATGTCTTTCCTTCTGCTAACTTTGGGGTTTAAACCTGTGAAATGCTTCACAAAGCTGCGTGTCGTCCTTGCGCTGGGGCCATGCTAATCTTCTCTGTCTTGCTCCGGTTTCAGTACACGTGCTGCTGACGTGAGCACAGCAGGGACTGTTGCATTGAAGAGATAGTTGTAATGGCGTTGTGTTACAGTCTCTTGTGTCCTTTTTCTTGGTGCTTCAGGATTTTTATTATGTTGGAGGTTGGTCTAGCGGGATGAACATAAACCTTGGCTCAGACATATCTGAATTTCTATCATGTTACTAAATCTTACTGACTGTAAATATTCAGGCAGATGACCTTAATCCAAGGTTGTTTCCTGTTTTATAAAATGGGAATAATGATGTCAGGATTGTAGATTAAGTGAATGTGTTGTACATAGCATAGTGTTAGCTCCTGGTAGACACTCTGGGAATGTTTGCTGATGACATGAATGTAGTGGAAGTATCTTTACTGATTTGAATATTTAAAAAAACAACAAAACAGGCTTCTTAGAAACCTGTAAAATCCCCTACTAATATTTTATTTTTTATGTCTGGAGTAATTGAATTGCTGGAGTAGAAAAACAAAGACATATTTTATGGCTTTCAATTAATTATTACTGTTCTTTTGACTTAACCCTCTATTTTTATCTAGGGGAGAGGAATAACTTCAGTATGAAGGATTCCTATCCAGGAACTTGGAAGTTCTAAGAAATACTCCTTCAAATAAATCTGAAAATCAGTAGTTCTGGAGAGCAGTGATAACCACTGTTACTGACTTCCCAGTTATTTGAATGGCTGAGTTTAGTGGTAAAATCCTTATTCCGTCGTCATTGTGATAAGGAATTCAAGTTGTGACTAACCCACAAGGCTGCCTCTTAGTTTTAGACTGAGTGTATAACACAGCATTGTTTGTACTGAAATTGAGGGTGTTTGGAAGTTTGAGAATGTTGTACAACTACTGCCTTGTTAGGTTTGCCCAGAAATGCTGTTCTATAACCTGAAAAATGTAAAAAATTTCTTGTCTGAAAAATTACAGGTCATTACGTAAGGATCTAGTTTACTGATTTAATCATTATTACAGTGTTGCTTTATTTTCATGTACACAGAAAAGGTCTTTGTAAGAAAATCATACTTCTTACTATTTAAAAAATAATAGCCTAGTCATTACTAGAAAAGAAAGAATAGTTTTGAATGAATTATAATTGTTTCTTCTTGAATTTATGATTGGGTTTCTTCTTGTAATTATAATTGGGCTTCCCAGGTGGCCTACCTGGTAAAGAATCCACTGCAATGTGGGAGACCTGGATTCAATCCCTGGGTTGGGAAGATCCCCTGGAGAATGGAAAGGCTACCCACTGTGGCCTGGAGAATTCCATGGGCTGTATAGTCCATGGGGTCACAAAGAATTGGACACAACTGAGTGACTTTTACTTTCACTATCGTTTCTTGGTATTAGTAGTGATGATGGTTTTTGCTCCTTTTTTTTTTTTTTTTAAATTTTTTGCTTTTTCAGTCACTATAGACGTTGGTGAACAGTGATGCAACCAGGCTAGAATGAAGTTTATTTTACCTGGTTTCAACTATAATTATGTAACTTTTAGAAGTTTATTTACTTATTTTTAATCCACATGTCTTACAGAGGTCTAGCTAGAGCAGAGTTCGTCTCATCTTTTATAAACTATCTTTCTAACTCTGTTTTTAGGTGCATGGTTTATGTCTTTGGCCAGCACTGTATCCCCAGTGCCTGGCACATGTTAGAGTTTAAATCCTGTGTTTTTTCAGTTCAAATACACATTTTCTGAAGACACCTTGTGTGCAGTGCAGTCAGGCAGTATCTTTCCCGATTGTGTCCACTTAGCCTTCCTGCCAGGAATTTGAAGAGGAAGATGGAGTGATTATTTCTGAGAGTCTACCTGTGAAAAGTGTTTCTCTGGCAAATTTATCTAAATGAGGTCATTGTTTTGCCTGAGAGCAAGAAAAGAAATCCAGGCAAGAGTTTCCTGGGTTCTAATCGCATAGATACTGACTGGAACTTCCCAGGGACCCAGGCATGAGGAGATCAAGGGACAGCAGATGAGAGCAAGATCCCTAAATTTATAAAAAAGCAAATAACAAGATGACGTTCTTTACCACGTGTGGTTTACTACAGTTGCCATGCTAAAAGTATGCTCGCCAAGATGGGAACCCTGTTTAAAAAACAGACTCACTGGTTTTCTATAGACAATCCATTTTCTATATTATAGTGGTATGCTTTTTCTGAAGTTTAAAACCTTGTAAAAACGATAGTGAGGCAGAGTAGAGGCCAAAGTTAAAAGATCTGAGTTAGTACTTGCTCATTGTGATGGTGTTGAGACCTTTCTTAAAGATGCTGTTATTTTTGAAATTTAGCAAATTAGGGTTAGGGTTAGGGTTAGGGGCTTTCTTTGATCCTGTGATCACTAGCTCTCTAGGTAGTGGCTTCAGATATTGTTTCCTCTAGTGTGGCTGCTTATGTGGCCATATTGTATTCTTCATTACAAATTCTCTCTACTTGCTACAGGATGTTTCAGGATTTGTTGCTTTGTTTTCAACTATGGGCCCAGAGCAAAGACCTAAGCCTTCTTCAGCCTGTAACAGTCTGACATTGGGAGTCAAGGAAGGCAGAGAAGTTTTTGCATTGTCTTCAGTTAATTGTACATTTTTAATTGAGGTGCTTTTATCTAAAGTGAAATGTACAGACGAGTTTTGACAAATGTGTATACTTATGTATATGTAACCATAACCAATACCTCTATTGATACATAGAATATTTCTGTCACTCCCCAAATTTCCCTCATGCTCATTCCATTCAGTCCACACTTAGGCAGCTATTGTTATGATTATTATCACTGTAGGTTAGTTCTGTGTATTTGTAAATGTCATATAAGTAGAAGTACATAGTCTTGCTTTTTTTATGTTTGACATCTTTCATCCAGCATACTGTTTTTTTCATTCGTGTTGTGGCATGTGTCAGAGTGCATTCTTTCTTGTCTCTGTGTACTATTCCATTATACAAATGCAATTCAGTATATCCATTCTTCTGTTGGTGAATATTTGAGTTGTCTTCAGTTTTGGCTATTCTGAATAAAGCTGCTATAATACAAGCATTCTTATACCGACCTTTCTGGTAGATGTCTCTCTTGGTTAAGTCTCTAGGAGTGTATGTGCTAGCCCAAAGAGCATGTGTTTTTAAAAGAAACCACCAAGGGGTTTTCTCCGGTTGTGAGACCGTTTTATAAATCCAGGAGTCAAGTACAAGAGTTTCAGTTGTTCCCTGTTTCCCCAACATTTGGTGGTGGTTGGTTGCTTTTAATTTTAGTAATTCTTGTGAATGAGAAGTTGTTTTTGCATGTGATTTAATTTGCATTTCCTTGATGGCTGATGTTATTGAGTACATTTTCATATGTTTATCAACTGTCTAATAGTCAACTATTAGAGGGTAAATAGTCAACTATTTGTGTTTTACCCATTTTTTCCACTCTTTTAATACTTGAATGGTGAACAGCTGAATTACAACATTGACTGAATTCTGTGGTCATTTATCTTTCTAACCCAGATTTCAGCTTTCATATCCAGACCTGACACCCTTCTTGCTCCAAGCAGTGATGATAGCCACTCTACCTAAAAGACTTGTGAACGTGAAGTGCAAGTCACTCAGTCGTGTCCAGTTCTTTGCAACCCCATGGACTATACTGTCCATGAAATTCTCTAAGGCAGAATAGTGGAGTGGGTAGCCATTCCCTTCTCCAGGGGATCTTCCCAACCCAGAGATGAAACCCAGGTTTCTCGTATCATAGGTGGATTCTTTACCAACTGAGCCCCAAGGAAGCACCAAAAGACTTGTAGGAGATCCTCTGCACAGTCGTAGAGTTTTTTCAGTAGACTTCAGTCTTAAACTATCACAAAGAAATAGAAATATCTACTAACAACTTTAGATGGACACTAACAGTTTTATGTTTTTAAAATCTGTAATCACCAAGCTTTTTAGTTTATAGTCTGTGAGGAAAGTTATTGAATATAAAGGCAGACCAGTGTGTATTGAAGCTGGATGGAAGTGAGACCAGATTAGGTGTGTCTTATGTACTGTGCTTAGGAGTTTAGATTTATCCTCCAGAACAATAGTTTTCAGAAGTTTTGCAGAGTCACCCGAGGGTTGCTAGTTCTCTCTGTGTACAGTGTTTCTCTTCTCCCCTGCTCTCTCTTCACCTGTTTAATGCTTTTCTCTCATTTGAACAAAGGGCTCGGCGTGTAAAAAGCTTAGAAACTGATGCCAAGTTGTTGACATTTCCTGTTCTGGCAGCAGTATAGAGGGCAAGAAGCAGATAGCATGTGCTTATTAAGCAGTACTAGAAAGGTGGGATTGAGTGTAAGGCTGTTGAAGAGGTGGACTCAGGTAGACTTAGGGATGAAGTAAGTGGGTGACGGAGATGTGGGGACAGGCAAGGGTAGTTTGTAACAGATGATAGGAAGCAGGATAATATCCTTTTTCCCCTTATTTAACATTCAGAAAAGTTCCAAGTACAGTACTAAGAATTTATTTTGCCCCAGAACCTTTTGATAAGTCGTCAAAATGCTGTACTGTCACCCTCAAACACTTGAGTGTGCTTTTCTTATAAACAGGGACATTCTTCTGAATAATCACAATATAACCATTAAAATCAGGATATTGGTATATTAGACTGTCTGTTCCTTAGACCCCGTTTGAGTTGCACCAGTTGTTCAAATATTGCATTCAATATCGTGTGTTGCATTTATTATCATGTATCCAGAGCAGTCCTTTGATCTGTCCCCCCCCCCCCCCCCCCCGCCCATCCCTTTAACTCTTGAAGATTGCAGGCCATTTTGAACTAGGACCCTTAATTTGAGTTTGTTTCCTGTTTCCTCATTTGTGGATTCAGTTCAAGGACTTGTTGACAGGAATATCACAGGAGTGATGCTGTGTTGCTCTCATTGCTTCCTATTAAGTAAGTGTAATTTCAGTTTGTCCTAATACTGATATTCACTTCCCGCCTGCCTCAGTATTCTTACACTGGGGAAACACTTAAAATTTATTTTATCAATGACTCGTGGTAGCTTGAACAGTTAGGATGTAGGTACAGTGATTCACTGATCATTGTCAGTGCTCTTTGGAGTATAGAATGCTTTCCCCTCACTGTGAACATGTTTATATTTGGCAAATTTATTAGCCTCTTCTTTTTGTGTAGTTTCCTCCTTCCCACAAAGGATGTCAGCTCCAGTTCAAGTTAATTGAGCAGACAGAGGAAATTCGTTGTTTCTTTTTTTTTAAACTTTACCTTCTTAACCTTGTCCAAATAGGCTTTATCACAGATTTTTGCTATTTGAAATCCACATGAAATACCGTACATGTAAGAGCATTCCTCCTTTCTGCCCCAGTATTCAGGACTAAACATTTTAGCCAACTTTTCTTGGGGGAAAAATACAACACCCTGGTAATTAAGCTTCGCTTGCTTTAAATTAATCTATTTTAGGGAATTCCGCTGTGGTCCAGTGGTTAGGACTTGTTGCTTTCACTGTTGAGGGCCTGGGTTCAATCCCTGGTCAGAGAATGAAAATCCAAGCCACACAGTGTGGCCAAAAAATGAAAAAAGAGAGAGATTAATCTCTTATCATTCCATGAATTTTGCGAACTCATAAGAAACATAATACATTTCATGTAACTAGCTTAAAGCAAAATGGGACTTAATTTTTCTTAATGTAGACTCAGCAGATTTAATTTAAATAAAGCTTGTAAATTAATTTTAACAACATGAGAATTTATTGACAGTGCTGAATAGTAAAGCAACCAAAGCCATAAGCCAAAGTAATATGAATGAAAATATTGTCTAGACACAATTTTATATAAAACTTTGAAAAAGCATTTGCTTATTCAGTAACATGGTCAAGTTCAAATATAGGCCAAATAGTTAGAAAATTACTTCTTTTATAGGCTCATATGTGCTGAAAGTATTGTTTTTGAATCTTAAAAATTATATTTACCTCTTTATTGTAAATTTACCTTTTTAATGTAAAAATTGTATTTATCGCATGTGCTTGTTTTTTGCTTTAGAAATACCATTCAGGGTCAAACATGAGATAAGCAAGCACATACAAATTTTTCTTTCAGCTGAAATGAGAGCATTTTTTTAGCTTACTATTTTAAATGTTCACTGAATAAATAAAAGATTGTTCAAATGTATGAGAAGTTGAAACTGCAGCATAATGTTCATTGTTTCCTATGAATAGCAGGATATTCTTTTCTTCGCAGAAATCCAGAACTTTTCTGGGCAGATCAGTAAAACTCATCTTGAATGTATTAGACTGCTGCTTCTTACTTTTTGTTTTTTCCAAGTCAGCTTCTCGCAATCAGATGATTCAGGAAAAGAGAACCTGTTCATTGATATACTTGTTTTGAAATGGAAAGAAAATGAGTTCAGTGTGTTCTGCAGCTTCCCCAGGTGGTTTCTCATGAGGCTTGAGACTTGCTGGTGTCTTCTTCACTGGAGCTCTAGCAGCAGTGGAAACATTTCAAGTTTTCTTTTTTGTAACACAGTGTTTTCCAGAAGTGCATTTTCCTTTTAAATCCAAAATCCTTGTCCCTTGAAGTGAGAACCGCGAGAGACTGAAGAGCGCGGAGTCTGCAGCCACTCTGCATCTTCAGAGTGTTACTAGAAAACAAGCCCTGCTCTTCTGTTGTCTTCAAAGGACCCTTTCAGCTCACATACCCTGTTAAGAACTTCTCCTTAGCTAAGCCACTGGACTTCTTTACATAGCAGACGATATTCTTTAAATATTCTAGAGTAAAATGGCCTTTGTTTCATGAAGATGACCATTTTGTGGTGTCTTCCAGAACATTTTTATATCATCCCAAGTGTTTTTGACAACAGTACATGAATACCTTCTGTGTCAGGTCAGGTCCCCAGAGAAACAGATGTGCAGGGAGTCCCATCCAGACAGAGCTAGCTGTTGGGGCATTCCTGTCACGCTCCATCGTTTGTTTGCTGGGGAAGCCTAGAGGAAGCATGGCAGGTATTACTGTGCGAGTGGATTCCAGGATGAGGTAGCTGAGGGCTGTGGAGCAGCTCTGCTCCCACAGCAGATTCTGTTGAAGGGGCCCCACACCCTGCATATCCCTGTGAGCTCCGACACCATCCTGCCTTCTCCACTGTATGGGTCCCTCCTCACCCTTCTTGGTCAGGCTCTTTCCTCCCACCATCCCCCACACATACCTGACTCCACTTTAGGGCTTTAGAATTGAATTGCTCAGGGGGGAGGATAGTAGAAGGAAGTTGAAAAGGGCGAGGCATTCAGATTTTCTAAACCTGCAACTGACTAGAATACGGTTCCATTCACCGAGAGAAAATAGGAGAGGATCTAAGAATTCTGAGAGTGTACAGGAATTTGGGTTTTAAAATAATGAATATGGGGCAGCTGTGGGATATCTTGATATAGCTAGTGGACTCAGTGGAGGAGCTTGGCTGGAGAGAGTGGAGTTGGTTGTCGTTAACTTCTGTGTGATACTTAAAACCCAAGGTTGCAAGGAAATTTCAGAGCTGGCAGTGGAGAACAAAGGTGCTGCCTGTGGAACAATACCAAGGAAAGGATGATCTCAAGGGAAACTAAGAGGCATGAGAGTTGTAGAGAGGGGAGTCATTGACAATCATGTAAAAAGCTACAAAAATGGTAAAAGACTCAGTGGGATTTGGCAACCAGTTTGAAATTGAGTTTCAGTTTAGTAAACCCAGATTGCAGATGTAGTGGAGTTGAATGGGGATGAGGAATTAAATGTGGCCAAACAAAAATATGTACTGTAAGTTAAATAACATATAAAAAGTAGATATTGTCATGTGAACTGATAGATAGTTATGCGTCCTTTCTAGTAAAGATGTATGTGATTGATGAGGCATGTGAATTTAAAATGTTCAGTTCAGTTCAGTTGCTCAGTCGTGTCCGACTCTTTGCAACCCCCTGAATCGCAGCACGCCAGGCCTCCCTGTCCATCACCAACTCCCGGAGTTCACTCAGACTCACGTCCATTGAGTCCGTGATGCCATCCAGCCATCTCATCCTCGGTCGTCCCTTCTCCTCCTGCCCCCAATCCCTCCCAGCATCAGAGTCTTTTCCAGTGAGTCAACTCTTTGCATGGGGTGGCCAAAGTACTGGAGCCTCAGCTTTAGCATCATTCCTTCCAAAAAAATCCCAGGGTTGATCTCCTTCAGAATGGACTGGTAGAATCTCCTCGCAGTCCAAGGGACTCTCAAGAGTCTTCTCCAACACCACAGTTCAAAAGCATCAATTCTTGGGCGCTCAGCCTTCTTCACAGTCCAACTCTCACATCCATACATGACCACAGGAAAAACCATGGCTTTGACTAGGTAGACCTTAGTTGGCAAAGTAATGTCTCTGCTTTTGAATATACTATCTAGAACCCTGAAACTTAATGAATACTTGCTGCTTATATGAATACTTGTCTGATGTGCCTTGTGTTGTTAATCTTGTGAATCTACAGCACTGAGAATCTGTTCAGCCCATTTTGCAGTCCCTAAAACATTTTCACTTTTAAGCTGCACATATGATTTCCCAGTTGGCTGCACTGTGTGAGATGTGGAACTAGAAATACTTAACAAATTATGTGTTTTTGAAGTATTAATCTTTTTAGTCACACATTTTTTATAGCATATGCTGGAAATAGTGAAAAAATGATAAAGGTAAAAATTATTTTTATGACTTAGAAGATGTTAGTTTATAAAAAATGTTAAGGTTTTAGATTTATATCCTCTCAGTTTCAAGAGTACTGTAAGTGCTTGTTCAGTAGAGATCTCAACTTTAAAACCTGTGTTTTAAATAATTGGTACTTTTTTGTACCTGGCTTGTAAGTCTTCTTTAATGAGGAAAAATTGCTCAGCATATGACTGGCTTTAACAAGATTTAATAACTATTTACTCAGTAAATGTGTTGAGGACCTACTAAGCCAAGCATTTTTGTAGGTCCTGAAAATCCTGGTGAAAAAGGAAAGTCTCTTTCCTTATGTAGCTTAAATTCTGGTGGGAAGAAGCAGATAATATAAGAAGAAATTAATGGACAGACAAATGGGCACTGTATATAACAGACAATATTCCAGTGCTTTGATACAGTACTGTGGAGAAGAAGGAAGCAGCGCAGAGGGGAGCGGGGAGTAATGTGATGCAAGGGAATGAAAACTACTAGCAAAGTGATGCTCAAAACCCTCCAAGCCAGGCTTCAGTGATCTGTGAACTGTGAACTTCCAGATGTTCAAGCTGGATTTAGAAAAGGCAGAAGAACCAGAGATCAAACTGCCAACATCCTTTGGATCATCAAAAAAGCAAGCGAGTTCCAGAAAACATCAGCTTCTGCTTTATTGACTACATCAAAGCCTTTGACTGTGTGGATCACAACAAACTGTGGAAAATTCTTCAAGAGATGAGAATACCAAACTGCCTGACCTGCCTCTTGAGAAATCTATATGCAGGTCAGGAAGCAACAGTTAAAACTGGACATGGAACAACAGACTGGTACCAAATCAGGAAAGGAGTATGTCAAGGTGGTATATTATTACCCTGCTTATTTAACTTCTATGCAGAGTACATCATGAGAAACGCTGGGCTGGATGAAGCACAAGCTGGAACCAAGATTGCCGGGAGAAATATCAATAACCTCAGATACGCAGATGACACCACCCTTGATGGCAAAAAGCGAAGAAGAGCTAAAGAGCTTCCTGATGAAAGTAAAAGAGGAGAGTGAAAAAGTTGGCTTAAAACTCAACATTCAGAAAATGAAGATCATGGCATCCGGTCCCATCACTTCATGGGAAATAGATGGGGAAACAATGTAAACTGTGAGACACTTTATTTTTCTGGTCTGGGTTCCAAAATCACTGCAGATGTTGACTGCAGCCATGAAATTAAAAGATGGTTGCTCCTTGGAAAGAAAGCTGTGACCAACCTAGATAGCATATTAAAAAGCAGAGACATTACTTTGCCAACAAAGGTCTGTCTAGTCAAATCTATGGTTTTTCAGTAGTCATGTATGGATGTGAGAGTTGGACTATAAAAGTTGAGCTCTGAAGAATTGATGCTTTTGAACTGTGGTGTTGGAGAAGACTCTTGAGAGTCCCTTGGACTGCAGGGAGATCCAGCCAGTCCATCCTAAGGGAAATCAGTCTTGAGTGTTCACTGGAAGGACTGATGTTGAAGCTGAAACTCCAATACTTTGGCCACCTGATGCGAAGAGCTGACTCATTGGAAAAGACTCTGATACTGGGAGGGATTGGGGGCAGGAGGAGAAGGGGCCGACAGAGGGTGAGATGGTTGGATGGCATCACTGACTCAATGGAGATGAGTTTGAGTAATGGGAGATCGTGATGGGCAGGGAAGCCTGGCATGCTGCAGTGCATGGAGTTGCAAAGAGTCGGGCACGACTTAGCAACTGAACTGATCTGAAGGAAATGATTATTTCAAATAAGATTATTGGGAAAAGTGCATTTATTAGAGGTTCTTTGAAAAGAGGCCTAAAGAAAATAATAGAAAGAACCGTGCAGATTTGTGAGGGAGAGCATTCAGGCAGAAGCTTTATCCAGTGCAGAGACTCTGAGGTAGCAGCACATTTTCCCCTTTCAGAAAGAGCAAGGACAGAAAGAGTGGAGCAAAGTGAAAAAGAGAATAGCAGAATATGAGCTCAGAGTGATGGGATGGCATACATCATACAGGCAACAATTTTTTAAAAGATAACTTTCATTCTGAGTGAGATGGGAAGCTCTTGGTGGATTTTGAGTAGCAGAGTGATACTGAGTAAGTGGTATTTAGTATATATTCTAGATGCTTACTTTTAGTCAGTTTGAGCATAGTAATTAATAATAATTATTAATTTGTCATATAGAGAGTTCAGAATATGAAGTTGGAGTTTTACTAAGTGGTGTGGTCAGAGAAGAAATCTTGGTGATTAGGGAGGCTTTTTTAGGATTCAGGGACAAACCAAACCTGCTTACAGAAAGTGATTCCAAGCTTTGATGACAAGTACAATTCGGTTGATTTTCCTGCCATCTATGTCTTAAAACTTCTTAAATGACTGTAGATCAATCATAGTGGTTTCTGAAAATGTTAGTATTGCACTGTCCTTTGGAGGCTTTGGCAAATTTCTTAGATCACCCACTGTACGTCAGGTAACCAGTATTCCTTAGTGACCACTGTGATTTCAAAGTTAGTCTTTGCCTGGGAATCTTCTTTGGAGGCTCACAACTCTAATTCCCTCTGAGATAGGCTCTCAGAGCTCATTTTAACAGGTATACTGTGCCTGCTTTAACTCCTTTAGGCAGCCTAATGTAAACAGTTCAAATGGTTATGAATAATCAAACATCTTTTGTGAAACAGTGTTCATAAGAAACTGTTAAAAGTTCATGAGAAACTTTTTTTAAGAAACACTGAAATTACGTCTGAAGTGCTGTTAAGTTAACCAGCTATAATGATTAAAAGTCACCTATATTTTCTAGAACTTGGGGAAAGTCACAGAGTATTTCTCTTTTATCTCAGTAACCTAATTATTGAATTTTTTTGAATAGCAGTTATCATAATCAGTTCCCTGGTGGCTCAGAGGGTAAAGCGTCTGCCTGCAATGCGGGAGACCTGGGTTCGATCCCTGGGTCAGGAATATCCCCTGGAGAAGGAATTGGCACCCCACTCCAGTACTCTTGCCTGGAAAATCCCATGGACAGAGAAGCCTGCTGGGCTACAGTCCATGATCGCAAAGAGTCGGACACGACTGAGCAACTTTACTTCGCTTTCACTTATAATCAGTTCAGTTCAGTTCAGTCGCTCAGTCATGTCTGACTGTTTGCAACCCCATGGACTGAAAAATACCAGGCTTCCTTGTCCATCACCAACTTCTGGAGCTTGCTCAAACGCATGTCCATTGAGTTGGTGATGCCATCCAACCATCTCATCCTCTGTCGTCCCCTTCTCCTCCTGCCTTCAATCTTTCCCAGCATCAGGGTCTTTTCCAGTGAGTCATATCTTTGCATCAGGTGGTCAAAGTATTGGAGCTTCAGCATCAGTCCTTCCAATGAATATTCAGGACTGATCTCCTTCAGAATGGACTGGTTGGATCTCCTTGCAGTCCAAGGGACTCTCAAGAGTCTTCTCCAGCACCACAGTTCAAAAGCATCAATTTTTCAGTGCTCAGCTTTCTTTGTAGTCCAACTCTCACGTCCATATATGACCACTGGAAAAACCGTAGCTTTGACTAGCATCTCTTCGTTTAGATGCCCTTAGTTCAGGCCTCTCTGGACTTTCTTGTCGCCAGGAGAAGCCTGTGCTCCCCATTTGATAGGAGGAGAACTGGTACCCCTGCTCCCTTTTCTGTCTCCAGCCATTATTTTACACAAAGTCTTAATATGGGCTATCTGCTCTTTTGATTCCTATGTGAAAAATTTAGTGATGAATACCTATATTGAGCTTTTAATTTCTTTGATCATTTATCCTTTGTAGTTTACCAGAACCGTAGCAATGAATAAGTAATGCTGTGGCTTCTTCACAGATAGATATCTCAGAATACTATGTGGCTCTTGAATAACAATCAGTGTACTATCTACAGGATTTAGATACAGTACATAAATCCAGCCTCATTATTTGAAGGTTCTTCATTTGTGAATTTGCCTACTCATTAAAATTTATTTGTAGCACCAAAATTCAGTACTTATGGTACTTTCACAGTAATTTGTAGATGTTTGCATGCGTAGAGTGGCAAACTATTTGAGTCACCTTCATGGACTTTCCCCTCTGAAGTTGAACAAGGTGACATTCTGCTTTCTTGTTTCAGCCTTCATATCCTAAACAAGTGTCCATTTCATGGTCTGTTTAGTGAAATATTTTTCACTACAAGCTTGTCGTGCTTGTTACTGGTGATTTTGCTCTTTAAAGTGATCCCTATGCTGCTTTGAGGTGCTGCCAGGTGTTGTGATGTGCCTTATGGAGAGCATGCCTCTTAGATAAGCTTCATTCAGGCTTGAGTGTATAGTCCTGTTGACTGACTTCAGCGTTAATAAATGTATTATCTATTATTAATAAATAGCATGTCTTTAAATAGAAATACACATAGGAAAAGATTATGTATTGATCAGTTGGCAAAAATGTGAGTAGAGGCTTGCAGGAACTCAATCCTGTATTTCTGTTAGAAACACTTGTTTGGTATTTATGACAACTTTATAGAACACAATTACTGTGAATAGTGAAATTTAATTAAGCATAGTGATTTATAGAGACTTTAGGTATAACCATTTCATCATTCCTTCTCTCTGAAGCCATTGCTTTAGATTTGTTTAAATACATGCATAAAGAGTTGTGTTGTAAAATTTAATTTTACCATAGGTTCAGGTTAAAAGTCATCGATTAACATTTCTAAACATTATCCTCTAGAAAATTAGGGGCTTCCCAGGTCGCTCAGTGGTAAAGACTCCACCTGCCAGTGCAGGAGATGCAAGAGATGCACGTTCAATCCCTGGGTTGGGAAGATCCTCTGGAGAAGGTAATGACAGCCCACTCCAGTATTCCTGACTGGAAAATTCCCTGGACAGAGGAGTCTGGCAGACTACAGTCCATGGAGTTGCAAAGAGTTGGACACGACTGAGCCAAACATGCTCTAGAAAATTAATCTGTGCCTGAAACGTATCTATTGAGTGCTCAGTGAGTGTTCTAGCGTAATAAAATCTAGCATTGTAGTGATTCTGGTTTTGGAGAAGAGGTCAGTGCCAGTGTGAGGACTTTGGCATATTTAGTTATGTAGACTGAGGCACAGGAAAGAAAACCCAGTTGAAAGTCACTTTCTGGTTCCTGCTTTGCTCTTTGCTAGCTTGAAGCTAGCAAACTTGAAAAATACTGAATCTCTTTGAACTGTTTCACTTTGTCTGTGAAGGGAGGAGCGTTTTCAATTTAAAATTTCTGTGATTTTCTTTTATCAGTGTTATTCTTGACCTTAAATCATTTCTAGTCTCATCATGCTCAGTTGTCAAAAAATCATGCAATTTAATGTCAAAATATATTAGCCATCAGAGTTTGTTTTATCCACCTCAAGTCCAGTCTCACTGGTTATTGGTAAAAATGTAAGTCATGTATTTGATATATCTTGACATCATATGCTGGTAAGATTCAGAAATAAAAGAACACTCTTGAAGTTTACATAATTTTTTTTTAGAGCATAGGATTCTGTTTGTTGGTGGTTGTGTTACATATGATACAAGTGTCCTAAATCATACAGAAGTTTTCTCTAAAAAAGTTTAAAATTAGGATTTTGAAAAGCAAAAATGTACTTTTATTAATACCCCATTTATGAACATTTCCTGTATGGCAGTTTTCAAGTTTTAGATTATGGGTGCTTAAGTTTTTTGTTTTTTTTTTTTAAATAAACTATTTTAACTATCTTTAAAATCTTTTCCCCTTAAAAGTATTTAATAGTCGATTCTGATTTCCTATTAATTATTGGATGTTTATTATTTTAATTTGGTCATTGGCTTATTTAATAGATTATTATTAGAATGAATTTCCTAAAATACTGTTTTTTTAAATTAATACCAACAGAAAGTGAAATTTTTTCTCTTAATTTTTATATATTTATTACTGTTTTCCACTCTCAAAATGAGTCAGAAAAATCCAATCCAATAAAATATGCATAAAAATTTTAATGTAAATCTATCAATTGAATATTTTCAGCCTCTTCAGATATTCTAGAATTCCTGTAATTTGACTTTCCACTTTGTTATTACATATTTTTTATTGAGTATGCTTTAAATCTGATTCTTCCACTTGGATTTACCATTATTGACCATGTCTATCTATAAGAATCTATATTACTTTGAAATCTGTTTACATGCCTCACTGTAAATATGTCAGTTATTTTTACTGGCTTAACACATTTCTTCTCTTTTCTCAATATAACACTCAAGTTATACAACGATAGTCATTTATGTTGTTATTGTTCATAATTGAGAAGTGTTCCTTGTTGACCAATACTATTTTAGAAATGCCAGTTATAAACTTTCTCTTTGTTGATGGATCAGCTGCTTACCCTTAGTCTCCTCTCTTCTTTACACACATTCTTTATGATTTGTTTTATGACCTTTGTTCTCTCTCTCTTTTTTTATTTTGGTAAGTTGTTCTTAATATGTCATTTAACCTGTTTCAATCTTGTGAAAATATGCCTGTCAGGTTGGGTACACAAAGAGCAACTTTTTTGGAGCTTGCATTATACCAGGCAGTGTCGCTTACTTAATGCTGTTCTGTGCATCAGTATCCAAGTAAAAAATGTTCTTTTTAGTGTTAGAAGAGCTAAACTTTAGACACAGTTACTAAAGCAAGGTTTTGATTCTAGCTTTGAAGAAAACCTGTGTATAGCAGATTTCCTGTTATATACATAGAGGTACTGCACGCGTGCGTGCATGTGTATACGTGTGTGTATTTTTCATTTATGTAGGTCACTGTTTTTCAATATGGTATTTTTAACCTGACTTCCTTCCAACTGTTCCCACATTAAGAAATTTGGTGAAAGAGATAAATTTAAAGTATTTATTTAATACTATTTTGCTTTTCCACCTATCACCATGAATATAGTATCCTTTTTAAAAATTATCCCTTTTTCTAACTTTTGTACTCTTTCTCATCATCCCATTTTAATTACTAAGGATATAATTTCACTATTTCTTCTGTATCTTGATTACATGATCAACTTCTTTTGTTCTGTGCTGGATCATTCTTGTCAGTGTATAGATATTCTGCTAGTTCTCTAGTCTTAAAGAATAAAAGAATCTTCTCTTGACACCACTTTCCCTACCCATTTCCACTCCCTTTCTTTTGTTCCCTTTTGCATCAGACTCCAACCTTGTCCGTGCCCACCACCCCTATTCTCTTTTCCCAGTCTCTTAATTCTACTTTTCTCGGTATCAGACCTCAGCTAATAGAAACTGCGTCTACAGCAGTGACTTGCATGTCACTGAATGCAGTGGTCAGTTCTTTGCCGTCATCCTGCTTCATCCATCAGCCATACTTGTCATCGTTTACTTCCTCCTGCTGGGTAAGCTTCCCTAACTTGGCTTCACCAGCACCGCTCTTTCTTGGTTTTCCTGCTTAGCCATCTTTGCTGGCTACTCCTCTTCTTTTAGGATGATGGAGTGTCTCAGGGGTCCATCTTTAAAACTCTTTCTATATTTGAACTTCTAGTGTAATTAGAATTTTTCCCCCAACTGTAGCTTGTTTCTTAGAAATGGTTGATTATAGAAAAGAAAATGAAATGCCACTGTTTTAAAACTATCTTTTTGACTTTCTTGACCTCATCTTAAAGCTCGCAGTGAGACCTGTGACCCTTTCAGGGAGTGACCATCTATTGGCAAGGATTGGGAAAGTGGATAAGGCTGTTTTATTTCAAGATCATTGTAACATAAAGTAGTTACTCTTGGGACATGATAGAAAATGAATATTGTATTTCCTTCTCTTGAAATCCTTAAAGATATTTTTTAAAGGAATTTTATATGAACTTGTGTAATGTGTTGGCATTATTTTCTGTAACCTCAATTATGTCCATGTAGATATTTGCGAAGGATGAAATCTAAGAAGGAACGTTATGAAAAGATTCTATATCAGATCAAATTTTAAAGCCACTGTTAAAAGCATAAAAGTAAACATGCTTGATACATAAAATTTGAGAAATACAGTAAGAATTGAGTTAAAGCACCTATCATACCACTGCCTAAATGCAGTTTATATTTTGATATATTGTTTTCAATCTAGTCATTATGCAGTTTAAAAATCATTCTATGATCATGTAATGTCCTGGATTTTGCCCTTAGCATAGTATAATATCCATGTTTTCACAAATTTTATGAGCAACATGTTTAGATGTATTTAGTTTAGATATACTAAATATGTCTCATCTCATGGGCTTCTTTGTCTTGAACGTTTGGGTTTTGATTATTTTAATTTGCATTTATTTTTACTTTTTGTTTTTGTGGATAAAGCTGCAGTGAGTATCCTCTGCATTACTTTTTTTTTCTGTTTTAGGAATACTTCCTTAGGATAGATTGCCAGAAGTGGAGTGACTGGGTCAGAGGGTATGAACTTACACATTTTTATTTTCCTTTTCTTTTCTTTGAAATAAACTTTTTAATTTATTTGATGTCTGGTTGATTTATATTCATTATGAAAAACAAAAATCATAGTGATTATATTTGGTAACTCAGAAAACTGTCTAAAGGCAAACTTCTGTGATCAGAAAAGTTTGGAAAATTCCTAAGATTTAAAAAAAAAGCCTTTTAATCTTGGTTTATCTCATCATTTCCTGTACTTAACTGAGCATTGAATAGGTTTTTTTCTGATAAACTTTTTAACATTTTGTGGAAGTTTGATGAAGGGTATAGTTTATGAGCTACTGACCTAAAATTTAAGAATATTTTGTTGGTTAGATTGTGTTGTGTTGGTCAGCAAATAAACTATAAACCTTTGTTCTAAAATTATTTTTAAAAGGAGATTAAAATAAAGCTATTTACTATATGACTTTTGTGTGTCTTTATAAAGTCCCATAACTTTTATAATTTAAAGTTTCTATTGGTTTCAAAAGAACATCTTAATGTCTGCATGGCATCTAATCTTTTTACAATCTGTATTAAAATTTGGAGTGCAGACATATAACATAAAAGTAGAAGATAATGTAGATTGTAAAAACCTTTCTTCCCCCCTCATTTTTCTCTGCAGAATGTGAAAACCTTTGCATCTTCTGATAGCCTAGCCAAGGTCCAAGAAGTAGCAAGCTGGCTTTTGGAAATGAATCAGGACCTGCTCTCTGTGGGCAGCAAAAGACGACGCACTGGAGGCTCTCTGAGAGGCAACCCTTCCTCAAGCCAGGCCGATGAGGAGCAGATGAACCGCGTGGTGGAGGAGGAGCAGCAGCCCAGACGCCAAGAGGAGGAGCACGCGGCGAGGAATGGGGAAGTCGTGGGAGCGGAGCCTAGGCCTGGAGACCAGAGCGCGCCCCAGCAAGGGCAGCTGGAGGAGAACAACAACCGCTTTATTTCCGTAGATGAGGACTCCTCTGGAAACCAGGAAGAACACGAGGAAGACGAAGAACATGCTGGTGACCAGGACGAGGAGGATGAAGAGGAAGAGGAGATGGACCAGGAGAGTGATGACTTTGATCAGTCTGATGACAGCAGCAGGGAAGACGAACACACACACAGTAACAGTGTCACAAACTCTAATAGTATCGTGGACCTGCCTATTCACCAGCTCTCCTCCCCGTTCTATACAAAGACAACAAAAGTGAGTACCTTCAGCCTGCTCTTCACCTGAGAAATTTTACAAATCCATGTTAATTGTGGCGAAACTTTCCTCACAGTCTTTGTATCATTGCAAAATTAATCTTCAGTTGTGTAGTAATAAACCAGTTTTTCTTTTTTTTTTAACAGAAGATATTAGAAATCTTGGTAATGGGACAGTATTATTAAATGGAGAGAAGGCTCCTATTACTATGAAAAATCATTAATACCAAATTTCATCATCAGTTTTGTCCCCGGGACAGGGGTTAATAGGTTGTGTGCAGTGGAGAGGGCTGGAGTGAAACATGATTTGTGTGGATCAAGTAGTGAAGGATCTCATTTACCAAGTGCAGCTGGTCTGATGGGCTGTGTACTGACAGGCCTTACCCCATGGCACAAGTTACTAGAAGTTACCTCAAATTAGTTTTCTTATTATGGTGATTATTAAGGTATATTCTTTGTAAACAGTTTTCTCTTTGTTACGTAAACAAGATGAAATTGCTGTTTGAATATTAGTATTTGGTTATTGAGGAAATCTGAGTATTTTCAAAAGTTAAAATACTTTAGACACCAACATGATTAAGATTATGAAATGTGTTTTCTGCATGATAAAACAATAAGAATGTATGCTGCTACCTTCACTACTGTTCTTCTAGTTATTTTATTAGAATGAAAACATTTCGGAACCCCGGAGGAATTGGGTTTTTTCCTGACTCCATGCTAGTGGAGTGCTGCATTTGCTTCTGCACACAGTTTGAATAGTGACCATAGGGTAACTACACCATTTTGGCACTCGACTGTCTGTGAAGATACACTTAGATTCCCAGCTTCCTGTGGAGTTTCTGCCACTGTTTCCCTTGCTTATAGTTTCCCTTTCCCTTTCCTTTCCCGGGAGATGGCTCTGTTGTTTCTGCCTCCTTGTCCCGCTTAGTTGGTGGCAGCTCATGAAATTAGTCACAGACATGTTTTAAAACGTGGACATTTAGACGTTTGTTTAAACTGGAGGAATCCTGTCAATTCAGGGACTTAAAAACTAATCCAGTGCTGAGAAAGACAATTCCATTTTATACAGTCCTTGGAGGCTGTGCTAGTTAGAGACTGGATACACTCTTGCTATACACAACTGTCACTGCTTCCCAGAGTTATCCTTGCTGGATAGGCAGGGAGCTGCTGTCT
This sequence comes from Capricornis sumatraensis, assembly GCF_032405125.1. Classification (NCBI taxonomy): domain Eukaryota; kingdom Metazoa; phylum Chordata; class Mammalia; order Artiodactyla; family Bovidae; genus Capricornis; species Capricornis sumatraensis. Next base: position 12,632,244 of record NC_091085.1, read on the forward strand.
GAGGGGGAAGGGGCAAGTGTTTGGGAAGCTGCACTAAAAATGGAATTGCCAGTGCCAATTCTTTGCTCTGGCATATGGGCTTATTTCCCAAAACATTCCTGGGTATATCACTTAAAATTGTGGGCAGGAACTGTGGAGAGAAAGCGGCATTTCTCTCACTTCCCAGTCTTTCTGTTGTATTCCCTTTCCCCCATCAAATTATAGTCAAAATGAAATGATACAGTGTTTGGGCTTTGCTTCAAAATAATACCAAAGGGAAGACAAAGAAGGAGGGTATAGACTGGCCATGAGTGGCTAATTGTTGAAGCTGGTTTACAGGGACATGGAGTTTGTGGCTGTTCTACGTAGTTTACAAAGTATGTTTAAAGTTTTCTGTAATAAAAATTAAGTTGTAAAGACTGAATACACACACACCCAAAGTTGAAAATGGAAGTTTTCTTCATGTGTCTTGGTCTTATTGACTAGCTCCTAAGTCAACAAAGTGCTGACTTCTCTTCTGCATTGAATTTTATTTTCTCTGTATTTTGGTGCTATTGAATTTATAGGAAATTCAATAAGACACCATGTGCATTTTGCTGGAGTTAGAATTTATCTTAATCAATGTTTTAGGCAGTGTTGCTATCTAATGGTCTATATAAAGAGGAGAGAAAGTAAGAAGAATTATCTCAGAATGAATGAGGTATGTAGCATAACTTCTGTCCTGTTTTTCCCCTCAGGCTTCTTCGCTTATAGATCTTTCTGTTTGCATGCTTTCTGGTTCTTTATTATTTGAAAATTAGATAAAAATCATGAATATCCATATAGAATAGACTGTGAGTTAAACATATCTTTGGAAAGGAGCATTTTAACTCAAATAATATTGTACTTATTTTACAGACATTAAAAATAAATATTGACTGAAGTAGTTTATCTTCATACTCTTACTTGCTAAATTTTAAATTTCATTTCGCCCATAAACAACATATAAACAGATTTAATATCATCCTCTTTAACCTGACTTGACCAGCAATGAAATAGCTTAGACACGTAAATGCTTTCATTGCTATATCATTTTTGCTTTGCCTTGTGAATTTTAAACTCTTTCTGTAATATGTTTATCCCTAATTTCCCTAGCTTGTCTGCAGGTGCAGGTTTACATTCTGTTTAGTTGGTTTGATCTAAGAAGGAACTGGCTTCAGGTGGTGGTTTTCATCCCTCTAACCACCCCTGTCTCAAGGTGTTGGAGTGGGGCTTTGGCTTGAACACTGCTAGTGCAGCCCCACCTTGCTGGTAAGGCTCAGATCTTTCAGAGTGCAATTTGCTCAGTTCATGTCCCCATGTCTGGATCTCTCTTCCTCAGGGTTACTGTCTTAAAAGAAGGAGTTTATATATATCATCTTCTGAGGATTCAGTTGGAGGAAGAGGGGTTTAGTATTTAATTGCATTATCTTATTTAAGAAAGTTTAATCAAAGCTAAGCCTTTCTCAATGATGCAAAGCTATCAGAGTTCTGCTGCATTTTAAATGAAAAACTAGAAAGGCAGCTAGATGAAACATACCATTGTCCTAAAGGAGAAGTCGTCATAATGAAAACTCGCAGCACACAGATTTGATGGGTGCTTTATCTTTCCCTTCCCTTCAAGATAAAACGGTAAACAGAACTTGAGATGTGTCTTACACAAATAGCTACCTCCTTAAAAACAAACATACTGAACTCAAGTCTGTTTCCCCTTATAACTCTTGAGTTGTGAATACAAATCATTGTGTTGTACACACAAGGCCACAGGAGTGACAACAGTAGGGCTAGATGTGATTGTGTGTATATGAGAGAGAGTGTGTCTGTGTTTGTGTAATATGCTTTTGATATGCCATTCATTTTTAGGTCATTTGCCTTCATAAATATGGCAAGAAAAATATAAAACTATTTGATTGCCAAGACAGAGGTACCCTTCTACAAAGTAGGATGTCAGTCTGAAATTAGCTTGTTTCCCATTTTGTTTGTTCTTGAAACACTTCTTCAAGATCATTCCCAACAACACTTTTTTTTTAAACAACATTTTAAAAGCATCACTTAGTACTATGTTGCTTCAAAAGAAAATATCAGTCACCCATGTGTATAAGTCCTTTAAATATAGTAAATAGGGGGAAACTCTTGTTATTTCAAAATTATTTTTTGAGCAGCTCTTAATTACTGATTATTATAAACATGACACTTTAAACTATTGATCATTATAACACAAGACACTTTTACAGATATTACCCTAAGCCACGGTCTCTTTGAAATCTTCTTAAACCATGACTTCAGAGAAGAGTAGAGAGGTAATAGTTATTTTTAAAATTCCATTACAGTTTTACCCAGCGTATTTTTCAAATTTTTTTTTTTGTGTGTGTGTGATGGGGAGCAATTTCTTAAACATAACCTTTGGACCACTAGATATACTTATTTGTCATACCTGAACATGCTATATACATACAAATATGATATTAATGAGAAAAGCCATTTTTGGTGCTTCATTGCATTGATCTTTTAAAGCATAACGGAAACTATCAAAACTCCTAGGACAATCTGTTTTCTGCCTAGTCACCAAAGTTTTATTCTAATGGGGCCCTATATCCATAATGTAAGTTAGAAATTCCAGACTTTTGTAATGTTAAAAGTCAAGGGTAGTAGCAGTCAAGAATTGGTATTTATCATGTCCATATTGTGTGGAAGTTCCTACGACAGTTAAGTAAGCCGAGCTGGCAGAGAGGCCAGCACCCCAAAATTTCACTGTGTAAGTGGTAAGAGATTTTAAGTTGGATCTGCCTAATTTAAAAAAAAAAAAAAAAATCCCTTTTCTTTCCATGTGCTATGCTAACTCCTATGGTAGAATTTGGCAAACATTACTAAACAGGATTTTCAGAATACAAGTCTGTTTAGGTTCTAGACTCTGTAGTGTGGTAACTTTCTAATACCGTATCACGTTTTAAGTCAACAGAGCTGTCCTTTAGAGAGTACAGATTGCTTAGTTAGGTGCTTTTCTTTGTGATATTTAATGAGTATTGAACTTACGAGGACTCAAGGCTAAAGTTGTAACAGGAAGAAGTGACAATTTGAGGCTGATAACATACCATTGCTGATAACATACCAGTCTCTCTGGAGTCCATCAAATGTGCTTCTTAATTAGGGATTGTGTGTTATATCTGTAAATTTTGTTAGTCTGCTTGCAAATTCTAAATTCAACTTGCTTCCCCAGGTAGGAATGCCCAATTCTTCCGTGGGTCAACAGCCTTAGCATATTTTTAAAAAACAAGAATTCATTTTCTGAAGAGATGTCTAGCTCATACAAAAGACTCCTTTCCCATATTTAAGGTAGAGTATCAAGTCATTTTCTACTAAAATGAAAAGCAAATAAGATTACCATCAGACCAGGTCTGGTACCCTCCTGACCTCTTGTGAAGAGAGCCACGTTTGAGCACTGCTTCATGCTTCCCCCACGCCTGTCGTAGTGCCTTCTGTTTGTTCTCACATAGCTTCATTCCTCACCTCTAATCTGTCTTTTCCCCATCCTGATTGTTAGATTTCTCCTGGTAGCTAAGCAGTTGTGTGTGTGTCTGTGTTGCCGCCTCCATGTGGCATGTGGGATCATAGCTCCCCAACCAGGGATCAAACTTGAGTCGTGCCCTGCAATGGAAGCCCAGAGTCTTAACCACTGGACTACCAGGGAAGTCCCTAAGCAGATTATTTTTCAGTTCTTCCCCCTCAAATAAGACACAAGTGTTTTGAATATATATATCTACATCTATCTATCTACCTATCTTCAAAGAAGCAGTATGTCTAGTGTCTAGGGGCCTGAGGCATTTTCTTGTCTCTAGGTTCTAAACAGTAGAGGAGCTAAGCACAAGGATCGCTAGCCAGTCAGGGAATCAGAATTACAGTTGTGTTTCTAGTCCAGCATCTTCCAACTACTCCCTTGAGCCAGAGTAAGTGGCAAACTTGTTAGGACAATGTGGCTAACATCTGAATTCTCCTGTATTTAGGTAGAGTTCTAGAAAACAATGACCACATCAGGAAGTCCCTGACCTTGTCTTCATGTAAGAAGACAACCGAATTTCAAATTCTGTTAGTTGGAGAGAGGTCCAGAGGACAGTTATATTGAATAATATATACTGGGAAACAGCCCAACAAATAGCCATGCCTCTGCCATTTGTGCAGGATGACAGACTGGAAAACATTCATTCAGCCTAGTTTATAATCCAGTTTTAAGTATGTGGAGAGGATGGTGAAAGCAGACAGAAGGGGACACACCGGAGGAGATGAGTTTCCCCTACCATAGTAGAGTGAAAGGAGCTTTTCAGACTTGAGCTTGAATTCCGGTTTTCCTACTCATTATATGGCCGTAAATATGCAGTCTCATTGAACTGTTTTCCTTATCTGTAAAACAAGACTATAACACCTGTTTCACATGTTTTTTTGTAAGGATTGAGTGAAATGATTTATGTGAAGCAAGTAGTGTAGTGCCTGGGATACGCGGGTCGTTTGCAGATATAAGCCTGCAACCTCATTTTGTCTGTCTGTCTGTTATCCCTCACCCCTGATCTCTCAGAATACACTTCATTCTGCCATGCAAGATACCAATCTGTGTGCTTTTTACGACCTTTAGTATTCAGTTATCATATCACCCTCTAGTGGAAAAAGTTATTAATGGAGAAACAGATAAATGCTTTTAAAAGGATATGCAGGAAGAGTGGGAGCATACTAGAATAAGCTGGGCCCATCTCTAATAAAAACAGAACCCATTTCCCAGTGGGTGCTTTTCACAGCTCTTCCTAATTGATGAGTATGTATCATTTCCTTCTATTAGAATTTGCCAGTTTCTCTAAATTTTCTTCTTCTCAAACATCTGTATACTTAAATGCTTTGTGAATTTTACAGCTGGATGCCAAATGAACTTTAGTTTATGGTCAATTTCTGACTAATTCCTGTTAGTGCAGTTTTAAAAATACTTATTAACATTGTTTAAACTGTAATAGCTCTAAATGCTGGTTATATTTAAATCTGTGTCCTATTTGCTGAAAATAATTAATTAATTATTGATTTTAATTGTAGACCAAAATGAATCTCCCCACAGAATGGAGAATTTTAAAAACTTTTGATAGTGTTCCATTGATTTGTACTTTATGCAAATGATAAACTTCTCTGAGGTATGCACAAATACCACAGATAGTTATACTCAAAATATTCCTGAGGCAGGTTATTTTATATGTGTTTAATTAAAATGAATGATCTTTATTAATGTTTTTGTTGGTGATAGGGAAGATAGTATGAAAAGGTTAAGGGAATTCTGGTTTTACTTTGGTAGGTAACTCCAAAATTATGTCTCAAGGGCCTATTATTCACCCAAGCTTCAGTCCTGCATTTCTAGCTGTCTGTTGGACATTGTCACCTGAGTGGTCCTCTGAAAACTAAAACTACTATTTCTTTCTTCCTACCAACTTCTTATTTTCCTCTTCAGATTTTCTGGCCTCTTAACATCCCAGCCTTCTATTCATTGGGTGAAAAAATTGTTTGACTTTTTCTTATTATCTAATTCTGTGGATCTGTGAAGAGTTTAAGACATTTGAACACTTGATCTTCCTTTTTCTTACCCCCAGACATTTGCAGGATAAAAATTGAAGAATCAGGTTTAAAAATCTCAGGAACATCTTTACTTAATGTTTCTGTTTGCCACCAAGCTATAATGCCATGTCCTTGACAAGTGTTTTGGCAATATGAATGATTGGATGAATTAAAAAAAAACGATTTTATTTTTGGCTGTGGTGGTCTTCACTGATGCATGGATCTTTCTCTAGTTGTGCAAACAGGGGCTTCTCTTCATTGTGGCACATGGGCTTTTTACTGTGGTGGCTTCTCTTGTTGCAGAGCGTGGGCTCTAAGGCACGCGGACTTGGTAGCTGCAGCCCCAGGCTCAGGAGCACAGGCTCAACAGTTGTGGCACATGGGCCTAGTTAGTCTCTCTGTGGCATTTGGGATCTTCCTGGATCAAGGATCGAGCCCATGTCTTCTGTGCTGGCAGGCTGGCTCTTTACCTCTGAGCCACCAGGGAGGTCGTTCTGCATGGATCAGTAACCTCAATCTAAGCATCTGGTTCTCTGGTTCCTGCTGATGAAGCCAAATCCATAGGTGAACATTTGAAGATTTTCGCAGTCTTACCAGTTTCTTTCCACTTGATTACATCTCCATTTTCTCCCCTTGCCTTTAATGAACTCTAGCCAGATCTTTCAGAATCCAGGTCGAATTCCATATCTATCTTTACACCTTCCTAGAGCTAAAACATTCAATTTCTTGAGCCCATTATTTGCTCTCTACATTATGCAGTTCATTTGGTGTTGTTATCTTGTAACTTTTGGGGTGAGGGTTGTCTTGAGTTGACATTTACTTCTTTTATTTTTGAACAGTAGAAATTTGATGTATTTGTCTCTAGTGCTGATTCATGTGGAACATTGAAATTTCATAAATTGTAATTTGAGCAATTCTCATTTCACCTCTTAAGACGTACCCAAATTAGACTATGAATTATAAATAAGCATGCCATCTAAGTTTAGCTTAAGCCTCAGATATTCAGTATGAAGATAGTTACTTTGAAGAATATTGTAATTTTCAGTTACATTTAGCAGTTAGTGATATTGCAATTAGCAGTTGATTCCCCTGAGAATTTAAGAACCATGTTGCAAAGATACAGAAATCAATTGACGGTAACTCATACCGTCATTAAAAATCATGTTTTTAAAGGAAATTAAATAACAGGAAACTTTATAAATATATTTACTAAAATATAGAACTCAAAGCTATGTATATAATCTGATTCTCACTATGAAACAAACATATAGTAATCTATATATGCATGGGAAAAGGTCAGAAAGAATTAAATCAAATGTTAGAAATTATCTCTGAATGTGGTTGAGTTATTTTTATTTTTTCTTACATACTTTCAGACTTTCCCAAGCTTGTTACAACAGATGTATATTACTGTTATTTATTGGGAGAAAAACTGTATCTACTAGAAACCAGTTGTTATTCTACTTATTTTTTTTGGATAGCTTCCATAATGTATAATGCGCCAATGGAAGACTGGATGGAAAGGCGTCTCTCACAAGGAACGACATTATGTAGTCTATTCAGGAAAATGCAGCTGAGTATAGTGGGGAGAAAAACTAAAACTGCCACTAGTTTCAGACGACATGTTATGTAGAAAACCCTTGAGACTCTGCTGAAAAAACTTTTAGAATAAATGAATTCAGTAACATTTCAGAATAGAGGATCACTGCACAAAATCTCTTGCATTTTTATGTGCTAATACTGAAATATCAGAGAAGTGAAGAAAACAATCATTTTTTGCAGTTGTATCAAAAAGAATAAAATATCTAGAAATTAACCAAGGAAGTGAAAGACGTGAATACTGAAAAGTACAAAATGTTAATGAAAGAAATGGAACACAAATACAAAAGTACTCTGTGCTAATGAGTTGGAAGAATATTGTTAAAGTGTCTGAACTATTGGAAGCAATCTACTAATTCAGTGCAATTCCTAACAAAATTCCAATGGCATTTTCCAGAAATAGAACAAACAATCCTAAAATGTGTGTAGAACCGCAAGAGACACTGAATAGTCAAGCAATCTTGAGAAAGAAGAACAAGTTGGAAATGTCACACACCGTGATTTCAAACTAACTATTCACATCGCTAGGACTCAGGTGCTATGCTGGCGATTCTCTACGGTCGTCTTACCACATTATTAGAGGAGGAGTAGTTAGGATGATGGTATCTTTGTTTTTAAGACATTTGTTTAATATAGGGTTTCTTCAGAGAGTTACTTGGAGTACCCCTTGGCAGCACGTTTGGCTCTCCCTGAAGCATGAACATCTTGCATTTAAGATGAAGCAATTTCAGAGACTGTCTTTTAAAGTACAGTGCTAAACTGCTTTCCCAGGAAGTCACCGGTGCTTTTCCTCGCCTCTCCTATTCCCAGTGCCTCATTTCTTCAAAATGATTAATACGCAGTCTTAATCCCCTGTAAGTCTACTTCTTTACTTTGACTCTTGTCCTAAATCTCAGTCCCATCTGTGACGTGTCTTCTGGGGAATACAGTTTCCATGTGTTTTTCATTGCCTTGGTTGCTGTAATGAATGTCTGCCATCCGTAAATTATGATAAGAGAAAATCAAGTTGGATGAATTACAGAAGTAGAATACAGAGAAAAGAAAATGTTATTAGAGAATTTGGATTAGTTGTGTTCTAAATACCTACCTAATTTGTAGTCATGACACTATTATTTTGATTCTTCTTTGAAAATTTCCTTAAATTTAACTATTTAGTTTTAATTGAGAGGCATTGTTTTTTCTCTGTTTAAAATTGGAATTTTTGGGGGGAAAGGGGCTATTTTTATGTCTGTTTTATGGAAAATCTTTGAAAACATTTCACAGTTCTTTCAGAATCTTTTGGATAGTCTAAACATAAATGATAGTTCAAAAGAAAGCACATAGAAATAAAGCCACAGAAAATAAAACCTGTTTGGATTTTTGTAGAGGTGATACATTAACATGTTTAGCATACTTAGTAAATCAGAGAAAGTATTATTTTTTACTATGAAATGTCATATGTAAGAGTTAAGAATTCATCTGTTTCTTCATTGAACACTAGAGGGCCATATGGTACCTTATTACTGCTTTTTATTTAAATGTTTAGTGGGTGCTTTTTATCTTACACTTTGTGTTCTAGTACACTGTTTCCTGCTCAGAATTAGAAATTAACATTTGGAGTAGTTACGTGCAGTGTCATATAATATGTGAGATACCTAGTGTTCCCTTTTTTTTTTTAACCAGAAGCTATTCATTTTGCTATTTTAAAACAACAGTGATAACAAAAAGTGAACAAAGAGTGAGCCTTGGGATGACAATACATATGTGCCCAACCTTGCTGTGCTTTGGGAATGTGTGTATGTTTTTTGAAAAGCTCTCAAATATCTGCAGTTAAGTGCATTAAAAACAAAAGTCCTATCACTGTTGCTCAGGGCATCGTCACTATAGATGTGAGAAAAGAATGATCCCTCTGAAAGGCTATCTTTCTCGTTCAGATTTCCTCTTTTGTTAACATAGAAGGTAATATTCTTGCACATAGCCTGATCATCCTGAACTAAAGAATATTTGAGCAGATGATTCTTCTTCCTCAATTTCTTTTAGTCACTTGGGGTGAAGAAATAAGAAATACGATCTGCAGTTCCTAGACAGGTGGTATGAATGAGTGAACAAAGCCCTGACTGAGCCTGTAGGATTATTCATGTTCTTATGAACTGCAGGACACGTGCCTGCCCTAAAAGGTACTAACATTTCAGTTAGAAAAGAAGGCATTGTGCAGGCTCAAAAAAACAATGACCTTGAGTCACATTTGACCTCTGAATTGCTATTACCTTTGATAGCTTTTAAAAAGGAAATTCAACATCTTAAATATAAAGTATAGACTTGGTTAAATTTTTATTGCTCCTTCAGACATACTTTAGAGAACACTTTTCATTATTCTTTGGCATTGCCTTTCTTAGGGATTGGAATGAAAACTGACCTTTTCCAATCCAATGGCCACTACTGAGTTTTCCAAATTTGCTGGCATATTGAGTGCAGCACTTTCACAGCATCATCTTTTAGGATTTGAAATAGCTCAACTGGAATTCCATCACTCCACTAGCTTTGTTTGTAGTGATGCTTCCTAAGGCCCTCTTTTTTGTACTGTTCTTCTGTGTATTGTTGCCACCTCTTCTTAATATCTTCTGCTTCTGTTAGGTCCATACCATTTCTGTCCTTTATTGAGCCCATCTTTGCATGAAATGTTCCCTTGGCATCTCTAATTTTCTTGAAGAGATCTCTAGTCTTTTCCATTCTATTGTTTTCCTCTATTTCTTTGCGTTGATCACTGAGGAAGGCTTTTTTTCTCTCTCCTTGCTATTCTTTGGAACTCTGCATTCAAATGGGTATATCTTTACTTTTCCCCCTTTGCTTTCGCGTCTCTTCTTTTGACAGCTATTTGTAAGACCTCCTCACACAGCCATTTTGCTGTTTTGCATTTCTTTTCCATGGGGATGGTCTTGATCCCTGTTTCCTGTACAATGTCACGAGCCTCAGTACATAGTTCATCAGGAACTCTGTCTATCAGATCTAGTCTCTTAAATGTATTTCTCAATTCCACTGAATAATCATAAGGGATTTGATTAAGGTCATACCTGAATGGTCCATGGAGTTGTAAAGGGTCGGACATGACTGAGCAACTTCACTGAATGGTCTAGTGGTTTTCCCTACTTTCTTCAATTTAAATCTGAATTTGACAATAAGGAGTTCATGATGTGAGCCACAGTCAGCTCCCAGTCTTGTTTTTTGTTGACTGCATAGAGCTTCTCCATCTTTGACTGCAAAGAATATAATCAATCTGATTTCGGTGTTGACCATCTGGTGATGTCCATGTGTAGAGTCTTCTCTTGTGTTGTTGGAAGACAGTGTTTGCTGTGACCAAAGTCATAGCAAAGTAAAGCTCGAAATTCTCCAAGGCAGGCTTCAACAATACATGAACTGTGAACTTCCAGATGTTCAAGCTGGTGTTGGAAAAGGCAGAGGAACCAGAGATCAAATTGCCAACATCTGCTGGATCATGGAAAAAGCCAGAGAGTTCCAGAAACATTTATATCTGCTTTATTGACTATGCCAAAGCCTTTGACTGTGTGGATCACAATAAACTGTGGAAAATTCTGAAAGAGATGGGAATACCAGACCACCTGACCTGTCTCTTGAGAAATCTGTGTGCAGGTCAGGAAGCAACAGTTAGAACTGGACATGGAACAACAGACTGGTTCCAAATAGGAAAAGGAGTACGTCAAGGCTGTATATTGTCACCCTGCTTAGTTAACTTCTATGCAGAGTACATCATGAGAAATGCTGGGCTGGAGGAAGCATAAACTGGAATCAAGATTGCTGGGAGAAACATCAATAACCTCAGATATGCAGATGATACCACCGTTATGGCAGAAAGTGAAGAGAAACTAAAGAGCCTCTTGATGAAAGTGAAAGAGGAGAGTGAAAAAGTTTGCTTAAAACTCAACATTCAGAAAACGAAGATGATGGCATCTGGTCCCATCACTTCATGGCAAATAGATGGTTTAAGAGTGACAGACTTTATTTTTTGGGCTCCAAAGTCACTGCAGATGGTAACTGCAGCCATGAAATAAAAAGACACTTAATCCTTGGAAGGAAAGTTAGGACCAACCTAGACAGCATATTAAAAAGCAGAGACATTACTTTGCCAACAAAGGTCTGTCTAGTCAAGGCCATCGTGTTTCCAGTAGTCATGTATGGATGTGAGAGTTGGACTATAAAGAAAGCTGAGCACCAAAGAATTGATGCTTTTGAACTGTGGTGTTGGAGAAAACTCTTGAGAGTTCCTTGGACTGCAAGGAGATCCAACCAGTCAATCCTAAAGGAAGTCAGTCCTGAATGTTCATTGGAAGGACTGATGCTGAAGCTGACACTCCAATACTTTGGCCACATGATGTGAAGAACTGACTCATTTTAAAAGAGCCTGATGCTGGGAAGGACTGAAGGTGGGAGGAGAGGGGATGAAAGAGGATGAGATGCTTGGATGGCATCACCAACTCAATGGACATGAGTTTGAGTCATCTCTGGGAGTTGGTGATGGACAGGGAGGCCTTGCGTGCTGCAGTCCATGTGGTCACAGAGTTGGACACAACTGAATGACTGAACTGAACTGTCACTATTAATTTCTATATTATATTTTGGAGAGAAAAATAAGAGTATTTTCTCTTCAGCTACTATTGATGCTTCCCTTTTTGTAATGGAAGATTAGTGTGAACTCAGAGAAAATACAGTGTTTACCTTGTCATAGCTCCATTGGTAAAGAATCCGCCTGCAATGCAAGAGACCCTGGTTCGATTCCTGGGTCAGGAAAATCATCCGGAGAAGGGATAGACTACCCACTCCAGTATTCTCAGGCTTCCCTTGTGGCCTAGTTGGTAAAGAATCCGCCTGCAATGAGGGAGACCTGGGTTCGATCCCTGGGTTGGGGAGATCCCCTGGAGAAGGGAAAGGCTACCCACTCCAGTATTCTGGTCTGGAGAATTTCGGGGACTATACAGTCCATGGGGTCATAAAGAGTCAGACACTACTGAGTGACTTTCACACACACACCTAGAGGAGAGTCTGATCATATGACAGAGAAGGAGCAACCATACAGTTCAAGTCTTCAAAGAACCTTATCTTTTTAGTTTTTCTTCCTTATATTTGTTAATGTCAAGTTATTTCCTCAAATTAGTTACTATAAACAAGTGGTTAAACTTTGATCTTTAGTTTTAAATTTTACTGAGGAGTTAGTCCTCTTGAATCCTCATGAACTTCTCAACTTAGTCACTGCTCTGATAGACAGTGTTCTCTGATAAAGTTATATTTTGTGTAATGTTTGCTGTTTTTTGGATCGTTACCATTTTTTGAAAATTACACTTAATGCTGTATTTTAACAGGCTGACACTAGCCTCAGTGATTGAACACTGAGCTAGATTTCTGATCTTTTTCTCCGATTATGAAATTAGCTACATTTGCGAAATAAATTATGCTAATATTTTAGTGACTGTTAATTGGTCAGTAGTGTTAAAAAAAACCCACACAGATCAGTGTCTGGATACAGTGGGAAACCATCTCCTTCCTAGAGAATGAGAGATATTAGATTCTATTGATGGAATGAAGACATTAAAACTTTTTAACATGTATTTGGAGAAAATATTAGCTTATAGTTAAAATTTGGTTCAATTTAGCAATATTATTGAACACCAAAAGAATTGCCATTTTTCTTCTAAGATGTGCCACAATTTAACCCTAACTTTTAAGGGAGTAGGAGAGGAAGGCATGGGGGCCTATTGCTGCAGCAAATGCTTGCATCTGCTATAAGAGCATTATGTTTCAAGAAGGGTGGTGGGGGTGGGACAAGTCTGGGCTTGAGGGTGTAAAGGTAAGATTACTCTGATTTTCTAAAAAGTCAGAAGGTTTGGGAAAATCAGGTTAGTATGATTACTAGAAATATTTCTAGAATAACATTCAGTTGTCTTGTAACTAATTTCACTGCCAGTGCAGTGATTCCTTGACTACGCTGAAATGATTTTCTTCCAAAAATCATTTTAACCTCATTTCTCCCATCACAGTTTATAGGAGACACAAACTCGAGGCATAGGGGCCAGAAAGGTAATTTAAATGAATGAAATTAATGAAATAGACTAAGTATACTACCTGGGGAGACAAAACATCTTTAAATAAAGGGGATGACTGAAACTTGGGATCCTAATATTGCCTATTTCCCAGTTTTTCAAGGTGCACTGTAATTCCAGATTTTTCAGTGATAATTTCTCAATTTTTTGTATGTTGGCATCCAAATCTTTCAGAAGCATTTCTGTGAGTTGGTTTGACCCATAGACTACCCATTTCCAGTGGACATGATATGTGGAAGAAGAGTGTGCTGTTAATCAGTCATTGCAAAATTAAAATAGTTTTCGTCCATTAAGGACATTTTGAGTTGGCTGGAGCGGAAGAGCACTGTATAGAGAGCACAAGGTCTTAGCAGGAACCCAAGGACATTTTTAGGTAGTGAACTGCCCAATGAATTAGCCCTGTTTAAAAGAAATTGTATTCTAACTTTCACAAGGAATTTGATGTGGTATATATATAAGAACACATAGAATAATCAATAATTATTATTGATAATTATTATGATAATTATCATAATTATCAATAATCATGACAATCAGAACCAGGGAAAATAGCGGAGTAGACTATAAAGACAAAGCTGTGAGAAGAGGTAAGGAGTGGGTTACGATGAGTTGGACTAAGGTGTTACAGGTTGGCCTTTGGGGTCACAAAGAGTCAGACACAACTGAGCAATTAAACTGAACTGAACTGGCCTCTCATAAGGACTAGTATTCCTTCAAGTGTGACCCATCAGAAACATCTGGAATGCTTACTAAAAGTGCAACTTGCTGGGTTACACTCCAGAACTACTTAACCAAGGAATATGTATTTTTAACAAACTCCTACATGATTTAAATGTAGATTAAAGTTTGTGTAACCTTGGACGGTCTGTCTGCTTCCTTATGATAAAATTAAGAGGAGAAAGTGCTGAGTCCTCTCAAGGAAAATAGGTCGGTCTCTCCCACACACACAAACCCCCTTCCCTAATAATATATCAAAAGAATTACTCACATGGGGCTTCATGAGTGATTCAGTAGACAGTGCCCTCAATAGCATAACATCTATAACAAACGCATCAGTGCTTTTAAATACTGGTAAGTAACGTGGTTAAGAATCCGCCTGCCAGTGCAGGGGATACAAAAGATGCAGGTTCAGTCCCTGGAGAAGGAAATGGCAACCCAGTCCAGTGTTTTTGCCTGGAAAATCCCATGGACAGAGGAGCCTGGTGGGCTGCAGTCCATGGGGCTGCAAAGAGTCAGACAGGACTCAGCAACTGAGCTCAAGATTGTGATCTCTGAAGTCAAGACTGTGAAGGTTTTAAATACTAGGTCTGTCATTTCATGGCACTTTGACCTTGGGCAAACTGTTAACCTCTCTTATACAGTTTTAAGGATGATAATAGTATCATAATACTGATAATAATTGTCAGTATTATTAAGAAGATTCAATGAGGTAATGTTTGTAAAGTACTTAGAAAGTAACTGGCAGATAATAAATCCTTAATGAAATGTTAAGTATTATATTTCATAAGATTTATTGTAATGTAAAAAGATTGTGCTAAGGCTAGCTTAACAGACTAGTACAGGCTAGAAAATACTATGCAAAGTATTTTTAGTTTCAAAGATATCAACTGTCTTAGGTGGGTTGAGACTATTCCACTAATTTTTGTCCAAGTTATTTTGACTTTTAGCATAGAATTCAGCTGTTTGATATTGTAAATTTTGTTACTACTAACTGGAAAGTGGTTTTGCTCCCTGACAGGTATTTGTTTTCCTAATTTGGTTGTTAATGTTAAACCTGGAAGGGATTTGAAAGAAAACCCAAAAGTGCTTTTGGTAATCCTGGGGCTTTGAGTCCTCACATGAGGACTCGTTCTATTCAGTAATGCTAATTCCTGAATTGAACAGCCGGAACTGGAATATATGCAAGAGAAAATTCTCTTTGGTACTTGTGTAGAAATTCTAGATTTACTGCTTGATACTATAGAATATATCTTTAGTTTTCATAGTTAAGAGATTATTATAAACAAACAAAAGCAGTCTTTACTAATGGAAGAATAATTTAAGTAAAAATGGTCTCTCCTTAAACTCTATTTTAGCAAACACATTTTGTAGAGTGATGGTGTAAGCTACTAGATGTGTCTGGTGTAGAACATAGACTCAATTCCTCCTAATAAGAATTATTGTCAGAGCAGCACTTTGCCTGTAAACTTTAACCTCTAATTATATGAAGTATAAATAGAAGAATGATGATTATATTTATAGGTCACCAGGGCTAAAAAATAATGTATAAGATTGGGCGGGATGGTTCCAGAAAAGGACATTTATTTCACTGACATGTACCACGTTGTTCTGTTCGGTGGTCTTTGCTAATGCTACTATTAAAGATAACTTCTGTGCTTTAGAATAACAGTTGCCTTTAGAAGATGCTGTACTTTCAAAGTGAAAAATGCTTTTCCCCCCTATGTTTCTGATTGGCCTTAAATGGCAATTTCTAGTTATTGAAATCAGATGCAAATGAAAAATGGACATACGAAGAGAATACTGGTGAATTTTAAGAACTAAGTGCCAAGAGTCATTCATTTGGTTAGCTATAGGTGTTGGTTTTATATGTCAACATTATAAATTTAATTGTCAGAAATGAATTGTTTGTACTTTACCAATATACCACCATCTGTTTTAGGATCTAATGGGTGAAAAATTTAAATATGCTGAGGTGCATCTATAATGTTTATTACTTAAATTTTCAGTATTCTGGTTTATTTCTTATTTCTCTCTGTTAGCTTTTATAGAAAAGAAGATTAAAACATTTAGAATCATTATTCTGTATTATTTAGAAATCAGTAATCTTATATTTAATCTTTATTATATTTTCATGTTTCCTTAGAAAAGAACAGAGCAGAGATTGCAAATTATCTTATGTAGTGATTTTTTAAAACAAATTTAAATATGTTGCAAATACATGAAAATCTGTGAAGTTCACATAAAAATATTGATCCTTCACCTTCTTTTGCAAATGTAGACTGTCTGGCCTCACTGGGTTCAGGTGTTTACACGACAACAGTTAAAATACCTTTTAAGTGGACTTTCTAGTCCTTAAACCTGACCTATATCTCTCTTTTATTTTACCTGCACGCCTCTGTAGGCATTTGAATTTTGCTTAGAATGAAGACAAAGGCATGATTGTAGGAAACAGAAAAAGTGAGAGGATTTTTCCTTTCTTAGTCACATATCAAACTAGTTTGGATATAAATCCAAGTCAAAGTAATATGTAACTGCTGCTGCTAAGTCGCTTCAATCGTGTCTGACTCTGTGCGACCCCATAGACGGCAGCCCACCAGGCTCTCCCGTCCCTGGGATTCTCTAGGCAAGAACAGTGGAGTGGGTTGCCATTTCCTTCTCCAATGCATGAAGTGAAAAGTGAAAGTGGAGTCGCTCAGTCGTGTCCGACTCTCAGTGACCCCATGGACTGCAGCCCACCAGGTTCCTCCATCCATGGGATTTTCCAGGCAAGAGTACTGGAATGGGTTGCCATTGCCTTTTCCAATATGTAATAGTTTGTCAAATTTATTATTACAATAACCAGAGACTTGCTAAACACCACATTTAAATGGGCATTATCAAGGTGGGAATTGATCACCAAAGTTTTTACCAATCTCCAAATACTTACTCATTTAAATTTTCATTCTAGTTCACGTGTTATCTTTTCCATTCTCATTAAATTTTGAAATAAAAGTTCTACTAGGATGACTATTAATCGTGTTACAACAGTAAACCAGTGTTCTTGGAGCTCCTTGTTTGGTAAGATGTTTCAATTATCTATTGCCATCTAACTGACATCCCAAAGTTTTGCAAATAACAATTATTTTATTATTTCTCATTGTTTTTATAGGTTATGAATTTAGAAAGGGCTCAGTTGGGCATTGTCGATTTAGGGTTGAGGTCATATGGTAGCTGGGGATGAAATCCCAGGCGCTGGAACAGCTGGGGGCTAGCCAAGAGTCTTTTCCTCCTCATGTGGTCTTAGGACTTACCCAGATGCAGTCTTTTCACCTGGGTTAGTTTGGGCTGCTTCATGGTATGGTGCCTCAGGGCAGTCAGACTGCTTACAGCAGAGCTATCTAGTGAGTATTCCAGCAGGCGAGAGGAGTATGGAGTCTCCAGTTTACAGCTTATCCTAGGAAGTCACATTCTGTCTTAGTTGAAACAGACTCCCTTCTCAATGGAAGGAGTGTCGCAGTACATTGTCAGAACAGATTGCAAAGATGGGGGCCGTTGCTGTGACCATCTTTGAGAAGCCTAGTGTGCTATGGAAGGTCATTTTTTGCTCTTATAGTTTATGTTTTTCATTGGTACTTCATAAAAATCAGACTCACTAAAACAGATTTCATATGTAATATCTGTCTTTTGTATAATTCCTTAAAATATAGGCGAATGATACCTCACAGTCTTGTCATGATATTAAGTGAAAGAAATCATGGCCTACTAGGAAGGAACTCAAGTCAGTGTTTTATCCTTCCCTCACCTCATTGTACCACTCTGAAGTAATACGTATATTTTTCTCTAGGCTCTGTAGCTGCAGACTTCCTTTACATCCCCTGTTGACCTCAGAGTCTCCAGCATCCCTAGACTGGCCCCCTCCATCCTGAGAGCTTTCTGTGTCAGGCATGATCATTACTATAGGGACTGAATTTTGTCGTTTTCTTTGCTTTTACTCTTTCTTGATAAACAGTGTTTTATTTATTGGGAAGAATGAAAACTTGAACTGTCAGTTTAGTTTAACTTCAGCTATAAAATTAAGATTGATGTTTATCAGATGATGTATTTTGTTGACTATGTATTTTGACAGTGTAAAAGGGCTGATGGAATCAGCTGTCAACCCGTTCAAGATATTAAAATATTTTCTGTACTCAAAGTAATTCTGCACTTAAATTTGAGGTGAATATTGATAAGTGAATATTTATAATGAATAAATTATTCACTGAATATTGTTAAATCTCAGATGCTGTAATAGTATATTACTGTAAATTGTATAATTGACGTCATGAAACTATGTTTACCTCACTCAAAATAACTGATTTTTACTTAAAATTGCATCAAAAATTCAACAGTGTAGGAAATGTAATTATCTCCCCCTCCTTACTATTTTAATTTCTTAAGTTGTTAACACTGTCAAATACCTTACATTTATTTTTCATAGGATAAATTCCTACAATGTGTTATCAATTTGGTGAACTTCTGCATTATAGCTTAGTTTAATTTTTTTAAGGTATAGAAAAAAACCCCCATATTACTTATGGTGCTTTAAAGGAGTATAGTATTACGTCCTTATGTATTACTCCGTGGTCCGTAGCAGGGTTCTTACGAGAGAAGTAAACGGTTGATAAAATGTCTTTAGTTTAACTGAAAGATTAATGAAACTTTTATGCTTAAACTTGCTCATGAAAGTAAATTAAATTATGGACCTTAAAAAGCTGAAATTAAAGAAGTTTTTGTCTTCTTTCTTGTACTAAAGTTTTATTTTGTGAATCGCAGAAAATTGTTGCTTTTAAATTACTTTATCATCACATGAAGTTTTTGCATGATTGAAATACCTGTAATTACTATGTCATTTTTGTCATTGTTGACTTAAAGGTGTAGCTATAATAATCATCTGCTAAATTCTTGGAGAGCAGCTGTGTAAGACCAGTTTTAACAGCTGGGGTAACCCAGCACAGACTATAAGAGTTGAACTTGATCTTGAGGCAAGTTATGTTATAGTCACTGAGAACTTCATACTAGACATTTCTGAAATACTTAATTCAACCCAATAGATGGGTTTTTGTTTTATCACAAATATTTCTTTAAACATTTAATGAAAATAGTGAGGAAAAGTGTCATCTTGATATTAATAACTAAAGTTCTAAGCCAAAATATGGGAACAAAATCCAAAGTCAGTTACTCATTTAAAAAAGTCAAATGCACTCTGAATGTCACTGTTTATGCCAGTTTTGTAAACATGAAATTAAGAGATGCTTGCTCCTTGGAAGGAAAACTGTGAGAAACCTAGATAGTGTATTAAAAAGCAGAATCATCATTTTGCTGACAAAGGTCAATACAGTCGAAGCTTTGGTTTTTCCAGTATTCTTGTATGGATGTGAGAGTTTGGACCTTAAAGAAGGCTGAGCACCAAAGAATTGACGCTTTTGAACTGTGTTGCTGAAGAAGACTTGAGAGTCCCTTGGACAGCAAGGAGATCAAGCCAGTCAATCCTAAAGGAAAGCAACTCTGAATATTTGTTGGAAGAGCTGATGCTGCAGCTGAAGCTCCAGTACTTTGGCTTGGATGCCAAGAGCCAACTCATTTGAAAAGACCCTATCCTGGGAAAGATTGAAGGCAAAAGGTAGCAGAGGATAAGATGGTTACATAGCATCACTGACTCAGTGTAAATGAATTTGAGCAAACTCTGGGAGACAGTGAAGGACAGAGGAGCCTGATGTTGCAGTCACAAAGTGCATGTTTGTGCAGTCACAAACATGACATAGTGATTGAACAACAAGAACAACCTAAGGTTAGGAAAGACTAGAAAACAATGACTTAGATACAGAGGGTAATCTGTCTCACACTATATCCCAGAATAAATGAGTATGCTTTATAATACCATATTTTCATCTCAAAAGGATATGGATTCTGATTTATTCCACTTTCAGTTGAGTTTAGTCGCTCAGTCATGTCTGACTCTTGGCGACCCCATGAATCGCAGCACGCCAGGCCTGCCTGTCCATCACCAACTCCCGGAGTTTACCCAAACTCATGTCCATCAAGTCGGTGATGCCATCCAGCCATCTCATCCTCTGTCGTCCCCTTCTCCTTCTGCTCCCACTCCCTCCCAGCATCAGGGTCTTTTCCAATGAGTCAACTCTTCGCATGAGGTGGCCAAAGTATTGGAATTTCAGCTTTAGCATCAGTCCTTCCAGTGAACACCCAGGACTGATCCCCTTTAGGATGGACTGGTTAGATCTCCTTGCAGTCCAAGGGATTCTCAAGAGTCTTCTCCAACACCACAGTTCAAAAGCATCAATTCTTCGGTCCTCAGTGGTGGTATAATTTTTGGAATCTGAAAATTTTCTGTTTCTGTTAGTACAAAAGAGTAAGTCACTTGTTGCTTAAATTCACAGACATAATAAATGATAGTTTCCCTGTCAAAAGTTTTTGATATGAGACTTTGAAAACTTATGGTACAAAATTAGAAATACTTACAGGTTAATTTGTATCTTCCCAAGTGATTTGTTTTAGCTGATTTAAGAATAGTTTATGAAAAATAGAAAATCTTTATGCTGCTCATATGCTGTGGACTTTGGTCTGGAGCAGTTAAATCACGGGCCTTCTGTATAATAATGTATGAAAGAAGCAGTCAAAATCCAGAATAAGCTGCTGTAAATCTTATCATTGTTGTAAGAGAATTGGAGTGTATGGAACTGTAATACATTTTAGAAATACCATATCATTGGTATTTTGTTACGTGTAGCATTTATATTTTAATGATCTGTGGCTAGTGCAAATGTTTAGAAGAAAGAAAATCAGAGATGATAAGCGGCAAAATATCTTGTATAGAGAATCTTCTCTTTATCACAGCTTCCCCAATATTGAGTTCTTTTTGGATGGATAGTGTTATCTGGAATCTTAAAATACTACAACACAACTACTAAGATGTTCCAGCTTAATTTTTAAATAAAATTTTGAAAGAATTTAGGAAGTCTTCCTAGAAATTGTTGAGGATTGTGATCTAAAACATTCTAGTCCAAAATTATCATAGCTGGGTTTTGCACCTTTGCTTGCTTTCTTAGTGATTTTTAAGGTTGAAATGTAATCTGCAAGGCTGTATGTTGTTTTTTCTTTTTATCCTAGTAGTAATGGCAGCTAGCAGTATTGAGCACTTACTAGTACAAAGCATTGTTCTGTGTCTCACACATTAACTGATGCAATCTTGATAACTGTCCTGTGAGGCAAGTTCTATATAGATGAAATTGAAGCATAGAGGCATTAATTTAAGGACATACCACTAACAAGTGATAGAACCCAGCTTTGAACTATGGCAGTTTGACTCCAGCATCAATATTTTGACTTACTTATTATACTTCCATAATATTTGTTGATATCATTTTAAAAAGAGCTTGTCTGTTTTGAAAAATCCCAGTTTGGATAGGGGTTCATAATTAAGGTTATCTTTAATGTTTTTAAAAGCATAATTTAGACTAAAAGTTTTTTTTCTTGAACACATGGAACTAGCTGCATTTTAAAATATTAGCCACTGGGGTTCTCCTACATGTTGTCTACAGTTTCCTTCATTGACTAGGGTTTTCATCTGTATTTGAAGATTTTGTATTTTGGTCATTTCCATGCTGATTTAGTGAAGAAGGAAATGGCAACCCACTACAGTGTTCTTGCTGGAGAACCCCATGGACAGAGGAGCCTGGCGGATTACAGTTCATGGGGTCGCAGAGTCGGATACGACTGAGCACAGACACATGCTGATTTAGAACATTGCTTTACAACTTCTGTTAACTTGATTGCTCAGAAAAAAGATGAAACAGTAGTTTGGGAATTAGTACTCACTCTGCTCAATCGCTAATATTGTCTCTTTTTCACAGAAGTATATTGTAGATATGTAAGTGTTTGCTTGAGTTGCAATGCTCCATACTATCCAGTTGAGGGCAGCTACTTACTGATTTTAAAAATGAGTTGAATTAGAATGTCACCACTTTGTGTTTACCAAAACTTGATATATAGTGTAAAACACATTTAATATATAAAACTGCTTTAATGTTCATTTCTATTATTACCATAAATAATTTCTTAAAAATGGAAAACTAGTTTTACTTCATAATAATTTTGCCCTCTTAAAAGCAGTAAAATGAGCCCTGTTTATTTTAGTTTTAATTTCCCCAGTCCAAATTCTTTGCAATTCCAAATCTCCTCCCCTTTCCCTGCTTTAGGATCAGAATCCAAGAAGATTAGAGAAGTTCATATCATCCTTGCCTTCAAGCTATCTACCTATAAATGCATGTGATTACAAAATTTTTAGATAGAAAAGGGAAAACTGATTTTCAGTATGGTATCTTTATTAAGTGCAAGTTGAAATTGGAGTTCATCTGATTCATTTTTGTCTGCAGAACAGTTAAACTAGTGGAATGTAGTACATGCTTCTAATTTTTCTGGATTGAAATAACACCACAGTTTAAAGTATATCTTCTGTGTGGTTCCAAGAAATGAATTTTGAGGGGTTAATTAACTAACTGATTTCAGAGATATCACTGAGAGAGATTTTCTTTTTTTTTTTTTTTAGAATAATGTCAGTCTGCATAAAGCTGTATGTAATATTAACAAAGTAGACACTGATAGTAACTTGGAGGAGGGCATTCTGTGTGAGCAGCTTCAACAAAGGGATTTATTTTCCTAATAAGGAGAAAAAAACACTATATGACTGAAGTTTTTTTTTTTTTTTTAATTATAC
This sequence comes from Capricornis sumatraensis, assembly GCF_032405125.1. NCBI lineage: Eukaryota > Metazoa > Chordata > Mammalia > Artiodactyla > Bovidae > Capricornis > Capricornis sumatraensis. Next base: position 12,654,978 of record NC_091085.1, read on the forward strand.
TTGTGTTAAGAAATAAAAGTGAGCACCAGATGAAATGCCGAGACTAGAGTGAGGCTAGAGACATTCATTCTGCAAGGTAGTAGATAGTTCAGTGGGGCCATAGACGTGTTTTTCTTAGATATCAGTCTCAGCTTTTTCTGCCATATCAACTTACAGTTTTCTAGTACCTTCTCTCCTATCCCTAGATCTCTGTTGGTCCCCCCCCCCCCAGTGATTATAGTAGTATTCTTAGTCATTTCCTTTTTTATTAAAACATTGCTTTTATTGTGATTAAGTACCTATAACATAAGGTTTACCATGTTTAAGTGTACAATTCACTGGCTTCACACACATTCACAGTGTTGTGCAGCCGTTCACACTGTCGTCTCCAGAATCTCTTTTATCTTTTCCAACAGAAATTCTGTACCCTTGGAACACTAGCTCCTCATTCCTCATATAAGTGGAGTCATACAATATTTTCCCTTTCTTGACTTACTTCACTTACCTTCAAAATTTACCTATGTTATGTCTGAATTTTCTTGCTCTTTGGGCTGAATGATGTTCTTTGTATATGTGTGTGCCACTGTTTTCACCCGTTCATCCATCAGTGGCTCCTTAGGTTGTTTCCCCACCTCTCAGCTTTCGTGAATAATGCTGTTGTGAACATGGGTGTACAAATATCTGTGTGAGCCCTGGTTTTAGTTCTTTTGGGTGTATATCCAAAAGTGGAATTGCTGAATCACAGTAATTTTTTGAGGAATCTCTGTTTTCCACAGTAGCTTTGTCCGTCTTACATTCCCACCAACAGCAGACAGGGTCCCAGTTTCTCCACATCATTGCTAAAACTTATTTCCTCTGTGTGTGTGTGTGTGTGTGTGTGTGTGTGTGTGTGTGTGTGTGTGTGTGTAAGTAATAACCATGTTAATGGATGTTCAGTGTGGTTCAGGTTTTGGTGTGCATTTCCCTAATGATTAGTGATATTGAGCATCTTTACATGTGCTTATTGGTCTATATATATATATCTACCTACTTGGATGAATGCAGTTGTTTACTTTTGTATAAGTAAAAATGTCACCTCTGCTAATGATTTTGCATTTTCAAGTATTAATTCATTTTAAATTGTGATGTCAGAGAAGGGTGTACTTTAAGAAAATAGCATATGGCTGGACTAGGGGTATTTCTTGTGTGTGGATTGCCTTCCCTGCAACCCACTTGGTAATATTTAGTAAGATAGGTCTCTCCAGAATCAAAGAAGAAATCACCCATTTCTGACACTTCTCTTTTCTAATTCTCTCCGTATCACATTCTAAAAATCTATAAATACAGTTAGAGCGAGAAGTGAGATGACTGGCTTTTGGAAGAAGAAAATAGAATGGAAGGAGAGAACAAGCTAAGTGGCTGAGCACTGTGAATGGATAGTTCACGTCTGTTATCTACCATCTATTTCAAAACTGCTACCCATTCTCACACTAAGATTTTTAAAAATCTTCATAACGTTCTAGTTTGTGGGCTTGCATATGAAATATAGCATAAAGATTAACGTGGCATAAGTGGTTAATTTAGGAAACTATTTGAGATAATGCTAGAAAGATGAGTTTGGGGCCACTTGGAGGAGAGTTTTCATCTCCAAACTTTATCTTAGGCATTGGGGAACCATTCAGAGTTCTTGAGAAGTGGATTGTATAGCACATTCCATCTCCATGTTTTAGAAAGATATATCTGACTGTGGTATATCAGAGAAATTAGGCCCTAAGGATTTGTGATGAGCTGGTTAGTAATTATTCGTTTTACTTTAATTACATCACAGGTTATATTTATAAGTATTTGGGTTTTAAAATATATTTAATCAGTCATGGGACTGTTATACTTTCAAGTGGAATTGCTAAGTATTTCAGAATTATAGAGATTGAACTGAAATTTGCAAACTAAAATGTCACCTGTTAAGACTAACCTGAAGTGGTTTTTATTAACTATCCAGAGCTAGAGTCGATTAATGTCCCAGTGAGTGTGAGGTAAAGAGTGGTACGTATAGAAGAGAAGAAGAGCTTACTAAAGACAAACACTTGAAGATACAGTGCTCATTCTGAATTTAGCTAAGATAGGACAAATGTATGTTTATAGTGTTTGAGCATGCATAAATACTGCCCTTAAATTTGAAGCACAGTTCAAAACACTCCTAAAATAATAATGTTGATATTTGCTTAAGAAAGGCAATAAATATTCAAAAGAAAATACAGTGATTAACTTCTGGATTTTTATAGAGAAAAGTTCACTTCCACTTTCTAGGGAGTATACCTAGGTTAGTCACTGGAGAAGTTTTCGAAGGGACCCTGTGGCATAGCCCTGCTCTGGTTGTCTTACTGACTTTGTAAGGGAGGTTCACCAGCTGTTTGACTGGCAGGAGCAGGAGCTTTCACTTCAGTAGTTTATAATTCCTGGCTATTCTAGGATAGTTTGCACTTCACCAAGCCTCAGACAGGTCAGGACATTCGGTAGGAGAAGGTTGAAAGACAAAAGCAGCAGGCCTTGGGTTCTCAGCCTTTTTTTTTTTTAATTAGAAAGTTGTATTTTAATTTGGTGCTTAGAGTTTTTAGTAATGTGCCTGTATTACATGTAGAGAGTATTCATCAGCCAAGAGGAGTTTTAAAATGTCAAAACCGGGGAAGGCTACTCTAAACCATGGCTTGGTTCCTGTTGATCTTAAAAGTGCAAAAGAGCCTCTACCACATCAAACCGTGATGAAGATATTTAGCATTAGCATCATTGCCCAAGGCCTCCCGTTTTGTCGAAGACGGGTAAGTCTTACACATTTTAAAAACAGGAATATTTATTGAAATGAACTACTTCTGCCTCTTTTGGTGAAAACATGCTTCAAATTTCAATTGATATTTATAACTAAAACTATCGGAGCATTATGTTGCCCCTGAGAACTTCTGTAAGTGACAGTTTTAGTAACATGATAGAGAGTCTTGAGGGCAAGGTTACCTAATTTACCTTTTTGTCTCTCGTTTATTTTTATGGTATTAGAATTCTTTAAACTTACTTAAAATTGGTAAACTTAAAAACCGTGTTTTGAAATATGTTGGCAAATACTGAAAACCCAAATTTGTTGTTTTTATTTTGTGGGAAAAGTAAAGAGCTGGTGGGACTGTCCTTTAACATGGGAATTACAGTATCTAGCTCTTACAAAGAGTTTATCTGGCACTTGAAGCTGGATTATTTTTAAATCACTGTTTTTTAAATTAAACAACCTCATAGAGACATTACTTTTTGCTGTTATGTAAAATAAAACTAGTGTGCTGTTGTGTGGCAGTTACGATGTAGTTTATATATAGACAATCCTGAAGTAACAGACATTTTGTAGAATTTGTACTAATCTATAATCAGGTTATGATTTTCTGTATGTTCTTCAGGATAACATTCTCCTCCCCGCCAAGTTTTGACCCTGTTAATATTAATGGTTTTGTTGTATTTTTCCAGTTACTTCATATTGTCATTTTGAATTATTAACTAGAGTAATATATTTTTAGATCTAGTATATGTTTAGGATCCTGAACACATTAAACCAAAAAATACCTGTCAGAGATGCACGTATCCATACTATTAGTGTTTTAGTCCTTTTTAACCCTCTCCTCTTTTCTTTTAACTGAAAGACAAATATTCTGTTAAACAAATAGGTTAACTTATAATACCTGAAAAATATTTTTCCTCTTTATTTGCTGGGACTTAAATAGCCTTTGTAAAAATACGTTTTCTAATTACTTTAGTTTTTGAACTGTTTCTACTTCTACTCCAAATAAGTGGTAGCCATGTTGAAAAGCATTTTAAGTAGGTTTTAAATGTAACACAAATTAAACATTGAATATAAAATATAAATCCCTCTGTCACCTCATTTTCTTCTTTACTATGTTTTCAGAAAGTGTTTCTTTTTTTCTTTAAATCTTTTCTTCTTTCGCTTTGTCACTTTTATAACTTCTGAATGAGGTCACTGCTCTGATTTAAGCATTTACACAGAGCATTTTCTAGTAGCCTCTTTAAGGTCATTAATAAATTAATTTTTCATTTTAATACTTCTGTAAAAAATATCAATACAAGTAAACCGTCAAATTGAGGAAAATAAATTGGAATTTTTTGATTGAGGGGTTAAGATATTGACAATCAATGTACTTTTTTTCTTGTTGAATATTTCTAATAAACAAGTACACTGTATGACACATTACTTCATTATGTCACACTGCGTGTTTTCTGTCTTCATCTTCTTTACATGAAACTTAAAAGAATCAGGAGCAGATTCTATTAGGAAAATTTAATAGACACTGTGAAGGCTTTCCTCGAGGGTTTCCTAGGGTCGCTATTCAGATTGACTTTTCTAGGTTACTGTTGACGTTAAATTATAGCCTGGCATTTGTAATTACAGGAGAGTACTAGATCTGAAAAGTAGAATTCAAACTAGAACATCATGCTAATTTAGGGGAAGATAGTTAGAAAACAGAATTAACACACTCATTTTCAGACTGCCTGCCAATAATTTACTATTGCATAACTCATTGACTCCGACTACTAGAAATGTTAGAGGGCTAGTGTAATTATATCCCCATCCCCTCCTTTTTGCAACTGGTTAATTTAAGTAGCTTTGATTCACATGTTCTTTGTTGTTTAACTTACTTATTTTCCCTTAGTAATGTTAATGATAGACACTTTAAATGTATATTTTATCAAAGATCTTGAAAAGACTTCTGGTGTGATATGTAATTAATCATATTTTGTATTTAACATCCAGTATATCTTTCATTAGATGTGTTTAGCCTCTTTTAATCAAATTATTATACACTGACCACATGTGTATAGACTTCTCTGTTTTGTAGGCCATTTTTTTTCTTCTAAGTAGTGAGCTAATACTGTGTGACCTCTTAAAAGACTGTGTAGGTTTGACTTGTTAAAAGTTGAAAAATAATGTTATTGCCCCTCCATTCATCATAGGTATTGATCTATTGAATGTTTGCACAATAAAATAACTTTTTAAATTGTGAAAAATTCCTTGGAATAGTTTTCATAACTACAACTTCAATTTATAGCTCTTGAAATGCTTTCACAGAATTAATTTACTCCATCATTAAGTACTATCAGTACTACTAGTCTAATTTATTATTATGTAAATGATTTTGGTTTCTGAACTAAATGATCATCCTTTAAAGGGAGAGAAAATTTACAGGAAAAACTGAGTTTATAAAATCACTGGAAAATTGTTTTATTTTTCTTTGAAATTGAAATGCCTATATGGTAATACTGTATTTCCAAATCCTAAGATACATTATTTTTCTACATTTTAAACATATATGAAATTAGGATATGTCTTGTTGGAATTTCATAGCTTATCTGGCACCATTTTTTGCTTTCTGATGATAAGAGAAATAATATCTTGCAATTAATAATAGTATGTTGAAAGAAAATTCACTCTAAGGCTTAAATCTTGAACTCCTTTTGTTTTTGTTCGGAGACTTTTAAGCATTTACAGTATTCTCATAAGGTTATTCTTCAGTGTTACTTTTTGGTAGAAATTTCTAAGTGACGTGAAATTCATGGTTTATATCCAGGCTTTAAAAGATACCTGGTTGACTGTTGATTTATAGAAAAATATGTTTTTAGAGTGCATTTATATTCTTGCATTTGAACCACATACCAGTTGTGTAGCATAAGCAGCAGCAGCAGAGCTGAGTAAGAGAATGGGGTGAAACTGCTGGTGGAAGCTGTAGGGAGGTGAGGGGGAGGCAGTATGGTGTGGAACTTGTTCCCCTGAAGCCCAGGAGCTCAGGCAATGATGAAATATATGACTAGTTTTCTGATAGTTGAAAATAATTTTGTAGTGGTTATATTCTATACCAAGTTCTGTTTAAAGTACCATGTCCATGTTTAAAAATAAACACTTTGCTTTAAAATGAAAATGGAGATAAAATAGAATATTTGTGTCATTTGAGCAAATATTTGAGTTAATATCACTCCTGTGTATTGTTATCATTGAGTACGTGCATGCTCAGTCGCTTCAGTTGTATCTGACTCTTTGTGACCCTATGGACTGTAACCCAACAGCTCCTCTGTCCTTGGGATTCTCCAGGCAAGAGTACTGGAGTGGGTTGCCATGCCCTCCTCCAGGGGACTTTTCTGACCCAGGAATCAAACCTGTGTCTCCTGCATTGCAGGCAGATTTTTTTAGCATTAGTTTAAGTCAAGGGTCCACAAGGGTCCTTTTTCTGCAGAGGGCCAGCAACTATTTTGGGCTTTGCAGACCAAATAGTCACTATAGAACTACTGAGCTCTGCCATTGTTTGAAAGTGGCTGTAGACAGTACTTAAAGGAGTGGCTGAATGGACATGATTGTGTTTTAATAAAACTTTATTCATGAAACAGTGATGTAGGTTTTTAGGATTACAATACTACCATAGTAAATCTTGTGCATACATCTTTTTGTTTGAATATAAATTTCAGTTAACAGTAAAGTTTTAGAAAGGTTGTTAGAGCCATAAGCCTTTTCATTCCTTTAGAAATCCTGATTCTCTCTTCTAATTCTTTTGTAGCTATGTAGAGAAAAATGTTTATGTGCCTAATCACTAGAATTTTTTCATCCTACTTGTTAATTTACCTTCTCAATATACAGTTGTTGGTTAATCGCTAAGTTGTGTCTGAATTTTTTGCGATCCCATGGACTATAGCCCGCAAGGCTCCTCTGTCAGTGGGATTTCCCAGGCAAGAATACTGGAGAGGTTGCCATTTCCTTCTCTAGGGGAACTTCCCAACCCAGCGTTCAGACTGCATCTCTTATGTTGGCAGGAGGATTCATTACCACTGAGCCCCAGGAAAGCCTTGCTATCATTGTGAAAGAATCTACTAAATACACTGTGCGTTCTCCAGCTATTTTATGTATTTTAATTAACTTTTAAATGTTTGTTAATGTTGTAAGTTAGGTATTAGCTCCACTTGGTGTACTTGAAAGCCAAGGCTCAAACAACTTACCTCTCCCCAGTTTTCTTGATAAATAGTAAAGCTGGTGTTTAACCTCAGGACTCTCCAGTGCCACAGGTAGTAGCTATTCTCTTTCTACTATATTTTTTAACCTTCTTTTTAAAATGAACTTAAACTTTTTTCAACCACTTTATATTTTGAAGGGTAAGCCTGGGAACCTATCAATGTTGACATTGTTTCTTTGACAAAATTCATTCAAAGCTTCAAATAATTGACCTGAAGATAACTTTGGTAGCATATTATATTTATACATTGAGTATTTTTTGTGTACTCTCTTTTTAAAATGTTTCATTTGTAAAGTTATCCCACAGATGATGCAGTGATTCTAGTCATAAAAAACTAGAAATATTCAAACAGTATATATGTTTATTGCCTTTCTATAAGCTGAGGGGTGGTACCAAAGAAAAAGTTTTTCATAACCCTTGTTAAAATCAAGACAGATGTTCAGGAGGACTGTCATGGTACCTGTAGGGACTGTTACTAGTCTGTGCATGCTAAGTTACTTCAGTCATGTCCAACTATGTGCAATCCTATGGACTATAGCCTGACAGGCTCTTCTGTCCATGGGATTCTCCAGGCAAGAATACTGGAGTGGGTTCCCATGGCCTTCTCCAGGGTATCTTCCCAACCCAGGGACTGAACCCACATCTCTTTACATCTCCTGCATGGCAGGCAGATTCTTTACTACTAGTGCCACCTGGGAAGGGACTTCTATTAGGGAGCCTTGCAATAGGGAAGGCAGATTGGGCTCAACTCTTAAAAGTATGAATTTACAGCCATAAAGCAGGTTACGAGGTCAGATGGTAGATAATTACTAAGAAGTATCGGGGCTAACAGGATGACACTGGTTAAATGAACTAATCAAGGTGATCAAACATCACCTGGGGGATGGGAGACTGGCAAAACCAGTAGATATGGAGGGGAGGTTCAGGTCCTGAGTGTGATCAATATCAAGGGTGGGGAATTCTGGTTAATATGGTTTAGCAGGATTCTTGCTAAAATTTGGTTCTTGAGAACATGCCCAAGGGCAGGGCCTAGTTGAAAAAGAGCTCAAAGGAGCCTGATTAGAGTTTGGTTAAGGAGAGAGCCTTTGTCATACTGCCGGGTCTGTGTTTGGTAGGCAACCAGTCAGAACAGTGTGTCTGACAGATTAACCATCTTCAAACTGCAGTGCAGTTCCAGTCTCACCAGTTTGTTCAATTAATACTTTTGACTGTGATAACAAAAATTTAAAATAACATTATACCTCTCTTGGATTCAAGTTTTTTTCTTCATTGTTGAATTATTGATACTAATTTTTAAGAATATGCTGTATTCAAAATTTTATTCTCATTCAGGCATAGTCTATTTTGTTGTTTTGCATGTATAATCTTCAGTTAGTTCAAGCTATCTATGATTTTTTAGGCTCCTTTAATAGACTTTTCAGCAAATATCTGCCAGTTTTATCAGACAGTTGTATTGCCTTTGTTTCAGAAAACAACCTCTCTAATTTACTCTACAGTATAATTTTCACTTGTATGAAGATTTTGTAAGCCATTATAAGTTCTGTTGTTTAAGCAAACTTGTGAAGAACTACCTTCCTGAGTAGTTTGATAATCCCCTAAATCCTCTGAGTTGAGTGATGATATAGAGAATTTTTATTTTCTTGCAATAGTTAATATCTTCTACTTCTCTTTATAAAAATTAGATATGCTCAGTATGTAAAATACAGAAGTGTTTCTTCACATTTTCCCAAGTTATCAGTAATTCCACTACTCACAAATAGCCACAATAAAAATTATAAGGAAATAATTTTTTAATTGCTACTTTAATTCATTTTTAATATGTCGCTGGTAGTTCCCCATGGCTGTAGTTATTCAAAAGTATATTATAATCTGTCAAGTGGATGTATCATCATTTCCCTACTGTTGCTAATTTGGTCAGTGACCTGCTTTGAACTTTTTTATATATAAATCTTTAATGTCCCTATACACCTTTTTCTGGAAGTAGAATTATTGGGTCAAGGAATATGAATTTTTTTTAGATTCTTGATAAATACTGCTAAGTTGTTTTCCAGAAAGACTGTATCAAATCAAAACCAACATGAGGGACTTCCAATGTTATTTAACAAGAGAAAGAGATCATATTTTAAGCAAATTTATTTCTAGTATGACCAAGTTTTATGGATTTTACCTACTTGATAATATATTTCAGTGTTTATTGTTCTAAGTTTTCTATCGAAGGAATGTTTTTTCATTTTGAGAAAATAATTATATGTGTTTATACTTAAAACTTCAATAGGAAAATGTACAAGTAGAACAAGAAATTATTTGTTGCTCATGTGATTTTTAAAACTTCTTTCTGGAAAATAATATTTGCCATTGACCTGTCATGTATATTATTGTTAGCTATAATTTTCTTCTACTCTTCCCATAGTTTTAAAGCTATCATCTTTTTTTATCTGCACAGATGATCCATATGTGTAGTTTTATAATTTATCATTGATTTATATATTTTTACTGTCTTATGGTTATCTCAGTTTTTGTCATCTTAGTTTATACATTTATATTTCTGAGTTTTAGTGTGATATTTGTACAGTTTAAATGACAGCCTCTCCCAAAGTATATTGCTATTAATAATCTCTACTACAGGAGTACTTTTCATGCTAGCAAATGCAGCTGCCAGAAATACTTGCCTGTTTCTTAAAGCACTGCAACTTAGTCTTACATTTCTGACATAGCTTTGCCTTTTGCCCCAATCCAGGTTTACCTTTTATTTTTATTTTTTAATTCTAGTCTAGCTATGATTCATTCTTTCTAAAAGTAGTTGTAGCAAATCAGAAAATCCCATCTGCTCTTCTAAAACGTCTTGATGCCTGAAAGAGATTTCACGAGACTCCACATTTGTTTCATGGAACTCTTAGTCAAGAGGAAATAGTTGGATATTCCCTTAACCTTCAGAAATAATGAAGCCTTTAAAAAGCCAGCATCATGTTGCCCTCCCCCATGCTAGTCTGTTCTGTATCTGCCAGTTACATTTGTGCCACCTTCTCCAAATCCTTTCCATGACCACGCAGTCAAGCTTCTCTCTGGATGGAACCTTCCTCCTGGCACTGATGGCTCCCACCGTTGTCCTCATCCGTGAGTGGGGCATACTGTAGCTGTGGCCATTACCTTCGGCTCTTAGACTTACATGTGCTGTCTAGTGGGGTTATTTGACAGCTTCATTTAGTTATCTTGTCTCCTCACTTGAGGCTATAAACTCTTAGACTTCAGAAATTATCTTTAGTATCTTTTTATGTATGACCAATTTGTTGAAGTTTTTGTTAAGTCTAGAAAATTCTTTAAGGAGTTTTGATACTGTTAGAATATGACATGTTTTTGTTTACTGAATACTTTCAAATGACTGTGCAGCTGTGATTTTGAATATTTCATTTTCTAAATATAACTAAACTCAGATACAGTTTGACGCTTAATCTTAAAAGTAATTACTACTTAGCAGTTTTGAAAATGAAGAAGAAACAAACATAGGGTATACTCATTTAGATGGCACTTATGAGAGTCTGCCATAGCCAAAAAAGTCAGAAAATATGAAAACTGTTAGAAAACTTTAGAAAGAAAGAAAAACAGAGTGGTACTGTTGAGCAAGTTTGGAGAGTGATTTTAATAGATTCTCTGATTTTTTTTTTAAGTGTATAAACTAAAATGGAGCTTTCTAAAGTTTTTTTCCACACATGTATTCCATTGGAACTTGGGGAAAAACTGGCATTTTCAGATCATCTGATACCTTTTATTGTCACTTTATTTTATCAACAAAGGAATTAACTGGTTACCACATATCAGGGGATTTTGTTTTAAATCCTCAGTTTCTTAACAATGTTTCCTATATTGTGCAAAAGATGAGTAAGCAGAATATAAACTATAAATTTTCTTGTGGTCTTATTTTTTTGTATTGTGCAAGGCAGTAGCTGTAAATAAAAAGATGATTCTTCCCTTCTTCCTGTGGATATACAAAAATGAAAATCACAGTTCCTTTGAGCGTTTTATAGTTAGTGGTTAAACCATAAATAAACCCTTATAGTACAAAAGGGTAGTTGCTTAAATGAACTCCTATACCAAACACTGCAGGAGCATGAGAGGGCCACCTTAGTCTCGATGCAGATGGCGCAGGAAAGCCTTCGCAGCACCTTTAAAATGGGAAGGATGCTGTTTGCTAAGCAGGAGATCAGAGAAGTTGTGGACAGAAGAAACTTGTGTTATTGCTTGGTCTCACATATTGGTTTTTTTTCACTTTAATTATACTGCTGCAAATTATTCATTTCTGGATATGAGATTTATTAACAGTAATAACAGTCCCAAAATATGTATTAACTTAGAAGAAGGTTGGAAACTTTTTAGAATCTGTAGACATAAGAGTGAATTAGATGGACAATGGCCATGCCCTGATGGAGCTTAGATTTTAATTCAGGGAAGCAGAAAAGTAATGTTAATGTTTTGATGTTGCTAAAACAGGCTAACAGTATAATACGAGTCTAACGGGATGCAGGGGAGACACTGTTCTAAGTACTTTGCACATATGAACTCATTTAATCCTGACAATTACCTCATGAAGTAAGAGATTGCGTTAAGTAAAGTGAAAGTAAAGTCGCTGTGTCGTGTCTGACTCTTTGCGACCCCATGGACTGTAGCCCACCAGGCTCCTCCCTCCATGGGATTCTCCAGGAAAGAGTACTGGAGTGGGGTGCCATTGCCTTCTCCGGGGGATCTTACCAACCCAGGGATCGAACCCAGGTCTCCTGCATTCCAGGCAGACACTTTAACCTTTGAGCCACCAGGGAAGATTGCATTATGTTCTCCCTATTTTGTAAATATAGGATCCAGAGGTGTAGGAAGTTTAGCTGACTTGCCCTAGAGCTAGTAGATGATGGAGCTAAGATTCTAACCTGGGTGTCTAGCTGCTGCTGCTGCTGCTGCTGCTGCTGCTGCTGCTGCTGCTGCTGCTGCTGCTGCTGCTGCTGCTGCTGCTAAGTCGCTTCAGTTGTGTCCCACTCTGTGCGACCACATAGATGGCAGCCCACCAGGCTCCGCCGTCCCTGGGATTTTCCAGGCAAGAACACTGGAGTGGGGTGCCATTTTCTTCTCCAATGCATGAAAGTGAAAAGTGAAAGTGAAGTGCTCAGTCATGTCTGACTCTTAGCGACCCCATGGACTGCAGCCTTCCAGGCTCCTCCATCCCTGGGATTTTCCAGGCAAGAGTACTGGAGTCGGGTGCCATCGGGTGTCTAGCTACAGCATCATTAAACACTATGGTATATTGACTGGGTAAGGATTTGTTGAAGGAATGGTTTCAAGGGTTAACTTTTGCCATGTAATCCTAGATTTTAAAATATGACAGAGGATGAGATGGCTGGATGGCATCACCAACTTGATGGACGTGAGTCTGGGTGGACTCTGGGAGTTGGTGATGGACAGGGAGGCCTGGCGTGCTGGGATTCATGGGGTCGCAAAGAGTCGAACCCGACTGAGCAACTGAACTGAACTGAATTCATATTTTGTTTTCACAATTTATGATGACTTCAATAACATTGCTTTCTAGATGTTTTTGTCATCTTGTGATGTCAAAGTATTATGTTGTGCCTCAGTTGTCAGATACTAATGCAAAGAAAATTATTGTTTGTAAATCTACAACTATAGCATAGAAATAACTGCCATGAATTGTTACCCCCTTTTGTTGATAACAATCAGGGCAAGCCTATTTAAACTTGTAGGTCATATTTTACAGAAACTAACTTAGTTTAAGATGTGGAGTATGGGAGACAGATGAAAAATATGCTAGAAATAAACAGGTTACAAAGCTTCTGGCTGGGCAAACAAGTATGAAATAACCCTATGGTTCCTTGTCTGCAGACCAAGAGTCCAGTAAGCCCTGAAAACAAAATGCTTTAACATGTTATCCAAATCTAACCCTGGCTAACATAAGACAGTCATGTTTATTGTTTATCTGAATATTTGTATATTTTGCTGTAGAAATGTTCATATGTGATATACTATAAGTGTTCTGCCATGCACAGCATATGTCCCATGTTACCTTCTAAACTCCAGAAAGTTTTGAAATCAGGAACACAACTTTCTCCAAAATTGTGGCACTAACTGCAGACTTTTGAGTTTTACAGCTATCATCCACATATAAAAAATGGAATATACTTTGAAATGTTGAAATAACCTAAGCCTTAAGTCTGTCTACATTCATATTTAAATACTTTACATTAATACCTAAATTTTATTAACCCAATTATGGGCAGCTCCATATAGTATGATGATAGTTCAGAGCTTATATATTACTTTTCTTCAGTGATTGAATGCAACTTATACTAGCAGACTTTAAGTGAGGAAGGAGCATGTCAGCCACTTATTTTTCTCAGTTTTCTGCAAAATATTAACACCACTAAATTTTCATTCTGCTAATGCGTATTAGGCATATCCATCCTCCTTGCGTGTGATGCTAATGTAACAAAGATGAATGAGGCAGTAAAGACCTTCCCTTAAGAAGGCCACTGATGCCTTTCTGTCTCTGAAAGACTTATCTTGTTTTCTCCTTTCCGTGGTCACATATCAAAATCAGAGGAACACGGATTAATTAATCCATCCAGTAAATAAGCATCTGTTAATTTCCAGGCACAGTTCTAGATACAGTATTGAACAAAACAGAAAAAGAAAAAGGCATACTGTTTTTATAGTTTAATGTTTCAGTGACCCTGAGATTTCCACCTCAGTGTGGACAGGATGGGCTTCCCAAGTGACCCAGTGATAAAGAATCCACCTGCCAGTGCAACAGACGTGGGCTTGATCCCTGGATCAGGAAGATCCCTAGGGGAAGAAATGGCAACCCACTCCAGCATTCTTGCATGGGAGATCCCATGGACAGAGGAGCCTGGTGGGCTACAGTCCACAGTGTGATAAAGAGTTGGACATGACTGAGCACACAGGCACACACATGGACACCATGTTTGGTCTGCTTCAGGACAGAGTGTGTCACCAGACACTTTTTTTCAGTTGTGTACTTCTCATTCGGAGAAGGCAGTAGCAACCCACGCCAGTACTCTTGCCTGGAAAATCCCATGGAGTTGCTAAGAGTCGGACAGGACTGAGCGACTTCACTTTCACTTTTCACTTTCATGCACTGGAGAAGGAAATGGCAACCCACTCCAGTGTTCTTGCCTGGAGAATCCCAGGGACGGGGAGCCTGGTGGGAGGCTGTCTGTGGGGTCGCACAGGGTTGGACACGACTGAAGCGACTTAGCAGCAGCAGCAGTACTTCACATTCCCAAGAGGGCTGGTGATCATTTATTTGTGTTACGGTTTCTCCATATGTATATAAGGATACGTCCGTACACATACATATTAATACGTATGCACACACTCTGCCTCACTTGATAGCATTATGTTGGCAACTTAATTGAAAAATATTATGGTCTATACGTTTTCAAATACTGCTGGGTAGTATCCAGTATAGAATATTACCTTGAGGCTCTGAAAGATTAAATATGATGCCATACTATTTCGTTTTTCATGTTCTTGCCAGAAAACTTTAGTCTTTAATATCAGGCTCACCATAGTGATTTCTTCCTGGATTGTTCCTAAGTCAGAATTAGAGTTCTTGAACTTGTTAATGGAAACTTGCATAAATTAATGTGTTTCACATATAAATCAGTTAAATAATGGTAGATATAATTGTGGTAGATGTAAATAATGATACTATAATGTAGGATTTTTTTAAACTGTGGTATGTTTTTCTATAGGAATAATACTGGAAAGGACTGCCATTTGTGGTAAAACCAATGACATTCTTAGTTTCTTTTACAAGAACTTATCAATGTAGCACATCTCTTTATTTGCATATATAGTGCTTTATTCCTACAGTAGGTAGAAGGTAAAATAATTGTAGTAGGTATTTTAAAAGTAGATCTAAGATTAGATTAATAAAAGTTTCTCTTGTGGTTTTGGTAATGTCTATGTGTGTAAGTTTATGTATACATTTATGAGCTTGATTGAAATTTTTTTAGATCTTGGGGAAACAATTCAACAGTATTTCTCAGACATTAATATAGAAATATTGACCTCAAATGCACATAGCTTACTAGCCATTTGTTTATTTACTTATGTTTTTTAATGATCATGTAATGTTGTGGCTTCTCTGTAGCTCAGACAGTAAAGAATCTAGTTACAGTGCAGGAGACCTGGGTTTAATCTCTGGGTCAGAAAGATCGCCTGGAGAAGGGAATGGCAACCCACTCCAGTACTCTTGCCTGGAGAGCTCCATGGACAGAGGAGCCTGGCGGGCTACAGTCCGTGGGGTCACAAAGAGTCGAACACAACTGAGCAACTAACACTACATGTAATGTTGGGGAAATCTATTTTGAGAGAAAAAAAATACATGATAATGTTGGATGAAATTCTCTTAAACTTCTTCTCCTTACTAGTCTTGAAAATGAAAATTGAAATCTGTGGGTTATTCCTATGTTTAATTGCATTTTTATGTATGGATGATCTCATATCATTCACTTGGGAGCAATTTAAACAGCTTAAACAGCTTTTCAATAATCCACAGATATCTCTACATTATCAGTTCAGATTTTGAAATGTCATTGTTACTACTAGTTTGAACATGTAGGGGCAGTATAGTACTGTTTTTGTAAATCTCGTCTGAATTTGTGAGTTTTTCAAAAATCTTTAAAGTGTTGTTAGAAGCTTTTTTTTTTTGAGGAAGTACAACTTCATATCTTACTTTTTAAAGGATAATTGGTACTGTTTTATTAAGTTGGGACTATTCTTTCAATTCAGGTATATATATATATATATACACACACTATACAAAAGCTTTTATATTATAGAAGCTCATGGCCTTGATTTATATTTGAAGTCAAAGACTATGTTAAGCTAATTAACAGGGAAAATGCATTTTTATGGTTAGACAATAAAATAGAGGACAAGTGGATTCACAGAAATACTAAAATCAGTGCAATTTTGTTCTTATTCATTCTGTACCAGCCTTTCAAAGTTAATGGTTAATCATGAGAATTTAAAAAGTTAAGTCTTAATTTTTCAACCTGATCAGTAAACAAAACTTAAAACTCCTAAACACTTACTTTAAGATTCCTTAATATGTAAATAATTTTTCAATAACAAAATGATTAAGAGTTGTTACAAAATTTATAGTAGCTTTTTTTTTCACTTAAGGCAATCTGCATTTAATAACTAAAAAGCAACAACTGAGTAGTTATCTCTTCTATCCATTCCATTTATTTATTCCATCTATTCAACAACTTTTAGAAGCCAAGAACTTTAGGTGTTTGGAGTACAACAGTGAATGAAGCAGACCCAAATCCTCGCCCTTGTGGAGATAATATCAGAGTGGTAGACTGTTTAAGAGCATAGAGATAGTCATTTAGACTGGGCAGAAGTTTTTAGCCTCATCCTTTATTAAGCCTCTGTAGGATGAGATAATAATAGTACCTACTTCATAGGATTGTTTTAAGGGTTAAATGAAATAATGAATAGAAAGTATAGTTATATGATAAGAACTTTGTAACTGTTATGAAGTCCACGTAAGACTTATTTAGATGTGCTGGTAAAAATTGTAATTAATTCTCATGTAATAGCACTTCTTTCACTGTGGTTTGTATTTTGAATTTTTTTCATTTTTAGTTTCTTTAGATTGTGAGAGAAAATGCATAACACCAATTTTAAATGGTCATTTTTCTTAAACAGTTTCCTGAGTGACTGTTAATCTCTAAATGGAAAGATACTGCACATAAAAAATTAACGTGCTTTGTATCTACTTACATTCCGTAGATTCCTTCAGTGTGACTCTCATGTCTATAAAACTTAACCCCAGCATGCCTTCCTGAATTAAGAAGGTAACATGTGATATCTTAGTATTTTGTTTAGAGTTTCAAATGTGTTGGCTTCAAATATCACAAACTTTTGAAAAATTAAACTTCTATATAAAAATTAAAAACGTAATTTGTCAGTTCACGTTAGTGGCTAGAATGTCTAGGAAATAGTTTCCATAATGGTTTTTAAATTCTGTCTCTTTCTTTCCCTTAAGGCCCCAAAATACGCTAATTAAGAAATGGAACATGTTAAAATCTTTGAAAACTGGCTCTTCCAAATGACATCTTATTATTACTATATAAGAATTGAGCTTTAAAAAGTTAAAGCATGGGTTCACAAGTCTTAACAAAAGTACTTAGAAATTTTAGATCTATCTTTGGTATCCTGTGCTGCTCTTATTTCTTTTTGTTTTTCAGTTTCCCACGTTTAACACACATGTGCATACACAGGCACAAGTGCACACCCCCCAAGTACGCACAAATAAAATTCTCATCAGCACCACCTCCCTGTTTAATAGCTTATCTGCTCTGTTCATGCGACAACTGCTTCACTGAGGGGAAGTTGTTGTTCTGCCGTTTTCATATTAGCTTTGTTACCATGCAGGATTTTCAGCTGCTCATGCTCATTACCATACAGCTGGTATGTAGAACCGAGAAGGAAGCAAGCAGAAGTTGCACTGTCTACAAGAATAAGAAGCTCTCTTGCAGATGGGGTGCTGGCAGATGGGGCATGTGTTTGAACAGGTTTTACTAATAACAGAATGCATTAAAAATCATTCTGAGGAAGTCTAAGGTCAGTGCCATGAATTCAGGCCTTGAGAGGTTGTTCAGCTTTTTGTAGACCTTTTTAGAATATTAATTAACTCTAATGCAAAAAAGTAATAAATGGCCAACCACAACCTCTTACAAAATTTTTTTGTCAGTTTTCCTTTTTAAAATTTGAATGTATTTTGTTTCTTTTTAATCTAATTTAAAATGCACTAGTACTGTTAGCTACTGTTTTTCATCACCTTGTACTTTATTTTGTAGTCTTCAAATACATTTAATGTTCCCAGAGTATGTTTATATACAAAAGTGTTTTGATATATGTGCTTTGAACATGTAAACATTCTCTGAGCAATGTAATGACATTCTTCAGCTTTGATATATGAGAATTTGATTAGAAGATGAAAAAGAGGATTTGGAAATCCATGTTTGTAGTGTTGACCACATTGAAGATTAAGATGAGATATTTTCTATCTGCATTCAAAATTAAGTGATGGAATGCCCCATATGTGTTTTTGTTAGAATTATGACTTGTATATTTTTCATATTCACAAAACCAAAATGAATAAAGTAGTAATTGAAAAAATACCAGTAGTTTTTAAAGGATATTTCAGTAGGATCTTAGTGTTTTGACCCCTTACATTAAATATACTGCTTCTTGATACATCCTGTCTCAGTGGGAGATGGTGATAAAAAGCAGGTAAAGCCAAGTAAGGCTAGGCAATTATATGTAAGATATTCAGTTTTCGATTTAATTTTAATGAAAATAGAACTCAGCCTGTTGTTCTGTTCATAGAGATTAAGATACATATTGCCAAAAGTTATTTTTTTAAGCTAATATTAGTTATAATGCTTTTGGTAACTCTCAGAAACTTTCATGCTGTAGATTTCCTGTCGGTAAAATAGACACACAAAAATGCGAGCTGTTAGGTTAATACCTGTGAATCAGTAGAATGCTTGATAGGTGAGATCTGTCGTAAATGGTGTGCATTAAATATTGTTAAAACTGTATGCTGCCTTTACAGGTCAAAGTTTATATTCTATTGTGCATTTTTAAACACAGGCAATAAAGATAACTACATTTTCATCTCATATCAAACTGTATTATTTTCTTCCAGTTTAATTTATAATTGAATTGTGTAACTGATAAATATGTAGAAATTTTTTTTCCTGAGAGGAGAAACATATAAAACATTATAAGTAATAATATGTATAATACAATACTAAATAAATAATAAATATATGAAATGTTTTATACATCATCTTGCCTTATTCTGAATTATGAGTTTTTCAAATTATGCTGAAAATTAATCTTTTTCAATTATTAATCTCTGTAGTTCTGTCATCTTAGATATCTTACATTCTTAATTATTTCATATAAATATTACTTATTGATATTCTGATATGTGCAGGAAGTGTGTGAAAAGCTGAGGTACAATAGGAATCAAAATAGATGTGGTCAGTGCTTTTATGGAACTTACAGTCTAATGGGGAAGAGAGACAATTAATGTGTCCGCACTGTGACAGGCTGTTGGGTTCAAGCCCTGTGATTCATAGCCTTACAATGGGGAGGAGGTGGCTCTGTGAAGGACATTAGAGATGACCTATACACAGGTAATTCCCACATTGTATCTTCTCTCTGGACCTTTTTTCTGAGCTCCAGAGCCGGTTGGAGCGTGATAATGACTTGAGACCTGGATGTCTCAAAGACACCTCAAACCGAATAAGACTGAAAGTAGAACTGTGATCCTCCCTGCCCTAGAAAACAGAAGCAAACACTGACCCCGTTCAGCGTCCTGTGTCATCTTCCATCCAATTGTGTGAGAAACCTTAACTGTTCACTTCTGTCCGTCTCTCTAGTCCAGGCCAGCATTTCCTCTTGCATGGCCTGATGGAATAGCTTCCTTCTCAGTCTCTCCACATCCACTCTCATTCCCCATTCTGTCTTAACATGACATTCAGAACAGTATTGCAGGTTTCTCTGGATCATATCCTTCCCTTGACTAACTGTATTTTTCATTACTCTCAATATAGAGAGCAAAGCCCTGTATGAGGTCTTATGCAGTCTGGTCGCTCTCTGCTTCCCTAGCTTCACCTTGCGCCTGCCACAGTCTCCTGACTCCGTGCACCGTGGCCCTGTGCATGCCCCTTCCCACCACAGCACAGCGTAGTTGCTCCTCTAAAGAAGAGACGCCTTCTCTGAACCCCAAACTAAGAGACTGTACTGTACTTAGCTTATGGAGAATAGGCAACCAAGTGAATGCTGGATGAATGAGTGTCTCTGGTTATTAAAATAACCATATCAATCTAAATTTGTTGTAATTACATATCCTAGTATAGATAATATAATTATGTATCCTAGTATATTTAATATAGATAATTACAGCTAGTCAAAAGAATAAAATGTAGGATAGACTCACAGAGATATGCATGTGTCCCCAGTGATGTTTACTGCTGGAAAGCGGTAACCACACATGGATCAAACTGATAGTTATTTTAGATGGATTGGCTCTTAGAAAAAGGTCACGTGTGATGAAATTAAGAAACACGGCCAGAGTGGTAAGCATGTATTGAAGAGTATGTGCTGATGTATTCAGATAGAAAAGGGCTGTGTTTGTGTGCCTGTGTCCATATGCCTGTGTACATATGTGTGTATACACACACACACACAGTACTTGGTTAATAAGTATTTTTAAGCTATCTACTGAACTAAAAAATTAAAAATGAAAAAGTCATAATTCCCTGTTAAGTGTATTTGGCTTAGAGTAAATAGTAAAGACCACTTGAAGCAGTTTCTTCACCAAGTGTTAAGATATCTAACTTTTTTGCCTGTTTTGCTGTAGTTTCCACATCATTATGGTAATGGTGAAAAACCCAGTAGCCTCTTTGAAATGACCTTCCAATGGAGACACTTTTGCATATTCTCTTCTCAGCTCTTTTTCATTATTTCACATTTGGAGGAAATAAAGCATAGAACATGAAGAAATAAGAGTCAGGAGCTATAAGTTCTTAAGGGATTTGGGAAAAGGAGGCAAAACTCATGTATTGTTGTGAGCACCTTCCATCAGACTTTCTGCCTGTCTGCCTGTTGATGGCTGTGGAGCCTCAGTACAGCGTCCCAGATGATGGGAGCAGTTCTCCGCCAAGGAAGTATCAGCAGTAGAATGTTAACTCTTTGGCTAGCTGCTCTTAGTAAATTCCCACAGTAAAGTATATCCAGAGTCACAGTTAGTTGTGTAGTGTGTCTGTTCTTCCTCTGTGCCCACTGCGAGTCTTAACATAAATTTCATGCACACATCACATGTTTGCACACTGAGATAGCCTGGGAAGCATCCTAAAGATTTCTTAACTAATAGTACTTCTTGCTCTCTCTCTCTATATATATGTATAAAATCCTATATATGTGTATATATATATATATGTATAAAACCCTATTTCATTTTCTATAAACTGGAGACCAAGCTCTGCCTGTGGTTAAATCTCAGTTACCAATTTAGTAGTTGTGTGACCTTGGGAATGTTACTTAAATTCACTGTTACTATTCCATATCTGTAAAATGAAGTGATAATCGTACCTACTTCGTAGGGCTGTTGCAGTTTCACTGAGTTAATATAAGTAAAGTACCTAGAAGAGTGCCTGGAATATATTAAGTTTTCTTCCCTGTATACTTCATTTTCTTAGAAGAACATCTTTTTTTTTTTTCCTTTTTACGTTGCTTAGTCAAAGTTGAATATTTTTGATAGCGAGCACTGAAGGAGCACTCAAGTCAGATTAAAATCTAGTGTTTATTTTTTCTTTATTTTGGTTTAAAATATTGCCATGTGTGAACACTTTTTTCTCTCTCCCTAGGTCTATGTGTTGTCATGTAAATTGGGCAGTTTTATTTATCAGATACATTGATTTGTCATGTTTTTATTGGCTTGTCTGTCCTTCTCAGTTGGGAAGTTCTCCAGGATAGGGACTGCATCTTGTTCAGTTTTGTATACTTTTTTGCTTAGAGTCTGGCTTTCAGTATCTCTGGCTAACTGTTTCTAGAATGTGGTAGTCTAGATCTATAAAAATAAAATGTTTAAGTCACTATTTAGTTTTCTCACCCTCTTATTTCATTGTTTAGAAAATAGAGAACCATTCTACAACTCAGGATTCATTTGGATGACACTGATAATGTTAAAATGAAATTTGGGGAGAAGATCACCATAAATTTTCCCAACAGTAATTTCCTTTTCCTTTTAAACAAATATAGTGAACTTCACAAAGTTAAGGTCTTTGAAATAAATTAATTGGTGAGGAGTAAATTATATCTTGGCCTAATGAAATCTATTATTATAATTGTTTAATAAAAGCTAGTTGAGTAAAAATGTCTTAGAAAATGCCATCTAATTTTAATCTTTGCTTTTTTATGTTGTGATCATGATGATGACTATATCTTCATTTAACATCTCTTGAAAAATATTTTAAGTTCTTGATTTGCTATTTTGTGTCCTGATAGAATAACTTTAAAGGAAAGATTTAAAATGAAGAGGGTTGTGTGTGTCTGTGTGTGTCTTTATCCCAAGAGCTAAAAAATACTACAATTTTAAGACTATTCTGAAGTTCAGCATCTTTTTGCTATCTTTGACTTTATATCCTTTGGTAGACTTAAGTTATTCCTTATAGAATTTTTTTTTCCATCTTGTAGACATTTGAATACGCATTGACTCAATAAAAATAAAATTTTTAGATTTAGGTTTTTTTTTTGAATGTTCTCCTGCCACCATGTAGCAGTTTTCAACAAACAAGTCGTGTGCATAGAGCAGTTCATAATGGTTGTATGCAGGTTTGTTTCATAGTCATCATGCCATCATTACATGCCATGCTTTCATATAACTGCTGGGAAGCCAGTGATATCCATTCTACAAAAAGAAATGTTTATAGAGTCATGTATTGAGTGTGACAAACTTTCAAAGTTAATTTGTAAACATTTAGGGACCTTGAGTATTTATAGATAAATATTTTTTAAGTTATGTGCTAAATATTAAATAATTTTTTAATAAAGAAAATAAACTTATAAGTTGAATATTTCTATTACAGTAGTATTGCCAAGATGTCAAAGTGCTCCTAAACATCAATCCTATAGTTCGCTGACAATCAAGGACTGCTGTAGATCAGATACCTTTTCAGATTAATAGTTATTTTGAAAATGTTTCCACAACAGGCAAAATCTGCCAAACCCTACTCATGACTACTTCCAGCAGTATTTCTTTGTACTCAGATTTTATTTACTGACTCTTCAAGCCTTTTGGAATCTCCTGAAATGGTAAGGGATCATATAAGTGTTATGCTAGTCATATAATTCTTGATAGTTTCAAAGCAAAGAATGCAGTTTGTTAAATTATATATACAGTAATTGCTTTAAAATGTAAATTGATGTTTCTAAAATGAATATTTTGAATCCTCCTTTTTAAATGTAGTGGGGGCATGATTACTAGGTTCTTCCCTACTCACTTGACAGCTACATCAAACACTTGAATACTTAAAGAGCAGGCAAGCTACTCTAAAATAAGTAAAGAATTGATTAAAGATCAGTATGATGTACACTTTCTAGAGGAAGAATGCAGTGTGTTTTACGTTTCTTCCTGGCCTAGCACCCATATGGAATAGATACTTAATAAATGTTTTTAAATAAGGGAAATAAGTTCAAGTTCATAAACTTGATTCATAACTAGAGTTTTAAAAGATTGGTTTAAGCTCTCCCTTCTCATTTTGAATTCTTCTGTAAAATATTTAAGGTACTTGAGAAGAGATGTTATGTTTTAAAAAGTATGTTTGCCCATCCATACTCATGCCTGAGTGCACAGACACACACACACACTTATATATATATGTATGTGTATGTATGTATGTATACATTTTCAAAAGGATTTTTTACCATGTGTTTGAATCTCCCATCCCCTGCTTTATAATAACCCTTCTCTTAGTTCTTACATGATGAACAGTTTCTGTGACTTGAAAATGCTCTATACTGAAATCTATTCTTTAAAACATAAGATGAATCTGGATTTTATGTATCTGCTAGTCAAATATTTATAATTGAACATAATTATCAAAGTGAGTAAGCCAGGATCACAGAGTTCAGAATAACATGTGTTTTAGGTTAAAGATCCTGGATGACTACAGGAAATAGAAATAGTGAGTTTTAGTGAAAGTTTACCTAAGAACATACCCGAGGCTGTAGTAAACTTTATTTGAAGACTTTTTCCAACCTTGAGATGCTGTGATCATGTTCTGAATTTGCTTTATGATCATGAGGAAGCAGTCTTTAAAAGTGTACCATGGGTAAAATCATTTTGCCTCCAGTAACTAAGCGTAACCACGTCTTTAACCATGGTAGACATTTGCTAAAGTAAGGCTGGCAGATACATTAACAATCTGTAGAGATCTGAGGCCAGTATCTATCTCTTTCTCAAAAAAGAGTAAATTATCAAATGGAGAGATAGAATCAGGGCATAGAAAGTGCAAGAGCAAGGAAATAGAGGGATGATATGGTAGATGCCCTTTCATTCTGACAGGACTGAGCTACTAGATACAAAGGCTTTAGAGTAGTGCTTGGTGCATGGCACAGAATAATTATTACCAACAATTCCAATCCTCTTCCTTTTCCAGCTTAGGAATCTGTTGGAATGGGTGCTACATTTGAGAATTAGTATGAGGTGATGGGTGATAAGGGAAATAGAAAAGTAATTGTACATGAAAGAATTGAAAAGATTTTTATTCATTTTCTCTGTATATCTAATTTCAGCATGTGAGAATTACTTTATGAGTGGTCTTCAATTTTATATACATTTTTGAAAATATAAAAAATAACATAGAATCACTGTTGAGAATGTCCTTTTGCAGTTCAGTTGCACATCTATTGTTTAGTTGCTAAGTCATGTCTGACTGTTAGTGATCCCATGGACTGCAGCACGCCTGGCTTCCGTGTCCTTCACTATCTCCCTGAGTTTGCTCAAACTCATGTCCATTGAGTCAGTGATGCCATCCTACCATCTCATCCTCTGTCATGCTCTTCTCCTCCTGCCCTCAGTCTTTCTCAGCATCAGGGTCTTTTCCATTGAGTCAACTCTTCGCATTAGGTGGCCAGAGTATTAGAGCTTTAGCTTCAGCATCAGTCCTTCCAGTAAATATTCAGGGTTGATTTCCTTTAGGATTGAGTGGTTTAATCTCCTTGCAATCCAAGGGACTCTCAAGAGTCTTCCCCAGCACCACAATTCAAAAGCATCAATTCTTCGGCATTCAGCCTTCTTGTAGAGCTTAGAATTACATGAAATTATCTTGTTCATTTATTAGTATGCATCATCAATTCAAGGAACATGAATTTAAGCAAACTGCAGGAGATAGTGAAGGACAGGGAAGCCTGGCACGCTGCATTCCATGAACTCACAGAGTCGAACACAACTGAGCGACTGAACAACAACTTTTTTTTTCCCCACTCTAGAATGTCAAGCATATGAGGCCAGGTGCCTCATCTGCATTGTTTGCTGTCTTATACCCAGTGCCTAGAACAGTTATTAGCACAGAGTAAGAAATGCTTGTTTATTAACAGGATAATCGAAAAAGAAAAAAAAAAATCTTATTAAGCCACTTAGATAACTACTGTGCACATTTTTATATATTTATGTAGACTTTGCCCATCCATACTCATGCCTGAGTGCACAGACACACACACACACTTATATATATATATATATATATGTATTTATGTATACATTTTCAAAAGGATCTTTTTACCATGTGTTTGAATCTCCCATCCCCTGCTTTCTAATAACCCTTCTCTTAGTTCTTACATGATGAACAGTTGCTGTGACTTGAAAATGCTCTATACTGAAATCTACTCTTTACAAGGAGGCTTCAAGTTTAGAGACTGGAGGGGCAGGGCATGGGAAGAAGGGACTGGGAGAGGAACAAGATGAACGAGGTATCTCGTTTTCCAAGTGAGCTGCATTTTTCAATAGTAGAGGCTACATGTTGGTGAGAATCAGTGAGTCAGGTATCCACTTCGGCCCTGAGTTACATTGTTTATTGTCTTTTCATAGAGTTTTTTGGTGAATATAACATCTGTATGTTTAAGAACTTTCTTGTTTCTTTGTTATGCATTTGCCCTCCCCCACCCCCCCATTCAAGAGTATAACCTGCTTTTATGTAGGATTTCTGGTAAGTACCTTTGGAAACAGAAGGACCCCTTCTTAGTCAGTGTTTGTATCTAAAATAAAAAGTCTAAAGTTTTCACACCCACACAGTAAAGTTCTCCTTGTACAGAAAGACATATATTAGCCCTAAAATGAAAGTATGTATCATGGCAGGAAGTACTTTTGAAGAAACCATTACGAGTAAATTAAAGACTATTTTAACTGTAGTATTAAGTGTTTGAATGAGGAGATAATAATACTAAGTAGGCCTTATAAAGACTAGTGACTGCTGGAAGTGTTAGAGATATTGTCAGTACTTCAAGTTAATGATGGTGGCATTTCCACATGTATCATAGGTCCACAGATGATAATTCCCTTCTATCTCTTCAACATCTATCAGACTCAGTCTTTTAAACTTAGAAGCAATACCATATCTATTTAAATGACTATTTAAATGACTTCTCCATTTTCTGACTTCTTAGACTACCCAGTTTGGCACTTGATATTCAAATACTCTTATGAGCTTCTTGACAGTTGGATATTAAATCTCTTAAGGGTGGAGGATTATTGTAATGTTTTTATTTGACTTCAGTAGCACCTTGCAGATCTTGATTATTTCTTAATTGATTGATTCCACTTAACCTAAATCTGTTTCTGTTACTTTTTCCCCAGTTACCATCTTTTTGCCCCCAATTTGCCATGTGTAGCAGAAGCATAGTTATATAGACCTAGATAATCATTCCATGAACTGAATAAATCAAGATTTAGTTGTGGTTAGCATATTTAATTGCTATTTGCAAAATATAGTACTTTTTTCCTTCTTTGGTAATGTCTAATTATTTTACTTCAACTTGAGCCATCACATATATAATGGAAATCAGTTAAAAGTAGTGAACCAGGGACTGGAGTCTGTGGCTCTAAAATAGCTGTATAGCCCTGAACACGACACTTAATTCTCTACCTTACCGTTCTCACCTGTAAATGATAGTTCTTATTGTATAGCATGTTTTGTGCCAGGCACCTCAGTGTCCACACAGTAATACTTAGGTTGGTAAGGTAGATGGTATTACCACCACATGTGCACAAATAAAAGAAAACTAGAACTCATGGTGGTCAAATAACCCCTACCAAGGTCACACTCTAATAATGACAGAGCTGTTGTTTAAACTCAGATTACTCTGATTCCAAAACTTAGGTTCATTCCACAAATGAAGGAGAATTAGATGATCCCAGGCTCCCTTCTAGTTCTGCACTGTATGGCTTCCTGCTATTAATGTTTTTTCGTTGATTCAGTGGATGTAACTTTTTTACTTCTTAGTCTTTATATCTTTTCTCAAAGCTTTTCAGTGAGGACTAATAGCTAATCAAAGAAATCAGTTTCAGAATTTTAAGCAGTTCTTAAAATGAAAGGTTATTTTAATATTAAAATGCAAGATTGATATACCATATCTTTAGGAAACTTTTCTCAAGCCATGTAAATACATTTGAACCTTACAAATAGCAGCAGTAAATATTAAATTAGATAAAGAAAGTAGAGTGAATGTGGTTGTAAGCAACACATGGAAGGAAAATTGATTTCATTCTTTCTCCATGTTGATTAAATTCATTCCTGGGTCATATTTGCTGTTCTGTTTTCCTGGAACCTTTTAAAAATAGTTTCCCATGATATTTTTCTTACTTTATTGAAGGGATGGCTACAAAAAAATTTATAATGAAAATTTGAGAGGAAATTTTGATATGAATTCAAGATGCTTACTGGTAGTTTATTTGGGGTTTAGAACATGAGATTTAAAGACTAATTGCTTTCTAGATAATTCAGGATAAACTTCAGAGTGACTTACAAGTTTGTCAAGTTATTACAGATGTTGCTTGTCTACAAAGGAGTATTGTAGTAGTGTTTTAGTACGCATATTGTCTCTGCTAGCTCTATAACAATATAAAATTGAAAAGAGCAAACAGGCAAAGCTGCCATTTTCATCGTTTTCTTCTGTGGCTGTTGTAAATAGAACTCTTAGCTTGCATTACTGTGTGAGATTCTGTACCTGTGTATATTCACGTATTGGTGGGTGCATACATTTGTGTATATGTTTGTCAGATCAGTAATTTGGCCCAAACCACCCTGCTTATTTAACTTATATGCAGAGTACATCATGACAAACGCTGGGCTGGAAGAAGCACAAGCTGGAATCAAGATTGCCGGAGAAATATCAATAACCTCAGACATGCAGATGACACCACCCTTATGGCAGAAAGTGAAGAGGAACTAAAAAGCCTCTTGATGAAAGTGAAAGAGGAGAGTGAAAAAGTTGGCTTAAAGCTCAACATTCAGAAAACGAAGATCATGGCATCGGGTCTCATCACTTCATGGGAAATAGATGGGGAAATAGTGGAAACAGTGTCAGACTTTATTTTTTTGGGCTCCAAAATCACTGCAAATGGTGATTGCAGCCATGAAATTAAAAGACGCTTACTCCTTGGAAGAAAAGTTATGACCAACCTAGATAGCATATTGAAAAGCAGAGATATTACTTTGCCAGCAAAGGTCCATCTAGTCAAGGCTCTGGTTTTTCCAGTGGTCATGTATGGATGTGAGAGTTGGACTGTGAAGAAAGCTGAGGGCCAAAGAATTGATGCTTTTGAACTGTGGTGTTGGAGAAGACTCTTGAGAATCCCTTGGACTGCAAGGAGATCCAATCAGTCCATCCTAAAGGAGATCAGCTCTGGGTGTTCATTGGAAGGACTGATGCTGAAGCTGAAACTCCAGTACTTTGGCCACCTCATGCAAAGAGTTGACTCATTGGGAAAGACTCTGACGCTGGGAGGGATTGGGAGCAGGAGGAAAAGGGGACGACCCAGGATGAGATGGCTGGATGGCATCACTGACTCGACGGACATGAGTTTGAGTGAACTCCAGGAGTTGATGATGGACGGGGAGGCCTGACATGTTGTGATTCATGGGGTCGCGAAGAATCGGACACAACTGAGTGACTGAACTGAACTGAAGGGATAAAAAAAAAAACCTTTATCTTGAATCTCTATTGTAATTTATTTGTCAGATCCTCAGGGGCTGCATTTTTATAAAGAAAGTTATAAATATTTTAAACTTCAGGGAAAAGGAAAAAAATTAAGTACCACTTGTACAATTGTAATTATGTTAAAAAAATTTGAACATAATTTGAGCTATGATACTTTGATTTACATTTTGATTATGGAGGTTAAGATTTTATATATAAGCATCCCCTCACTTCCCAACAAGTGTTACTTTAAACCAAGTTGTTATATATTACAGTATATAGTGTTTGGGATATTTTTTAATGTAGTAGTATTTTAATACATGCTTCCTTGGAGGTAATTTCAAACTAAATCTGGTCACCTTGTTACATATTTACATATTCTCAAAAAATTTTTGGAACTAACCCTATTCTCTATCTTAAATTGACCATAAATTCAATGGAGAGGAAAATAAGTTCTTTAAATAATGTGTTATCCTGTGCCTGACACACAGTAGGTGTAAATGCTTAGTGAATGAATAAATGTGAAGATAGCTTATTGATCAGTACTGCCACCTGCTTGTATTGGGGAAAATATAGGTACTAAGCATACACCCTATTTTAATAGATAATATACCTGTGATAGAACAGGGTTATTAACTTCCCAATATCAATTGTGAATGTTTTAATAGGAACTTGTACCCCAGAAACCTAATGATAGTGGGTTAGTGAGATTTCCAAAGTTGCTTTCAACCTCAACATGCTTGGCATTCCTTTCTTTGATGTTTAAATCCCAAACTCTCTCTAACCTAAATTCTGTGCTTGGGCAAGACGGCTAACTGTGGTAGGTGGTATATTCCTAATGTAACATCAGAGTAAAGAATGTTGTCATAATAGTAATAAAGAAAATCACTGATATATCTATATAAATATATTATCCTACTATTATAAAATGAAAAGGAAACTTTAAATTTTGGCAAAGTAATGCAAAGTACCAATAGTATTTATAGTATCCTCGACTAATTATAACAGTTGGACTTTTTAGCACTAAGTATAATTTAGTATTAGGTATATATATATATGCTTTAGAAAATTTTTATTCTAATGGTTTGCTTAAATGGCCGTTTATTCAGAATTATTATATATTTGTTTTGTATCATCTTTGTACTATGTCTTAGAAAACTGTGAACCTTCAAATAGTAGGGGAGAGAGAAGTATGAAAATAATTACAATGAGGTATGATAAAAGTGCAATGGAAGAAGGTATTTTAAATGAAAATAATGAACTCTGAGAGTCAAGGTGAGGAAAAGTAATCAATTAACTACTCTTTCCTCTGTTGACACCCTGTGTATAGATACGTTTTTCTCTGAAGATACATGATACTGTGAAGACTGTTTTGCTGTCTGTGTTTTTCATACTGTTTACCCGTAGGTCAGTTTTTGTTTCTGCCGATAACCAACCGCAACTTGCCCTTTTGAAAACTTAGTCATCGCCACCAATTGCTTAGAAAGAGCCATTTCTCTTGCAGTGGCTCAGAGGTTAATCATTCTTCTACCACTGTTTCCCCAGAGGCTTATACTCTGGAGCAGTACATTTTCGTATCTTTATGCTGGTTTTTACTGCTTTCATGCACTCCTCATACACCTAGTTCAGTGGGTCTGTGTTGAGATGAGCACTGGTTCTGAATTAGCATATAGGCTGTAATCCAGGGCTTCATTGTCAGTCATTCCCCTTGCTAATAGACTTTCAGTAAGGTTTATAACTTGTCAGTCAGCACAAGAAAAAATATTTTATGGAATGGGGAATTTATTGCTTAGCTGATATTATATGAAGATTTGGTTTATTGTAGTGAAAAATAATTATTGACTACTTTGAGATATTCTAAAAATGTGGGTGACAAACACAAATATTTTCTGGCTTTTTCACTTACTAGTTAATTTCACTTATTAAACTAGTATTACTAAAAAATCTCTGGATAAAGTTTTAAGCTTTTGTATTTTAGCCAAAATCTCAGAAATAGGAATTTGAGAATGATTTCATTTGCTTTGTTCATAAATAGATTTTGTTGAAAATAATGTAATAGATCACAATTTTCATTACTAGTACTTAAGTGAATGTGTGCTTAGCCACTTCAGTCATGTCTGAGGCTTTGTGACCCTTTGGATACTGTAGCCTACCAGGCTCTGTTCATGGGATTCTCCAGGCAGGAATACTGGAGTGGATTGCTATGCCCTCCTCCGGAATCTTCCTGACCCAGGGGTCGAATCTGTATCTTCTGAATCTCCTCCATTGTAGACAGATTCTTTACCCATTGAGCCACCTGGGGAGCCCTGTTAAGAATATTGAAAACCATTCATTTTTATTCTGTTAATTTGAAATCTAGTTGAAGACTTGATTGACTAGCTTTTGCTTGACAAATTCTTTCTTCATAGTTCAAATCAGCATTGTAAACAAGATATTAGGGAGAATTGTTTAAATATTTGGAAATGTTAAGTCTTCATGAGTACTTACAAATATTTAATTCTCACCTAAAGGATAAACAAACTAATAAAAATCATTTCCAAATGGGAACCATGGTAGATAGATGGTTGGGAGGGTAGATAGATGGTTGGGAGTTTTGGAAAGTCTTTTCAGTGTTTAATTTTGTATTTCATTTTTATTTTTGAGCTATATAAGTATCTTGCCCATTCAAAAATTTAAAAAGTGAATCTACATACCTACATATAAACATACATTTGTGGGAATCAGGTTTTCCTGTAACTTCATAGCCATACATAGGAGTCATAAAACCAGAAGCATTCCATTGAATAAACAAAGTTAAGATGTTTTCTTCTTTAACTATCCAAGATTTTGAGACAGTGTTCCTGGTTTATTAAAGTTGGTCTGTGTTCTCAGTTGAGTAGACTTTATTTGAAAGGGTTAGTTCAACTAGAGATAGGACATGATTTTAACTGTAGTCAAGGAGTACACTGTTACATGACTGAGAGATAGCCTCTTTGTCCTCTGACAGGCTTTCAGAGGACATTTCAGGTGTTCCTTTTACAGTTAATTCCTTCAGATAGCCCAGAACGGGGAGAGGTTCTTTTTCTTTTTCAAATCCTGAGTGCTCTGAAGCTTTAAAAAGAAAAAAAAAGGTTTATGGGTCCATTCTTAATAGTTGGAATTTTTTTTGACAAGAGTAACATTTCTTTTTTAAAAGGAAGTTTCCTTTGAAGTAAGTTGTTTATTTAGAAGACCAACTTTTGTTGAGTACATGTACATATTGTTTCTGAGGGTAAGAATTAGTTTAAGAGCCAGTAAGGAGATTAAAAAAATAATAATATGTAGAATATAACTTCAAGAGAAGACCCAAGATATATATTTCCATAAAATTTTAGGTTATCTATGTTTTAAAGACAAAGACCTTATGCTGACTTAATTTCCTTTTTTTCTGACTTAGTGTCTCAGTTAAAAAGGTAAACATTTATTTTAAAAATGATACTACTTTATGCATCATTTAGAATCATTTTTCTAACAAAAGTCATTTATAACCATAGCAGAAAGTATTAAAATGTAAGTCATGTTATTTCCTTTTTCCTGAAGAAACTTTCTAAGTGCTTAAATAACTATAGGGACACAGTTTACTTGTAATAAAGAACGTTAATGGGGAGGGTAGGAGTTAATTAACTAGACCCTTAATAATGGGCCTTTCTAGTCCAAAGAATCTCATAATTGCCTCCGAAGCTAGTTTTGTAGCAAGTTGCAAGATGAAATATCTAGACTTGTGTAGCAGTCATTCTAAGAAAAATGTTGCCTTCAGGCAAACTTTGATGCCTTTATTATTATATAAAATACGTTTTTAATGACAAGCAGTATACACTGTGAAGATAAGTTTGGAAGTGGAAGTCCAGTGCCTCCTATTTACTCAAAATTAAATGAACACGTAATTATAAGACTCTCCATTGAGCACAGTTTTTGTTCTCTTTGGAGAAATAGAACCTTTCAGCCAGACTTTATATACTTAGTTTG
The DNA here is from genome assembly GCF_032405125.1 of Capricornis sumatraensis. Lineage (NCBI taxonomy): Eukaryota > Metazoa > Chordata > Mammalia > Artiodactyla > Bovidae > Capricornis > Capricornis sumatraensis. The sequence continues at coordinate 12,687,773 of NC_091085.1, forward strand.
TTAATCATAGAAAGATACTCTCAGGATTACTAAGGACTGACAGTGTATGGTAATTTTTTTTAAGACTGTGTTTTAAGTGAATGAGATGGAAAAGCATAGGGAATATTTATATTAAATATTAATATAAGAAATATGCAGGTTGAAATATAACTTATTACATAATTTCTGCAAATGCTGCTATGTTCCAAACTGGTTCACCTTTCTGTAAATCGCCCTCAAAGACTCTCTCATTCTTCCCTCTGCAACTGCCCATCTTGGACTGTACAAACTACTTGATAAATCTGATCAGCCTATGCCAGGACTGCGATAGGGCAGCAGTTAGTGAACATAGACTGCTTGGCTTCTGTTGGGAGGACCAGATGAAAATATATTCCATTTTCAAAATGTTTCTGAAAGGATTCATTTGCGGAAATGATGCTTGCCATTTAAAACTTCAAATATGCAGGTTTTACAAAATGTAGAAATAACCTCCTGAAAGTTTGAAAGGGGAGAGGGGGGCTGTGGCGTGGGGGCGGTCTCCTTGACTGCCCACCTCCTCCCTCTGTTCAGCGTGCTGTGTGCTTACGGGTTCCCTGGAGCGGATCACCATATAATTGATGTGCAGTCTGCATTGCTGAATCCTGGACTGCACCATTCTGTGTTCAAGGGAAGATGTAATCTGATCCCTCTGCTGCTGAGGGAGGAATCTCTCCAGTCCAGGCTTTGACAGGGCAGAGTCTCCTCCAATAATCTTCTCGGTTCTCTCTCATTATTCCCTCGAGTTCTCCTCAGTCAAGCTGCATGTATGTATGTGTGTCCCGAGAAGCGGCTTGATACTGAGCTGCATTCGCCTCTACTGTGGAGTTTTGCTGCCGGTTCTGCTCCCTAATCTTCCTTTTCTGACGTGCCTGAGCATGTCCACATTAGAATCTGTGACATACCTACCTGAAAAAGGTTTATATTGTCAGAGACTGCCAAGCAGCCGGACACACGGGGGCACAGAATCACTGAAGGGGAAAAATCCAGAAAATATGGGTTTCTACGGCACACTAAAAATGATTTTTTACAAAGTAAGTAAGCTGTTTTCTTCCTGTGTTGTATGATTGTGTGTGTGTGTGTGTGTACGCCTGCCTGAGAAGGAAAATCTGTATCATCAGAGATGGCTGCAGTATCCTCTAATTTTGGTGGGTGGCTGGATGTCTGGTATTCTGTTTTATATCATGAATGTAAGCAAATAATGGAAAGACAACGTGAGCTGAAAAAAGCTTTACATTTAAAATAAAATGAGTATTTTAATCTTGAGAATTTTTCCTCAAAAAATATATTCGTACTTTAGAAACGTGGCTCTGTTAAATGCTGACCTGGAAATACGCTACCCTTAGTTAGCTTTCAGTGAACCTTTTTGCCTTTAATTTTCCTATGCCTTGTATATAGGGTGGGTTTTTTTTCCCCTTTAGTTGCCTCTCTTAAAGTGTAGAATCACTAGAACATTAGGGATTTATTTTTAGAGAGATTTTACTGACTTTCTGCATCCCTTCAAAATTGCAGAATTCATTTTTGGTTCTAAAGTCAGTATTTTTAGTAAACAATATAATAAAAAAAGACATAGTCATACAGAAAGTGCTTTATTTTATCAAATATTCTAAATTTGAAAATCGTTTCCCAGTGGTTCCCTTGAAATGAATTTCGGGCATTTTTATTCACTGAAGGATTTCTAAGATGGAAATAAAGTTTGCCTTTAGTGGCAAATGGCATTTGGACCAATGTATTTACAAGATATCCCAGAAGTTCTGAAAGCCAGTATTCCTAACTTAATTACGATGAATATCAAAATTTATCAACATAATCTTAAAAATGAGGATCCATAGAAGTTATAAAAATAGATTTTTAAGGTAATCTGTACTGACCTTCCTGATGAATAAATTTTTGTGTATGTGTGTATGTCTATAATTTATACACGTGTAAACACGTGGCTACCCTATGTATTGAAGCATTTATTTTTGCTTTTTATTAAAATTCTTTGGGGAAAGAAAACAGTGGGTTTTGAGAGGAGTCACTTTAGAACAATGTTATAAGTACAGAAACTTCTGAAGGGTTGAAATAAGACCAGTTCCATTTCTTTCAGTCGGTATTTTCGTGAACTAAGGTATAAATTGTGGATGAGCTTGTCATACCCTCATGTCTTGCCTCTAACATTGTAAAATAATCCCTGTGTTCTAGAAGACTTTCTTCGTGATGATAAAAACACAGTTTTTATTATCTAGAATATGATTCAAAAAGATTTTTAGAGACTTATTGGTTCTTTTTAGTATTTATAGTGTAGCATACTGTGTTATGATGTTCCCATGTGAAGCAGTAGGTAAGAAAATAAGGCTACTGCAAAGCAGGGGTTTTCACCTTATTATAAAATTGAGGATAACTTTCTATCACTCTGGAGATTCCCCTCTTCCCATCATTTTCAGTAGTATAGTAATTAATTAGCAAGCACAAATCTTAGAAGGATTACTAAAATATAAGTTGTTCAAGCTCATCAGATCTTATTTTATATAGTTTTATAACATATCTATAGTAAGATGACCTCCATTAACCAACAGTAAAATATAAAAAGTAGATATGTCAATATTGATGACAAAATGTAATTCTGAATATATTTACAGTATTACATATCTATGTAGCATTATGAAATACTTCAAAACTACAGATGTTGGATATACCTTACAAAGATGCATAACTCATTCTTTTAAAATCTTTCTGTTTTTCTTGTTGGTTTTCAAGTTAGACTATTTTGTCCTGAGTATCTATAATACATAGTCAGCAGAGCTGTATATTCTGTGTGAATGTCAACGGATGGTTTTTTCCTACCTTTACTGTATTACCTCTAGATTTCCCTCTGATTATGGATTGACTTTTTGTACTGTCCTCATTGCCCACAGTCATTTTTTATGCCTTATCATAATTACTTTTCAAGAGCATTCTATTTACATTATTCTCTTTCCCCTTTTGTAATAATGTGTTTTAAGTCACTGACTGTTACTTCCATTCTAATTTTGAAATTAAATATGTCTTTTAAAGGAGAATGAAAATCACTAAGAACAGCATGTTGAATATGGTTCTTTTCTGTGTGGGTTAACTTGACATATTCCCATGTATTGGTCCGTAAACCAGCAAATGTGAAAGGTGTATTACTCTCAAGGAATATGTACGATGGGTTTCAATTTTTAAATCACCATACCCTATTCTGCACAAATATTAGGGGGAGAAATTCACTTCTCCAGTCTCGTAAAGAGTAAAACAAAGTAGAAATAATAGAAGAAACTATGAAACATTTATTTTCTATATGAATTAGCTATGCCTAATTAATATTGCAGACATATGAAAATTTAAGGGTTTTTTTTTTTTTTTAGTATTACTGATGCTAACATTAAGATTTAATAATTGGACAGGTGATTATTTTTTTTAACATATCTCATTTGTTTTACCTTATAGATGAAAAGAAAGTTGGACCATGGTTCTGAGGTCCGCTCTTTTTCTTTGGGAAAGAAACCATGCAAAGTCTCAGAATATACAAGGTAATATTAAGTATAATTTGATTCTCTCCCCATTCTCATGTTTCTTTAAAAGAGCTGATGATTCTGAACGGCTTTCATTCACTTTATTCTCATAGAGTTATAATGTCACTAGTGCTGTTGACTGTTTAGCACATTTTGCCATCACTGAAAATTGGGAAACATACATTTTAAATAAGGAGAAGAAGGACTACCACTGTGGGTATACATTTTGTTACTAATACATTGAAGTAAGACACACGCAGAAGTTCTCTTATCAACAAAAGTTTTAAATTATAATTTTGAAGGAATTCTAAAAAGTAAGTCCTGATATATGGATATGAGCAAATGTATCTTGTTTCTATAGCAACAGCTGTTCGAGGGTAGATAGTTATATATGGCTAACTGAAGATACATTTAGTAGCAGTGAAGTAGACCTCACAATTACTAACTAAATCTTATTTCATGAGATTACTATGTTAGAAACCGCCCTTTATTCGCTTTGTAAGCCTTATGTTTTAACACATACATTTCTACACCAGTAGAATAGTTTCCATAACAACTCAATACAATTGTAGTCTTGTTTCCTGCACCATTCCATCATTTTTGGATTTTGCATCAGTATAAAACTTTTCCCTCTCTCACACTAATTAGGCTAACTTAAGCACAGTATCTATTACCCAGCCAATTAAAAATGGCTTTGGATGTCATTTGGAATGCAGTGTTTTAAAATTTAAATGACAAAAGCATCTTAAGGGCTTTTTATGAGTCTTGTTGGCATATTTGTCACTTCAAATGATTGATTGAAAATTAGATATAGAAACCGTAAGAACTTCGTGATGGTGACATTTCTTTTTTTTCCCCCTCAACATTTTTATTTAGAGTTATTCTTTAAAATGCAATAAAACTAACATTACTCAGACTTGTGATTAAACATTGTTACAGATTGCATCTCTTTTCTTCCAGGGAACAGTTTATACTTTTATTTCATTCAGTTCTGGAAAATATTCCTTTCAGATGCCTTTTGTTGAAATTTAGAAATCATGATAATTAGAATAGTTTTATATACCAAAAATGCAAAAATGATACAGAAGAGAACAATAAGGCTATTTCTTGCTTATTCAGAAGATGCTTTTTGTTGTGATTTTCCCTTGTTAACTGTCCCCCTCTCTTGCTTATGCTTTGCCTTCTGACAATTTCACTGTGTTCTGGCACTTTCACCAGAGGGTATGGAGTGATAGGTGAAACTGTTCACTTCATTTTTGCTTTTTTCTACTGGTCTTGGTAAACTGTTTCTTGGATGAGAATGCTGAGTTTAATGTTTAAGCTATTTTTTTAGTGTATAGATTTCAGTCAACCATATAATTTTGGTCTTCTATTAATAAGACTAATACCAGGGCAGAAGTATTAAATGGTTCAGTTGTTTTCAAGGCCATTTATAAATGAATGCTGAATATTTACCATAGAACACGTTTTAGTAAAGTTTTTCTTCCGTCTCTTACTTTTTTCTATTAAGAAAGTACTTGCATAGGAGAAAGTTTTATTTTTAACCTTTTAACACAGTCTTACTAAAGAAAACCAGACAGCATATTGATTGCCATGTCTTTTTAGAGACTTGGTCAGTATATATTTGATGTTCTTTAATTCTGTTGAAAGATTTTCTAATAATAAAATGAGACTGATTTTTTATTATTTTTATTAGAAAATTTAAGTTATAATCACATTCTATTTCATTTCAGAGGAGAAAATAGAGCTTACCTTTAAAATTTGATAGAAGAAAAAATAGATTTAATTGTTTTATGTTAGAGACCATCTTAGATGAATAATGTTAAAAGATTTAAAAGTGGTAGATATGAAGTTTTTGTATTTTTCTGGTGACTGAGATGCATTTTTAAGCAAAATAATGAGATATGCTAGATAGAAAAGAATTGAGATTACTTCATTAGTAATTTTTCAGACCTTAATACTTAACTATTAGGATATAATTTATATGTTGTTTGGATTTTAAACACTGTACTGTCTTAGCTCAATAAACTGAAGATTACTTTGCAAATGTAATTTTGTTAACTGAATCTTTCTGCTCCTTTTTTCCACACGTCTCTAAAACAGAGTATTTACTTATTTTATTAGTTGTCAGAATTAATTGAATTTCAGATTTGTGGGTGTGTGTGTGTGTGTTTACTGTCTCAGAATTTAAATTATTGGATAAAAATATTTTGATGATCTCATTTCACTTAATTTTGCTTATAATATGTTCTCACTACCTACCTGTTTGAGTAAATACATTTCTAATCAAGGCTCACTCTTATCAAATGCTATCTAGACTAAGCTTAATAATAACAATAGAAAATTAGAGAAGAATAGACAAATATAAATAATTTAGAAGGCATCAGGGGCAAACTTAAGGAATAATGTGACCAGTGAAATGTCTAAAGCCTTTGAACGTACTACTACTTATGATATTTTAAAGCATTAATAAGTCTTACATACCTTTTTATGAAAGAAATTTAAACTTTTGTTTAATAATGTTCCTAAAGACCAGTCATAAGACAAGTGGAACCTGAATCTTCTAAGAAAGTATTTTAACATTATTGGTATGTTATCAACAACTTGCAGTTTTGCCATAGAGATTCTGCCACTTGGTTGCAATTAGCTGTGCTGGGATAAAAACAGCTGGTTATGTAGGAGGGAGGAAACTTACCTAAGAATAGCAGAATAAGTTTTGTGTATCCTTGCTTTCTGGGAATAAGCAAGTAAAAATAATAATCTGATGTTTGAAATATACCATATCATCTCATTCTTATTAGAGCGCATAATTCTTAATAAATATCTGTCTTTGCTTCCACCCTTGTATTTGTGCAGTACCACTGGGCTTGTACCGTGTTCAGCAACACCAACGACTTTTGGAGACCTGAGAGCAGCCAATGGTCAAGGGCAACAACGACGCCGAATCACATCTGTGCAACCACCGACAGGCCTCCAGGAATGGCTGAAGATGTTTCAGGTGACATGTCTGAGCACAGTGCTTGAAATGCTTCACTTAGTTGCTGTGACAGTAAGGGATTGTTCAGCCATGAAAAGGAACATGCTACGCCATGGATGAGCCCTCAAAACCATGTGCTAAGTGAAGGGGGTCAGACACAAAAAGCCACATAATGTGTGATTATGTGAAATCTCTAGAACAGACAAATCCATGGCAGACAGAAGGTAGACTAGTTAGTGATCGCTAGGTGACGTTTGGAGGGTAGACTGCCAGTGGGTACTGGGCTTCTTTCAGGGGTGATGCAAGTGATCTGGAATTGGACAGTGGTGATGGCTACACAACACGACGGATGTGTTGGGAGCTATTGAAGTATACATTGAAATGGTGAATTTTATGTTTGTGAAGTATATCTCAATTAAAAAATGCTATTAAATACAGGGGAACTCAACTTTAAATTTTAACTGTATTAATCAAGAGGGTCCAATGTTTATTTTGTGTAAAGTGTCCATTTGCACTGTTCATTGCTTTTTAGATAATAAGGTATTTCTTTTTCTCTTTTATGTTTGGATTTCTGGTGTTAGTGAATGTACTTGTTTTCTAAACTGCATGGTTTGGAAGTTAAGCGTTTAGGAGTATTAGTCACTGGTAGTAACATCCATCACCATTACCCTCATAGCCTCCAAGAGTTGATGCAACTTTTTTCCATAGATGCCATGCTTGTATGTAGCTTATTGTGCCCAGAATTCTGATTACTATATTTTACTAGCATATAAAGTTTGGGAAAGTTTACCAGGAAGATTGGTTACAACCAAACCTTGAATCTTAGGAATTTTTTATCTCATGATAGTGATATTAATTTATCTCTTCTTCTAGTGAGATAATGCATAGAAATCAAGTATTTAGCAAAGTAGTTGGCATGGATTAAACATTCTTTGTAAATAGTAAATAATATAAAGTATGTAAAGTGAAGGCATCTCTGATTATAGCCACCATACTAGTGTAAATTAATATATTTCCTTACGTCTGACTGTTCGATTGATGATATTTTCTGAATCCTAGGGGAATAATGGTTGAAAAAAAAGATACTTAATGGATTTTGTTTATTTCTGATTTTTAAGTGCCCATTTATATAGATCCCAATATTTTAAATACTTGAGCAAATACTAAATGTCCCAGTTTTTTTCTTCTGTAGCTGGAAAACGTACTTGAAGCAATGTTTCTTTAAAATGGATTTCTAAAATTGTTTTCTACTCTTCAGGTAATTTCAGAGAAACTAGAATAACCTTTTTTTAATTCCAGTTGATAACTGAAAGGTTAGAGCAGCACTTCTCAACAGGGGGCAAATTTTCCCGTGGTTGAAACATTTTTAGCTGTTCCAACTCCGAGGTTGGGGTGCAGGACACGGCTGGCATCTGATGGGTGGAGTCAGTGTGAAGGACAGCCACCCTCAACACAGAGTAATCTAGCCCAGAATAGCAGCTATTGAACTTGAGAATCTATGGCTTCGAGGCATGAAAGTTGCACTTTACAGTTATGATGTTATGAACCACTACAATTACAAAGCTTTTTGTTTTGTTTTCATAGTCATTTGTTAATTAAACTTACCTTTCATAAGAATTATTCTCTCCCCTCATCTAAGTTCTTTTACCTTAGGTTCATGATTTATTTTATTTTATTTTAATCTTTTCCTAAACATGCCCTCAGAATTCTAAATTTTTGGTCTCATTCTTTTAAAAAGAGGTGTATCCCCCCCCCCCACCCCCGCCACCATTAGAGGTGAAAAAGAACTCAGACAGTTATAACGCCTGAAAGAAATGCTTTAACGGTTGTATCATCTCTGATTGAGCCAAGGAGACAGGCACATGAGTGTGCATTGTCATGCTTACACACACATACAGTGTGAGCAGCACAGCACTTGAGAACATGAAGTGTTCATGTAGTTTTTATAGGAGAGTGCCAACGTGATGGGGAGTTACGCTATCAGTAGTAGTCCTGTCATCAGTGCAGACACCTCCGAAATACGTGTTTTATATGCAGATCTTACCAGAAGGCAGTCTAGACTGTAACTTACTTTGTATGTAGTATGGGCCTTTTTTCCCACCAGTGTTTCAGAGAGTTCCAGAATATTCTTTGCTAGCTATTTAGTTTTTACCAATTTTAAGAGAACACTCTGAAATGCTGATCTATAGTAGGGAGCTTTTGTGCCCTATTTTGCATTGAGGGTGTTCTAGGGAATCCTTTGTTCAGTGTTTGCTTATTTAGCTCACTTACGCTTTTCTTAATGAAATGTCCTCATGGTACCGTGTACTGTATTAGGTCATCAGATCTGAGATACCATAGATTATTAGATGCATCTCAACTTCAGAAATGTTAATTGTAAATTAAAAAAAAAATTGTTTAGAATGAATGATATTTAGTAAACTAACATACAGAATTATCCGGAAGGCTTAATACTATATTTTTTTCACATAACTATTCTGTAGCAAAAAAATTTACTAGCGACAGAAGGTCAGCTAGATAGATAGATCAAGACCTTAATCCTTAATCTGCCTGACACACCCATGGCCTCATTGTGGTGCCTCATGCCCTTTATTTTCAGGGCTGGTGCCAGAGTAACTAGGAATGAATCACTTGCCTAAAGGCTTGCGATGCTTTAATGCTTAACTTGGAGAGAGATAATTTCATAGTAAAGTGGGGGAGTCATGAGTTGACCTATGTAGTATAGTTGAGGGATAATTAAACTGGCTTGATTTCTACAGATGTGCTGTGGGGCGTTTAATGATGCCTTTTCCGTGGCATAACAAGCAAAATGGGAGAACTTGTCCCCTTACTGTTCTGCTATTGCTCCTAAGACAGTGATACAGCATTGTTTTGGTCCAGCTCCATCTATTCTGACAAAGTATTCTGTTCTCAATTTATAAATTGAATAAGAACAAATGATACACCATTTTAGATAAAAGGAAATTGAAACAGAATGCCACTCTAAAATAGAAGTGCCAATTAGAAACAAAACTAAAAAAGTCCAAAAATTTTGTACTGTTTGAATTTTCAGTTGCCGTTGATTCTTTTTTTTTTTTGGCAACACCAGATTGATGCTTTCAGATTATTAATTTGGGAGCAGAGGATTGGTCATTGTTTTGTTTTGTTTACGTCATTTGAGTGTTAATATATAGTTTTTCAGTTGCAGATGTTAGACTAGGTAAAGGTATATTAACATTCTCTGAAAGTGATATTCAGAAGTATCCTGATATAATGAGAAGCACTTTGACTTAGAAGGAGAAGCTTTTAGTACCAATTCTGGCTTTGCCTCATAATAACTGGGTAATTTCATTGATATTATGTAACCACTCTTGCCATTGTTCTTATCCTCCGTGAAAAAGATACAACACTAAAAAGTTGTCAAAAGAGAGAAAACGTGTAAATGTGCTTAAAGCTATACTTGAAAATACAGTAGAAACTCAATAAAAGAAGTATCCTTTGTGAGCCTCAGTTTTCTCAGATCTAAGAAGAGGCTGTTAACACTAGCTTCATACAAATGTCATCAGATTAACAGTATCAACATTATTTTAATCAAAGCCTATTTGTATTGTATTAAAACTATGATGTACTTTGAAAATACCTGTTACACTCCTTAATATATTTTCAATAATAAAACAGAAAATACTTCTGTGTTTTGAAATTAAAAGTGGAGTAAAAACTACTCTTTGGAGGACTTAGGTTTTATGGTAACACTTAGAAATTGTACATGTTTTCTAACTTATATGGATCTCTTTTATTTGGTAATCAACAAAATATTAAAACAGATAGTGCCAGAAGTAAATGAATACAGAACTGCTTTGCTGTTGTATCTGAAACAGTCCGATCAAGAAGCCCTGTTAGGTGAGAAAGAGTGGAAGAAGGTCATGTACGTAGCCAGAGAGGACTAAGGGAAAATGTTTCTGTCTAGCATCTTGAAGACTTCTATGTAAAAGTAGAATCAGACTGATTATTGATTTCTTCAGCAAACAAAACCTGGATTATATTCTTTGAGTTGGATTTTGATGTAAATTTGAATTTAACAATTAGAACTGACCCAGAGAAGAATGGAGATACTAAGTATTCTAGTCATGAAACTGTTCAAACAGACTAGATAACCATCTTCTGGAGGTACTAGAGAAATGAGTTCTTCAGCATATGAAACTCAGGTGCTGGACTGCCTGAAGGCATAGAATGTGTGTATCTGAATGAGGTGCTGCCAAGGGTCATCCCCACTGATCACCACTGCTCGCTTGTGAATCATCCGCACCACTACTGGAGGGCTGGTTATTTAAAGCATAACATGCTCCCAGCCCCACCATGACCACCTCTTTGGTGGTGGATTGGAGGGCTCCCTGATTCTTGCACCACTCAGCCAGCACCTGGGAACCACTGGTCTGGCCAAGCCCCTCATTATACACAAGGTGGGGTCTCTGAGACGCAGACTGATTAAGGGGCTTCCGTGCACTTCTACAGTGAGTTTGCTAGTGAAACTAAGCCCCTGATTACAGTTCAGGGCTCCTTCTACTCTTCTCTACTACTTTCAGGCACTCTCTAATTACCTGAAATCAAACAATACTTTCATGGGGAATTTTCAAGTCTGCATTTTAATTTTGTACACAAATTAAATTCTGTTTATCTTGATCCTTTCTGAATTTGGAATGTTTTTCCTATCCCCTTCAATATGCTCCCACTAATTTTGCCATGTGAGACCAAAGGAAAATGCTTTTTCCTTTATAAGAACCACTACTTTTCAGAAATTAATTAATTATGAGACTCTCCAACACTTTTTCAGATAAAGAAACTAAGGCCTACAGAAGTAAATTCAGTTCAGTTCGGTCGCTCAGTCATGTCCAACTCTTTGCAACTACCCTGCAGCATGCCAGGCCTCCCTGTCCACCACCAACTCCCGGAGTCCACCCAAACTCATGTACATTGAGTCAGTGATGCCATCCAACCATCTCATCCTCTGTCGTCCCCTTCTCCTCCTGCCCTCAGTCTTTCCCAGCGTCAGGGTCTTTTCAAATGAGTCAGCTCTTTGTATCAAGTGGCCAGAGTATTGGAGTTTCAGCTTCAGCATCAGTCCTTTCAATGAATATTCAGGACTGATTTCCTTTAGGATTGACACGTTGGATCTCCTTGTAGTCCAAGGGACTCTCAAGAGTCTTCTCCAACACCACAATTCAAAAGCATCAATTCTTTGGCGCTCAGCTTTCTTTATAGTCCAACTCTCACATCCACACGACTACTGGAAGAACCATAGCTTTGACTAGAAGGACCTTTGTTGGCAAAGTAACATCTCTGCTTTTTAATATGCTGTCTAGGTTGGTCATAACTTTCCTTCCAAGAAGTAAGCGTCTTATAATTTCATGGCTGCAGTCACCATCTGCAGTGATTTTGGAGCCCCCAAAATAAAGTCTGTCACTGTTTCCCATCTATTTACCATGGAGTGATGGGACCGGATGCCATGATCTTTGTTTTTTTAATGTTGAATTTTAAGCCAACTTTTTCACGCTCCTCTTTCACTTTCATCAAGAGGCTCTTTAGTTCTTTGCTTTCTGGCATAAGTGTGATATCATCTGCATATCTGAGGTTATTGATATTTCTCCCTGCAATCTTGATTCCAGCTTGTGCTTCATCCAGCCCAGCATTTCTCATGATTTATTATGCATATAAATTAAATAAGCAGGGTGACAATATACAGCCTTGATTTACTCCTTTCCTGATTTGGAACCAGTCTGTTGTTCTATGTCCAGTTCTAACTGTTGCTTCTTGACCTGCATAAAGATTTCTCAGGAGGCAAGGTCAGGTGGTCTGGTATTCCCATCTCTTGAAGAATTTCCACAGTTTGTTGTGGTCCACACAGTCAAAGGCTTTGATGTAGTCAGTAAAGCAGAAGCTGATGTTTTCTGGAACTCGCTTGCTTTTTCAATGATCCAGCGGATGTTGGCAATTTGATCTCTGGTTCTTCTGCCTCTTCTAAATCCAGCTTGAACATCTGGAAGTTCACAGTTCACATACTGTAGAAGCCTGGCTTGGAGAATTTTGAGCATTGCTTTGCTAGCATGTGAGATGAGTGCAATTGTGCGGTAGTTTGAATATCCTTGGGCATTGTTCTTCTTTGGGATTGGAATGAAAGCTGACCTTTTCCAGTCCTGTGGCCACTGCTGAGTGTTTCAAATTTGCTAGCATATTGAGTGCAGCACTTTCACAGCATCATCTTTTAGGATTTGAAGTAGTTCAATTGGAATTCCATCACCTCCACTAGCTTTGTTTGTAGTGACATTTCCTAAGGCTCACTTGACTTTGCATTTCAGGATGTCTGGCTCTAGGTGAGTGATCACACCATCATGATTATCTGGGTCGTGAAGATCTTTTTCGTACAGTTCTTCTGTGTATTCTTGCCACCTCTTCTTCATATCTTCTGCTTCTGTTAGGGCCATACCATTTCTGTCCTTTATCGAGCCCATCTTTGCATGAAATGTTCCCTTGGCATCTCTAATTTTCTTGAAGAGATCTCTAGTCTTTCCCATTCTGTTGTTTTCCTCTGTTTCTTTGCATTGATCACTGATGAAGGCTTTTTTATCTCTCCTTGCTATTCTTTGGAACTCTGCATTCAGATGGGTATATCTTTACTTTTCTCCTTTACCTTTTGCTTCTCTTCTTTTCACAGCTATTTGTAAAGTCTCCTCAGACAACCGTTTTGCTTTTTTGCATATCTTTTCCTTGGGAATGGTCTTGATCCCTGCCTCCTATACAATGTCATGAACCTCCATCCAGAGTTCTTCAGGTATTCTGTCTATCAGATCTAATTCCTTGAATCTATTTGTCACTTCCACTGTATAATCATAACGGGTTTGGTTTAGGTCATACCTGAATGGTCTAGCAGTTTTCCCTACTTTCTTCAATTTGAGTGTGAATTTGGCAATAAGGAGTTCATGATCTGAGCCACAGTCACCTCCTGGTCTTGTTTTTGCTGACTGTATAGAGCTCTCCATCTTTGGCTGCAAAGAATATAATCAATCTGATTTCGGTGTTGACCATCTGGTGATGTCAGTGTATAGAGTCTTCTCTTGTGTTGTTGGAAGAGGGTGTTTGCTATGACCAGTGAGTTCTCTTGGCAAAGCTTTAGCAGAAGTACCTTATAACCTAATTCAGTTCAGTCAGTTCAGTTGCTCGATCATATCTGACTCTTTGCAACCCCATGGACTGCAGCATGCAAGGCCTCCCTGTCCATCACCAACTCCCGGAGTTCACTCAAATTTATGTCCATTGAGTCGATGATGCCACCCAACCATCTCATCCTCTGTTGTCCCCTTCTCCTCCTGCCTTCAGTCTTTCCCAGCATCACGGTCTTTTCCAATAGTCAGCTCTTCGCATCAGGTGGCCAAAATATTGGAGTTTCAGCTTCAACATCAGTCCTTCCAGTGAACACTCAGCACTGATCTCCTTTAGGATGGACTAGTTGTATCTCCTTGTTATCCAAGGGACTCTCAAGAGTCTTCTCTAATACAAGTTTGAAAGCATCAGTTCTTTGGCGCTCAGCTATCTTTATCATCCCTCTCTCACATACATCCATAGGTGACTATTGGAAAAATCATAGCCTTAACTAGATGGACCTTTGTTGGCAAAATAATGTCTCTGCTTTTTAATATGCAGTCTAGATTGGTCATAACTTTCCTTCCAAGGAGTAAGGATCTTTTAATTTAATGGCTGCAGTCACCATTTGCAATGATTTTGGAGCCCCAAAAATTAGTCAGCCACTGTTTCCACTATTTCCCCATCTATTTGCCATGAAGTGATGTGACTGGATGCCTAATTAGTGGCAATATCTTCTCCAAAATGACAGTTTCCTGATCCCCAATATCGTATTTTTTCCTCTAGACCTCGTTAAAGATCCATGTGGGTTGTTATTTTTTTTAATATATTCATTAACTGCAAAGTTCTAATCCTTCCCTTGCTGGTAAACCACATATGTGTCAAAATTGGGAACCAATATTGGAAGCAGACTAAGCAAGCAAGTCCCAGTGATACAATCCAGTATACAGAATAGAAACTCTCTGTGGAAAGAGTTTTGAGATAGCATTGGTGCAGTATTTCCTGACTCTTTGGGGATTCATTCATTTATTCAACAAATATTTACAGAATAACTGTCAGGTGCTAGGCCCTAATTTGAATTTGGGATACAATAATGAACAAAATAAAAACTCTCTTCTGAAAAATTTTAGTCAGGAAAGGGAGGGGCTTTCGAAATGGTTTGCAATTTTTGAAAACTGCACAGAGAAGGTGTTAGAGAAGGAATTGGGGAGGTAAAGCATGTGGGTGCCTAGGGAAAGAAGAGTCTAGGAATCAGAGGAAAAGGCTCTGAAGCAGGGCATGCTGGGTGTGTTTGAGGCACAGAAAGAGGATCTCTGGCTAAGGCAGAGTACACGTGGGAAAGAAAGAGGAAAGTAGAGCCTCGTGGACCAGCCTGAGGACTTTGGTTTTTACTGTGAGTGAAGTGGGAGGGCTTCAAGCAGAAGAGTGAGTTGACTTTCAGCACTGTCACTCCAGCTGTTCTGCGGAGAATAAAACTAGGAGGGCAAAACAGGAATAACCGAGGTGAGAGACAGTAGTAGCTTAGACCATTGTAGTAATAGTCAGATTCTGGGTATATTTTGCATTTTATGACCGTAGAATAAACTGGTGGATCAGAGCTCTGATGGTGAGAGTGAGGGAGTTGAGGATGACTCCAGAGTTTTGGGCCAAGCTAATTTAATAACAACATTTTACTGAAATGGGGAGGATTGTGGTCTTGCATATTTGAAGAGCAAGATCATGGATATAGTTTCTATTACATACCCAAGAATATATGTTGAATAAGCAATTTTATATACAGGTCTGGAATTCAGGGAAGAAACACAGGCTGGAGAGAGGAAATCTAGGGCCTGTGTAGTCCAGACCTTTGTTGGAACTGTCTAAGAGATGTGACTTAAGTAATTGGAAGGTTGAATATGTATGTTCCTTGAAAACAGTCTCATTTATTTGTAGCTTACAGCTTATGTTACTAATTCTTTGTTAGTAGTATACATTTCAGTAAAATGTTATAAAGTAACATCTGCTGAATGTATATGTAATTCAAATTGAAATATAATTTAAATTTTATATAACTTATCAAATATTTTAAAATAAAAAAATATTGTTTTAAGTCTTAGAAGCATTTTGCTATATGGGCATTATTTTCATCATGGCCTTTGCCTTAAATATATATTTAAGATTGTGGCACAGTTTCTAACATTTACCTAAGATCTGAATTAGTTATTTATCTTCTAATCTAGCTTTTTTCATTGTATACTTCTGCCCCTAAAATCCTTGGGGGGGGAAAAAAAATATATATATATATATATATATTTTTTTTTTCCCCCTGTCAGAGGCTTCCCTGGTGGCTCAGTGGTAAAGAACTTTGCAGGAGATGAGTATTCAATCCCTGAGTCGGGAAGATCCCCTCTAGAAGGAATGGCAACCCACTCCAGTATTCTTGCCTAGAAAATTACATGGACAGAAGAGCCTGGCGGGCTACAGTCCATGGGGGCGCAGAGACTGGGACACAACTGAGCATGCACATAGGCACACAGCACTTATATACCAGGCGTTGATACCGCTTTTCTATTCCTTTTTTACAAACAGTAAATAATACATTAACTGAAAAAAAGAAAAATATTAAACATGCATAGTATATTAACAAGTCAGCAGTTATCTATTACCCAAAAAGGGCATGTTTTTATACTAGTGTCCATGAATCCTAATCATGTAGATAGAGAAGAACAGCATATTAGAAGAACCGACCACTTCCTGTGAGGAATGTACATCAATAACTCAGAGTTTGTAGTACTGTTACTAAGTCACGGATGAGTGGCAATTGATCAGCATAAGTTTTGTCAAAGAGGTAAATTTTGAGCCAGGATTTGAAGCTGTGTGAGGAAAACAGAGTGAAATAAACTTCAGATTAACTACTTTTAACTGGTCAAATGAAGAAAGAAAATAAAAGTCACTCAGTTGTGTCTGACTCTTTGTGACCCCTAGACTATACAGTTCATGGAATTCTCCAGGCCAGAATACTGGAGTGGGTAGCCTTTCCCTTCTCCAGGGCATCTTCCCAACCCAGGGATCGAACCCAGGTCTCCCACGTTACAGGGGGATTCATTACCAGCTGAACCACCAGGGAAGCCCTTTAATTGGTCATGTATGTGCATATACACATATATGGATATTTTTAATTTCTATGTATAAATTTTCACCCTAACCAAAAGGGAAATACAGTGAGTACTCAAGGAGAATGTTCTGGGTATGTGTGTCAAGGTAAAGGAAAAAATACAGCCTATTAGAGCCTCTGCTTCCTCATATTTGAAGGTAAAAATGGAGATACTCCCCAGAGTTTTTATGATTAGGCGAGATAATGTTTGTGACATTATTATGTAGTAGTGCTGTGGAAGTACTGCTGAAGGGTTTGCTAGTTATTACTTTAGCCTACACTTTAAGATAGAAGAGATAGGATTCATTGCAGATTCTGAAGGGGTAAGTATTTTAAGAAATACTTTAAAAAGGCGTTCAGTGACCTCAGAATATCTCAGTTTTCAACTGTTGTCTATCTCATGTATGACAATATCCACGTTCCTAGTTTGAGCAAAAAATGGAATGTCAAAATCCAGATTTTTCTAGCTCCAGACCTTACATATTGTTCTCTCTTCTCCCATTTCCAAATGGACATAATAATTCATAAAGGTACTATATCAACTTGCTCAAGGATGTTTTTTCATCTAAGTGTTTCAGAGTTACTTAAATGTTTTCTTTGACTTTTGTGCGTGAGAGCCCTGACGTTTTAAATGATTCACATGTCTGTCTGGTTTTTCCTTTTAAGAATCATGGCATTTCTGGGCAGGTGTTCCTCACTAAGGGGAAAGAAAAAGCAACCCCCTTAGTATAGTTTAATGGAGCTCATATTTTTGAGGTATAATTGTTTTTGTTTTTCCATGATATATACTTTATTTCTTATTCTCTTTTATTTTAACCTTTCTTCATATTCTGATTTTACTGTTAAGTCAGCTGCCATTTACTGTTGTTTGCTGTTTTTTATTTGAAATTATTTTCACATAGCAAATCAAAGCCCTTTTAATTTGTGGAAAATATGTGTCAAATGGGCACTCTAGCCAGTTATTCATTTTTCTCTAGTCGATGCTGCCAGT
Source organism: Capricornis sumatraensis (assembly GCF_032405125.1). Lineage (NCBI taxonomy): Eukaryota > Metazoa > Chordata > Mammalia > Artiodactyla > Bovidae > Capricornis > Capricornis sumatraensis. Next base: position 12,705,517 of record NC_091085.1, read on the forward strand.
CTGCTCTCAGATGAGTGCGTTACTAAAACCATGAAGTTTTATGGTGCCCACTGGAAAGGAAGGGAAGAAAGGAAAATCATCTCTCAAAATTCTCTCTTTACTCAATAGTCCAAACCGATGTTTCTGAATAAAATTTTGATTTCTCAACCAGTATCTTGGTGGTAGATGAACATATCAAAATTATAATAATATGCAAAAATATTTTTCTGTCAAGCTCAAAGCTTTTACAAAATAAAGATAGCTAGTAAATTTGAAGAGGCTCAGTGATTATCACTTCAGTGTCTTCTTTTGTAAGTAGCCACTTTTTATATTGTGTGTATAGATGTTGATTTTCCTTTATGAGTTTATAATTTGAGATATTTATTTAAGTAATAAAAATTTCTAATTCCTCTTTGATAGAGCTGGAGTGGACCAGAGAAATTGCTTGCTTTAGATGAGCTTATTGATAGTTGTGAACCAACCCAGGTAAAACATATGATGCAAGTGATAGAACCCCAGTTTCAACGAGACTTCATTTCCTTGCTCCCTAAAGAGGTAAGGATTATCAATTATCTTCTTCATTGGTGCTATTTGAAAATATAAATCAACAGCTACCCTCTTTAGATGTTGTTGTGCTAATTACAGTATTCAGTATTGTCAGTTTAACACTTAATTAGTGTTAAAGGGGGCTGTAAATGATAAGCTGCCATAGTTTAGCATAATTTTCAGATTAAAGTATACTTACGGAGTAAGTATCTTCTCTCCACCACTGGAGGAAGTCATACATGAGACCAAGCTATTGAGTTTCATTAATTTGATTGTTCCTTTACCAAGATTTTTTTCTCAGCTGATTTGAAGTCCAACCTTTAATTGTCTTGGTGTATTCATTACATTAGTAGATTTTTTTAAAATTCTGATTTTATTAAAACAGCAGTATTTTTTCTTATTTTGTTGCTTGTTTATCCTAAGTCCCTTTAAGACTAATAGTTTCATAATTCTGTTGGATTGTACTTCTCTGTGAGTTACATTATGTGATTGTTTTGAAGTATATAAAATTTCACATGTGTATCTTCTGTTATTCATCTCCCTTTTCACCCCATCACACACACGCAAAATCACAGATTTCCCATTCCAATTACATTTCTTAGAGCATTTCTTTCAGAAGTACTTACACCTATTTGTTTTAATGTCTTTGTGTAACATAAAGCATCTTTGTTTCTTTATCATAGACTATGATCGTATGTGTACCCCTGACTACATAAAGAAGGCATCGTTTAGATGCAGTTCCTTCGTTGAAGTTGTAGGCATCATAGTTTCATTTTTGTCAGCAAACAGAAATAACATTAATCAATGCGACCAAGATTTATATTTTCACAAAATTTTTATATAGATCAGCTTTATAAATCAGCCAAGAAGACAATATAAAATACCATTTATGTTCATATGAATACAAAGGCAAACAGTCCTGAAACTTCAAATTTGAAGAGAAAGGAAGTTGATTTCTTTTTCAGATAACCATTCTACATATCCTAAGGGTATTAAAGATAGTCGTGATGATAATTTCACATTGGATATTTATAAAATTGGTTTCATCATAGTTAATGGATGAAATTATGTATAACTCCAGGAAAAATCAAAGTGGAAAAAAACCCATCATTTTCCTGAAATGTTGCTACTTTGGAGTGATTTTTTTAAATGACATTGTTCCAGAAAAAAATTTGTATTCTTGCTGGCTCATTCTAAAACTGAACCCTTTGGATAGATTTGGCTTATGAAAGTGACATATGCTCTCTTTACTTCCAGAAGGGTACTAATAATAGGAAACTGTTTATATGTATTTGACCAAAAGTGAGTTTATTCACCTTTGATATGTTTTTCATAGTTTTCCTTGATAATCCTCCGTATTTTAGAAGGTAGCATTTTTGTTAATATAGACTTCTGTCTGAGTCTAGTTTGTCCTCTTCTCTCTAAAGATTGTGAGCTTTTTGCTTTATTTGGATTTCCATAGTAGTTTCGTAACACACACAAAAAATGTGATTTATAAAGATTGCTATGAATCTAAGAAGTATAATTTATTGATAACCATGGCAATAAAGATTTTCTTGGATTGTGTTCCTTTGAAGATTGCCTGAGGGCAAAGAAGTGTTGCTAGACACGGAGAATGAGTGAGCCTGGCTTAGCATGACACTTGTCTCCCTCTGCCCTCATTAACTTATTTCTTGTTGAAGTGTGGTTGAATTACATTGTTGTGATGATTACTGTTATACAGAAAACTGACTCAGTTAAACATACATATACATTATTTTTCATATTATTTTCCATTAGGGCTTATCACTGAATGTTGAGTATAATTTTAACTGCTAAAAAAAACACTTTCTATTTTAAAAAATGCTTTATTTTATATGTAAAGAAATAATGGTATAGATCTAAAGTCATCAAAGAAACTAACATCTTATTGGAGACTAAGTACTATTATTATTTAATGATCATAATGTCAGGAAGTGAACTTATAATAATTTTTTATAATTCCTTTCAACAGATCTCAAAGTCCTTTACCAACACTTACTTACTCCTCTCAAAAACCTTGACAAAATATCTCACTAGTCTCACATGGGAGACTTGTGATAAAGACCATTATCCTTAGTTTGTAAGGAAATGCCAAAAAGAGCATAATGGTAGCAGTTGATTATCTACAACAAAACCTAAATTCTTACCATAGAATTGGCCAACATTCTGTTTGTTCCTTTTTTTTTTTCATTAGTTTAATTCATTGAAATATAGCAATTCTGAGAAAGTATTATCCACTTTTAAAATATAACATGGTGGTCTTTTATAAAAGTTATAGCAGAAAACAAAAATTAGCAACTCTAATTGAAATGACAAGTTTGGGCTAGGAAAATAAAATTATCTGAAATAAACCTTCAGTTTAAGAGCTTCTCTTGTGTGGAAGTAGTCCTTAGGAAGAATTACTGGTCTAGAGTTCACCTTTAATGCAAATGAATAGAAAATTGCATTCGCTAGACCATTTGATGTGACTCCCAGAAGCCCCTCCTCTTCAGTGTTGTAGAGAAGTAGTTTGGGACAGTGCCCACTGTCTGTTCCCGTAAGGAACCCCAAACCTTGTGTTCTTTGAGGAACTGGTGTAACTAATTATTGTTTTGTTTCGCTTGGCAGCCTAATTGAAAAACCATGTAGAATATTGTTGCCAATATATTTTGTGTTCTTCTTCTGCAGTTTAAACCTTCTCTGATTTATGTTTTTCCTGATTCTGATTTTCTTATTAATATTTTTCTATTTGGCTGTGTGTATTTTCTGTAACATCAGGATGTTTTGGTGGAATAGACAAGCATTTAATAAGTTGAAGTTCATCGTTGAGTTAGGGCCTTTGCTGTTTTAAAAGGAATGGGTGGCAGTTACCTATGGAGTTAGTACTTCAACTTTCTTTACCACTTGAGTGTTTCTTTACATTTCTTTTTAATGCATTCAGACACTGGACTAGATATCTTAATCACCAGTAATAAAGGAAATTTTGTCTGTTAATTTGCAGATAAACCTTTGAAATCTGAGCTACTCTGGATGTTTCTTAGCATTTAAGATCCATTGAATGTTTCTGTAAATTGCCTGTTTTCAGCTTCAATTGGATTACTAAAGTATAGACTTTCATTTGACTAAATATCTTGAGCATTAAGTATCATTTCTTTTCCACAAATATAACTTTGTACCTGATAATTTCTATGTTAAATGTCAATTTCACATAGAAGACTAATAGTATGATATTAGACTGACACTAAGAAACTTGCCTAGGCTTTGATTGATAATTTCAAAATTAAGTGGTTTATGGATATCCATTAAAAATATATTATCAAATTATATGTGTGTATTTGTATATGTGTGTGTATATATATATATGTGAACACATACACATATATAGATTTTAGAATATAGTTATGCTTTTTTATTTTAAATGAATTTCCATGTATAATACTGAATGGTCTTTTCTGATAGACCAAAAATAATTATTCCACAAAAATTTTTTCATTGTCATTTGTCAATAGGAGTATTAAATTGAATACTGACTGGTTGAAATACTTTCTATAAAGAATATACTCAATAAATATATGATTAATGATGAACTCTATATAAAAAGTCATTGGGAAAGCATAATTTATTTTATGTAATTCCTCTTTAACATAAAAAAATTATTCAGAATATGTTTTTACTCCCAATATGAGCCTAGGCCCTTTAAATGATCATTTGTCTTACTCTAAAGTTAGTTTACATGAAAAGCCAGCTTTTTTGCTCTGTTTAGTTCATTGTATCCTAACATCGTAATTTCAATTTTTATGTGATTTGTGAGGCTAATTGAGCATAGTCAGAAGCTGTCATTCTCCCTTTCCTCCTCTTTTATTTATTCGACTTGACTTTACACACTGGAAATAAATTGGTGATTTGCAAGTATTGTAAACAAAATTTTTAAATCCATGATATGTCAAAGACCTAACTCAAATACACAACCCTATTTGGCCCATCAAGAAAGTCCCCATAAGCAATATAAAGGAATTAGAACCCAATCACTTTTATAAGCCTTTGTCATTTACAAGTAAAGGGTGTGAGTGTTTGACAAGTTCATCATTCTGGTGTAAACACTTTGATATGATAAAGGACTAAGAATTATATCTTTTCAAAGGATTCTGAAATCATGCCACACAGAGTATATAGGAATCTCATTTTAAGTGAAATTGTATTTTAGTAAGGACAGAAAAAGTTAACATTTAAAGAACTAATAAAGTAAAAATATATATAAATAGATTTGATAAAATTCTTGAGTCGGGGCTCACAGAGCAAAGGCAGGAGAAAAGGCAGAGGAGTTTAATAAGTATTCCTTGAAGGGGTGAGGAGTTACTAGGGTCAAGTTCATAAAAATCAACAGGACATTTTAAAATCTGGTGTGTATTTGTTAAAATTGAATATTAGAAAGTACTGCCTTTCCATAGTACTAGTAACTAGAATGTAAAATTATGTTACATTTATCTATAAGCACTTTATCCTATGGAGAATGTTGTCTAATTAAAAAGAGGTGCGTGGTATGCTATGCTTTTTCTTTTCACAGCTGGCACTTTATGTGCTTTCATTCCTGGAACCCAAAGACCTGCTGCAGGCGGCTCAGACTTGCCGCTACTGGAGAATTTTGGCTGAAGACAACCTTCTCTGGAGAGAAAAATGCAAAGAAGAGGGTAAGGTTCAAAATCACAGAGAGAAAATGTTTATGGTTCGAAAAAGCAGAGTGATTCTGAAAACAAAACACAACTAAAAAACAGTAAGTTTTATGTGCTTGTAGAATAAAGTGGTGAATCAATTTAAAAAAGAACTTTGGCAGCCTATCAAGGAATCAAGACTGCATCTTCATTTGCATTCACCTACATATATAGAATCCACAGGTTATTCTGCGTGTTCAGATGGGCCAAATCTTGGCACTAACCCCTTTAATGAGGACCGTGACTAACAGTGAATATATCTGATTTGCTTCCCGGTCTCCAGTAGAATTAGTAAACAGTGAGAAAATCAAGATGAAGACAATATAAACATAACCCCCAAATTAAATTAGCAATTAAATACTCAGATTGTAGTCTATTCGTTTCTTCCACAAATATTTATTAAACACCTCTTACATGCTAGATCACTGCCATAATCTTCCCACCATGGAGTTATCATCCATATTAATTCAAGAAAGAGCATGTTTTTTCCAGCAGGCATCTAGAAAAATATTATTTTTGAAAACTATGCTAAAATATTATTTGCCTTCGACAAGCAAACTTTTTAAGAAAGAGTCGTAGACAGTAAGACAGATGCACTGTCGGGCTCTTCCACTTCATGGAGACCATAGTGGAGTGGGCAGCACTGATGGTTAGCAAAGCTGGGAGGTGAAGATCCAGAATCCTTGGTTTCTCATCCTGCCTCTGCCCTGTCTGTGGCTTGGACTGACCAGGAAACCCTTCCTTCTTAAGTCATCATAAAGTAGGATTAATTATCCTTGCTATACTTGCTCTCATACAATCATTGTTTTAATGACCTTTTTAAAACGTGTGATAATTTATACATAAAATAGAATTTATCACTTTCACCATTTTTAAGTGTGTGTTGCAGTGGCATTCAGTCCATTGACATTGCACTTGGCCCTGCAGCCATCACAACCATCCACCTCCAGAACTTCATCATCTTCCCAGCTGCAGCTCCATGCCCATTTAACAGAAGCTCCTTATTCCTCCTCCCCACAGCCCTGGAAACCACCGTTTTTTGTTTTCTGTCTCTATAAATTTGACTGCCCTAGGGACCTCATGTAAATATAATCATACAGTAGTTGTCTTTTTGTGACTGTCTTATTTCACTTAGCATAATGTCTTAAAGATTTATCCAGACGTGTCAGCATTTCCCCCTTTTTTAAGGCTAAATATTCCATTGTATGTATATACCACTTTTTTCCTCCATTTAGCCATCAGTGGACACTGGGTTGCTTCCACCTCTTGGCTGTTATAAAGAATGATGGTGTGAACGTGGGTAGACAAATAACTGTTCAAGTCCCGACTTCCAGTTCTTTTGGGTGCTATATCCAGGGTGGAATTGCTGGGTCATGTCGTAATTTTATGTTTATTTTGAGGAATCGCTGTACTGTTTTTCACAGCAGCTACATCGTTTTACATTCCCACAAGCATTGCCCAAGGGTTCCGATTTATGCACATCCTCACCAACATGTTGTAGAATTAATTCTAAGAGAGAAATTAAATAGTTAACATACAACATGCCATACAGAATGCAAAATTTACATGATTGTTTTGTCATAACAGTGTTCGGGTTCTACATTTCAGTGGTTTTGAGCACAGGAGAAAATGAGATACATTATAAAATGTGTAATTTGTATTATTGGTAAAGGCAATTATACTCTTTAAATGTTCCAAATTTTAGGTATTGATGAACCGTTGCACATCAAGAGAAGAAAAGTAATAAAACCAGGTTTCATACATAGTCCTTGGAAAAGTGCATACATTAGACAGCACAGAATTGATACGAACTGGAGGCGAGGAGAACTCAAGTCTCCTAAGGTAACTGAACGCAGTGCACTCTGTAACAGAAACCATTAATCAGTGCTATTAGTACACAGTGTACTCTTTCACTACTGGCAGGCCGTATAATTTGACAGCCCGTCTTCTGTAGAAGGAAAACAATATATTCTTAAAATAACAGAAAATGTAACTGACAGTGTTCCTGTTTACTAATTTTTCTCTAGTCTGACAACTAATTCTACTTTGTACTTGAATAAAATTGACGACTAATTGTACTTGAATAAAAGATGAGTTGATTTACCTGTTCTATCTATTGCATGTAAATGAAAATTTCTGAATATCCTGTTGAATTTTGTGTCATACTAATACCTAAGAATTTGTTCCCTCTCTGACCAAGCATGATTTTTTGAGGAATGCCCATGTTTGAGGGGCTTGTTTGGTAATTTTTGTGTGTTTTAATTTTATAAATTTAAGCCCAATTCTGATTTTCTGCCTTATAACATTTCAAGTATATAAAGCATGGCAAAAATGCTTGAAATTCTTGGCTGTATTTTTAACTGGAATAAAAGCAATTTGGGGAGACATTTTGTCTTAATACACACACGTTATGACAGACTTTTTAAGTTGAAAAGGTTGGTGAGTATTGTCTTTCTGTACTTAGTAGGTACTTTTGTTTTTGTGTGTCAAAATTGCACAGCTGAAGTCCATATTCTTTTTGTTTGAAAAGATGAAATAGATGGTATAAAAGACATTTGCATTCAAACCATCTTGATGAGGTTTTGACCGATTTTAGTAGTTGATGTCTCATGTATGGGTAGTAGAATATGGAAATAAAATGTTTGATCCTTGATTCATCTGCCAGGAGGGAGACTTCGCATTGTGTGTAAATTTTTGTTCTAGAAGTAGACTGCATTCCTGTTGCTGCTCATGGCCCCACTTTCCTTCCGCCGGTGCTTAGCGTGTCTCTGATATGCACATCTGTGTTGTAGGTGCTGAAGGGACATGATGACCATGTGATCACGTGCCTACAGTTCTGTGGCAACCGAATCGTTAGTGGTTCTGATGACAACACTTTAAAAGTTTGGTCAGCAGTCACAGGCAAAGTAAGTTTCCTTCTTTCTGCACTTCATAACGTCACTGTTTGGTCATATTCTTTGCAAGGACCAACCAGTGAGATGAAAACAAAGATTTGTTTTTGACTCTAGCTTAGTTTGATAGCAAGTATCAGAGCTTCTAATTTAGCTTTTTCTTTGGCATGAAAATGATGTTTCTCAAGGTAGGGATGCCATTAGTTTCTTCTTCATTTAAATAGTTGGTCTCTGTTTGCAACTGTAGGTTAAGATTTTACAGATGTGGTGGTGTGGGTTTTTTTTTACCTAATTTTCCCCACTTTTATTAACCATCTAAGTTATCTCTCCTTCCTTTTTAATCTTGTTCTAAAAGATGATTGAGGGGTATTTTTCCTTTGAAACTTTGTTGATAATCTAACTATAGTTTAAACATTAAATAAATCATGTTAATTTTGATTTATCTCAAACCCTATAAGTTAGAAGTTAAAGCGGGCTGTTTAGTTAAATAAGAGTTTGAAGAAAACAAAGCAGTCCAGGCTCACTGCATACAATGTAACTCTTTAAGGATTCTCTTCTGAATACTTATTTTTATCTGTCCATTGGAAAATATTTTTGTGAATTAAGTAATTGACCACCTAAAAAATAATAGAAGAAAGTGTTGGCAGGGGGAAAATCTGTGTTTTAAAATGTTGATTCTTGGGCAGAAATCTTCTAAATAGTCCAAGTCAGATGTTACAATTTTTTAAAACAGTTCCATATTTCCGTAGTGTAGTATTAGTCTTGGATTTATTTCAGAGTTTTAATGTCTGTCTTTACCTGCCTAGAAGTGCCTTGCCTGGCTCCTAACTATTGCCTTGGGGCAGATTCAGATGAAATGTGCTATGTAGCCACACCCAACCCTGTTGGCATTCTTTCACTGAATCCATTCCCATGGAAGAAACCAAGTTGCAGTTTTAGTATTACTATCAAAGAGGCCAGGCCAGAGCTGTCATACTTTAGTCAGAAAGGTTTACTTTCTCCATCCGTGCTCCTAAATTATGTGTGTGTGTATAAAATGCAATGCTGCCAAGTAAATAAAGCAAACAAAATAGTGATGGGATCATGTTATATTGGTGTGAAAATTATTTTCTGATATGCTGACATTCCAATTGAGTAAATAACTTTAGTCCGGATTTTAATGAGCTACTAAACTGGTATTTACATTGTTTTTCTTTCTACCTCAAAGTAATCATCTTAAGTGTTTTTGCAGTGTCTGAGGACATTAGTGGGACACACAGGTGGAGTATGGTCATCACAGATGAGAGACAATATCATCATTAGTGGATCCACAGATCGGACTCTCAAAGTGTGGAATGCAGAGACGGGAGAATGTATACACACCTTGTATGGTCATACTTCCACTGTGCGTTGTATGCACCTCCATGAAAAAAGGTAGGGGAAGTCCTGTAGAGCTTGGGAATTCTTCCTCTGTTACTTGTGAACTTGGGGTCCGTTGTGCAGAGTCCGGTTGTACAATACTTACTGTGTCTAGTAGAGGGTGAGTGCTAATGTGCTCGTAAATTAGACTTTAATTATTCAGCTTCAGATGTTTGTCTGCTAGGAAAGCAGTGGGGTATTGGGCAGTTGGCATTAAGTCTCCTTCCTCATTTAATGGTGGGGTTGGCTTCCACTTTGAAACGCCTTGTTCTGTGATCTTGACGGATACCTTAGACTTCATTGTCCTAAATCTTTGATGACTCATCATGTTAAAAAAAATATTTGAGGTAGGAGGATATATTTTTGTTGGGAGGACAAATTCAGTTATTCAGGCTTCAAGCCTCTGAGTCTCTCTGGTTACCCACCCAGCACCCTTCCCCCTCTCCATTGTCTCCCCTGTGTCCAGGCAAAAGCTGAGTGAGGTTTTAACTCATTGTCATTACCTGTCACCTGAACTGGTGACTGAGTTTTCATATTTGGTCACCTTGCACACAGCTGGCAGAGAACCTCCTCTGATTATGGTAGGACCACGAGCCTTTGGGAGCCTTCTGTTGCACCCTGAGTTAAGGAAGAAATCCAGTTTTCAGAATAGTTTCAGCCAATGCTAGCCTTTTTCTTCTCAGTATCTTTGCTGTTGCTTTTATTTCCTGCTACAGAGCCCTCCTATTAAAAGTCCTTTTTGTTTTCCATTGGCATGTCTTCAGTGGTACTCCTGTTAAACAGATGTGATTTCTTACCTATTTTGTCAGAAAAAGTCTCTCTGAAGGGTCCTTACAGTGAATCCACTCCAGTTTTTACTGTTCATTCTGTCCATGGCATTCTTTAAGAACCATTTCATTAGACATATTTCACTCAAGATTTGTAATCCATGAAGAAAAGTACCTTTTTCACTTGTGACTTGAATCTACTTTGAACAGTGTGCTCTACTGTTAAAATTGGGGGAGTTAGTATCAAGAGACCTTGCAATTCAGTTTTCAGTATGTTCTGACTTAAATGTCTCAATGCTTCCATTTTCTACTCTTCCAAACATGGAAAGTGGTCTTTCTTTATCTCTTAGGAATAACATTAAAGACACCTGAGTTTTCAGCTCTCCTTTGTAATCCAAAGGTGATTACAGTATTTGTATCACTCTTGTTTACAGAAGAGTATCACTTTAATAATCTTGGGTCAAAATTTTAAGGGATTTCTGTTGCTACTACATGTGTATCTTCTAAAAATCTCTATATCTTAATGCCCTCGTAGCCTATTGAATATTTTAAAATATAAGCACAAGCAACCTTTGTTTGAGGACCTATTTAAAACTGGTTATTTTAACCAGAGTACATGATACAAAGCACATATCTTTAGCAGTTTAAATTCCAAATTCTGGCTTGTTTTGTTGAGACACTTCTATTGAATTTTCTCCCTAGTCATAAAGGTAATGTGTGTTCATATTAAAATTTGGGGAAATGGCAGAATAAGGAAAAAATTGAACTTTATCTTCCTCTGCTTCATCTTCATTGTATCTAGCTATAATACAGTACTTTTCAAACCGCAGAACGCCAAGGTGCTCCTGGGTCCCTCATAGGTGGGGGAACCAAACAGGCAGAATCCAAGGCTTTCCAACTTCCCGTCCCAAGCAAAGTAACTCAACTTTCATGTGTTTATATATCGAGGTTTGACATAGCATGTATTTATTTTGAAAACAGGTGGTTTCTGCTTAAGAAAAAGAAAAGTTTTAGTGACCACTGACTTTTTATGTATTGTTTTCCCATGAGTTTAAGCTCTCATACATTTTTTCCTGTTACACCCACAGAGTTGTTAGCGGTTCTCGAGATGCCACGCTTAGGGTTTGGGACATTGAGACAGGCCAGTGTTTACATGTGCTGATGGGTCATGTAGCAGCAGTCCGCTGCGTTCAGTATGATGGCAGGAGGGTTGTGAGCGGAGCGTATGACTTCATGGTGAAGGTGTGGGACCCGGAGACAGAGACCTGTCTGCATACGCTGCAGGGCCACACCAACAGGGTCTACTCACTGCAGGTAAGAGGCTGCGCGCTCGCCCCTGTGGCGCTCTTGTAACCAGTCGTAATACTGTCTTAGTCCATAATCACTGTCAGGCTGCTGATCCAGTACAGTCCAAAACAGATGAATTATTCTGCTGTTTACATTTACTTTAAAATTGGCACGAGGAAAGCATACGTGTTGAAATTATTTAAATGATTTGTTTCCATTTTTCTGTGATTCATCTTCCTCTAAAATACAAATATTGGTCTTGGAACCTGAGATTTTGGGGCTCTAAATTTTCCTGTTAGTTAATGGGGAGATAGTCTCATAGGAAAATAACCTGGATTTTAATAGACTCCTTAGCACAGGATTAATTTGGCCAGAAGCTGCCCCGTTGCCTTGATAGCTGGAAGTTGACGGACCATGTAATTGTGATTCTGCCCCCATTCAAAGTGGAAGTGGAGCTTTGGGCACAAAGCTGCTCTGCTGCCACAGGGCTGCTGGGTTGTGGTCATAAAGAAGGAAATTTGTCTTAAACAGTTTTGGTTTGTTTTTGTTTGAACCTGATATCCTAGAATAGATTGCCATATTTTGACATAAATAACTAGATTATTAGCAGGTTTAAAAAATAGGTCTTGTTTTGTTTCCTGAAAGACAGCATTTTCCATTAAAAAATACAGTTGACTCTTGAACAGTGTAGGAGTCAGAGGCACTACCCTCCACCACCACTCCAGTCAAAAATCCTTGCATAACTTTACAGTTGGCCCTCAGTGTCTGCAGCTCCACATCCAAGAGTTCAGCCAACCTGGGACTGTGTAGTAACATAGTAGGTATTGAGCGAAAGAAATTTTTAAGTGTAGTGGACTCTCCCAGTTCAAACCCATGTTGTGCAAGGGTCAGCTGTATTTGCTATTATTAATACTTACATAGCTTGTTTACCAATTACTGCCCACTAGCGATCAGCAAATTAGTACATGGTCCTAGGGCTCACAGTTCTGTCCTTGGAGTATTTGTTTCTTCATGGGATTATGTCTATGTCATGAAATATTGACATAAAATAAAGATGTCTGTTAACTTAAAAAAGGTTATTAATTTGGAGGAGAGGGAATTGGCTGCAGTTGTCTGTATGTTTTGTGATGTGTTCAGAACCTTAATGAATATAATAGCCTCATATAAATAAACCCCTTAGATTGAGAAAATAGGTAGGAACTGTAAATCGACCTGGGAATTGGTAGTGTTTGTTGACTTCTGGTCTAGCTGGGAAGCTGGAGAAGAGTACCATAGATAGTTTGCTTTGGTTATCAAAATGCCACCACTTCTAATTCTAGATTAATTATCTGTTGGCACAGTTCCTACCTAGCATTAGGTTCCTGTAAGTGAAATTTTTATTTTACATACAGTTCCATGGAACTTACTTTGAAGTATCATGAGAGTTATCTCTAGCTCTTTCCGTGCCATAGATGTTGATAAGCACACCTTGTATCATAAACCACATCAGTAGTTTCACCTTCCTGTTGGGAAGTAAAACTCCAATGGTAGTCCATATCGAATCATTCATAATATGTAGCTCCTAAGTGTGGCCAGATGGTCTGACAATAATACGTTCATTGTGCTTCTTTAAAAATTGTTTCTGCATCTAGTTTGAGGCCACTGGTCATGAAAAATTCACGTTTCTGATAGAAGCTTCTGAGAACATGCACTGGGGAGTCGCTTGGTTGCATGCAGCTTACCCTGGTACCTCATTTTGTTCCTGGCATTATCTGTTTCTCATGCTTTGCTCCCCTCCCTTTTTAGGATTAAGGTCAATAGATAATATCAAGAATATCTACACTTCTAGTCTAATAAACTGTGTCTGTTGTAGTTTGATGGCATCCATGTGGTGAGTGGATCCCTTGATACATCAATCCGTGTTTGGGATGTGGAGACAGGGAACTGCATTCACACGCTAACAGGACACCAGTCGTTAACAAGTGGAATGGAACTCAAAGACAACATTCTTGTCTCTGGGAATGCAGATTCTACAGTTAAAATCTGGGATATCAAAACAGGACAGTGTTTACAAACATTGCAAGGTAAATACTGGCTGTCCACCTTCAGTTGTATTCCTTAGAAACGAGATAGTTGGTCAAAAGAGAAATGTGGAACCTTTGTGTCACAGAATGATTAACCCCATACAAAATGAAAACTGATTTTAGATAAGTTTATGAGCATTTCCACTCTGAACTGACAGAACTAGGCTGCCCTACGAAAGTGTTTTAAATTGTGTTTTTAATATAAAAGTGTTTCATCGCTTCCTACATGTATGGTTAACTCTACCTAACCTGAAAGAACAATGTGAAGAGAGATCTTAGCTGTGATACACAGAAGCAGCATGCTCGTTTGTTGAGTATTTGTTGAGTGATCATTTATTTTGAATTTGTAGTCCAATTTTAAATTAAAGAGCTGCTTTACTGGGGGTGGGGGTAGGGGGAGAAGCCTCTCTAATCTGATAGGAAGTTGCTTTGGCCTTGACTTAGACCCTTAACCATCTGCTTAAGTAGGATGGGGGGGAATCATGGTGCCCGCTCAACTAGAGGAGGAGACGTCTGAAGCCACTAGCGCTAAACGCGGCAGGCCGCTGCTAGCCTCTTCTGTCGCGACTGTCTGCTTTTCCTTGGTCAGGGCCCTTAGAAAGTGTCAGTTCCCAGTGAGGCCGTTTGGTAGGTGGTGCTGCAGCATTTTTCTCGTTGACAGCTTTTGTCTCTTTCTCAGAGTTTTGGAATAGGGTCCGTTCAGCCTTTGCCCTTGATTGGTCAGTTCAGAGTGGTAGGGTAGTATAGTAGATGGTCCACAAGCAGAGTATGGGCTTCTTCAGCACAACCAGAACACACGGCGTGTGCCTGGTAGGGAGCCACGCTTCCGGAAAGACAGGACCCTCAAAGAGCAGCACTTCAGTCACAGATAGCTACCAGACTTTCCTACATCCCTGCTGATTCTAAAATACTCGGAACGCAGTTTCTAAATGTGCAGTGTTTAAAATATTTCATTTATTGTGTGTTCCAGTGTAGATTCCACAAATTACAATCTAACTGACCTGAAACCATGATTTCTAACCAGTAATGAAATTCCTTTGGTTTTGCCTAGGTCCCAACAAGCATCAGAGTGCTGTGACCTGTTTACAGTTCAACAAGAACTTTGTAATTACCAGCTCAGATGATGGAACTGTAAAACTCTGGGACTTGAAAACGGGTGAATTTATTCGCAACCTAGTCACATTGGAGAGTGGGGGGAGCGGGGGAGTTGTGTGGCGGATCAGAGCCTCGAACACGAAGCTGGTGTGTGCTGTCGGGAGTCGCAACGGGACGGAGGAAACCAAGCTGCTGGTGCTGGATTTTGATGTGGACATGAAGTGAAGAGCAGGAGAGGGGGCATTGTCCCCACACCTAGGCGACAGACTCCCTGCCCTTCCCCCTGCAAAAGAAAAAAAAAGAAAAAAGAAAAAGAAAAAATATCCCTTGTTCTCAGTGGTGCAGGATGTTGGCTTGGGGCAACAGAGCGAAAAGACCTACAGACGCAGAAGGAAAAGAGGAAGCGATGACCAACCGCAACTGACAAGAGAGGCGCCTGCCGGCTCTTCCCGGAAGAGGCTTCACTTTGGACTGAGGGCAGCTTTGCAACACGAGACTTTCGAAATCAAACCAGGTGCAATTATTTCTTTATTTTCTTCTCCAGTGGTCGCTGGGCAGCGTTACTGCTGAGACGTCGTCACAGATTCTGCTGGCCTGTTCTTTTACCACTGAGACCTAGAAAGAAGCTGCAATAACACCCACACAGTACCAGTGGACTGTCTCACCAGAGAGCATCTGAAACAAAAAAGTTATTTTTCTGGAGTGGAAAAGCTAAAAAGGAAAAAAATTACTGTGAATTGTTTTTGTACAGTTATCATGAAAAGCTTTTTTTTTTTTTTTTTTTGCCAAACCATTGCCAATGTCAATCAATCACAGTATTAGCCTCTGTTAATCTATTCCTGTCGCTTCCACATACACTCTTTAATGCCTAGTTGCTCAAAGGTGGCAAGTTGTCCTGGGTTCTGTGAGTCCCGAGATGGATTTAATTCTTGATGCTGGTGCTAGAAGTAGGTCTTCAAATATGGGATCGTGTCCCACCCCTGTACTGTACTCCCAGTGGCCAAACTTATTTATGCTGCTAAATGAAAGAAAGAAAAAAAAGCAAATTATTTTTTTTTATTTTTTTTCTGCTGTGACGTTTTAGTCCCAGACTGAATTCCAAATTTGCTCTAGTTTGGTTACGGAAAAAAAAAAAAAGACTTTTTGCCACTGAAACTTGAACCATCTGTGCCTCTAAGAGGCTGAGAATGGGAGAGTTTCAGAAAATAAAGAGTGAAGTTTGCCTGCAAGTAAAGAATTGAGAGTGTGTGCAAAGCTTATTTTCTTTTATCTGGGCAAAAATTAAAACACATTCCTTGGAACAGAGCTGTTGCTGCCTGTTCTGTGGGGAAACTTTTCTTTTTGAGGGCTGTGGTGAATGGATGAACGTGCATAGTAAAACTGACAAAATATTTTAAAAATATATAAAACACAAAATTAAAATAAAGTTGCTGGTCAGTCTTAGTGTTTTACAGTATTTGGGAAAACAACTGTTACAGTTTTATTGCTCTGAGTAACTGACAAAGCAGAAACCATCCAGTTTTTGTAGTAAAGGCGTCACGTGCAAACAAGCGAAATGAATGGAAAAGTCAAATGGTTTGCCTCATTTTCCAGGAGCCACAACTCAAGCTGAACTGTGAAAGTGGTTTAACACTGTATCCTAGTGATTTTTTTTTCCTCCTCCTGTTTATTTTTTGTTTGTTTTATTTATAGTCTGATTTAAAACAATCAGATTCAAGTGAGTTAATTTTAGTTATGTAACAACCTGACATGATGGAGGAAAACAACCTTTAAAGGGATTGTGTCTATGGTTTGATTCACTTAGAAATTTTATTTTCTTATAACTTAAGTGCAATAAAATGTGTTTTTTCATGTTAGTATGCCTGTTTCTTCTGCTGAGGTAATAGCACTTCATTATTAGGGTTTGTCTCTAATAGATGAAAGAGCAGAGTCCTGATTTCTTTTATCCCCCGTATGGTGTTTTCTGCAGCCAGAGTGGGAACAGGGCCCACAAGGTGCAAACTGTATCTCTCGCAGACAGACTGCCCGGGAAGACACGCCTGCGCTCACCTCTAGTGCACTGGGCTGAGCACGCGTGAAGCCTGGCCCCCTCAGAGAGCCACCAGTCTCCTGCGTGCTAGTTACAGCTAGAAGTCCTATGGAAAGTTCATTGGTAAAGTTCGACCGCATGTCGGCTGCTTACCAGGAACTTTGCATATACATCTCTCAGAAGCTCCCACACCCCTGAGAAGTAGGCAGCTCTCTCCCCACTTCACAGATGAGGGCAGAACTCTGGCTCACGCGGGCTAGGGGTTTGTCAGGAGCCAGGTACTGGGCCAGGCACCAGGACTCACACCCACGCCCTTTAAGGGAAAAGGAACCTAGAGCTTCGACAGACTGAAGCAAGGCTTTAGGGGTGAGGGTGCATTTTTGTGGTACTTTTAGGCTCTTTCGTGACTTTTATTTAATAAGCCTAGCATTTTTTACAGTAAGTGAAGAAAAATGAAGTTCAGTCACTGCAATTACGTAGCCATGGGTGTATCTCCAGGAATCCCAGCTAGCCAGGCCTGAGATGAACGTTGGAAAGGTGACAAATACAGACACTACTTAGGGAATACATTTCTTACAGTCACAAACCATGTGTTCTTTACTCCTAGGGCAGCAGTTCTTGGGCCTCACTTTCCCAAAGCTGCTGAATCAGAACATCTGGGAATGAAGGGGACCCAAGCATCGGCATTTAAACTAGCTCGCAAGGTGGGTTGTGGACGCGACTTTGAGAACCGCTGCTCTAGTTGTTTGGTGTGTTAGTCCCCAACACATCACAGGCACAAGAACATCAGAGAGAAGCGACAGGACAAGGGGAAAGACAGAAAAACCCAAGGCAAAAATCACGTTAGGCTGTGAAGTGCAGGCGAGCGGCCCAGCCTGCCGCAGGGTGAGCCACGGCATAGCCCAGCGCCACAGCTGCTGTTCACACAGACAACTCCGTGACCAAGAAGAAGTTGTGATTCTGCTGGGTAGTCTTGAAACTGCTTGATTTTTCATAATGTAAATGTGCCTTGACGCTAATACAGTTGAAGCACAACATCATCTATAAAAATGAATGTGCATTATCGAACAGAATGAGTTCACGAATAGGTCTGGATCCAAAGCCCAGTTCTGTCTAAATACAGGACCTTCACCAGATCACTTGACCTCATGTCTCCCCATCTTCTAGGAGGCAGAGAATCCTACCTCCTAAGGTTATTGTAGGGATTAAATGAAATGTTATGAAGCATACCAATTGCACTAAGTGGTAGCTACTCTTACAACTTTAAGAAAATAGACCCAGATAACTCTAACTTGCTATATTTGGGAGCAGTTGAATGTATTTGTGACTCATTCAGGTATGTAATAAAAATAGCATTCCTCTCTATATAGCAATTTACTTTCTTTTAAAGTGGAGTCACATAAATTTCTCATTGAGTCTTACAGAAACCTTGTAAAAGGCAAATATGGAGCTCTTGTATATACTTAGATGTTCATTAAATGTTATTTATGAATAAATGAATAATCTTCATTACAGTGAATCTGTTCCAGGAAAGGGAGAATCTTAACCTCATCCTAAAGGAATTAAAATAAGAAAGGTCATAAAGGGAACCCTGATTATGGCCTCCTTAATGAAGAAATTCACCACCTTATATAACCGTGGATTTTCAATTGTTCATACCAGAAGAGAGGCAGCCCCCAAATTTAGATGTGACAAGTTCCCAAAGGTCAAACAATGCCTGAAACTGAAACTAAAATTAGGACACAGAGTAACCCATAAAAGCCCAGAGCAGGTGCTCAGTAAATGTTTGTGGAACTGAGCAAAGAGGGCTTATTATTTTATTTTATTTTTTTTGAATTGTTTATAATTTTGACACTTGGAAGGAAGCTCCTTTATCGCTATTTAAGAACCATAAGCTATTTCATTAATTTGCAACAGCTAGTACACACCAGTTGGTAAATATTTCAACCTACCTACTTGTTTAATTTCAAAAGGTAATTGACATTTAGTTCATTGCACTAATTTAACGTTTAAGCCATTTTCTCTCTGCCTTTTGAGCTAGCCTGTTCAGTCTCCTTTCTCCTTCTCTGAATTGATTGGAGGCTACAGTCAAATAACAACCAAGACCTCTGTACCTATCCCTTCCCGGAAGTGAACCGGGATGCAGGAAGGCACCCCTAGATCCAGGCTGGGCCATGTTCTCCACACACTTTCACTGATGCAATCCCTGCACTTGGTGAGATGAAGACACTGAGGTGGACGGAGAAGCTCCCTGGCAGCGCCTGCCCGGCGTCATCCCGGCTCCTGTAACTCCTAACAACCCGTATTAATAGAAGCCAGAAACAAGTTACTGGCGTAGCGCGAGATTAGATTCACATCACAAAGACTGATGCCTTCCCTCAGACGCAGCTTCATTCACTTTCCTTCTGTTAGT
Organism: Capricornis sumatraensis; assembly: GCF_032405125.1. Classification (NCBI taxonomy): domain Eukaryota; kingdom Metazoa; phylum Chordata; class Mammalia; order Artiodactyla; family Bovidae; genus Capricornis; species Capricornis sumatraensis. The sequence goes on from NC_091085.1 coordinate 12,724,694, forward strand.
CACGCCCACCCCCAGTAAAACTAGCCCACACTGTAACCTCTACTCCATCAGCTTCACTGGCAAAAGACGATTCAACCTTGTCCCTTGCAGCAATTGTCAGAGAACCTACTGGTTTAATAAGCCATCTGGGATTCTACCAATAGTGAAAGTGGGTTGGTGTTGCTGGTGATTGAAAGTAAATAAATGCTTCTGACGCAAGTTCTGTTCGTGTCCCCTGCCTCACTGTTTTGGAGATGGGTGTGTGTGTGTGTGTGTGTGTGTGTGTGTGTGTGTGTGTACAACATACAGGAATATACTGGAGGGACTTCCCTGGCAGTCTAGTGGTTAGGACTCCATGACCCCACTTTAGGGGGCCCAGGGCCCAGATTTGATCCCTGGTCAGGGAACTAGGATCACATGTACCATGGCAAAAAAAAAAAAAATTATATTGGAACCTGGGAAGAGGCCCTTGTTCTCAGTGATGCATAATAATATTTCTGTTAAGCCTTTCTCTTGTTCATCTATGAAAAAAAAAGAATGGGCCATGTGAAGGGAAGATGTTAGTGGCCAAGAGAAGATTTGCTAAGACTTCTGTGATAGCTCAGCGACCTCTGTGTGAGGGGAGTGTGTGTCCACACAGCGTTCCTGGAGTCCTGCATTAAACAACATAAGGTGGTGCACAGTTTTGTATTTTGGCATTGTCTATTGCCCAGGAGATGGATTTTAAGTTAGATCTAAAGTGTCTGCACCCAACTCCGCTTTTGGGGGCACACCAGCCACCGATCTGAGTTGCCATCAAGCACCAAGCACTGTTCACCGGCCTACGCCTCCCTTTGTCCATTCATTAATATTGGTGATGCCTCGCCAGGGGAGGTTCTGGCCAGTTTCACTCCCCTGCTGCCTTGTCTTTCTAGGTGGAGGAGACCAGAAATATCAAAAACTAATTTCAAAGATTCTTCAAAAAAAGGAAAAGTACCCAAAGCTGAAATGACTCAGAGTGTACCTTTCTCCAAAGTGTAAAGTATAAATAAATTCTAGACCCAGTTCCTGGGAAGACTCATTGCTGAGACCAAAGCCTGGCAACTTCCCAGTTTGCAATTGGGTGTAAAAATAGCAGAGTTTCTATTTCAGAAGGTCTGATTCTCCCCAGGATTCTTAAGGACAAGGAACCACTGAGCGGACATTTTGATGTTTTATTCTTTGCTTTGGAAAATCTATCGTGGTCAAACCTATGAAGGCTGTTTATCTTTGGGTTTTGTTTTGCTTCAGCAGTCATGCTCTGCAAAAGGAAAATTATGTTGAAATCACTCTTGCAAATCAAAGGTTCAAACAGCACAGAAATATATTGCCAATTTACCACTTTTCTAGGAGATTCATAGATTATAAAAGAGACATCAAACCACTACTCACTGTAAGAGGAAGGTTACTTGCAAGACTTTTTAAACTTGTATTGATGAAGCCCATTAAGACTTCACCAAACCCTATGCCTTACTAAGTATAGGCAGCTAGACAGTCTAATTCCACGCTACCATGAGCCTTTCAATTTGAGGATTCTCTCCATTCCTATAAAGTGACTTTGTGTAGCTTAAATCAATCTAGCAAGGATACAATGTGGAACAGAAATTAAAAGTAAAACCAAACGCACCTCTTTTGAGCATCAAATCCAGGCTTGGGGGACTGAAGCTCATAAACTTAAGGACCCTCTTACAGAAAAGAAACATCTCACAAAATTAGATCCCAAAATGAACATTTAGCATGATCAACATTGTAACAACTCACTGAGGACTTGGTAAAGAGGATCCCTTTTTTTGTGAGAACTCTAGGCAGTTACCAGAATCACTTAAAGGAAGTACTTCTGACTGTAGCCTGGCTCCTCCCCAACCCCTACCCTGCATGTCCCAGCACCCCCTGCTCTCAGGGATCTGTTCGGGTAGGAGGCCTGAAGCTCAGCCTCATCAGTTTCAGGGAAAATCCTCTTCAGCTCCCCCAACTCTAATCCCCTCATCTGGAAGCAGGGTACCATGTTATGGGGGTTACAGGAGACACTGCATGTCCAGCATTGGGCACTGTACCTGGTCTGCAGTAAGGATTCATTGAAGGGCTGTAGATATCACCAGTGATCATGAGAGCTAGCTGCTGTCATGCGCTTACTAAAATTCAGCGTGGTGACGTGTATTGAAAATAATTTACTATTCTTTTTTTTTTCAGGCAAACTTTATAGGGACCCTGCTGCAGCACATAAGAGGGAGAACAAACCAGGTTCCCTCACTTGCTCACTGCCCAAGGAGGGGGCGGACAAGCCGGTTCCTCATACGGAGTGAAGGCAGGGGTGTGTCCAGGGATGGCTTCAGTGATGCTGTGCTCAGGGAGCATGTGCAGTACCCTGGCTTTGCTCTAGGCTCTCCAGCAGTGGCAGCTGGGTTTTTCGGCCTCTCTGTTTCTTTTGTCCAGAATTTTTCCAACTGTGCGAGCATGTTATTTTCAGTCCCATATAGTTTCTTTGAATTTTGTTGCTTGAGGAGAGCTGTGTCCAAGCATTGCAGCACTGCAGTGGAGGGACCCAGGTCCCAGCCTGTCTCATTCCCCCTGAGAGACTCTACACCTCAGGGTGAGCCACCTGAGTTCTCTTCTTCTGAGGCTCTTCCTTGTGGACAAGGACTGCAGACCCGAGCCTACCTTCAAGGTACAGAAGTCCCTCACTGACTGGTCCAAGGACATGTAGGGACCTGGGCCACTATCTCCTGGAATGGGCTTAACTCCTTGGTCATCATGAGCCTTAAAACTGTTGGGGCCTAAAAGACATGAACTTAACCAAAACATTAAACAAACGAAGGCTAAAAAGCACAAGAACAACAGTAGAACAACAATCTTCTCAATGGCCCCATGATAGCTCATCATTAGCCCTATTTTATAGACGAGGAAATAGGTGCAGATATGTGAAGGAACTTGTTCATGGCCACAGAGTCAAGAAGAAGAAAATAACTTGGAGAAACTGGGGTTCAGAGGTAGGCTTGTGGCCACAGAGGCCAAGCTCTTAACCATATTATTATGTATTGACCCACAACTGCCCTGCAAATTTGGGAACATGTAATACAACAGACTGGTTCCAAATAGGAAACAGAGTGCGTCAAGGCTGTATATTGTCACCCTGCTTATTTAACTTCTATGCAGAGTACATCATGAGAAACGCTGGCTGGAAGAAGCACAAGCTGGGATCAAGATTACCGGGAGAAATATCAATAACCTCAGATATGCAGATGACACCACCCTTATGGCAGAAAGTGAAGAGGAACTAAAAAGCCTCTTGATGAAAGTGAAAGAGGAGAGTGAAAAAGTTGGCTTAAAGCTCAACATTCAGAAAACGAAGATCATGGCATCGGGTCCCATCACTTCATGGGAAATAGATGGGGAAACAGTGGAAACAATGTCAGACTTTATTTTTTGGGCTCCAAAATCACTGCAGATGGTGACTGCAGCCATGAAATTAAAAGACACTTACTCCTTGGAAGAAAAGTTATGAGCAACCTAGATAGCATATTCAAAAGCAGAGACATTACTTTGCCGACTAAGGTCCGTCTAGTCAAGGCTCTGGTTTTTCCTGTGGTCATGTGAGAGTTGGACTGTGAAGAAGGTTGAGCGCCGGGGGCCAGTGTGAGGAACTCCGCCCATGGCAAAGGTCATGAGGAAGGAGGCTTGGCATACGCAAAGGCGTGATCAAGCCTCAGGAAACCCCCTGTTCCCGAGCATCTACCCCAAAACCAGAGTCTGTTTTATGCTCTCCCCCATAACCATTTTTCTCGGAGAAGGAGTAAACGTGCAGCTTCAAGGCAATAAAGAGTCCCTAGGAATGCAAGGAGATCCAACCAGTCCATTCTGAAGGAGATCAACCCTAGGATTTCTTTGGAAGGAATGATGCTAAAGTTGAAACTGCAGTACTTTGGCCACCTCATGCGAAGAGTTGACTCATTGGAAAAGACTCTGATGCTGGGAGGGATTTGGGGCAGGAGGAGAAGGGGAGGACTGAGGATGAGATGGCTGGATGGCATCACGGACTCGATGGACGTGAGTCTGAGTGAACTCCAGGAGTTGGTGATGGACAGGGAGGCCTGGCGTGCTGCGATTCATGGGGTCACGGAGAGTCGGACACGACTGAGCAACTGAACTGAACTGAACTGAATACGTCATAGATCAAACCAGAAAACGATGCAGTCTCAGTCCCAGCCTGTTGACCTGGGAACCAACAAAGCCACACAAGCAGACATGAGCCTGGATTTCAACAAGGGAGACCTGAAGAACAGTGCATAATATATTCCTGCTATGGTTTGGCTATAACGAATACCTTCTTGTTGGAAAATTAGAATCACTTTTTCCAACTGCAGAGAAAAAAAACAGTGAGTTGTCTTAAAAGAAAAGACTTTGTATAAGAGAGTCATATAATGAAAATATAGGAAAAGTGGGTAAAATAGTATGTTATTTAAAAAAAAAATACGTTGTTTCCAAATCATTTCAGGGAAGAATATGTTGTTTCCACAAAAGATGGACACTTTAGTTATACAGGAATTTTTTTTTATGATTCGCCATTGATACGCCCCAGGACAACTAGGCAAATGAGAAGCAAGCTTTGGGGCTCTCAGGATTTTTGTTGTTGCTGTAGTTCAGTTGCTCAGTTGTGTCTGACTCTTTCGAACCCCACGGACTGCAGCACGTCAGGCTTCCCTGTCCTTCCCTATCTCCCACAGCTTTCTCAAACTCATGTCCCTTGAATCAGTGATGCCATCCAACCATCTCATCCTCTGCTGTCCCCTTCTCCTCCTGCCCTCAATCTTTCCCAGCATCAGGGTCTTTTCCAATGAGTCAGCTCTTCACATCAGGTGGCCAAAGTATTGGAGCTTCAGTATCAAGCCTTCCAATGGATATTCAGGGTTGATTTCCTTTAGGATTGACTGGTTTGATCTCCTTGCAGTCCAAGGGACCCTCAAGAGTCTTCTTCAGCACCACAATTCAAAAGCATCAATTCTTCAGCGCTCAGCTTTCTTTATGGTCCAACTCTCACATCGGTACATGACTACTGGAAAAACCATAGCTTTGACCATACAGACCTTTGTGGGCAAAGTGATGTCTCTGCTTTTTAATATGTTGTCTAGGTTTGTCATAGCTTTTCTTCCAAGGAGCAAGCATCTTTTAATTTCATGGCTTCAGTCACCGTCCACAGTGATTTTGGAGCCCAAGAAAATAAAGTCTGTCACTATTTCCGTTTTTTTTCCTTATCTATTTGCCATAAAGTGATGGGACTGGTTGCCATGATCATAGTTTTTTAGATGTTGAGTTTTGAGCCGGCTTTTTCACTCTTCTCTTTCACTTTCATCAAGAGGCTCTTTTGTTCCTCTTTGCCTTGTGCCATTAACATGGTGTCATCTGCATACCTGAGGTTATTGATATTTCTCCCAGCAAACTTGATTCCACCTTGAGCTTCATCCAGCCTGGCATGCCACATGATGTATTTTGCATATAAGTTAAATAAGCAGGGTGACAGTATACATCCTTGATGTACTCCTTACCTAATTTGGAACCAGTTCATTGTTCCATGTCCAGTTCTAACTGTTGCTTCTTGACCTGCATACAGACTTCTCAGGAGGCAGGTAAGGTGTTCTGGTATTCCTACCTCTTTAAAAATTTTCCACAGTTGACTGTGATCCACACAGTCAAAGGCTTTAGCATAGTCAATGAAGCAGAAGTAGATGTTTTTCTGGAACTCTCTTGCTGTTTCTGTGATCCAATGGATGTTAGCAATCTGGTTCCTCTGCCTTTTCTAAATCCAGTGTATACATATGGAAGGTCTCAGTTCATGTACTGTGAAGCCTGGCTTGAAGGATTTTGAGCATTACCTTGCTAGCATGTAAAATGAGTGCAATAGTTTGAATATTCTTTGGCATTGCCCTTCTTTGGAATTGGGATGAAAACTGACCTTTTTCAGTCTTGTGGCCACTGCTAAGTTTTCCAAATTTGCTGGTCTATTGAGTGCAGTACTTTCATAGCATTATCTTTCAGGATTTGAAATAGCTCAGCAGGAATTCCATCACCTCTACTAGCTTTGTTCATGGTAATGCTTCCTAAAGCCCACTTGACTTCACACTCCAGGATGTCTGGCTCTAGGTGAGTGATCACACTATGATGGTTATCTGTGTCATTAAAACCTTTTTTTGTACAGTTCTTCTGTGTATTCTTGCCACCTCTTCTTCATATCTTCTGCTTCTGTTAGGCCCATACCATTTATGTCCTTTATTGTGTCCATCTTTGCATGAAATATTCCCTTGGTATCTTTAATTTTATTGAAGAGATCTCTGTCTTTCCTATTCTATTGTTTTCCTCTATTTATTTTATTGGTCACTTAGGAAGGCTTTCTTTATTTTGTTTTATTTTATTTTTCAATCTTATGTGAGATTTATTATTGTTCTTATTATGCTTTTCTGATGAACATGATATAAACCTTATGTTAGCAATAAAATACTTTGCATGATACACTAGGCAGTGGCCCAGAAAAAGGCATACTTTTGATAGATACTGAGAGTCTGGATATTATAATGAAGTCTTTCAGATCAGTTCCATATTTTTTTTTAATTCTTATTTTTACTTTATTTTACTTTACAATACTGTATTGGTTTTGCCATACATTGACATGAATCCACCATGGCTGTACATGAGTTCCCAATCCTGAACCCCCCTCCCACCTCCTACCCCATATCATCTCTGGATCATCCCCGTGCACCAGCCCCAAGCTTCCTGTATCCTGTGTCGAACATAGACTGGCGATTCATTTCTTACATGATAGTATACATGTTTCAGTGCCATTCTCCCAAATCATCCCACCCTCTCCCTCTCCCACAGAGTCTAAAAGTCCGTTTTATACATCTGTGTCGCTTTTGCTGTCTCGCATACAGGGTTATCATTACCATCTTTCTAAATTCCATATATATGTGTTAGTATACTGTATTGGTGTTTTTCTTTCTGGCTTACTTCACTCTGTATCATCGGCTCCAGTTTCATCCATCTCATTAGAACTGATTCAAATGTATTCTTTTCAATGGCTGAGTAATACTCCATTGTGTATATGTACCACAGCTTTCTTATCCATTCATCTGCTGATGGACATCTAGGTTGCTTCCATGTCCTGGCTATTATAAACAGTGCTGTGATGAACATTGGGGTACATGTGTCTCTTTCAATTCTGGTTTCCTCTATGTGTATGCCCAGCAGTGGGATTGCTGGGTCATATGGGAGTTCTATTTGCAATTTTTAAAGGAATCTCCACACTGTTCTCCATAGTGGCTGTACTAGTTTGCATTCCCACCAACAGTGTAGGAGGGTTCCCTTTTCTCCACATCCTCTCCAGCATTTATTGCTTGTAGACTTTTGGATCGCAGCCATTCTGACTGGTGTGAAATGATACCTCATTGTGGTCTTGATTTGCATTTCTCTGATAATGAGTGATGTTGAGCACCTTTTCATGTGTTTGTTAGCCATAGGAAGGCTTTCTTATCTCTCCTTGCTATTCTTTGAAACTCTGCATTCAGATGGGTATGTTTTTCCTTTTCTCCTTTGCCTTTCTCAGCTATTTGTAAGGCAACCATATTTCTTTTTGCATTTCTTTTTCTTGGGGATGGTTTTGATCACCATCTTCTGCACAATGTTACAAACTTCGATCCATATTTCTCTTGGCATCTGTCTGTCAGATCTAATCTGATAGCGGCAGTCCTGGGAGGCGTGGCATGCTGGCATAAATCCTTTTGGAGAAGGTTGCCATTACCCTTATCAAAGTTTGGCCTCAGGCCAAACTGCAAGGAGGGAACACAGCCCCATTCATCAGCAGAAAATTGGATTAAAAATCTACTGAGCACGGCCTTGCTCACCAGAGCAAGACCCAGTTCTCCCCACAGCCAATTCCAGTGGGCAAATTTAATTCAGATGACCATTATATCTACTACTGTAGGCAAGTATCCTTTAGAAGAAATGTAGTAACTTTCATAATCAACAAAAGTGTCCAAAATGCAGTACTTGAGTGCAGTCTCAAAAATGACAGAATGATCTTGGTTCATTTCCAAGGCAAAGCACTCAATATTGCGGTAATCCAAGTCTATGCCCCAACCACTAATGCTGAAGAAGCTGAAGATGAATGCTTCTATGATGACCTACAAGACCTTTTAGAACTAACATCCCCAAAAGATATCCTTTTCATTATAGGGGTCTGGAATCTGAAAGTAGGAAGTCAAGAAATACCTGGAGTAACAGGCAAGTTTGGCCTTGGGGTACAGAATGAAGCAGGGCAAAGGCTAACAGAGTTTTGACAAGAGAACTCATTGGCCATAGCAAACACCCTCTTCCAACAACACAAGAGAAGACTCTACACATGGACATCACCAGATGGTCAACACTGAAATCAGATTGATCAATATATTCTTTGCAGCCAAAGATGGAGAAGCTCTATACAGTTAGCAAAAACAAAACCAGGAGCTGACTGTGGCTCCGATCATGAACTCCTTATTGCCAAATTCAGACTTAAATTGAAGGAAGTAGGGAAAACCACTAGACCATCCAGGTATGACCTAAATCAAATCCTTTATATAGTGGAAGTGACAATAGATTCCTGGAATTATATCTGATAGAAGAGTGCCAGAAGAACTATGGACTGGCTCTAAGGACTGATACAATGTAAATCCTCAACAAACGTTAGCAGTTGTTGTTGTTATCAAGAAAGACAATTGTAGTCAAATTCCATCTTAGCCACTATGTGACTCTGAAAGATTTCTTTTTAATCTTTCTGAACCTCTGTCATCTTCTATAGAGAAAAAAGTTGTAAAGGTTACAGGAGATAACTCATAAAGCACCTGGTACAGTCTTGGCTTCATGGCAAATAGAAGGGAAAAAAATGGAAACAGTGGCAGATTTTATATCCTTGGGCTCCAAAATCACTGTGGACAGTGACTATAGTCATGAAATAAAAACAGGCTTGCTCCTTGGGGGAAAAACTATGACAAACCTAGATAGCATATTAAAATACAGAGACATTACTTTGCCCACAAAAGTCTGTATGGTCAAAGCTATGGTTTTCCCAGTAGTCATGTCCAGATGTTAGATTTGGACCATAAAGAAGGCTGAGTGCCAAAGAACTGATGCTTTCAAACTGTGACACTGAAGAAGACTCTTGAGATTCCCTTGGACAGCAAGGCGATCAAACCAATCCATCCTAAAGAAAATCAACCCTGAATATTCATTGGAAGGACTTAGACTGAAGCTGAAGCTCCAATACTTTGGCCACCTGATGTGAAGAGCTGACTCATTGGAAAAGACCCTGATGCTGGGAAAGATTGAGGGCAAGAGGAGAAGGGGATGACAGAAGATGAGATGGTTGGATGGCATCACCACCTCAATGGGCACGAGTTTGAGCAAACTCTGGGAGACAGTGAAGAACAGGAAAGCCTGGTGTGCTGCAGTCCATGGGGCTGCAAAGAGTCGGACACAACTTAGCGACTGAAACCAACAGTCTTGGGTAATTATGTACTCAATGAATGCCAGTTATCTTTAGATTCTTCTCTACCTCTAACAGTGTAGATAATGGTGACTGCATTTCAGAGCATCATTTCAAGCTTAATCTGGAAAGAGCAGACCTCTAAGTCTTCTAGAACACTACACCCCACCTACCATCCAAAATATACCAGGTACCTAAGAGAGCATCTCCCCTGTTATAAAGCAATCCAGTTTAGGATGACAATTCTCTTTTTCTTTTGAAAGACCTATTTAATAAATAATAGTATAGATATTACACAGGTGTAACCCTAAAATGGGAGCAGGAGAGGAGAGCCAAGTAGATCAAAGGTTTCACTCAAAAGTTCCTCGCCAACATACACACCATTTATAAGAACTATGAAGGGATATGGGCTTCCCAGGTGGCGCTAGTGGTAAAGAACCTGCCTGCCAATACAGGAGATGTAAGTGACATGGGTTCAATTCCTGGGTTGGGCATTCAATTCCTGGAGGAGGGCATGGCAACCCACTCTAGTATTCTTGCCTGGAAAAATCCCTTGGACAGAGGAGCCTTGAGGGCTATAGTCCATGGGGTTTCAAAGAGTCGGACAAGACTGAAGCAGCTGAGCACAGCACATGAAGGGATATGACCCAGACTGAGTACCCAGACTGAGGCAGAGGCAGCAGGGGTGAGGCTCAGAAATGAGAATGGAGACTAAGTTACAGTCTGCAGTTCTCCCCCACCTTCTTTCAGAAGGCCAACAGTCTGGCATATACCAGAGGATGCTTTCCCGGAAAAGTGAGCAACAGGGGAAAGGGTCTCCATGATAGTAGAGACAAGAGTTCCTCCAATGAAATTTGACTCCCCACCCAATTAAAGGAGAAACGCCTCTCCTCGTGACCCCAACCAACAGAGAGCCTCCTCAGCACTTCTCAGTGTCTGTCTCTTAAATATGAACAGACAGTCAAGAATCCCCAAACGCTGGAGAAAGACCTCCAATTTGAAAAATGGCTCCCAAAACCTATGCAATAAACTTACCCTCAGAAAGATAAAATACTGCATCTTATGATACAGGAACAGGATATAATATTTTAAAGGCCTCGTGAAAATTAAAATGTGATGGAAATTCGAAAAGAAAAAGAAAAACCTTCAGTGAAAATAAAATTCAGCAAATCGAACAGAAGCTAAAAGAAAAGATGGAAAAGAGTGAAACGTGAAAGGCAGAATCAGTCTGAGACATCTAACATACAGATACTCTTCTTTTTTCAAAAAAGAAAATCACACAGAATAAATTATCCAAAAATTGATGTAAGAAAGATATATCAGAATTGAAGGACAAAAAACCCCTAGATTGACAGGGCCTTTGAATAAATGAATGAAAAAAACTTCATACCATCATTATTATGAAATAATATATACTTTTCATCGTTATGAAAGTTTGGAACACCTGAGCTAAACAGGATCCCCTAGAAATCTGTGAAGGGAGGGATTTCCCTGGTGGTCCAGTGGTTAAGAGTTTGACCTTCCATTGCAGTGGACATGGGTTCAGTGTTGATTGGGAAACTAAGATCCTATGTGTGGTACAGTGTGGTCAATAAATAAGTAATTAATGAAACATTTTTAAAAATTGTAGAGGGAAAAATCAGGGTTAGAAAGAATGAGAATCAGAATTTTGGACTTACATCATGCAAAATCCTGGACTGGATGAGTCACAAGCTGGAATCAAGATTCCTGGGAGAAATATCAACAGCAGCAGATTTACAGATGATACCACTCTCACGGCAGAAAGTGAAGAGGAACTAAAGAACGTTTTGACAAGGGTGAAAGAGAAAAGTTAAAAATCTGGCTTAAAACTCAACATTCAGAAAACTGAGATCATAGAATCTGGTTCCTCTACTTTATGGCAAATGAAAGGGGAAAAAGTGGAAGCAGTGACTGACAGTTTTTCTCTTTTGAGGGCTCCAAAATCACTGCAGATGGTGACTGCAGCCATGAAATTAAAACACACTTGCTCCTTGGAAGGAAAGGTATGACAAACCTGGACAGTGCATTAATAAGCAGAGACATCACTTAGCTGACAAAAGTCCATCTAGTCAAAGCTATGGTTTTTCCAGTGGTCATGTATGGATGTGAGAGTTGGACCATAAAGAAGGCTGAGCACTGAAGAATTGATGCTTTCAAAGTGTGGTGTTTGAGCAGACTCTTGAGAGTCCCTTGAACAGCAAGGAGATCAAACCAGTCAATCCTAAAGGAAATTAACCCTGAATATTCATTGGAAGGCCTGATGCTGAAGCTCCAATACTTTGTCCACCTGATGCAAGGAGCTGACTCATCGGAAAAGATCCTGATGCTGGGAAAGATTGAGGGCAGCAGGAGAAGTGGGCAACACAAGATGAGATGGTTGGATGGCATCACTGAGTCAATGGACATGAATCTGAGCAAAGCCTGGGAGATAAAGACAGAGGAGCCTGGTGTGCTGCAGTCCATGGGGTCAAAAGAGTCAGAGATGACTTAGCAACTGAACAACAGTAACAAACAGCAACATCAGATGCTAGAAGACAAAGATCTTTGAAATTCTTCAGGCAAATTATTTTCAGTGTACACCCAACCAAATTATTGACCAAATGAGAGAGAGAAAGAATAAAGACATTTCCAGACAAAGGACTCAAACACTACCTCTGACAAATTCTTTCTTAAGAAGCTGTGGACAATATGGTCCACAGAACAATGAAATGAACCACAAAAGAGGAAAACCCAGGACACAGAAAATCAGGATTTCTACACAGGAGAGGGAGTTAGGATGAAAGATGGACATTTGGGCTCAAGAACTACCAGTTGAGGTGTGAGCAGGGACAGAGTTAGGAGAAAGGCCCTAGGAATACAGAAGGAAGTGACAGACCATCTCACTGTTATTACGGAGTGTTTAGCACGAAACACTTTTCAGAATTCAGGACACTGAATGACAAATTTGGAAAAAAATTGTAAAAGTTCTTACATTAAAAGTTATGCAACACATTAAGATGAGGCAGTTATTAGTTCAAAATAGTATGCGAAAAAGCTGAAGCCTAGTTAGTACACTGCAGAGCCCTGAAGGAAACCGTATTCACTATTATAAAAATGTAGATACTGATTGATGACTGTGATAAAATGCCTGTGGGGGAGGGGAAGGAAGTGGGATGGAGGGAAAGATTGTTAAATCCTCCTCCTCTGTCATAATTGGAAGTTAGTAATGTGTAAATTGGGGGGAAACCCCCTAAGAAATAAGAAGATAAGCATATGATGAAAAAATAGGAGATGGTCACCAGAAGAATTAGCTAAAAGAGTTACAGCTGTTTGCTTTTGTGCTCCCAGAGAAAGGAGGTGAGTGCAGCATTTTGATACGCTTTACTTTTTTGCATTATTTTGCTAAAAAAATATATTTTTAATAGAATGCTTAAAAAATAAATGTGTAGGGCAGATTTCAGAACCCATGGACATTTTTACTCATGTCAGCCAGCATCCAGGGACAAGGGACTGATCAAGCTGGTCACCATGAATTACTAGTGTAATGGCACAAAGGGGTGTAAGGGACTCCTCTGGAGGAGGTTCACAGGGTGAGAACTATGAAGGTGCAAATGACCGAGGTTCTCTTTGTCCCCATTTTGCATCTGTAAAAGGGGCCCAGTGATACGGCTGTTGGCGTTAGGGGCCCAACTGTCAGGCTTCTGGAGGACTGAAGACACGCATGTCATGTGTCCAGCAGAGTCTCTGGCTCAGGGTTGTTTTGAAGATTCTTTTTTTTTTCATGTGGACCATTTTAAGAGTCTTTATTGAATTTATTACAGTATTGCTTCTGTTGTTTTCTGCTCTGGAGTTTTGGCCATGAGGCATGTGGGATCTTAGTTCCCTGACCAGAGATCAAACCTGCGCCCGGCATTGGAAGGGAAAATCTTAACCATGGACCACAGGGCAGTCCCAGGCTCATGAGTTCTTATTAAAGAGGATTTCTTCTTATCACCCGACCTCAGTCTCAAGGTGAACACTACCGTCCGTTAAGATCTGGGACAGCGCTTTTGACTTTTGAGCAGGATGGATGGGTAAACTGAGTTGAGGCCCCCTGTATCTTACATCAGGAGGACTGGCCCCTTCTGGAGCCCCAAGTACATAGCCCTCTTTCCCTCCCCAACCTGCTTTCCCATTATCTCTTTTTAACTTGCATTGGGTTTTACTTCCAAAGTCTCCCATTCAGGTATCTGAAGTGTTTTCTCTACTTGGAAATACTCTTAACAAAAATGACTAAACTTTTTGTAAGGTGAAGTCCAGAGTATCTCTTTTGGAAACTTTCAGTTCAGTTCAGTTCAGTTCAGTTCAGGCGCTCAGTTGTGTCCGACTCCTTCCGACCCCATGAATCACAGCACGCCAGGGCTCCCTGTCCATCACCAACTCCCGGAGTGCACTCAGACTCACGTCCATCGAGTCCATGATGCCATCCAGCCATCTCATCCTCGGTCGTCCCCTTCTCCTCCTGCCCCCAATCCCTCCCAGCATCAAAGTCTTTTCCAATGAGTCTACCCTTCCCTTAAAATTCTAGATCAAAGTTTCAAAAAGGCCTGAGAGGGGCCAGAAAAAAAGCAGAAAAGTTGAGTTGGAAGGATTTGTTGCTCAGTCGCTACCTTGTGTCTGACTCTGCGACCTCACAGACTGCAGCATGCTGGGCTCCTCTGTCTTCCGCTGTTTCCCAGGATTTGCTCAAATTCATGTCTGTTGAGTCTGTAATGCTATCTAATACCATCTCATCCTCTGCCACCCGCTTCTCCTTTTGCCTTCAGTCTTCTCCAATGAGTCGGCTCTTTGCATCAGGTGGCTGAAGTACTGGAGCTTCAGCTTCAGCATCAGTCTTTCCAATCAATATTCAGAAGGACTTCATGTCTGTATTAAGTCCTGGTAAATGGAGAACTGAGGATGAGTGTGATTCCCCTAAGCCCAAAGGCTTTTTCGTCCCTTGGTAGTGTGCAGCGGGAATCAATCTGAGTGTGTATTGGGCCCAGCACAGCTGTGACAGGAGTGTGGTCACTGGGAGCCGCTCCTGGTCTCCCGAGCCTGCCCGGATCAGACAGCAGCAGTGCCCTGAGCTCTTTGCTGGCCCTCACTGCTCTCTCTAAAGACTCTAGAACTAGTGGAAGTCTCAGAGAAGCACGGGACCGAGGGGCTGACTTGGGGGTGCGGGCTGGCTCCTGTTGGCTCACCTCTTCAGGCTAAGTCCTGAGTCACGTGACAGACTGTGGCCACCTGGTCCTTTTGAGCACATTGCGGATGGTCAGAAAGCCTCGCAACCGCATTCCGCACTTGGCGGCTTGTGGTACCCAGACCCTGAGCTCCAGGCTAGTCACTGGGGTACATTTTATGGTGGCTTTCGAGTTGGCGATCTAGACTCTCACCAGAGATTCTGGGAGATTTCAAAGCAACTCAACCATTAGCAAGCTTTTCTTTTCGGAGAGCTGTGACATCGACAACTGAAACCAGCTGTCAGCTGCAGTGGGCGACTCCTTCCTTTTCTGAAGTCATCAGGGGCTTCATAGGCTGCATCCTCAAACATTAAGGATATGTGAACAGATAGGGCCTACTATCACTACCCTCAGTGAAGATTTTGGCTTTTTATTTTAGATGAACACCGTAATCAGAGGCCTGGGGTCTAATTTAATTAAGCAGCTCTGCTTCATAACCGGGCTCCAGTGAAAGGCTCTCTTCAGTATTGACTTGCTGCTTCTGGAAAGCAGTCCCGCTTCCCACACAGCTGTGGCTAGTTGGGAAAGAAACACCCATGGGGAGAGACGCGGTGATGTTTCCGCTTCTCTTAGAAACCAGTTCCTTGGCTTTGGTAAGGACAAGTCTTTAAAACTCCTAGGGGGTGGATCCTGGTACTGTGCTGGCAAAAGCCTTCGCATCCCTGATTACACACACACATACACACACACACACCCCCACACTCATCCACCCGCCCACACCCCCCCCACACACATACCCACACCCTCCCACACACACCAACACACACCCACACATACACACACACACACATACCCATACCCACACCCACCCACCCCCACACACATCCCCACACACACACTCCATCCACAGGGCCTGAGTCTCCACACATCCTAGAGCTTCTGTTTATTTCCACTCAGCTAAGAAGTCACTGCAATGGGGAAAATAAATTAGAACTAAATGAGACAGAGATGCAGAGTCCTGGAAGCATGACTGCCGATGAGCATTACTGGTTGTTTTATGTCTCCACTGCCCGGGGGTTGGCCTCCCACATCAGTAACCAGCAATCTGGCTAATCAGCGCACAGAACAGAAATCTGGAGAGAGGTCCAAATCTGCCAAGGTGGAGGGTGGCATTCAACAATTCAAGTTGTAGCCATCTCTATGGAATAAAAAAAAAAAAAAAACACCTACAGGACAGACGCAAATTGTTGAAAAGCTTATTTCACTCTTTCCCCTCGCTTATCCTGGAGAAATCCAAATTAGAAAACTTCCCATTTAAGATAATCAACAGAGAAGAATAACAGATCAACTTGGGCTAATATCAGTAGCAGGAAAGACCAATTAACAAATTCATGAATTGTGCTGTTTACACTTCTATTCCTAAGGTTAATTATGCGATCAAGTAATAGCTTTTGCCTTGATTACGGGGCCCTTAGGAAATAAAAGTGTGTTTTCACTTTACAAGTATGCTTGCATGTTAGTCCTGCATTGAGAGCACAGGAGCTGAGCTTAGTATCAGCTCTACACACAGCTGTAGTCAGAGGAGAAGGCTGTTGAAAAAAGAGACAACAGGTCCTAAATGGAGTCACTTGTGCTAAGCCTACCAAACTGAGACTTAACACCTAACTAATTGCAGTTTCAGCCTCTGGCAGCAAAGTAATCTTAACCAAGTCAGTCTGGAATTTCCTGGTCGGCTCTAGTGAGGTAATTCACCTGATAGACCCCTGCCGCCCCTGGGACCCTGCCTGGAACAATCCGCTCTGCCAGAAGAACTTCCTTGACCACCTCCTTCTGCCTATAAATGTCTCCGTTCACACAGCTCCTCAAAGCTGCTTTCTATTTGCTAGCTGGTTTGCTGCCCGATTCATGAATTGTTGATTAAATCCAGTAAGATCTTTGAAATTTACTCAGTTGAATTTTGTTTTTCAACGCGGTCTTGGCCTCAAGACTCAGTGTGTAAACAGAAGTATAATTCATACAAGTACTAGCATCCACCTATACATTTTCCACTCTCTCTGCTTTGGACTATTTGTATTGTCAGTACTTTTCAGATGTAGATTGGAGAGTGCCGAGTGGAAGGTCTTTCCCCTTAATTCCCTGTTGAGAAGAATCAGTAAAATAAGCTACCTGGCCTTAAATACATAAACAGGAAAAAAGGAACATCACCTATATTTTCAGGGGACAATCTCAGCAAGGCTGTTCCAGGTCTATGTGAATAGTGGCAGCTTACATATCTTGAGGGATTAGCCCATGGCTGCTACTGCTAAGTCGCTTCAGTCGTGTCCGACTCCGTGCGACCCCATAGATGGCAGCCCACCAGGCTCCTCTGTCCCTGGGATTCTCCAGGCAAGAACACTGGAGTGGGTTGCCATTTCCTTCTCCAATGCATGAAAGTGAAAAGTGAAAGCGAAGTCGTGTCTGACTCTTCTTGATCCCATGGACTGCAGCCTACCAGGCTCCTCCATCCATGGGATTTCCCAGGCAAAAGTACTGGAGTGGGGGGCCATTACCTTCCCCCATGCCCATGGCAGGCACCTCCAATTAATTAGTTTACATGTTAGTCCCTCAGTCATGTCTGACTCTTTGTGATCCCATGGACTGTGGCCTGCCAGGCTTCTCTGTCCATAGACTTCTCCAGATAAGAATACTGGTGTGGGTTTCCATGCCTTCCTTCAGGGGATCTTTCCAACCCAGGGATTAAACCCAGGTCTTCTCACTGCAGGCAGATTCTTTACTGTCTGAGCCACCAGGGAAGCCCTGAATTCCTAGTTTGCACGTGTGTGCTTAGTCACTCAGTCATGTCCAACTCTTTATGACACCCTGGACTGTAGCCCGTCAGGCTCCTCTGTCCATGGAGATTCTCCAGGCAAGAATACTGGAGTGGGTTGCCATGCCCTCCTCCAGGGGATCTTCCCAACTCAGGGATCAAACCCAGGTCTCCCTCATTGCAGGTGGATTCCTTACCATCTGAGCCCTGAGGGAAGCCCGTGAACACTGCAGTGGGGAGCCTATCCCTTCTCCAGGGGATCTTCCCGATCCAGGAATTGAAGTGCGGTCTCCTGCTTTGCAGTCTGTGTAGTCTTTACAATAAGCCTAGGAGGCAGTGTAGGGAGCAGAACTTGCCACCCTAAAATGTCCCTTGGGCATGCAGATTATTT
Organism: Capricornis sumatraensis; assembly: GCF_032405125.1. Lineage (NCBI taxonomy): Eukaryota > Metazoa > Chordata > Mammalia > Artiodactyla > Bovidae > Capricornis > Capricornis sumatraensis. Next base: position 12,742,594 of record NC_091085.1, read on the forward strand.
CAAGTTTAAAACAATCAAGGTCTCAAGACTCAGAAAGAAATTTTGACCTTTCCCTTAACTGGCTAAAGAAATCTAGACAGAGGGCCATCTTGGGATAGAACTATTTCCTGAGAGCTCTGCCAAGAATATGGGTGAGGTGTGGTGAAAATCGGAGAAGGCAATGGCACCCCACTCCAGCACTCTTGCCTGGAGAATCCCAGGGACGGGGGAGCCTGGTGGGCTGCCGTCTATGGGGTCGCACAGAGTCGGACACGACTGAAGCGACTCAGCAGCAGCAGCAGCAGTGGTGCAAACTCTAGGGCATGACCTAGAAATCGGGATCCACTCTGTCCCATTTTCTCTGCAGGCCCCAGCAAACATTTATTTACCAAATAGTTGCTTTTCCATCTCCATGTGAATTGCCTCCCTCTTTTGAAGTCTCAAGCCTGTAGCCCCAACGTTCTCTTTTATCTTTAGCTGAAGATGGTATTTGATGTGAGGGCTTCAGCTATTTTGGTGTGATTCTCAGTTCCTCTGGGTCTCTCCCATGTATACGTATTATTAAACTTTGGTGTGATTTTCTCCTATTCATCTGTCTTGTATCAGTTTAATTGTTAGATCAGCCAGAAGATGCTAGGAGGGTAGAGGAATAAGCCTTCCTCCCAGACAGTGGACATCATCATTTCTCCTTTGCAAGGTGAAGCACTGAGAGGTTATGAAAACTGGCTGAGCCCCTAACAACTAGTTAAGTCAGAATTTGAACTGAGGCAGCCTGGCGGGACTTCACTGCCACATGTCGTTCTTCCATTGGGCTCAACTCAGTAGAGGATGGTGGGTTATTTCCACAACATGGAGAAGCAACATCTAGAAGGTATATTGTGCCATTTGAAACCTTTAAATTGAAGAGCAAAAGCTAACCTCTTGTCAGCCATCACTTCAGACTAATCTGACCCCAAAAGATCATCGGTTTCTGTGGGGGCTGCTGAAAGTGTCACTGGGACGTGACCGGAGCTGTCTGAGGTCTGCTGATTCTTCCTGCCTTGCCCGGAGCTGGCGGCCAGCGTGTGGCCTCGGTGCATCACGGCCGGGGCTGGGCGGAGGCAGACGCTGACTGCCGGTGTGGATGACGCAGAGACGCCGCCGTGGCTTCTATAAGAAGGGCTCACCACAGAACTCTCTGGATGGAGATCAAGGTATCACATTCACTTCCTGTCTTTCTCTTCACAAGCACACCCACTGAAAAAGAGAGGAAGTGTGTTCAGCAACTGTGAGTTCAGGCTTCAGATGGTGACTGGACCAGGCTCTGCTCTCTACAGCCAGGTGAGCTCGGGTATATTCCTTAATCTCCTTGTGCTGAAAGGCCTCGTCTGTAAAAGGGTATCTACCTCAAACGTTGTGACGAAGATGATGTCGAGGAATCACTGTGAAGAGACTCAGAGTGGCGTTCTCAGGCCAGCGGGGCAGCATGGCCAGTGAGCCGCTCCGAGAGGCAGGCCTTGGGCTGCACCCCCCACACCCCTGATCACCACCCGAGTGGCCTCGGGGTCACTCGCCTGAAAGGTCCTTCCTGAGAGATACTGAAGTCCGAAAAGCGAGAGGTGAAACACGTGGTCACTGTTAGTGATGATGATGTAAGTCAGATCGTCTGCCATCCAAGTGGCTTCAGCAGCACGCTGCCAGGAGGAAAGTGTTAGACCTTGGAAATGAGCCACAAGGTCCAGGCGGGAAACCCCCTCCCCTGCCTCTACCGTTCCGCATTTTCTAAACTCTCAATGATGAAGAGAAAACCCCTGAAGAAAGTAATGAAGACTTTCTGAGGGAACCAAAGTTGGGGAAACAAACGGTCATAAAACGTGCAGCTTTTGTATGCAACAATGATGGAAGCTGGCAAGAACTGCCAGCGCCTAAAGTAGTAGAGTGGTTTGTAAAAATGATTATTATTTTTTTCAGCACAGCCCAAGTCTCCTGCCCGATCATGGCTTTTAAGTGTGCGGTTACTGCTCAAAAGTGAGTTGCCAGCCTTTGAAGAGCCACACTCCTTTAGAAGTCTGTTGAGAATGCGAAGGGTTTGAAGATTAGTGTTGGCAATGAGAGCATTTGACTGCCCAAGTGTTCAGTCTCACAGGGCCTTAGATATTTCGCTGCGGGAAACTGATGTTCATTAAACTGTAAGCAAATTAGAGTTCAAGCCAAAGATATAAAGGAAGACATAATTAGTGCACGGGAGCGATCCACCATCGTTTGACTTCTTTTAGGTGAGAATCTTATACTTCAGAATTAGTTTCTTCCACAAAAGAAAATTATATAGCTGCTTTTATGCAGGCTGCCGATGCTGTGTTTTATCGCACTCAATTTACAATGAAATGAAGCAGAAGCCGGCAAAGCGGCATTAAAGCTTTAATTTTCCTTTTGGGTTTTACCTCCATTTTATCTTTAGAGGAACCCAGAATGGGTTGATAAATAGAGTATTTTGCCAGTCAATAAATTAAAAAAGCTATTTTTATCAAGTGGACGCTAAATTGCTGCGGCCCATGATAGAACCTTACTGGAAATCAGAGGATGGGAAGGCATGTTATCCTTTAAGCAAAATCAATTTGGCTGGGAAAAAACCATTGCTCCCTGTCCCCTGCACCCAGCCACCCTGCAGTAATATGGTTCTCAGTGACTCCTGACACACCGTGGGGGCTGCCCTGGATTCCAGGCACAACTTGAGGGAAACAGACAAGGGAATTGAGCTCCCAGAGGAAGATAAATGTCATGGAACGCATTATAGGGCTTCCGAGGAGGCTCAGAGGGTAAAGAATCTGCCTCCAAAGTGGGAGACCTGGTTTCGCTTCCTGGATCAGGAAGATCCCCTGGAGAAGAGAATGCCTACACACTCCAGTATCTTTGCCCAGAGAATTCTATGGACAGAGGAGCCTGGTGGGTTACAGTCCATGGGGTCGCAAAGAGACATATTGTAGCACCAACCCTGCAGCTCCAAAAGTTTTATAAGGAAAGAAATACCCAGTTCTCCTGCTACCCTGTAAAACTTCATTTTTAGGCAGCTGAACTAGAAATTTTGAGTCATGTTTGCACCGATAGAACATGCCCCAATCTACCATCCTCTCCCATCAGCTCTTCCCAGGCACTGGGAGTTGAAAGGGCTTGGGAAAGTCCCTCCCTTGGATCTGGAAGGCAGTGGTAGACCAGAAGGCCAGGGGCCAGACCATGGACTGGGACCCCAATTCCCTGAGTCTGCTGAGTGGAAAAGGGCACCCGCTGGTCTGGACTGAAAAGGAAAACTGTGGAGTCAACAAACGGATCCTTGAAAGAGAAGCAGAAGCATGGTGGCTCCCTGGAGGGGCCGAGAGAGGAGCCTGAGTGGGCTGGGGAGTGGGCACTGACTCAGCCAGATCACCCCTGGCCTGCAGCTGCCAGATCTGACTTGGTGGGAAAGATGCTGCTGCGACTGAATGAGCCAGGAATGGGAACTAAAATAATGCCAGGCATCATAGCTACCTCTCCGAGACCTTCTTTTTACAGTGAGTTTAAGTGGGTGGGTTTTATCTCTGTTTCACCAATGAGTGAACAGAAGCAAAGTGCACGCTTTCCATTTGCCTAAAGTCTCCCAGAGGGTGGTAGAGCTTGGAGGATAGCTTCTCACCTAGGAAACTAATGCTGACTCCCCCCACCCCTGCAGAGTTCTGGAAAGTTCTGAAACCTGAGAAACACTGGCTCGGAGTTAAGAAACAGCCAGCAGTGCAGGAGACCCAGGTTTCATTCCTGGATCAGGAAGATTCCTTGAGAAAGGAAAGAAAGAGTACCCACTCCAGTACTCTTGCCTGGAGAAGTCCATGAACAGAGGAGCCTGGTGGGCTACAGTCCATGGGATCCCAAAGAGTCGGACACGACTGAGCAACTAACACTTTCACTTTCAAGACACAAGAAGAAACCTGGGACATGATCTCTGAGGGAGGCAGCAGAATATGAGGAAAAATGAAAGAAGAGGAGATTCAGCAAAGTGAGGAAGGAATGAAAAGAAGGAAGGCTCTCAAGGAGAGCATGGGCTGTCAGGAGGGGAAGGAAATTCACGCTCCCAAGTTCTGCTTCTGCTCCCGATCTTGCTTGAGTCAAGAACCTCAGAAACCTTCTGGAGATTTGAGTATGGGGACCATGTCCTGGTTGGAATCTGGAGGGAAATGGCACAAAACAGGTAAAAAATTCCTCCACCATGGTACATGGGGCAGTGGGGTGGCCACTGGCCTGGCAACTAAACCCCAGCTGGAGCCTGAGACACCCTCCTCCAAATTTCCCCTCCCCGGAGGACAGGAGCACACTCTCTGCTGACACTGTCTCACAGCCCCAGGCGGCCGTCCTGATGCCCAGGAGCTGTGGACATGACTCCATGCTCTAAAGAAGGCCCCAGGATAGGGCCATGCTGGCCTTAGGAACAGAGAGGAAAATGGATCCGCCAGGGTCAGACCACAGAAAGTGGAGCTCTCTCCGTTAATGGTGGTTTGATTCCAACCAAAGGCCCTCTGCCTAAGAGCATCATAAACTTTTTTGTTTGTTTTATAAAGTATGTATATACGTGTGTGTGTGTATTTCTGGCCAACCTGTGCAGAACCTTAGTTCCCCAACCTGCATACTCTGCAGTGGAAACACAGAATCCTAACACTGGACCTCCAGGGAAGTCTCGTTTAGAGTGTATATTTTAAATTTCATCTTCTCAGTGACTCTCAATATCCTTGCACCCAGAGTTTGGAATCACTTGTTGAAATGCTGATGGGGGTAAGCAGAGAGGCAGGGGATGAAGTAGAGAAGAGACAAAGGAAAACACAGAGGAAACGTCCTGTCTCCCAGTTCTAGAAGTGAATCATTAAGACAATCCCCAAGGCAGCCCTATGCCTGCTGTTTGGCCTGGGACCAGCAGCACCTGCCATGCCCGAGAGCTTCTTGGGCTGGGTCTGCCTCACCTGTCACTTCTGAAAGGCCCTTTCGTACCAGATGAGAGTGTCCAGTTTGCTATCTTGGGTATCAGGACAGCTGATTCTGTCCAGGACAGAATCAGGACAGACAGCTGACTCATCCTATTTTCTACAAGAAACCGGTCCTGCAGCTCTAGTTGAGAACTGGGGGCCTGTAGAACCAGGAGAGGCTAGAGAAGCTGGGATAGGGACCCCGAGAAGGGCCTGAGGAACATCACCGGCCTGAAGCCCTCCCTGGGGACCAGCCAGGAAACCACTGGCCCAGGAGGCCCTCAAGAAGACAGTCAGGAGCTACAGAGGAGGAAACAAAATCAGAGGCATCTTGGTCATAGGGATGGCAAGGGTTCTGAGATTCCCAGGACTGTCCTAATTCCCTATTATTCTTTTCAGTAAAATGCACCGACATTTCTGCTCTGTCGTCACGTATGCATTGCTAAAAACCCTGAGTGCTACAAGACGGCAAGCTACAAGAATGATAAGTCTTATGGGAAAAATAGAGTCGGAGCAGTCTGAAAAAATCTGTGGAACTTGGTAACCAGACCACTAGCAGAAACAATCACAACCCTCATAAAATACGTACCTGGATGTGGGTCTCCTGGCATTTACACAGCATCCCCAGCTGTGATTCCTCAAAGCAAGCCTTCGAGCCCTCCCCCAGGGCATTTACTTCCTTCTTCTAGACACAGGTCCTAGAGGGTGTTTTGCTTCCACTGGAGATAACGTGAAAAGTCTGATTCAAGGGAAAAGTGAAGTCGCACAGTCGTGTCTGACTCTTTGTGATCCCACAGACTGTAACCCACCAGGCTCCTCCATCCATGAGATTCTCCAGGCAAGAATACTGGAGTGGGTTGCCATTTTCTTCTCCAGGGGATCTTCCTGACCCAGGGATTGAACCCAGGTCTCCCGCATTGCAGGCAGAGGCTTTATCTTCTGAGCCACCAGGGAAGCCCAACTCGTCCTTAATAGTGCTTTCATCTTTGGGGAAAATATAATCAAGTTCTTAGATCTAACTCTGTAAGAAACACTGAAGATAGATGTATGGGTCATCTTAAAATACACGAAGATACAATTAACCAAATCCAGTGGTTTGAACAAACTAACTGTAAAAATGCCTTTTTGTTGTTGTTGCTAAAACAGAGAGAAGTAAACACTGACTTGTAAGAGGTGATATTCAGGCATCCGTATTCACTTCTGTTGGCTGTGATAGTGATATTATGTTTATGTATTTTCAGTCTTTATTAGATTTAAAAATAAAAACAAAACAGGTGGGGTAGATAGGTAAAAAATGTTAACAGTTGTTTAGGCTAAAATGTGAGTATGTGAAGTTTCTTTATACTATTAATATTCACTCTTCTGTTTGAGTTTTTTTTGGTAATAATACAAAAATGAAATTTCATCTTATACTGTCAGAAAGTAAAGAAGGGCTCGGAAAAACAAAACAAAACACCATCAATTTGGGATCAGGCTAACTGAAAGAGTTCCCAGTGGCCAAAGTTGGAACAATTTGAGAAAAAGAAAAGTAACATTAGATTATAGTTGAAAGTATGAAATGAATTTTCCTAAGTCTATACTGATACTTTAAAATGTTTGAATGCATAAATAAATGAGGAGAGGAGATAACTATTCCAAGCAGAAGGATTCTGATATGTGTTAATGTCTGCTCTGTCCTCCAGGAGTGGAGCATAACGCCACTGCCCCAGCTTGCTGCCAGCTGCTCAGAGTGACTTTCTTCCAAAGAGAACAGTAGGTAAAGGGGGAAAGGAATACTTTACATGGGGAGAAACTGACACGTAATATCTCATCCTGGTGGCGATCAAGGTCAACACCAACAGTGAGAAGTCGTGTGGATAATGTGTACCCTTGATATGTGATGAAAACGGCACTTCACCTCTGTGATCTTGCTCAAGAATCCCATAATTACAGTCCAGTTATGAGAGAAACATTGGAAAAATCCCAACTGAGGGACAGTTTACAAAACACCTGACCAGTCATCTTTAAAACTGTCTCTGTCATCAAAAACAGGGGAAGCCTGAGAAATTGAGACAATGGTAAAAGGAACTGTGGGATCCTAGAAGGATCCTGGATTGGAAAAAGGACATTAGATAAGGACACTTGAATAAAGTACAGACTTGAGTCAATAATATCGGCTTCACAATTGTGACAAATGTGCCATACTAATCTGCTACTAAGATGTGCAGGGTAGACGGGAGCTCTCTGCACCATCTTCATAACTCTTCTGTAAATCTAAAACTTTTTAAAAACAATAGTTTATTTTTAAAAAATAGAGCAGATGAGTTAGCAAAATATAATTGGTCCCTCAATTATCTTTTGATTTTGAAAGCTGTCCCAGAGCACCATGTCAGTAAAAGGAATTCAGGCCAGTGGATCAACAGGGCAGGACTCGGCCCGCACCCTTCCGCCTCCACTCAGCGTGATCTGCTCCCAGCCCTTCCCACGCTTGTGACTTCACCAACGCTGGAAATGCCCTCAGTTCATTCTTTTACCACTGACTTCTTTGATTGATGGTTTTTTTTTTTTAAATAATGGCTTTATTGCTACATAATCCATGTACCCCCAAATTCACTAATTTAAAGTATACAATTCAGTTATTTTTAATGTATTCTCAGAGTTGCATAACCATCACTACTAATTTTAAAACATTTCCGTCACTCCAAAAAGAATCCTATACCTATCAACAGTCACTCCCTCCAACCCCCACCCTGTGGCAACCTCTAATCTACTTTCCGACTCCATGAGTTTGACTGTTCTGAACATTTCATAAACACGGACTCATACCATACATGATCTTTTGTGACTGGCTCGATTAACGTAGCATAAAGTTTTTAAGGCCCAGTTGTGATGTAGCTTGCATGGGTACTCATTCCCTGCTTATGGCTAAATAGTTTATTATTGTATGGATATATCATGTTTTGTGTATCCATTCATCAGCTGATGCATGTTTGGGGTTGTTCCCACTTTGGGGCTATTGTGAATAGTATTACCATGAGCATTCATGTGCAAAATATATGTAAGATATGTTTTCGTTTCTCTTGTGTATATACCTAAGAATGAAATTACTGGGTCATGCGGTAGTCCTGTGTTTAACATTTTGAGAAGCTGCAAACTGTTTTCCAAAGTAGTTGCATTGTTTTATCATCTAATCAGGAATATTTTCAGTTCAGTTCACTTCTGTCGCTCAGTTGTGTCCGATTCTTTGTGACACCATGGACTGCAGCATGCCACGCTTCCCTGTCCATCACCAATTCATGGAACTTGCTCAAACTCATGTCCATTGAGTTGGTGATGCCATCCAACCATCTCATCCTCTGTCATCCCCTTCTCCTCTTACCTTCAGTCTTTCCAAGAATCAGGGTCTTTTCCAGTGAGTCAGCTCTTCACATCAGGTGGCCAAAGTAAGTATTGGAGCTTCAGCTTCAGCATCAGTCCTTCCAATGAATATTCACGACTGATTTCCTTTAGGACTGACTGGTTTGATCTCCTTGCTGTCCAAGGAACTCTCAAGAGTCTTCTCCAACACCACAGTTCAAAAGCATCAATTCTTCGGTGCTCAGCTTTCTTTATAGTCCAACTCACATCCATACATGACAACTGGAAAAACCATAGCCTTGACTAGATGGACCTTTGTTGGCAAAGTAATGTCTCTGCTTTTTAATATGCTGTCTAGTTTGGTCATAGCTTCTCTTCCAAGGAGCAAGCATCTTTTAATTTCATGGCTGCAGTCATCATCTGCAGTGGTTTTGGAGCCCCCCAAAATAAAGTCTCTCACTGTTTCCACTGTTTCCCCATCTATTTGCCATGAAGCAATGGGACCAGATGCCATGATCTTCATTTTCTGAATGTTGAGTTTTAAGCCAACTTCTTCACTCTCCTCTTTCACTTTCATCAAGGGGCTCTTCAGTTCTTCGTTTTTTGCCATAAGCGTGGTGTCATCTGCATATCTGAGGTTATTGATATTTCTCCTGGCAGTCTTGATTCCAGCTTGTGTTTCTTCCAGCCCAGCGTTTCTCATGATGTACTCTGCATAGAAGTTAAATAAGAGGGAGACAATATACAGCCTTGATGTACTCCTTTTCCTATTTGGAACCAGTCTGTTATCCCATGTCCAGTTCTAACTGTTGTTTCTTGATCTGCAGACAGATTTCTCAGGAGGGAGGTCAGGTGTTCTGCTATTCCCATCTGTTGAAGAATTTTCCAGTTTGTTGTAATTCACACAGTCAAAGGCTTTGGCATAGTCAATAAAGCAGAAGGAAATGTTTTTCTGGAACTCTCTTGCCTTCTTGATGATCCAATGGATGTTGGCAATTTGATCTCTGGTTCCTCTGCCTCTTCTAAATCCAGCTTGAACATCTGGAAGTTCATGATTCATGTACTGTTGAAGCCTGGCTTGGAGAAATTTGAGCATTACTTTGCTAGCATGTGAGATAAGTGCAATCGTGTGATAGTTTGAATATTCTTTGGCATTGCCTTTCTTTGGGATTGGAATGAAAGCTGACCTTTTCCAGTCCTGTGGCCACTGCTGAGTTTTCCAAATTTGCTGGCATACTGAGTGCAGCACTTTCACAGCATCATCTTTCAGGATTTGAAGTAGCGCAACTGGAATGCCATCACCCCCACTAGCTTTGTTTGTAGTGATGCTTCCTAAGGCCCACTTGACTTCACATTGGGAATATATTAGGGTCCCAATTTCTCCTCTCCAGCACTTGTTAGTGTCTCTCTTTTTTACTTTACCCATCCTAGTGGGTATGAATCATATTGTGATTCTGATTAACATTTCTTTATTAACTATTAATGTTGAATACCTTTTTCCTCCAACTTTATCATAGTATAATTGACAAATAAACATATATATGTAACATGTATAACTTAATGTTTTAATTTATATATACATGGTGAAGTAATGATCACAACCAAGCCAATTACAGCTCCATCATACCAGATGTTGAGCATCTTTTCATGGGCTTATTGGATATTTGTTCTTCTTTTTTATAGAAATGTCTGTTAAGTCTTTTTAAAAATTGTATTGCCTTTTTATTGATGAGTGATAAAACTTCTTTATATATTCTGGATATAAATGTCCCTTATCAGATATACAATTTGCAAATATTTTCTCCGTTTCCATGGATTATCTTTTCACTTTTTTAATAGTGTCCTTTGAAGCACAAAAGTTTTCAATTTTGATGAAAGTGAAAGTTGCTCAGCTTTGTTCGACTCTTTGCAGTGTCTGACTATACAGTCCATGGAATTCTCCAGGCCAAAGTACTAGAGTGGGTAGCCTTTCCCTTCTCCAGGGGATCTTCCCAACCCAGGGATTGAACCCAGGTCTCTTGCATTGCAGGCAGATTCTTTACCAGCTGAGTTACAAGGGAAGCCCAAGAATCCTGGAGTGGGTAGCCTATCCCTTCTCCAGCAGATCTTCCTGACCCAGGAATCAAATCGGGGTCTCCTGCATTGCAGGAGGATTCTTTACCAACTGAACTTTCATTTATGTACTTGGGCTTCCCAGGTGGCACTAGTGGTAAAGAATTAGGCACAGGGGTTCATCCCTGGGTTGGGAAGATCCCCTGGAGGAGGGCATGGCAACCCACTCCAGTATTCTTGCTTGGAGAATCCCATGGAAAGAGGAGCCTGGCAGGCTACAGTCTAGGGGGTCTCAAAGAGTTGGCCACAACTGAAGTGACTTAGCATGCACACATACTATGTGTGTTGTATGTAATAAATCACTGCTGAACCCAGCGTCACAGAAATGGTGTCTGAAGAGGTCTTACAAATAGCTGAGAAAAGAGAAATGAAAGGCAAAGGGAAAGATATACCCAACTGAATGCAGAGTTCCAAAGGACAGCCAGGAGAGATAAGAAAGCCTTCCTAGTCAACAGTGCGAAGAAATAAAGGAAAACGAAAGAATGAGAAAGACTAGTGATCTCTTCAAGAAAATGGGCGATACCAAGGAAATATTTCATGCAAAGATGGGCACAGTAAAGGGCAGAAACAGCAAGGAGCTAACAGAGGCAGAAGAGATCAAGAAGATGTGGCAAGAATACACAAAGGAACTATACAAAAAGGTCTTAACGACCCGAATAACCACAGTGATGTGGTCACTCACCTAGAGCCACTCACCTAGAACACTCAAATAATTGAAGTCATAACATTAGGTTTAAAAGACAAGCTTGTTATATGATTTGCTACTGATTAAAATTCTGTGGCAGTTTTACCCATTAGTAAAGCACAAAGACCAGAAATAGCTTTTTTTAAGAATAGTTTTATGGTTCATGAAAATCATTCTGTGATAGAAACAGGACTAAAGTTAACTTTCTAAAGAAAGTAGAAAATTAACCTTTATATACCTATACCAAATGATTTACATTTCATACTTACACTATGCTGAATGAAGGATTTATACCTCTGCAGAAGAAAAAAAACCCACTTATATCTGTGCAGCTGAATAGTCTTATCTGAAGCCACAGTTTTAAAAATGAAATAAAGTTGGCAAATGTAAAATGGAGTATGAAGTCAAGTGGGTCTTAGGAAGTATTACTATAAACAAAGTGATGGAATTCCAGCTGAGCTATTTAAAATCCTAAAAGATGATGCTGTTAAAGTGCTGCACTCAATATGCCAGCAAATTTGCAAAACTCAGCAATGGCCACAGGACTATAAAAGCTGAGTTTTCATTCCAATCCCAAAGAAGGGCAATGACAAAGAATGTTCAGACTACCATACAACTACACATGCTAGCAAGGAAATGCCCCAAATCCTTCAGGCTAGGCTTCAGTAGTATGCGAACTGGGAACTTCCAGATGTACAAGATGGCTTTAGAAAAGGCAGAGAAACCAGAGCTCAAATTGCCAACTTTCATCAGTTCATTAAAAAAGCAAAGGAATTCCAGAAAAACATCTACTTCTGCTTCATTGACTATGCTAAAGCCTTTGACGGTGTGAATCACAACAAACTGTGGAAAATTCTTAAGGAGACGGGAATACCAGACCACTTGATCTGCTTCCTGAGAAATCTCTATGCAGGTTAAGAAGTAAGAGTTAGAAGCAGACATGGAAAAATGGACTGGTTCCAAATTGGGAAAGGGGTACGTCAAGCCTGTATATTGTCACTGTGCTTATTTAACTTCTCTGCAGAGTACATCATGCAAAATCTAGGACTGGATGGATCACAGGCTGGAATCAAGATTGCCGGAAGAAGTATCAACAACCTCAGCTATGCAGATGATATCACTCTAATGGCAGAAAGTGAAGAGGAACTAAAGAATCTCTTGATGAGGGTTAAAGAGGAAAGTGAAAAAGCTGTCTTAAAACTCAACTTCCAAATCTAAGATTATGGCATCCAGTTGCATCACTTCATGGCAAATAGATGGGGAAAAAGTGGCAACAGTGACAGATTTTATTTTCTTGGGCTCCAGAATAATTGTAGACAGTGACTGCAGTCATGAAATTAAAAGAGCTTTCTCCTTGGAAGAAAAGCTATGACAGACCTAGACAGCATATTAAAAAGCAGAGATATTACTTTGCCCACAAATCTCTGTATGATTAAAGCTATGTTTTTTCCAGTAGTCATGTGCGGATGTGAGAGTTAGACCGTAAAGAAGGCTCACACCAAAGAATAGATGCTTTCTAACTGTGATGCTAAAGAAGACTCTTGAGAGTCTCTTGGACAGCAAGGAGATCAAACCAGCCAATCCTAAAGGAAATCAACCCTAAAAATTCACTGGAAGGACTGATGCTGAATGTGAAGCTCCAATCCTTTGGCCACATGATGTGAGGAACCAACTCATTGGAAAAGAGATTGAGGGCAGGAGGAGAAGGTGGCAACAGAGGATCAGATGGTAGGATGTCATCATCAGCTCAGTGGACATGAGGCTTAGCAAACTCTGGGCGATAGTGAAGGACAGGAAAGCCTGGGATACTGCAGTCCATAGGTCTGAAAGAGTCAGACACGACTTAATGACTGAACAACAACAACGAAAGGTTGTTGTTGTTTATGTGTTCTGCTAAGAGTTTTGTAGTTTTAGCTGTTACACTTAGGTCTATGATCCATTTTAAGTTAAATAGACTGTTGTGTATGGTGTGGGGTAGGGATCCAGCTTCATTCCAGTGCACGTGGATATCCAGTTGCCCCAGCATCTGTTGTTGAAAGGACTATTGTTTCCCTCTATTGAATTATTTTGCCACTCTCATTGATGATCAACAGACCATAAATGTAAGGGTTTATTTCTACTTCCTCATTTTAAAATAACTGTTACTTTCTTGTTGCTGCTGCTGCTGCTGCTGCTGCTGCTGCTAAGTTGCTTCAGTTGTGTCCAACTCTGTGTAGCCCCATAGACGGTTACATAAGAAATATTTGCTCACCACAGAAGTTTTGGAAAATATGATAAACAAAAAAAATGTATTAAAATATGCTATAATCTCTTCATCTAGAGTAAACCAGATTTTTGAGATCTGATTTCAAAATATTTTTGAGACATTTTTTCTTGTAAATCAAAAACCAGCGGCAGGGGATTTCATGAGTTTCAAAAACTCACGTGCAGCCAGAGTTGAGAACCACACTGAGAAAGGCCATCATGGTCTGTTCAGATGTGCTCAGATGAGCTCTGAGGATGAGACTTGTGCACGCATCTCAGGAAGTAAGCTCTCCTGGAAGGCATCCCGGCAGCCCAGTTGTCAGGGGAGTCAGGGCGTGTGGAGTGCCAGGTCTTCCTCGGGCACTGCCGCCCTCCAGCCCCTGTCAGTCTTAGGAAAGCACACCTCTGCTGCTCCTCTAGTGGCCCACCAGACTCAGGACTCAGCCTCCCGCCGTCTCTTCCACGACTGCTTCTGCTTCTGTTTGCTTTTTTCCCGATGTCTCTTTTCCTAGGTCTCAAAATCACAACCCTCCAAGAGAAGATCTGATTGGCGTTTCACCATTCAACATGAAGCAACATGGAATCTTCCATCCAGCTCACTGGCGGTGACCATATAATTTGGCATTCCAGTTGGGACCCTCTTGAGAGTGAATATGAGGGCTGATTGTAATGGAGCCAGAGTAACGGGTGTAAGTCAAGACTGTGGCAGACAGACTAGGCTGTATGATCACCCTACTTATGGGCTACTGATTTTCCTTAGATTTACTCGAACATTTTCCAAATGTGCTGTGTGTGTGAAACACTACATTTTATATCCTCCCCTTCCTACATCTTTCTTGGTGGTTTACAGTCCCATTAGCATATTAAAGGCCAAGAAGAAATCTAAGTAACTTTTCAAAAGATTTTTTGATGTGGACCCTTTTTAAGGTCTTTACTGAATTTGTTACAGTGTTGCTTCTGTTTTATATTTTGGTGTTTTGGCCATGAGGCAGGTGGGATCTTCGCTCTTCGACCAGGGATCGAACCTGCACTTTGACCAGAGATCGAACCTGCACCCCCTGCAATGGAGGGCAAAGTCTCAACCCCTGGATGGCCAGGGAATCCCAATCTAAGTAACTTTACTTGACATGTTCCATGTTCACTTGATTGTTTTTCCTTTATGTAACATGTGTTTGTGGACCCCTTTTCAGCCTAGATTCTTCCTTTTACCTCTGGCAGCCTGGCTTCAGCCAGTTGGGGTTCCCCTTCCCATCCCCTTGAACTTAGTGGTTGGGTCCAGGATGATCACGTGACAGAACTGGGGCAAAGGAGGACATTGATTCCAGAACTTGTCCAAAGCTTACCAAAGGTGTTGTCTCTCCTCATTCCTCTACTAGACGAAAGAAGTAAAGACACAATTACTGCAGCCATGAAGTGAAAATCAGCCTAACTGTGCCATCTACTCCTGCAAGGGCCGAAAAGAAAGCCTGTGTCCTACCCCACCTAAGGCTAATGAAATATCGGATGACTCCGCAGGTTCCCAGCAGAGATTTAAAGTGGCAATTGTCCCTGTCAATGACCAACTCAGAGGCCATTCAAAAGGAAAACTGGGAGGAGAGAAGATAATTTCCCTAGAAAGAAACCACGTGACACTGTTGATCCATTGATTGACTGGGTGATTAGTCAATGAAATACGTTTTGTTCCTAAGCCTGTTTGGTTCGGGTTCTGTTTCACCAACAATATTTTAAAGAGCCACCTGGGGGGAAACTGATTTTTGTCTTAGTTTTCTAGACCACAACCTTCTGGACCAGAATAGTAGGGGAGGGAGGAAGTATTGCATGTCACACGTGCAAGCGGCTGCTGATGGCTGGTGACAGCTTGCTCAGGAGAGGCTTGTGGTTGGTCAGCCTGGCAGTAGTCAGCATTTCCTTTGACAATTTAACAAGAATGATTTCCTATGTCATCAAATATACTTTCGCGGCATGATTTATAATCACTGCATAGTACTCCATTGTATGCATTTAATGTCAGTTTACTTAATCAGTCCCCTATTCTGTCCTTTTAAAAATTAATTATGAATAATGGTATGATGAACATCTTGTGCATAATTGTTTGTGTCCATCTCTGTTTATTTTAAGAGGAACCCAAGTAAGACAGTAGGTGTTGCAAGAGGCATCAGAGGGCAGACACACAAACCATAATCACAGAAAACCAGTCAGTCTAATCACACGGACCACAGCCTTGTCTAACTCAATGAAACTAAGCCACGCTGTGTGGGGCCACCCAAGATGGGCGGGTCAAGGTGGAGAGGTCCAACAGAATGTGGTCCACTGGAGAAGGGAATGGCAAACCACTTCAGTATTCTTGCCTTGAGAACCCCATGAACAGTATGAAAAGGCAAAATGATAGGATACTGAAAGAGGAACTCCCCAGGTCAGTAGGTGGCCAACACGCTACTGGAGATCAGTGGAGAAATAACTCCAGAAAGAATGAAGGGATGGAGCCAAAGCAAAAACTACACCCAGTTGTGGATGTGACTGGTGATAGAAGCAAGGTCCGATTATATGCAAGTCAGGAAGCAACAGTTAGAACTGGACATGGAACAACAGACTGGTTCCAAATAGGAAAAGGAGTACGTCAAGGCTGTATATTGTCACCTTGATTATTTAACCTATATGCAGAGTACATCATGAGAAATGCTGGGCTGGAGGAAGCACAAGCTGGAATCAAGATTGCCGGGAGAAATATCAATAACCTCAGATATGTAGATCACACCACCATTATGGCAGAAAGTGAAGAGGAACTAAAAAGCCCCTTGATGAAAGTGAAAGTGGAGAGTGAAAAAGTTGGGTTAAAGTTCAACATTCAGAACACTAAGATCATGGCATCTGGTCCCATCACTTCATAGCAAATAGATGGGGAAACAGTGGAAACAGTGTCAGACTTTATTTTTGGGGGTCCAAAATCACTGCAGATGGTGATTGCAGCCATGAAATGAAAAGATGCTTACTCCTTGGAAGGAAAGTTATGACCAACCTAGATAGCATGTTGCAAAGCAGAAACATTACTTTGCCAACAAATGTCTGTCTAGTCATGGCTATGGTTTTCCCAGTGGTCATATATGGATGTGAGAGTTGGACTGTGAAGAAAGCTGAGAGCCGAAGAATTGATGCTTTTGAACTGTGGTGTTGGAGAAGACTCTTGAGAGTCCCTTGGACTGCAAGGAGGTCCAACCAGTCCATTCTAAAGGAGATCAGTTCTGGGTGTTCATTGGAAGGACTGATGCTAAAGCTGAAACTCCAGTACTTTGGCCACCTCATGTGAAGAGCTGACTCATTGGAAAAGACCCTGATGCTGGGAGGGATCGGGAGCAGGAGGAGAAGGGGATAACAGAGGATGAGATGGCTGGATGGCATCACTGACTCGATGGACATGAGTTTGAGTGAACTCCGGGAGTTGGTGATGGACAGGGAGGCCTGGCGTGCTGTGATTCATGGGGTCGCGAAGAGTCAGACACGACTGAGCGACTGAACTGCACTGAACTGCTTATTTTCTTATGATTAATAACCAGAAATGGAATTGCTAAGTCAGGTGGTATGATGTTGTCTTAAAGCTTTAAACACCAGAGCCAAATGCCTTCCAAGAACATTGCATTAATTTACATGGTCATGAAAAGAGGGTTGCCCACGAATTCACACTTGGTCATTTGAAAGTCTTTGCAAATCAACTATATGTCAATAAAATAAATTTTAAAAAACATTTGTCAGTTGATAGGTAGGAAATAGGATCTCATTGTTCTAATGTGTCTTCACTTTGTCATTGGTTGGCCATCTTTAACTTTACTTTAACTTTTTTACCTCTAGTCCAAGAATTAGGAAAGGTCCACAAAGGACAGTGACAACAAATACACACACAGCAGATGAGCCCAGCCCTGAAGCCCGTGGTGGTGAGGGGGTGCCTGTGAGCCGAGAGGGGGAGTCAGGTAAGAGCATCATCTCCCAGGGCTGTGGAGCTGGGTCTGGGACATGCAAGGGAGGAGCCCAAGAGGAAAGGGCAGGACACGAAGGAGGGCAGGCTTTACTGAATGGTGCATTTCCTCCTTATGGAGAGACCCAAAAGGACAGAAGAGGAAGATGAGAGAAAGAAAAGAAACCCAATCCTTTCCAGAGGAGAAGAGGGCAGCTTGGGGATCAGAGGGCACCTCCAGACCACCCCCCCAAGACCCCCCAAAACTTCACACTCCACACCTGCCTCTCCTGGGCTAAAGGCCAGTTCTCATTTCAGAAGCAGAATTGGACATATTTTGTGTTTCGTCTGAGGAACCTGCAGGCATGCATTTCTTCTGGATGGCTCTGCTCTGGGCCCTCTTTTCCTATTTGAAATTTCTTTTCTCACCACCTCTTGCCTGCGGGTTTGGGCTGCTCCATGCACTGTACCCCAAAGACACTGGAACCTAAGACTGACTTTAAAAACATGCTTTTTTATTTTTAACTGACTGCAAAATACACACAGGCACAGAGCCAGGAAGAAACAAAGAAATGCACAGAATTCCTCCACCAGAGATTAGGGCGACTAACATGACCATCTGCATACTTAGTGGTTTTCCTTGGCATATACGTATGTCATCTTTTCAAAGTATGACGTCTAAAGGAACTTCCCCCTCCCCCTCCTTTACTCATTTGCTCCAAATAAAACGCGTGTGGAAGATTCATGGACTTACTGGAGAGGGAACCTGACTGCTGTAGAGAACGTTCTCTGTGATAAGCATGAAGGAAGGGACCACCTTTATCAGACATTTCAGAGATTTCCTTTTATCATGTGACTTGTCAGATATGACTTGTCAGATGGCCGTCGCTTCCTACGCTTCTGGGAGGTTTTTGTGAAAGGATTCTTTCTTGTCTTGAACAACCATAGAAGGAAAATCAGATCCGCGGGAACAGTCCTGGCGGCTGAAGGATCTGGGGAGAACGTGCGGACAGGAGCAGAATAAGGTGACTGAGGACAGGGGTTCCCACTCGGTGGGTAGCAGGCACGTTTCCAGACGGGCTCACAGGGCCTGCACCGGCCCCGCTCAGGACCCAGCGCGGCCTTGTGGCCCAGACACAACACTGCTTCTGGCAACTTCTTTGGTGCCCCTGACCCAGCCTCCTGGGTGCTGGAGGTGTTTAAGTCCAGGTTTACCACTGATGCCCTGTGGGCGGATGGGGGCGTCCCAGTACAGTGGCTGCCGAGCACGGCTGCCCTCCAGGGCACCCATGTCCTGCCCTGCTTGGCTCAAAGGCTCCGGCCAACAGGAGTTCCCCTCCACTTGGCAGAGGAACTCTAGGTCCAACTTGGTCATCTGAAGTCTGAGAATTGGGAGGTGGGATTAGGAAGTCCTGGAACTTCAGTTGGCTCATCTAATTCCATGAGATTTCTTTAAAAAGACTAATAAATGTATTATCTCGACAAAACAAAGATAATTTTTTTTGGACCCTTTGTTGATCCTTTGTCCTCTTTAAGGAGACTTCAGAGCAGTGCTTCTCCGAGTGTGGCCCAGACGAGCAGGATCAACTTGTCAGAAGAGCACGTCCTGGCTCCCGCAGACCTGCTGAGCCTGAAAATCAGATGTGCTGCGTGGCCTGCAGTCTACAGCGAATTGCTAAGAGCTTTAGAAAACAAATGTGTGGATGCGACTAAGAATGACCAAAAAAAGCAAGAAGCATTCTGATGGAGCTCCATTTGGGACAGACTTGGGAGAAAGACCTTGTTGACCTCTCTGTCCTCAGAGGCCCAAGTGCACAGTCAGAATACAATGGCCAAGGGAATTCCCTGGGGGTGCAGTGGTTAGGACTCAGCACTTCCACTGCAGGGGCCATGGGTTTGATCCCTGGTTGAGGAGCTAAGAGCCTGCAAGCTGTGTGGTGCAGCCAAAACACAAAAAACAAAAAAAATCCAGTGGCCAGAGCGAGTGGCAGCCCTGAAATGCTCATCTCGCTGAACTCTTGCCCCTTTCTTCCTCCCGCCAAGCTCCCCGCTCTTCTCCTGTTCCTCTCCTCCTGCCCTCACATTTGATTTTCTTGCCCTGGAGAATCTCCTGCATGATCAGCTCCCCCTCCAGGAAGTCCGCCCTGACCATCCCTTTGCCCAGTGCCCCCAACATTCTGTCTGAATCCTGTTCCAAGCTCTTGGTCTTCTAGGAAAGGAGACCTGGGCTGGAGTCACCCTTGTCACCCCCGCAATGGAGCCTGCCACAGGAAGGATGAACACAGCTGGGGTGCAGGAGCAGCAGATAAGAAATCCTAGCAAAGAGCGTTAGTTAGACAGGACTTTGAGAGAAGAAGAATGAAAAAGCACAGAAATAAGTTAGCATCTGAATGCCGACATGACTTGGCCCTTGAGTTCCCAGTTTAAAGATCAATTGTCACGTTAATGTTAAATTTTATTTAAATATGCCTGTTTCTTCACAGTGGGCATTCAATAAAATATCCCGATGGAATAGAATATGGCAGAAAAGAAGGAAAGTTCAGTGAAGATGGTCATCGCTAAAGGTTAAACCAACTGCATCCATGCACATCTCTAAGACTTGTGTCCCTCCAAGGGGGTCATCCCCCTGCTTCCTTCTGCCACCAGTGCAGGATGCTCCTTTGTGTAATTCAGGGGTCCCCAACCTCCACGGACTGAAACTACCGTCAGATCAGCAGTGGCAATAGATCAGAAATAAAGTGCACAATAAATGTAAAGAGCTTGAATCATCCCCAAACCATCTCTCCCCACCCCCCCACCCCACCCAGTGGTCCACGGAAAAAGTATCTTCCATGAAATCGCTCCCTGGTGCCAAAAAGGTTGGGGATGCTGGTGTAATTAACATTGAGCCCTTTAATTTTCTGCCACTTGACCGTGTGCTGTTCGGCAACATGAGTCTTCATTTCCCCAGCCTTCTCTGTCACTTTGATCTTTCATTTCAGGAATGGAACTGTTGAAAGGCAGCCTCTGAATCCTGCGAAGTTAGAACAACTTTTCTTGTTTCAGGCTCCTCCTCAACCCCCTGCTTTGCGTTGATCGGCTGAATGCAGTTCAAAGCCGCAACATTCAGAACATCTTGCACAGACTGATGACAGGTGCCGAGACCTCAGAAAACTGTCCCCTGCTTCCTGTCCAGCCCAGTTGCTGCTACCCTTGATCCCAGGCTCTGTGGCAATCAGGGAGGCCCGTCTGTGACCACAGCATATTCAAACTGTAGCTGTTTTCACCAGATAGTGGGGATCAGGACCAGCTGTGCTTCTAAAGGCCCGTGGGCCCAGGGGGTGCATGGGAGCCTGCCTGACCTGGGAGACTCCTGCCTGAGCATTGGCAGGCTGTGTGCCACTGACTTGTGACCTCACCTCCCTGGGCTCAGGGCCCCTCCCCTGTTAAATCCCCACCTCACAGGGTGGTGGTGAGAAAAGCACGGAGAGTACTTGGCACAGTGGAAGGGCCCAATAAAACATTGCCTATCGCTGATCCCACTAGGACCACAGCCTGTCTAACTCAGTGAAACTAAGCCATGCCCTGTGGGGCCACCCAAGACGGGCAGGTCAAGGTGGAGAGGTCTGAGGGAATGTGGTCCACTGGAGAAGGGAACGGCAAACCACTTCAGTATTCTTCCTTGAGAACCCCATGAACAGTATGAAAAGGGAAAATGATAGGATACTGAAAGAGGAACTCCCCAAGTTGGTAGGTGCCCAATATGCTACTGGGGATGAGTGGAGAAATAATACAGAAAGAATGAAGGGATGGAGCCAAAGCAAAAACTACACCCACTTGTGGATGTGACTGGTGATAGAAGCAAGGTCTGATGCTGTAAAGAGCAATATTGCATAGGAACCTGGAATGTCAGGTCCATGAATCAAGGCAAATTGGAAGTGGTCAAACAGGAGATGGCAAGAGTGAACGTCGACATTCTAGGAATCAGTGAACTAAAATGGACTGGAATGGGTGAATTTAACTCAGATGACCATTATATCTACTACTGTGGGCAGGAATCCCTCAGAAGAAATGGAGCAGCCATCATGGTCAAAAAGAGTCCAAAATGCAGTACTTGGATGCAATCTCAAAAATGACAGAATGATCTCTGTTCGTTTCCAAGGCAAACCATTCAATATCACGGTAATTCAAGCTTATGCTCCAACCAGTAACGCTGAAGGAGTTGAAGTTGAACGGTTCTATGAAGACCTACAAAACCTTTTAGAACTAACACCCAAAAAAGATGTCCTTTTCGTTATAGGGGACTGGAATGCAAAAGTAGGAAGTCAAGAAACACCTGGAGTTTAACAGGCAAATTTGGCCTTGGAGTACAGAATGAAAGGCAAAGGCTAATAGTTTTGCCAAGAGAACGCACTGGTCATAGCAAACACCCTCTTCCAACAACATAAGAGAAGACTCTACACATGGACATCACAAGGTGGTCAACACTGAAATCAGATTGATTATATTCTATGCAGCCAAAGATGGAGAAGCTCTATAGAGTCAGCAAAAACAAGACTGGGAGCTGACTGTGGCTCAGATCATGAACTCCTTACTGCCAAATTCAGACTTAAATTGAAGAAAGTAGGGAAAACCACTAGACCATTCAGGTATACAGTGGAAGTGAGAAATAGATTTAAGGGACTAGATTTGATACACAGAGTGCCTGAAGAACTATGGACAGAAGTTCATGACATTGTACAGGAGACAGGGATCAAGATCATCCCCATGGAAAAGAAATGCAAAACAGCAAAATGGCTGTCTGAGGAGGCCTTACAAATAGCTGTGAAGAGAAGTGAAGCAAAAAGCAAAGGAGAAAAAGAAAGATATTCCCATTTGAATGCAGAGTTACAAAGAATAGCAAGGAGAGATAAGAAAGCATTCCTCAGCAATCAATGCAAAGAAATAGAGGAAAACGATAGAATGGGAAAGACTAGAGATCTTTTCAAGAAAATTAGAGATGCCAAGGGAATATTTCATGCAAAGATGGGCTCAGTAAAGGACAGAAATTGTCTGGCCCTAACAGAAGCAGAAGATATTAAGAAGAGGTGGCAAAAATACACAGAACAACTATACAAAAAAGATCTTCATGACCCAGATAATCACGAAGGTGTGAACACTCGCCTAGAGCCAGACATCCTGAAATGTGAAGTCAAGTGGGCCTTAGTAAGCATCACTATGAACAAAGCTAGTGGAGGTGATGGAATTCCAGTTGAGTTATTTCAAATCCTAAAAGATGATGTTGTGAAAGTGCTGTACTCAATATGTCAACAAATTTGGAAAACTCAGCAGTGGCCACAGGACTGGAAGAGGTCAGCTTTCATTCCAATCCCAAAGAAAGGCAATGCCAAAGAATGCTCAAACTACTGCACAGTTGCACTCATCTCACACGCTAGTAAAGTAATGCTCAAAATTCTCCAAGCCAGACTTCAGCAATATGTGAATTGTGAACTTCCAGATGTTCAAGTTGGTTTTAGAAAAGGCAGAGGAACCAGAAATCAAATTGCCAGCATCTGCTGGATCATTGAAAAAGCGGGAGAGTTCCAGAAAAACATCTATTTCTGTTTTATTGATTATGCCAAAGCCTTTGACTGTGTGGATCACAATAAACTGTGGAAAATTCTGACAGAGATGGGAATACCAGATCACCTGACCTGCCTCTT
The DNA here is from genome assembly GCF_032405125.1 of Capricornis sumatraensis. Taxonomy (NCBI): domain Eukaryota; kingdom Metazoa; phylum Chordata; class Mammalia; order Artiodactyla; family Bovidae; genus Capricornis; species Capricornis sumatraensis. Next base: position 12,765,538 of record NC_091085.1, read on the forward strand.
GAGAAACCTATATGCAGGTCAGGAAGCAACAGTTAGAACTGGACATGGAACAACAGACTGGTTCCAAATAGGAAAAGGAGGATGTCAAGGCTGTATATTGTCACCCTGCTTATTTAACTTATATGCAGAGTACATCATGAGAAATGCTGGACTGGAAGAAGCATAAGCTGGAATCAAGATTGCTTGGAGAAATCTCAATAACCTCAGATATGCAGATGACACCACCCTTATGGCAGAAAGTGAAGAGGAACTAAAGAGCCTCTTGATGAAAGTGAAAGTGGAGAGTGAAAAAGTTGGGTTAAAGCTCAATATTTAGAAAACTAAGATCATGGCATCTGGTCCCATCACTTCATGGGAAATAGATGGGGAAACAGTGGAAACAGTGTCAGACTTTATTTTTTTGGGCTCCAAAATCACTGCAGATGGTGATTGCAGCCATGAAATGAAAAGATGCTTACTCCTTGGAAGGAAAGTTATGACCAACCTAGATAGCATATTCAAAAGCAGAAACATTACTTTGCCAACAAAGGTCTGTCTAGTCAAGGCTATGGTTTTTCCAGTGGTCATATATGGATGTGAGAGTTGGACTGTGAAGAAAGCTGAGGGCCAAAGAATTGATGCGTTTGAACTGTGGTGTTGGAGAAGACTCTTGCGAGTCCCTTGGACTGCAAGGAGGTCCAACCAGTCCATCCTAAAGGAGATCAGTTCTGGGTGTTCATTGGAAGGAATGATGCTAAAGCTGAAACTCCAGTACTTTGGCCACCTCATGGGAAGAGTTGACTCATTGGAAAAGACTCTGATGCTGGGAGGGATTTGGGGCAGGAGGAGAAGGGGATAACAGAGGATGAGATGGCTGGATGGCATCACTGACTCGATGGACATGTGTTTGAGTGAACTCCGGGAGTTGGTGATGGACAGGGAGGCCTGGCGTGCTGCGATTCATGGGGTCGCGAAGAGTAGGACACGACTGAGCGACTGAGCTGAGCTGACAGCTAATAATGATGGCAGTAACTGACATGTCCTGACTGCCTTCCATCTGGGATCCTTGGTACCTGTTTGCTGTCTTTTTTGCTACTTACCCCTCTCTCACCAGCTGCTGTCAGATATGCTGAAGCCTGTTCACTAACACAGCAACCCCGCCAGGTGTCATCTCATAGCACAATCCCCCCACACTTTCTTGAGGCCAGACTCTTCCTCTCTGTCCTCTCATACAGATCAGCCTGATGGCCAGATCCCTGTTTTTTAACAACTCGAAACAGAGATGGTGTCTTTCAGTTCCTGCTGAATGAATGAATGAATGCAAAAGTCACTCTGCCCAGCTCCACATTCTAACTCCTGCTGGGTCCCCGTTTGCTCCGTTCTCCTCGTCCCTTGGGCTCTGATTCCTCCAGGGAGAGGGGGCCTCCTCTCTGCTGGTTGCCCATGTGCACCTCCCAGCTTTCCGCTGGGACCCGCACGCCCTCCGCTCTGGGGAACAGTGGGAGCCAGGCAGCCAGACTGAGGCCAGTCACGGCAGAGGATCAATGCACACTCTCTACCAAGGAAAAAGGGCCAGGCGTGGGGTAAGGCTGCACTGTTTAGAACAGCGACCTAGAGCCTTTCCTTCTCCATCTAACTTCACACAGAAGCAAAAATCTTTTTCCTGAAAGTCCTTTGATTTTAAACATTATCAAACAATGTGCATTTAAGAGCACCAGATGTCTGTTCAGCATTTCACTAAAGGCCGAGGGTAAGAAAGATGGACTGTATTGTTGTGAATATCAAGAAGGTTTCCCTTACAATTTTGGAATAAAACATGCCTTCCTGCTCTCTACTTTCCTGGTGACCCCAGCTCCCTTATACACTCGAATATCATCTCCAGAAAAAGCAAGAGGCCTAAGGACAGTGGAGTGGAGAATGAGATCACAGCACGCGTTATCTGACTCCTGGTTAGTCACATTTTCGTATCAGCTCAATAAACATGATACCGCATTTTGGTACAGATAGACACAGAGGTACCAATTCAATATAGTTAAAACGAAATGTAATGTTAATATAACTCTGACTTCCTTTCTCATTTGAAGAAAAATCTTTTCACCCTTCTATGCTGCATGGGCTGTGTTCCAGGCCTTTCAGCTTCCACTGTGTTCGTTGATGCAAGGAACAGAGATGCTGGAAAGCGACCTCCCAGGATGGCCAGGAAAGGACGCAGGTGGGAATTAGAAAGACAGGACCTCCCAGGAGCTCAGGCGCAGCCACGCAGCCAAGACTTGCAGACGCTGGAAGGCAGCTCAGGACATGGAAGGATCCAGCACAGCTCTTGAGACTGGGTCTTCTCGCCACTTACTCAGTAGGAGTTTCCTGACCCCCTGCCCTTACTGACAGGCCAACATATGGATTAGCTATTCTTGGGCCAGCACCCACTCCACAGTTAGGTCAGAAGACAATAAAGCCATCTTTGGCATCTCCCTAAGTCCAGTACCATTAGTCAGGTCCCAGATATTAGTCAGGTCCATGTCAGGAACACTCAAGTTTTCTAGCGAGATGCTAGACTGAGGTCCATGAGGACCAGGCATGGGTCCTCCAACTCTCAGCTGCTCCCTATTTTATAGAACAAAACCCATTGGTTCGCATTCATGGAAATATTTTTTGGAATATTAAACACCACTGAAAGGTTTTTTTCCCTGTGCTTCTGTGCTTGGCTAAGTCCTGCTCAGTCAAAGCCCAGTTCAGCAGATTAACTTCCGTGCTGCCTCCATCATTATCTCAACTTGAGAAGGTTATGTCAGCTTCTCTGGAGCCCCAGTACACTGTGGACGTGCATCAGTCACATGTTCGCCCCTTGTACTGTCGTGGTTTATTTAGTCATTGTAGTGAGCAACTGTCATTTACAACGACCTCAGATCTTTTGAACTGCTTCTGCATATCCTGCTGATTTCCCCATGGTATAAATCTCAATGTCTCATTAAAGAATGTCTTACATTTCCCAAGCTCTTGCACTAGAGTACAGCTACTGATTTATAGCCTGCCAGTCAGATACGCTCCTGCAAGACTTGGATTCGGATCTAACTTTCATGGGACAAGAAGCAGAACATGGGCCATTCATTCTACTGCTTCGGATAATGACAGATGAGATGTAGGGAGAGCCCACAATGAGGGCCGCGGTTTTCCAATTCAGAGGTTCTTGTCTGTGTCAATGATAGCTTGTCTTTCAGCAGAAGCTATTTTGGTGGAGCCTTGGAAGCCCAGCCCGGAGCTTGTTTCTTTCCAATGATTCTGTGAGATATTTATAAACCTTAATTAACCCCTTTTGGCTTAAACTATCTACAGTGGATCATATTGTCTGCAACCAAGACCCTTGACCTTTTTTCTATCAGACTGACCCTCATGAAAGCAGGAACCATGCCAGGTCTGTTTCTGTATCCCTCATACTTAGCACAGGCTTCGCAGGGGGCGCTAGTGGTAAAGAACTCAACTGCCAATGTAGGAGGCTGGCTTCCATCCCTGGGTTGGGAAGATCCCCTGGAGGAGGGCATGGCAGTCCACTTCAGTAAACTTGCCTGGAGAATCCCATGGACAGAGGAGACTGGTGGCTACAATCCAAAGGGTCGTAAAGAGTTGGGCATGACTGAAGTGACTTAGCATGCATGCATGCAACACTTAGCACAGTTGTAGCACATAGTAAGGTTTTCAATGAAAGCATCGATACATGCTTACCTGTATACAACTCTTTCTAAATAGTATTTTTGTTGAAGGTAAAACCGTTCTTTTATCTGCTTACACAGATTATTATCCGTCCAAGCAACTGTGCTGGGCTGTGCATATCAGGTAGAATAAGATGCCGTCTTCATTCCTCCTCAAACCATTGGGGAGACCTGTCATTTTCCTATATAAACTTGATGTCTAGCTCGTTCATGGAGTGAGAAAGAAAGCAAGTGAGATGATATTTGGCTGTCCTAAAATGGGATAGATTGAATGCTAGAAATCCTGTTTATGGAATTTCTAAAATATTCCCCATTTAACCAGCATCAGCTCTTGATTATTTCCTCCCTGACTGCAAGGAAAAAAGCTCTGACCATCTTCAAGAAGCTGATCAGTCAAGTAACATTTTGTGGGACTTTGAGACTGTTTTAAACAGTGTGGCAGCATCTTATGTTCTGGGAATTTATTTCAAACAACATGATGAAGCAGAATTGGAAAAACTTGACTTGGTTGAATCTGGGAATCCATCCAGTTTCCCTAGCCTGCTCCTCTGTTCAAATCTTTCCTCTAAACAATCTCAACGCTGGGAATAGACTCTTCATCCAGCAGATAACGCAGAGCATCACTCAGAACAGAGCTGCCCTCACTGAAATCTTTCTGAAAGTAGGACATATCATTAAGTGTTTCATTCCCACAGGGTGCCCCTGCTGGGATCCAGGGTTTATAGAAAATCAGAGCAACATGCAGTTGAGGGGACAATGAAGGAGAGAGAAAATAATCAGTAGCTCAAAAGCAGAAAAGATAGAGCTTAATCTGCTGACAACTTTTGGATAGATTTTATGTGTCTCTATTTTCTCCATTGCCTTGGAAAAACTACTTTTCTTTAACTCTCCTGAAATCCCAAGTTTCCTCACATAATATCCATTCTTGGCATTTACTTCTTGCCAAACACTGAGCTAAGAGCTTTCCCTGCATTATCTCACTTAATCCTCACACTGGCCCTCACTGGTGTGTATTTGAATTCCAGCGTTACGGATGAGGAAACAGCTCAGAGTCAGTATAGAAGGAAATGTGCTAAGACCACACAGGCAAGCATTCAAGCTCTGGTTGTTCTGGCTCCAAAAATTGTGCACTCGCAACTGTTCTACAGCTAGCCAGCAACAAGGAACGCAGGAGTAAGTTCCAAAACTTCCCGTAGTCCTTTTCAGCATTTGGAAGAACTCAGAATCATTTGCATCCTTTGCAGGCAGATTCTTTACCATCTGAGCCACCAGGGAAGCCCTTTGCATCCTTCTGCTCCTTCAAAATTGAGTCCTTTTTGGATTATTTTCAATAGATAAGCCCTAAGGTGTATGAAAGTCTACTATATATGTATCTTTTAAAATATTTATTTTTTAATTTGGCTGTTCTGTGCTTTAGTTGTGGTACATGGGATCCTTTTTTTTTTTTTTTTTAAGTTGCCACATGTGGGATCTAACCCAGGCCCCCTGATTGGGAACACAGAGTCTTAGCCACTGGACCACTAGGAAAGTCCCTATCCATTACATTTTTAGTCAGTTTACTCCATAATAGAAAATCACATGCTCCCCACATATGGCTGGTTTCATGGTGTATGTGTGTGTGTGTGTATGAAAATCTACTAGGCACCTTCTACAGCATGACCTTAGGGGTCTGCAAAATAATATCTCACGTGTCTATGGTACTTTTTTGTTTACAAAAAGATCACGAATCCATTTGCTATTCTTAATCTCTACTATAAAACTATGAGATAGGTATTAGTATTATTAACATATGTTACACATAAGAAAATCAAGGCTTGAAAAATGAATGCCTATGGCTGACTCCTGTTGGTGTATGGCAGAAACCAACACAATATTATAAAGCAATTCTCCCTCAATTAAGAATAAATAAATAAAAAACAAATCATTGCAATGTCCTGGCACAGATTTTGAAGAAAAAGATAGAAGGATTAAAAAAAAAAAGGACAAGCAGCATGTCATGATCACACAGCTGAAAGTGGCAAAGCCAGGCTGGGCCTGGGCATCCTCAGGCCATGGGCCTCGAACACGGCCCACGACAGCGCCGCTGCCTCCACTCCGCTGGCTCAGCCGAGGGGAAAACCCTGCCGAAGTAACAGAGCATCGGAAACAGGACTCAGAAAGCTCGGCTGTAGTTTCCCACCAAAGGATGTGTCTTCAAAACAGGCCACAGTTAAGTTTACAGTGGCATAAATGTTCCTTACAGTGAGTTTCAAAAACACAACAGCAGCCAAATAGAGCAAGTGGAAGAACAAAGCGTACCTTCACGATTTAGACCTCGCTTTTTACATTTCTCAAGTAGCTTTCTGGGAGGATCTGTGTGTGCTTGGAGGTGGCAGGTGCTGACACTTTGCAGCACTCTGCAGCCTCCTTGAACTCCGAGGAAGGGTCTTTGTGGGCTGGTGGCTGATACTCCCCTCTCCTGGGATAATTCCTGCCCAAGTTCCTACTCTCTGCAAACAACCCTCAACAAAACTCCCAAAGAAACTCTCAGAGCTGCATTTGTCAGTCAAGGGAAGTTAAACCACCGCATCTACATGCTCCAAAGTTTGAGGCTTTGTTTGCTTATTTTATAGATCCCACACACATATGGGTTTTCTTTCAAGAATGAAAAAACATCAGTCTGGCCTGTGTCACCGTGTGAAAACTTAGATTGCTTTGGAAACCTCTTGGAGACAAAATAACACTGCAAAAATGAGAATAAAGTTTATTTTTGAGCCTTCTCTATAGCCTTCCTAGTTACTAGGCTCAAAATTTGCCCAGTAAAAACAGCTGTCTCATCTTAAGCATTTAGTCATGAGACAGCTGATTTTACTGGGCAAATTTTGAGCCTAGTAACGACTGAAGTGACTTAGCAGCAGCAGCATTCCCTCTACACAATTTTTTTTTTTTTTCAGATCTGAAAGTTCTCTCACAGGTATGGGGAAACCAAGCAAAGAAAAGGGTAAGAAGTGGGTTTATTCCATTTTCTCGGGAGTGTTGTCTGATTTTTTAAAGTAGTTGCTGAACAGGGCTTAGGTAGGTGGGAAAAATACACATGCACACGTAGATGTGTGTATATGTACATGTGTGTCCCTGTCTACGCACCTATTCCATGTGAACACTCTGAAAGAGGAGAACTACCCCACCCTCCTTTGGGTGTCCGGGCTTCACTGATGGCTCAGCAGTAAAGAATTTGCTGGAAATGCAGGAGCCCCTGGAGACACAGGTTTAATTCCTGGGTTGGAAGATCACCTGGAGAAGGGAATGGCTACCCAGTCTAGTATTCTTGCCTGGAAAAAAAACCCTGGACAGAGGAGCCTGGTGGGCTACAGTCCCTGGGTTTACAAAGAGATGGGCATGACTGAGCAACTAAGCACACACCTCTCTAGCACTGGGAATTATGGTAAGCCAGGATTCAAAGACTTTAGGAACATGTGTTAGGAAATCCAATTCAAACCAGTGTAAACAACAAGGAAAAGAAAAAGTCACACCTCTTTAGCTCTTTTAATTGAAGAGTCTAAAAGTGAAGTTTCAGGTAAGGCTAGACAGGAGATCATAATCACACAATGCCACAAGGCTTGGTCCCCTTTCTTGGTCTTTGGTTGTTGATTTCATTCTCAGCCAGATTTTCTTTACCAGGTGGATCCCAGAAGGTCCTAGTGTAGTCACTTCCCAGCTCAGTCACTCCAGTAAAAGGAGAGTGTCATTTTCAATAAATTTAGAAAAAGTCCTGGGTGCAGCTTGGTCTCTGTCTGTTGGGCTGAACCCCCAGGCTTACAAGGCCTGTGCTTGCCTAGCTTCAAGATTGAAGAAAGAGCTCAGAGTCAGCAACAGAGAGAGATATCCATGGTTTAATGGATAGAGGAACTTACAAGGTCCTGGAGTGACACCCCAGTGTGTGGTGGACAGCAGATAGGATGAGGTAGGCAGGCTTTGTTCTTGGGTTTAGAGGGAGGTTACAAGTTATAGAGGGAGGAATTGATGTCAGGTTGGCTCCTTGGTTACCAGGGAAACCAGTAGAGGAGTACTTGCCTGGGGCAAGTACTGAGAAAGGTCAGCCATGTGAGTTAGGGTGTAGGGGATACAGGCACTGGTCAGGCAGGGGATGGACAGAAAGCAAGAGAATAGTCGCCTTGAGTGGCCTGCCCCTACTGTGTCCATCCCTGAACCACTGTTGATAGATAGGCCAAGTCTGAGCCAAGCGCTCCCCATCAAAGCTCAGAATGGGGTCAACCACTTGGACATGTGGCCTGAGAGTGGGGCGTGGGGAAGGTTTCACCAAGCAAAATACAAGTTCTGCCAACAGAAGATGAGATGGCTGCTGGGAGGCCAAATCTACAAATGCCTGCTGCTTCTTGTTTTCTCTGGTTAGTCCTATTGTTCTCCATAAACAAAATTTTCAAAGACAGGAATCCTATTGATATTAAGTGAAGAGATTGTCGGCCTTACTTTTCCAGTTAAATTGTCCAAACTCTTTACTGGTGGGGTTGACTGGATTACTGTTCAAAAATATTTGCTGTGTAATAATTAAATTGCATACAATTAAACACACACACAAACACAGAGACAGCACGTAAAACTGGATACATCAGAACAAGGCTGGTGGATGGCTTCAATGTTGATTTCCTGGTTACGGTTCGATGGCAGTATAAGACATTATCATTGAGGGAAACTGCACGAAGGGTACACAGAATCTCTTTGCATTATTTCTTACAGTGAATGTGCAACTACAATTATCTCAAAATAAAAACTTCAAAGGAAATTTGTTGCCCTTTTCTGGGAAAAATTCATATTTCCCAATTCCATTGATAGCAGATTTGGTCATATCTTACTTTAGCCAGTGAAATGTGAGTAAAGACAGTGCTGAACTTCTGAAGCTTTCACAGCGAGATCGTGGTTTGCCTTCTCATCTCCCTCTGCCATGATGACTGGCAGCTTTCCAGACAGAGGTGGCTGGCTGGGCCAGCCTGGGTCTTGGAGAAGAGCACAACCAGCCCATGCTGGACAGGGAGTGTGAGCAAGAAAGCAATCTGTCCCCATGAGCCACTGAGATGTGAGGGTTACTTGTTACTGTAGCACATGCTAGCCCCATACCCCTCCGATTCTGTGGCTTGCTCTGGAATCATCGAAAAAGCTTGTTAAAATACCGATTTCAGAGCCCTGCCCCAGAGATTCTGATTCAGCACTTCTGGGGAGAAGGGGACTGAACATTTGCATGTCTAACAATTTATCCTGATGTGGCTCATTTAGGACCACAGAGGGGGTAGCACTAGTCTAGTTTATCTTCTTTGATGAAACTGTGATTCTCCTGTGACCCTTCTCTCAAACTTCCCCAACTTGTTCATGTCCCTTCTACACAGGATCTATAACTGGACCTAAAACAATCCCTAATATGTTCTCAATGAATCTGCTGAATGAATATATGGTCCAGTGTTCTTGAGAGAATCTAAACTACCAGCTCAGGTGGAAAAATGATGTTGCTAGCCTTATAATCCCACTAAAATGACTGTGACCTTTAAAAAGTAGGTTATTTTTTTTTATGATTACAAAATAAGAAAATATTCATTGGATAAAATCTTATTTTCAAACACAGAAGTAAAAAACAGCCCACAGTGGAACCTCCCAGAGGAAGACATTATCAGATTTTGGTACATATCCTTTCTGGTTTGTGTTGCTCACACTGCACGCTGTGCCAGCCCAGATTCAGGTCATGCTTCCTTCAGACTTCTTCTTTATAGTTATTTGGCTGAGCCACGTCTTAGTTGTGGCGTCTTTGATCTTCGTTGCATCATGAGGGATCTTTAGTTGGGGCATGCAGACTCTTAGCTGCAGCATGTGGGATCTAGTTCCCTGACCAGGAATCGAACTCAGGCCTCTGCACTGGGAGTGTGGAGTCTTAGCCATTGGACCTTCAGGGAAGCCCCTCATTCAGATCCATCTTCCTTTTACTCATAACTGCTCTTGTCCAGTCATTTCCTACCTTGTGTTTGTACAATTCTCCTCAAGGTTTTCATCAGATACTTGTCACTAGTGTTCTTTGTTTTGATACCTACAAATTCAGCAAGTGACTAACAGACCATTGTCCAGGACTGAGTCGCTCTTTCCACAGTCCCTGAAGTGCTCTTCAAGTCAGTGTGGGCCCATGTCCGCTTCTCTCTTGGGCCTGAGCTCCTTGCTCAGCACCTGGCACCCTCCAGCCTCAGGGCCCACCTTCGCCTCGCCAAGACCCAGGCCAGGATCTATACCACCACGGGTCCTGGTGGGCCTGGGGGAGCCCTCAGGCGAGGACTGTCAGCTCTGCCCTTTGCCATCAGGAGGGGACAGAGATGCCAGAGCAATGGAAGCAGGTACTACTGGAAGTCTGACAAGGGAGGCAGGGAAGTAAGCGTTATCGAGCATCTTCTGTGTACTGGGCCCTTCCCATGTCGTCTTCATGGTTCCATGTGAGCCAGCTTTTCGGTTTAGCATTTTATTATTGACGAAACTGAGAGTTGATGAGGTTTGGGTACTGTTTGTGTGACTAAAAAAAAAAAGAAAAGAAAGAAAAGAAAGGAGAAGAAAATCTTGTTTAATTTCCAGGGATTGTTAAACCAGGCAAATAAAGAAATCAACTTTTACATGAAGACAGGCTGATACGCTCACACTTTTCAGGCTAGAAACTCTGAGAAAGAGTGTGTTCAAGGACTAGAGCATGAAACAGAAGCTTGCACTTGGTTGTGGACTGGTCCACTCAACCCCAGATCCCACAACAGAAAGAGAAGACCCCGTCTACCCTGGATACCAGGGTGGGAGACCCTCGGGCTCCGGACTCCAACTGCTCAGGGTCACATCCTCTGCTTGTGAACTCTGCAACTTCAGCCCTTTGATCTCTGCCTGCTGCCTCATCTGTTTAAGAAAGGGTGGTAATGGTAGTACCCACATCATAGGGTTTCTTTAAGGATTAAAAGAAGTAATATGTGTAAAGCACCTTTAGTGTGCCTGGTGCCATAGTACCATGGTACCAGCTATTATAATAATTAGGGAGCATGTCGTAGAGTCTAAAAGAGGCAACTGTAGATTAAAAGAAAGCTTACTTCACAGGTGGGACGTAAACGTGCTAAACTCATTAGCCCCAAAGGCAGCACAAACTGAAAATATGAATAAAATAAAAAAGGGTTAGTTCAGGAGTGGGTAACCTTTTCTCTATCATAAGCCAATGATACACAAAGGAAAAACATCCATTTCTGGCCCTGGCAAGTCAGGGAAGCCATCATGGGCTGTGAAGGGAGTTCTGATAGTTACTGGTTGCCATGCCAATGCAAACATCACCCTTCCACCCACTCCCCCATCAACACATTCGAATAAGTAGCAACGATAATAGCATGCACTAAAAAATGCTATTTTTAAAAAAGTTAAGTGTACTTCTGTCAAAAGTCTGGTTTTCAGAAATAATTGCTGTAGGCCAGGTAGAGATTTGCACAGAATCCCTAAAATGGGTTGAGCCTAGTCACAGAAATCTTCTATAGATCCTTAAGGGACTCTTAGGATCTAGGGGGTCCATAGGGGATGGGGTCCACCTAACCTTCTGAATGTGATGAAACTCCCCTTCGTGGTGTCAGATGGAAGCGAGGTGAGACAGTCCTCAGCTGAATCTGCCTCCTCCAGCTGCTGAAGCCTGGTGTGGATCCCTGGCCTTTACTGTCTCATCTTCAAGCACTACTTGAATATTCACAATTTAGTGATGGTGTCTAAAACATAAAAAACCCCTACCACTTTGATCTAAGAGTTTAGCTTCCCATTATCAATCCTGAGAAAAGCCATCCCTGACAGGCAATCAGATTTATAACAGCAAAATTATAGAAAAAAACAAAAAAATAGAACTCAGTTAAATGTATAAATTAAATCCTTGGGCATCCTTATGTCAGAATATGATGAACTATTAAAAATGAGATGGTCAAAGACTATTTGATGATGTAGAAAATTATTATATATTGTTAAGTGAAGCAAGCAGGTTGCAGAGCAGGGGTTTGGTAAAATCTGAATTTGATGTATGCAACTTTATGCAAATATATGCATAGGAAGAACTAGCAGTGTGTCACTCTAAAATGTTAATGGTTATTTCAGGATGATAGGGTTACAGGTGGCTTTTTGTTGTCTTTTGTGCCATTCTCTATCTTCAAAAAACACTTTTTATGATGACTGTATATTTCTTCTATAATTAGGGGGAAAAGCCAGCAAATGTTATATACAGCGAGCCAAGGGCCTGCTCTGTATCCGGCGCATGAGGAAGGACTTTGGTGGTAAGTGGGCCGTACTTCGGTCATCCGTGGCCAGGTACCCACCTCACACAGGGTACCAGGGGTCACAGCTAAGATAGCAGCCACGATGACTAGGTTACGTCTGGGATGACCTGGTCTCTCAAAGGATCTGTCAGCTCGCTGAAGAAGCATTTTACACTTAGTGAGTTTGGCTTCACCCAGCCCCACTATTAATAGTGGTTCAGTGTCTCCAACTGGTCTGCACATTCTGGTCCCAGAAATGATGGCAGATGCTGCCTGAACGAGAGCCAGTGTTTTCATGGAAGTTGGTGTGCATGTTGTGGGAGGGGCGGGGGGTGCTTTATTGGGCTTATGGAAGCGTCACATAAAGTTTTATGACCAGATAAGCCTCGATCATTACCTCACCCTCTCCCACAGCTCTCTTTCTGTCTCTTGGGCCCCAGGAATGCCACTTAAAAGGTAACCAGAGAAGCTGCATCCCTACGAGTGCAACGTGGACCATCTTGCAAGACAAGGAAGGGGGACTTTCCTGGTGGTCCAGTGGCTAAGAGTCCACCTCGCAATGCAGGGGACATGGGTTCGATCCCTGATCAGAGAACTAAGATCCCACATGTGTGGAGCAGCTAAGCCCAGAGCTCTAGCGGCTGTGTGCCCCAGCCAGAGAGTCTGTGCACTGCAACGAAAGACCCCATGTGCTGCAACTAACATGCAACCAAGCAACCAATTAAAAAAAAAAGCCTAGAACAGTGCTGATGAGAAAACTCAGCCTAAGGGATGGATGTTCTCTTTCTGCAGGATTTCTTAAAGTTCAGCCCTTCAGCCACCTGATCCCAAATGTCCTGCCTAGAAAGTGCACAATCCTGGGTCTGCCCCAGGCCAAACACAGTTAGGACCTCTGGGAGTGGGAAGCAATTCTATGTGCCTTAGAATTGGAGAACCACTTCCCCAAGACCTGGAAACAAGGAAGAAAAGTGCCTGAGAGTCGGGACTAAACAGTAGAGGGAACACTTCCCCTGGCCTGGGCGCCCCGTCTTTGTGCACTCCAGCCTAAAACAGTTGCTGTCTATTTAGCATCTACTGTATGCGAGGCATACTCCTGGTGCTTTATATCCATTATCTCAAGTAACATTCTCTACCACCATTTTAGGATGCTTTTTATCTCAATGAGAAAACCGAGAAAGAGGGAGTTTACTGGAACTCACATAGAAGTCCTTTCATTTGAACTTGACTCCTGCTTCCCTGGTGGCTCAGACGGTAAAATGTCTGCCTGCATTGTGGGAGACCTGGGTTCAATCCCTGAGTTGGGAAGATGCCCCCGAGAAGGAAACCCACTCCAGTACCCTTGCCTGGAAAACCCCATGGATGGAGGAGCCGAATAGGCTAGAGTCCACGAGGTCGCAAAGAGTTGGACGCAACTGAGCGACTTCACTTTCCCTTTCCTTTCCTTTCCTGTAAACTGTCCCTCATCTCTCTCTTCTGTTTCCTCATCTCTATTTCTCAAACCTAAGCCTAATGCACTCTCCTTTGCTCAAGTAAACGAAGTGTTTCCTCTGGGATGAGGCTCCCACAGCCCAGGCCTCGAGGCTGTCCTGTCCCCTTCCCCAAACGTTTGCCCTCAGGGCTTTCACAAGTGGGCAGCCGGCTGCAGAGCTGAACTGGGGGGGCCTGTGTGAGGGGTGGGGCCTGGGACCCTTCGCTGCAGTGCTGCAGCGCCTGCTTCTGGACAACTGACTCCTCGAGCAACAAAAACACAAAGAAACTGTATGGGACTAAAAATAACTGCGTGCATGGGCAGCTGGGGCAAATTATAGATAAAAGATACAAAAAGACCAAAAAAAGCCCCGCTGCCACTTCTGAAGAGTCAGGAGCAAAAACAGGGAGTCAGGAACAAAAGCAGGGTGCTGAGCATACCTCTTGCACACACCAGCACCAGAGGGGTGGGTAAAACACCTAAGCCATCCCTCCGGCCCAAGCCCTCGACACAGCCCTGCCCTCACCCCGTAAAAGGAACAGGCTTGATGCTCCTCTGGGAGTGAGTGAGCAAGGGAAGCTACCGCGTGTCCTCTTTCCCCTCCCTGTTGTAGCCAGGGCCCCCATAAAGCCTCGGCTGAAGGTCTTATTTGGTCTCTAGTCAATCTGTATCGACTGGGGAAGGCCGAGAACCCTGGTCGGTGTCATATGGATGCAGCAAAAGGTAGACTTGTCTTGGTTGAGCCATCGATACCAGCTCTCATCACTGGGCTCTGCTTCAGGGAGAGCCCAGGCTGCCCTGTTCCCACTGCGTGGACACCCTATGCCTGCCCTCCCTCCTGCCATCATGACTAAGGGCCCTGCGTGCACCGTGTAGGGAAGACGGCCGCTTGCCCTCTGCCCAGCAAAGAGGAACTTCCTGGGAAACTTTGAAGCCGGGATAAATTCTGTCATGTGGATAAATTCTGGCCCTGGGGGTGAAGGCGATGCGGGCCATTTCAGGGCTCCTGCGGGGTGGGTGCGGGGGTGAGCATCTTGGATTATTCAGGCAAAGTCTGCCTTCAATGACAGAGCAACAAGATGCAGGGGCCTAGATCTCTGGGGACTTTGCAGAGGAGAGCTGCCATAGCAGACAGACTCTCAGAAGGGAGAAACAGACACTCTTAAGTCAGCTGGGATTTGGGATCTCCTCAGTTTAGTGGTTCTGCTGATACCCAGACAAACGCGCTGAACCCATGAAGGTTCTTCCCCAGGAATCTGGAATGAACACCCCGGGAAGCAGCTGTGGGAGGGTCCAAAGGTCATGGCCACTGTAGGAAGCACAGCCGGCCCAAAGAGAGACCCCGGGGAAGCCAGGGGACAGTGCAGAAAGAGCAGAGGAGGAAGATGGTGGAGAGGGAGCTCGTGCCCTGCTGGAGGGGACCCCAGTCCCTGGCGCAGCTCTTTCAGGGCCCTGGAGTCTCCTGCTGGTGAGTGTCACACCCTTGCCCCGTGTCCTTTCCCTGCTGTGACTGAGTGTCTCTTCTTTGTAACTAGGTGAGTTGTAATGAAAATAGAGTACCCTTTATTATAATATTGCTATATCTATTACTTTCTATTACTACTATTATAGTACTATAAATTATGTTATCATAGTTCTTCAGATCTCAGATGCACAGTTCCCCCCAACAATTTAATATATCTGAAAATATGGGACATGATTTACCTCACTTTTGACCTCATTATGTTTAGGATGGTAGGTTTTTTTTCCTCTCAAAGGGAGTGTTCCACCAGGGTTTTGGTGACCACCCTCATGTACTGGTGTGGAAAATGCCCAAGGGCGGGGTTTTCTTTTAGGGCCAGAACAGTGCTGGGCACACAGATGCTCAGTAAATCTCCAGTTGTGCAAAGGACCCAGTTAGTTGTGGGTGTTGCTGGGTCAAGGACTGATCACATAGGAGCCACGAGGAGAGCTGGCTGCCCAGGACACATTCCCCAAGCCCCAGCTCACTCTTCTCCAGACCTGACCTCATACTTTCAGTGGCCACATGGGTATTTTGACCCAAGCTCTTTCCAAACCCTGAGCACTTTCTCTCTTCTCTCTCCTTTTATTTTAAACTCGCACTCCAATGTTTAAATCTCTGCTCTACTCTCCCTGCTCCCGGGGCTTTATGAGACAAACCCACCCTTCATGCCTAAACATCACCACTGACCTCACCCTGTAGGCATGGCATCACCCGCAGGAAGGGCAGTCCTGTGCACCTCACCAGCTGGACCATCAGTCCCTCTGGGGGCAGGATCAGGACTTGTCTTGGCATACAGATGGCCAAGAGGCCCGTGAAAAGATACTCAGCATGTCTAATTATTAGAGAAATGCAGATAAAACCTACAACGAGGTATCACCTCACACTGGTCAGAATGGCCATTATCAAAAAGTCTACAAACAACAGATGCTGGATGTGTCTGGAGAAAAGGGAACCCTCCTGAACTGTCGTTGGGAATGTAAGTTGGTGCAGCCACTATGGAGAATAGCATGGTCTTCCTCAAACAACTAAAAATAGAATTACCTTATGATCCAGCAAACCCACTCTTGGACATTTATCCAGACAAAAATGTAATTCAAAATGATACATACACCCCTATATTCATAGCAACACTATTCACAAGAGTTAAGATGTGAAAAAAGCTAAATGTCCATCAATAGATGAATGGATAAGGAAGTTATGTATATATAAAGTATATATATATGGAATATTAGTCATATAAATAATGAAAAATAATGAAATAATTACTGAAATAATGAAATATTCCATAATTTTAAAATGTCATTTGCAGCAACATGGATGGAACTAGAGATTATCAATCTAAGTGAAGTAAGTCAAAAAAAGACAAATACCAGATGATATCACTTTTCTGTGAATCTAAAATAGGACACAAATGAACTTTTATGAAACAGAAACAGACTCACAGACATGGAGAACAGACTTGTGGTTGCCAAGGGGAAGGGCGGGGAGGGGGATGGATTGGGAGGTGGGCTTAGCAGATGCAAACCATCACATATAGGATAGATAGACAATAAGGTCCTCCAGTATAGTGCGGCGAACTGTATTTCATTTTCTACGATAAACCACAATGGAAAGGATATGAAAAAGAATGCATACATGTGTGTAATTGAGTCACTCTTCTGTACAGCAGAAATTAACACAACGTTGTTAATCAACTATATTTTAATAAAAACAAAAGGACGTGTCTAGGCTATCCAGCAGGGCGCGCAGGCCGTGCCCCATCTCCAGGCACGGTGATGGCGGTGACGGCCAGGCGTGGCCTCCGCCTCCCCACACACAGCGCCAGGCTCTGGAGTCCATCGGAGGATGAGACATGTCAACACTTACTGTCAAGGGCAGTCGGCACTGACAAGGAGCCGCACGTGGGCTAGACTCCTCCAAGGCTCTTCTCTCCAACTGCAGAGGCAGGTTCTGCTGTAGTGGAGGCTGGGGATGAGAATCCATCAGACCGACCGGTCCCGGCCTCCCTATGACCTGAAGAGTTAGAGCGAGGGATAAAGGAGAGACGGAGGCCAGGGCAGGTACCGGAGCGGTCTACTGCAGGGCGGCGGGCTGGGGAGACTTGGTCTGAGGCGCTTTCCTCTCTTGTCACGACTGCATGACCCGGGGGCGGTGGGGAGCTCGGGCCTAGGGGGCTGTTTCCTGCCCCTCACCTCAAGCCTGTGGTCTCAGGCCTGGAGGGCCCGGGTCTCTCCACCCTGCAGGTGAACTCTAGGCTCCTGGTTACCCCTCTGGGGGCCAGCCCTGGATGAGCTGAAGTGTTTTCCTGCAGAACCATGGAAGGTTCAGGAAGGCCCTGCTAGCATGGTCAGGAGAGTGTCTTCCCCATCCAGCTCATATCAGAGCTGGACTGGGGTGGGGCTACCCAGGCTCACCCTGACCCTGGAGTGAGTATAGACAGGGCTGGGTGGGGGGCAGGCTGGGGGTGCAGGTCGGGGGGTGTGTGGAGAGGGGTGGGCAGGAGGGGAAAGCTGAGCGGCCAGCTCACAGAGGGGCCGGCTCAGGTCTCAGCTGCCTGTGGGGGGTGGCGGGGTGGGGAGTTCTCGCCTGGACAGGGAGGGGGAGCAGAGACAGGGGGTTTGAAGTCTGGGCAACCTTGATGATACCTTCCGGAATGGGGTGAGGGGAGCTGGGGTGCAGGGCCAGGAACTCCCTGCTGGGAGGGAGCCCTCAGAATCAGCATGGGCCTTGACCTGAGGAGTCCCAGGGCAAGCTGCTGTCCCCAGAGTGTGTCCCCCAGAGGCCTCACCCTATGGAGGCTTGGGAGCCCTCCTGCAGCTGGGGCAGGACAGGGGAGGAGTGTGAGGCTGCCCTTAGAGCTGGCCAGACAGGTTTACAGAATAATTACAGGGGCCTGGTGTGAAGGTGTGGAGCCTGTGTGCATATGATTTGCATACAATTTGCACATGAATAGCCTGCACTTTCTGTTCCCAGGCAATTTTCACATTAAATATTAATTGTTGCTGCCCTTAGGGTTTTAATTTCTTGGTTCTGCTTCCTCTTTTTCTTCTCACGCACTTGCTGTCAATGACTCGGGTCTGATCTGTGGTTGGGGGCAGCCACCATGTGAGAGCAGCTATGCAGACAGTGATGCTGGAGAAACCCCCAGACTCCTCCAGGGTCCAGGCTTAGGGGCAGTGCCACAACTGCTTGCCAGCCTGCCCACCCCTCCGGTTTCCCAGATCTGCCGGCTGGCACCTGTCATCCACTCTGTCACCCTAGGCCCCGGCGGCAGCACTGCATGGCGTCAGGGAAAGACCCAGCCTGCCTCGGCTGGAGCCAGGCTCACAGGCTCCGAGGCTGATCCTGGTTCTGCGTTCTAGTAACTCTGTAACTCCAGACAAGTGACTGTCCACCCGTGTGCCTCAGGGTGGCCCAGAGTGACCCGGAGGGCCTGCCTCACTGTGGGGTGAGGAGGAAGCCAGCAATGGCACGTGGAACCCCGGCCTCCAGCACACAGACTGTGCTCCGCGTCACTGAGTCACAGACGTCACATTCCAGGCGTGGGTCACCTGGTCCCAGCCCTGCCTGGTGCGGGGCATCCATGCCAGCACTGCATCACCCGGCTTCCGCTCTCACATTAGCTGAAACAGAATCTCACCCCTGTGCTCCTGAGGGCTGCTTTGACGCACACAACGACCACACTAAAGGACACTCAGCTTTTCCAGGTAGCACCTCCCTGCTTGAGCTCTCTTGCGAGAAAGGACTGCCCCTGGCCGCCTCCCAGCTCCCTGCAAGTGGACTCCGTCTGGTCTGGAGTCGTGCTGCCCACGGTGCCCCGTCTCCTCGGGAGCCCAGGAAAGATTTCACGATGAGCTCCCTTCTTGCGCCTTCTCAGCCCAAGCGGCCTAGACCAAACACCTTGCTCTTGCCCCAGGATAAGGTGGGGCACAGTGAGCCACTGACTGGGCTCTTGGAGGTTTTCTACTCCAGCGCCAGAGAGGGTCTGTAGGGTCCTCCTGGGAAACGTGGAGAGCAGCCTGCCTCTGGCTGACGGTGGCTCCATGGCTCAGTGTGCAGGCTCTCTGCTGAGTGCTTGAAATGCATGCGCTCTTTGCATCCTCATAGCTTCTCCAAGACTACCCTGGTAGCTCAGACGGTAGTGTCTGCCTACAATGCGGAAGACCCGGGTTCAATCCCTGGGTCAGGAAGATCCCCTGGAGAAGGGAATAGCAACCCATTCCAGTACTCTTGCCTCGAAAATCCCATGGACAGAGGAGCGTGGTAGGCTACAGTCCATGGGGCAAAGAGTCAGACACGGCTGAGCAACGTCACTTCACTTCAGCTTCTCCTAAAGGGGAGTACTGGAAGTCCCATTTCACAGTTGTGGAAACTGAGGCTTAGAGAAGCTAAGGAATTTGCCCAGCTCTTATGCTGACTGGGTCACAACCAGTGACTGGCTGTTATCTGCTGCTGGACCACTTCTCTGAAGGTAGTTTTCTCACAGCTGGGTTTTCTTTTCTTTTTCTTCTGTAAGAGGTCAACGGTTCAAGATATGAATCATTCTAGAATCTGTCTTCATATCCGTGTTATAAGCACTATTCGGGTATGTAATGAGTGGTGGTCTTTATTTCTTTTGGCCTCCCTTATAGACCTGAGGCCTTGAGTTGACCTTGGGGTGCCCTTATCCATAGAGATGGCTACTCAACACCCCCCACTCTCAAGGCACCTCAGCACCTCTGAGCCAAGGGCATACCAATTCCTCTCTCATAAGCTGCAACCCAGATTTCTCCCCTCCCTTCCATGGTACCATCATAAAACCTGCTCACATAGACTCCACCCCAGGTCCCCTTTCAGCAGTCCAGCTGTTGGGGTCCTGACCTCCCTGAGAAATGCAATTTCCAGAGAGCACTCTGGGCTAGGCAGTCTGTGAATTTTTCCCCCTAGGCAAAGAACCAAGGCCCCACTTAAGTCATAAAATCACCTTTGATGACCATGATCTTATTAGAACTACATCCAAATATGATATTCTCACTAAGCTCAGTAGAAGAGTCCAGAAATTTCTGCAAAACTTAGTGATGTACCATCATGCTTCGGAAGCAGAGACACCTTTAGGAAAATGGTGAAGAAAGTTTTTTACATCTCCCGGGGAAACAGCTCCAGAATAGGGTTCTTGCCCAAAACATCAGGAGCCTGTGATATACTAGGAGGCTCAGTTGACTCTGACTGTACCGGGAGAACTCAAGGAATGACTGAATTTTTCTTTGGAAATCCAAGAGCCAGCACCTGGGAAGAGGAGGCCACATAGCCACAGGGAGTTGCTACTGGCCAGTAAGGTTGCCGGTGGGCAGGTTAGAAGCTCAAAAATCTCCCGTTCAAGTGCGATCCATGTTCCATCCGAAGGAAGGCAGTAGCAGCCTGGGAGTGATGGAGATCTGCTTCCAGCTCCATCTCTCCCTTCAACTTTCCCCTCTGGTCCTCAGTCTCTGCAAAATAAAGAGGTCAGCCTCGGGACCTCCCTGGCGGTCCCGTGGTCAGGACTTAGCACTTCCACTGTGGGTCCTGGGTTCAGTCCCTGGTTGGGGAAATAAGATCCCGCATGCCAAGCAGTGCAGCCAAAAACAAAAAAGGTCAGCCTAGATCTTCAGTTTCCCAACTGTTAACACTTTGGTGGCTTCTCTTAAAACAAAACAAAAAAAATCTCTTGTGAAATTCCAAAGTCTAAGACAGATCAAAAAGCAACTGGGGATGGCCCTAGGAAATCTTGACAGGTTGGCCTGGGAACCACTCCCTAAACTGAGGGCCAAGTGCCCATCAGGTCCAGGGAGACCAAAGAAGACTCTGGTTCCTGGAGCTTGAACTGAGCCCAGAAAACTTGGACTTGGCCCTGGCTGGGCGAGGCGGCTGGAGCTGCACTGGGATAGAGCTCTACAGCACCTGGTTTGGTGCTCTTTTTCCTTTCTTTCCTTTCACCTTTTCCCACTTTCCCAGTTCTTCTTTTCCTACTCCCTTGGGCACCTGGAGGCAGATTTTCATGTGGAGCCTAAAAGCTGCTACCGTGTCTTCATCTGGAAAGACCTTCCAGCCCTACTGAGAAGACCCACCAGCGTTCTCCCAGGCTGTCCACAGCGGCGGTCCACACTACCTGGAGAACGGCCGCCATGGGGCCCATCGTGAATGAGTGGGGAGGGGTTGCCCCAAACAGGCCACTATTTCTTGAATTTATCACCTCCTTTACCTGAGGTATAGTGTCACTGTTGCTGGGACAAATGTCTTTTAATGTCCTGGATCATTAAAAGCCAATAATCGCTTTGAAATGGCGTAACTGCTTCCTGCAAGGAGATAAAGTAAATAAAACTGTCGTCTCTGTGTCTGCTGTCACTGCGTGGATGTGGCATCTCCTTTCTTTTTTAATAACTGCATTCATTTGAGCTCAGGCCAGTGCATTTATGCCATGCTGGTGGTGTATACATTTGGTAATCAAATCCTGTTATCTTGACACGATGGGCATTTAAGAAGCAGTTGTGATGCTTCAGAGAGGAAAGACACTGTGAGGGGAGAGATTTGTTTTGTATTTTTTAAAAAATCATTTCCATGGAGTCTTTTTTTAGGACTAACTAGTTGACAGATGCTTGACTAACAGTGAGATCCTTGTGCGGGAAAGGATTCTTGAGCATCCTGTGAAACTGCTCTTCACTTTGTTGTCCACCCCTGTTGCTGCTGCTGCTAAGTCCCTTCAGTCGTGTCCGACTCTGTGCGACCCCATAGATGGCAGCCCATCAGGCTCCCCCATCCCTGGGATTCTCCAGGCAAGAACACTGGAGTGCGTTGCCATTTCCTTCTCCAATGCATGAAAGTGAAGTCGCTCAGTCATGTCCGACTCTTAGCAACCCTATGGACTGCAGCCCACCAGGCTCCTCCATCCATGGGATTTTCCAGGCAAGAGTACTGGAGTGGGGTGCCATTGCCTTCCCCAGCAGAGTAGAAAGTGTGTGGCATTTGTAATCCTGCAGACCTGGAATTTTACCTAAGCTCCACGGCTTAGCTGTGGAACCTCAGGCCAGTCACCCACTTCTGAATATCAGGGTGCTTTTGGCTGCAAATAAGAAAAATCCCTTTCCCAAAGGACCAAATCATTAAAGAAAATGTTTAGTATGTTATAACGAATTCTGGTTTAAGGTAACTCCAGGGATGCTGAATTCAGCAGCTTACCAATATAAATGAAAGACCCAGATTCTGTCCAACGTCATCTTCTGCCCTTCTCTGTGGATCCACCTGGGCTCCTAACCTTGTCCTGTGATTGCAGGGTGACTGCCTCATTTCTAGGAGCCCCATGCAGACCATGTGTAGCAGCAGCAGAGGGCCTGTCTCTTTCATCAGAAAGAAAGCACTTCCTGGAAGCTTTCTAGGAGACACGGCCTGACATCCTATTGGCCAGAAGTGTGTCTCATGCCACGTCTAAACCAATCAATGACAAAGGGGAGAAAGGGGATTATGAAGGTTGGCTGAGGTGAATCAGAGTTTCCCCTTCTCCCCTGCTGTGCGAGTGATGGGACCCCTGAAGTGCCTGCCGCATGGAGAAGGCAGGATACCTTCAGGGGTAGGTACCAGGGCTCTATCAGAAAGGAAAATGAGAAGTGAAAGGTTGTTGAGTGGGCAACTGATGGCATCTGCCACAACCTCCCTGGCCCTGCTTCTTCATTTATAAAAGTAGGGTCATAAATATTTACCTTAGGAATCTCATTGTGGGGATTCAGAGAGATGAACAATACATCAAACTTTGCTGGCATAGGCAGTATGTTGTTACTGTTTAGTCACTCAGTCGTGTCCGACTCTTTGCAGCCCCATGGACTGCAGCACGCCAGGCTCCCCTGTCCTTCACCATCTCCCGGAGCTTACTCAAACTCACGTCCATTGAGTCGGTGATGCCATTCAACCATCTCATCCTCTGTCGTCCTCCTCTCCTCCTGTCTTCAATCTTTCCCAGCATCAGGTCTTTACCTCTGAGTCGGCCCTTTGCCAAAGTACTGAAGCTTCAGCATCAGCATCAGTCCTTCCAATGAATAGTCAGGATTGATTTCCTTTAGGATGGTCTGGTTTGATCTCCTTGAAGTCCAAGGGACTCTAAAGAGTCTTCTCCAGCACCACAGTTCAAAAGCAACTATTCTCTGATGCTCAGCTTTCTTTATGGTCCAACTCTCACATCCATACATGACTACTGGAGACACCATAGCTTTGGTTTTTCCGACTATATAGCCAACTATACGGACCTTTGTTGGTAAAGTAATGTCTCTGCTTTTTAATATGCTTTCTAGGTTTGTCATACCTTTTCTTCCAAGGAGCAAGCATCTTTTAATTTCATGGCTGCAGTCACTAGCTGCAGTGATTTTGAAGATGTGTGTTAGCATGATGGAATGCTGAATTGGGGTTGGCCATCTTCTTCTCCAAAAGAGGCTCATTGGTAGATATGGGTGTTCTTCTTATTCAGTCCCAAGAAGGCCAGAGAATCAGACTTCCATTAATGATGGAACATGGTGCTGAGTCTCCCACCAGATGTGTGGCTGGCCCTGGTGAGTCCTCCAGGTGGCCTGGAGACCTGTCTCTTGTGGTCTGACCTTTGCTTTTTCTAATATGCTCATGACTCCTGTAACTGGAATACAGCAGGGCCCCTGTTTTCTGTCTCAGAGGGTATCTCCAGCCAGTGAAAGGTGCAAACGGGGCTCATCTCTGATTCTTGTGTCAAGTCTGCATTATGAGTCTTAGGAAGAGTGAAGCAAGCAAAGCCCAGGCAGTCTTGGAACCACTCCACATCCTCATCCCCCAGACCAAACAGACAGGAACACCGGGAATGAAAAAGAAGTTCTCTCCTAAACTGTCAGGAAGCTCTCAGATGAGTAAGCCATATGGGGGACCAGAAGTTGGAAACTTCATTAACTCAGTTAACACCCTTGCCTAGCGTAAAGGAAGCAGACCTGAATCATGGAAAAAGGGTTTCTACCATGGGTGTTCCTGCTCATCCAGCTCTCTCTTTGGCACCCCCTTGCCCATGAAGCCCCCTCTTTCAAGTCATGTGGCTTTTCATCTTCCTTCTCTTCCCTGGGACACTCCCGGCCTCCTCGGAGGAGCAAGAGGTTCACCCCATCCCTTCCTAAGTCTTGCTGACCCACGGGGGGAGACGGTAGATTCCAGCAGCACCAGTGAGAGTAGGGGAGGGAGGGTGTTGATGCTAATTCAGGCTGCAGTGACTGCTTGCTCAGTGGCGGTTCGACTAACAGATAAGCACACCTCCCCTACCCAAGGTTTAACTTTTCTTGGAGACTACCCAGTGTTAACTTGTATGAAGTCAGTTGCCTTGCTCCTATTAGAAAAGCTTGGTTCTCACTCTTTCTGTAACATTAGCCCCTGCCAATATTGTGCTAAGAAGCACTGGGCTTCTTTTGAATCTGCTATTGTATTACGTTACAAGAGCCTCACACTGACAGTGAAATGGCTCTCTCCGTGGTACCCAGGAGGGACGGCACTGCTGGCATGATAGTCTTTTGGATGCCCCAGATGAAAGAAGGGGGAGGGTTTCCAGTTTATTTCATCCCATGCATTTTTGTTCTTAGTCTATGAAGGCGCTGTTTCTTTCATGAGAGGTAGACATGGGGTGACCATGGGCCAGTTCATCATGTTCTGGAACACCAGATAGATGGGACCTTGTGAAGCTTCTGTTGAATACATTAGGACAAATAGAAGGAAATATCATACAGTCCATCAGAAAATAAACTTTTCAAACTCCTTGCCCCAAGTGCTAGAAAAATTAAAGTTATAAATAGTCTTTAAGAAGATTATAGGTTTGCATATAGTATGATTATTTACTAGGGCAATCCACAGAAATTAACTAAACAGATACTAGAATTAATCAAATAATTTATAAAGAGGTCAGGCAAAAGAAGAGAATACAAAGATCAATGATATTCAATAATGTTTCTGTATACTTGGAATATTCATTCTGAAAAATACAAAGGACAAGCAAAGTGTTTGGCCTTTCTTCTCTGTGGAGTTTTGTTAGGTTACCACCTGCCTATTAATCAGATGGAACTGTAGGCATTCTGCCCTCAGAAAGGGCTTTCCAGATCCCTGATGTGTGCTTTCTGAGCATCCCATACTTATCTTGTTTATTGGAATTTCCAATTATTGCTTAAGTATCTCTTTCCTTCTAGACTTTAAGCTTCTCCATTAGACTATATCCTGAAGGTAGGAAAGGGGGTCTTGCTGCTACTGCTGCTATGTCACTTCAGTCGTGTCCGACTCTGCGCAACCCCAGAGACGGCAGCCCACCAAGCTCCCCCGTCCCTTGCTTACTGCTAAATCCCTAGTGCCTGGAAGGGAAAACGAAAAGTGTTAGTTGCTCAGTCATGTCTGACTCTGCCACCCTATGGACTGTAGCCTACCAGGCTCCTCTGTCCGTGGGAATTCTCCAGGCAAGAATAGTGGAGTGAGTTGCCATGCCCTCCTCCAGGGGATCTTCCTGACCCAGGGACTGAACCCAGGTCTCCCGCCTTGTAGGCAGATTCTTTACCATCTGAGCCAACAAAAATGAAGCTATGCACTTCGTGTGTATAGCTTCCTGTATCTCTCCCCTTTGTTTCATACAGCAGGAAGACTCAAACAGCAAGTCCCTGGGTCTGGCCTTTCATCCCAGGAAGCAGTGGAAGCTCAGGGAAGACAGGGACAAGACAGGTTCATGAACGTTCTTCTGGATTTTGGCCCTGATAGTCACAGTCTGGGACTGGACAGGATGCAGCTAGAGGTTACACGGTTCTGTGCAGGCAGTTATGTCCCCTCCCGTGTCCCTCCCCTAAAAGGCCCCTCTGCAAGGGCTGTCTCAGTGCTCCCCTTGTCTGGATTCTGCTCATCGTGCGCCTGATCACTGCCTCCTCGCAGAATAAGCTGGACTAGCCTCTCCCAGGAAGAGAGGACTCTGTGCCTCCGTCTCCAGTTGTCTCCAGGAGGGTCTCACTGACTGCTGCACCTCTTCTAGGCTTTCTTGCCCAGGAGTGTCTGTAAATCAAGACTTCCTTATTCTGAATGGGGAGGTCCCCGCCTCTTTTTGACACATCTGTCTCAGTTGACTTAGCTCTAGTTCTAATACAAAGAGTCAAAAAGAACAGTGTGAAGCCTTAGGCAATCAAGCGTTTAAATACCTCATTCTAGAACCAAGCAATCAAGAAACGTTTGACACCGTGCACCCTCACCTCAAGTCTCATTCCATCAACTTCAATTTAACTCCCTACAAAAATATACCCACCGTGTCATTTTGCTTTGTCCCAGAAATTGAAACATACATTCTAAGTTATAATAACCAACTCCATCCTGTCAAACATGTAAACCCCCTGGAAGAACCTTCATCATTATTACCAAGTCCCCCTATTCCAATCCTGGTGAATTTCCCACGGGACATGCAATCACAAATATTCCCACTGCCTGCAGTTTTAGTAATATTTTTACACCAGGCTGGGAAAATAATTTCTCTCTTTCCCATGTTTGCTTCTAAGTGAGTGAAGCTCAAAATGGATGATTACAATGGAAGATTGAAGTCAGGAGTTGTAGAGAACAAGAAACCACGTGGGAGAATCTGAGGTCTAAGAAGCAGAAGGAAGGAGTCTAGTGGGTTCTGAGGTGAAGGGGCCAAGGATGAAACTGGGGTGGGGAAATCAGAACAGAAAAGCAGGGACCATGGGGCAAACACACGGGGGAAACCATCAAGAGCAATTGCCTGGAGCTGGTATTTTACTGCCGTTTACTTCAGGTGCCAGGCACAGGTGGGCTAGGGTGCACCTGGGAAAGAATAAACAGGACCCCAGGGCTTAAACGCATGGAGCTTTGTCTCCCTCCATCCCCTCTCAGGGAGCTGAGCCAGTGTGAGCCCCAACCACACACTGAGAGGCACGTCCTGGCTCCTGTGCGCTGCGCCCCCGGAGCTAGCCCTGACTTCTGCTATCTTTGTGCTCAGCTTGAACAGACTCCACCTTGCAGAGGACCCAGGATCCCCTTGTTCATGGAGAACCACACTGCTTAGCAGTCCTCACCTGGGCCCTGTGCCGTCAACCTTGGACATTGTGGATCCTTGAACAGTACTCACTGTAGGGCGCTGCGGGCTCCTTCCTGAGGGGACTGACCCGCTGCCCCAGCCAACTTCCTGCAGCCATTGCCCCATGCTGGCCACCTGCCTGACCATAGCTTGCTTCCTTTTCATTGGCTGACGTTCTCAGAACACTGCGTGACTGGAGCTGTGCAGAAGTCAATGACCAGCAGTGATCAGGAGCCCTAGAATGTTGGGTTTAAAATTCCAGCTATGCCATCTATTCTCTGGGTGGCTTTGCACAAGGCACGTAGCCTCTCCAAGCTTGAGTTCTCCCATCCACAAAGGGGGAACTAGTAATTTGTATCTCCTCCGGGGTTGACGTGTGAAGAATAAGTGAGAGGCTGTACTTGAATTCACCTGGCACTCAATCAATACGTCTTAATCACATTCACAAATCTTGTAGGACAGAGTACAATCCATCATTGCCTCCAGACAAGTCATCCTAGTTTAACCCTGTGGGTAGGGTCTGTATCTCTCCTCCCCATTCTCCATGAGTTGCTGAGCCCCTTGTTGGCAGACATTGATTGGACCCATAAAGTCAGCCTCAAAGACTGCTAGTCTGGGGCCACATATTCCATGAGAGGCCAGCCATGCTGCCCACATGATAGCTCTCTCAAATAACCGTGGGGAACAGCCAAGGGACTTAGCGAATTCTGTGTTCACACTTGTGTGCACACAGTCATACTGCCAGCAGGCTCAACTCGCAGCCAGAAAATGCATAAATATGATCTACACACACCCCCACACAGATTAAAAATATAGGCCAATATCTACTTGCCAAGGAAAGGACTAAGCTATTTTCCTGAAAGAATATATTTAGACCTGACAGCAAGTCCCAGAATTTGCCGAGAAAAGGGGCCTGGGTCTGACACTATCGCTTTCCCACCTGAGAAGGGCTCGTTCACCACAGCGCCTTCGGGTTCTGTGCTCGGCAGAGTTTTGACAGGTTGAGGGGAGGCAGCCTCCAGAAAGCCTTGTTAATTTCGTAGGTGAAATAGCAGGATTGACAGTTGCGGTGATTCCCCACAATAAGGCCATTGAAACGGTGTTCATGGAGGGGTGAACGGAAATGGTTCTGATGTCTTCTGTACACGGTGACCATGGGTCACATTTAATAAGCATTTTGTGCCTGTCTCCCTGGGCTCGTTTAGCGGCTTATTCTTCTTTTCATGGCAGGACGTGGCTCCTATTATCTCAGAAAGAAAAGGGGCAGGGGGAACTCAGCCTCCAAAGGGGGCTTTCACTTCGGCTTGAGATTTCCATGGACCCAGTGGTTGGCCAGAGAGTTTCCTAGGAATAGCAATTACTAGGTGGGTGTTTGGGATGGAGTCAACTCCACACATGCCCCTGATTCTCACTCCCACCAGGTGCAGAATATTCAAGTGTGGCCTTCATAAAAGGATTGTGGGGAAGCAGAAGTAGCCGAGCAGAAAGCCCACGCCAAGCTGTTTTACAGGAGGCCAAACTGGATTTCTTGCATTTCTTGCAATTATTTTTTCCTGCTGGCAGGTGGGAAGCATTTCTACTTAATTTTATCCCTCTTGGCACTGACAGTTGGGTTGGATTAAGGACCATATTCGGACCTGAGTTCATTCTCAGTTACTTGGCTTGATTTCTCATGAGTCATGCCTTGCCAGGAAGCTCAGAGATACTGGTCCAAGCAGATGGCCTGTTGGGTCTGCCCTCATTTTCTCGTTCGTTTACCTCTTTGAAGGTCATGGAGTAACTTCCCCACTGCCAGTAGCATCCCCTCACTGTGGGAAAACGCCACGTGGGCCCAGACGGTGAATCAGTAGGGACAGAAGCCAACGTCATCACTCCCCAAAGCTTCCTCACAGAACCCCAGGACCCAGCCGTCACAGATTTGCTCTCTTTCTCCAGCAGGAAGCAAGGCAACTTTGTTGCAAGAAACACATCCTGAGATGCATCCAGGGCTTGAATTTGGTTGGAAATGGATGAGACCTTCAGTCATCCCTTTATTTTAGTACATGTGACTCAAATGCCTGGGTATATGGGTGTGTGTCTCTGTTTCCTTTTGCTGAAGGCATTCAGTGACTGTCATCTTTTCTTTTTTCCCTCCAGCTGCAAGCAGTAAAAGGGAAGAGGCCTTGCTATTTAAAAGCCTTTTAAGCCCTGACACTGTCTACTAGAAAGTGTTAATTCCTTACTGTCCTGGCGTTTCTCACCTCTTTGTGGGTCATTCTGAGCTTTGGTGCTTTGGGCTATAATCAGTCTTACTTTTCACCTTTCATCTCTTTCCTGTCTGTAACACATGGTGTTCCCTGCCAGTTCCCACTTTCTCTCTTATCCATCTATCTCTATCTACTGGCCTGGCTATATATATCTCTACCTGTCTGTCTCTATATATATCTCCATCTCTATGCTCAGAGTTGACAAATGCCAGAGAGACCTGTAATGAAAAAGTCCCTCCCATTTTAACGCACAGTAAATCCATTTCTATGCAGATTTGAACCCACGTTGGATCCTCCACCACAACTCAGGAAACGATTATTATCTTTCCTACTCCTTGAGAAGAGATCAGGGAAAGAAGATGATGCCCGTTTCTGGAGAACTTCTTCTGAAACACTAAACTCTTCTGAAGTTCATTACTTACAGAGTACTGTTTAGATGGTGGGCATTGTGATGGGCCAGAGGTCCAGAGATGAATGGGTCATAGCCTCTGACCTCCAGGACTGGCCAGCAAGTTTAGTGGATGAGGACTCAAGCTGAAGACATTGAAAATGACTGAACTGGTACCAGTTGCTGCAAATTGGTCAAGAGAAAAAACTCAGTGGACAGTGGACACTCAGCCTGGGTCATCCAACTGGGAGAACAGGGGAGAGGGTTCATTGTATTTCTAAGTTTGAGAACAATGTCTGGAATAGGTCAGGTGTTCCAAAAATTATTTATTGAATCAAGGGATGAATCTCAGTGGCTGATTTCCCTTTTCTTTTTGGCTGGGCCATTTGCTGCAAGGAATCCCCCTTCTTCCCCAAGATAGGACAGTGTCATTGGGTAGGTATATCTTGGGAATTTGTACCATCTGTTTGGGGCCCATAGAGAGGGTGTACCAGATGGACCCCAGGTCTATTTTGGTCTTTACTTTGCATGTTTCTTGTTTTTCTGCATCCCATGCAGATGGACACTGTCAGGTTATTTATAGCAGGAATGTGCTAACAATAATAGAACAGTTGCTCTAATTCCAAGGCTGATTGAATTAGCTTGGCTTTGCCTTCTTTGGCGCACCTATAGCAAACACAGGGTTAAATAGCTGTGGGACCAAGATGGTTCCCATAGAGCATCAGCTGCCACCCATCCTTACCCCCTTCACTAAGACAGTTCTCTCTGAAACATGGGACACAGTGATGGTGTTTGCATGCATTCCACAGGTTTTAGGAACAGTCCATTCATAGGTGCAAAACTTCTAAATAAAATACTGTACTGGAAAATGTAATTTAACAGGATATTAATACCCATGGCCAAGAATGCAAAGGTGGTTCTTATGTACGAGAATATTCATGATTTTAGAATTTATAATAGTGCACAGCCAAGGAAACCATAAACAAAAATGAAAAGACAACCTACAGAATGGGAGAAAATATTTGCAAATGATGCACTGACAAAGAGTTAATTTCCAAAATATACAAACTGCTCATACAGCTCAATATCAACAAAACAAAACAAACGACTTAATAAAAACTGGGCAGAAGACCTAAATAGATATTTCTCCAAAGAAGACATACAGAGGGCCAACAGGCACATGAACAAATGCTCAACATCACTAATTATTAGAAAAATGCAACTCAAAACCACAATGAGGTATCACTTCACACCAGTCAGAATGGCCATCATTAAAAATTCTACAAATAATGAATGCTGAAGAGGGTGTGGAGAAAAGGGAACCCTCCTACACTGTGGGTAAGAATGCAAATTGGTGCAGTCACTACGGAAAACGATATGAAACTTCCTTAAAAAACTAAAAATAGGGGGCTTCCCTGATGGTCTAGTGGTTAAGATTTCGCCTTCCAGTACAGAGGGTGCTGGTTCCATCCCTGGTCGGGGAGCTAAGATCTCACATGCCCTGCTGCCAAAAAACTAAAGCATAAAACAGAAACAATAGTGTAACAAATTAAATAAAGACTTCAGAAATAATCCACATCAAAACATCTTCAAAAAAAAAAAAACGAAAAATAGAGTTATCGTATAACCCTGCAATCTCATTTCTGGGCGTATATCTGGAGAAAGTGCTAATTTGAAAAGACACATGTACCTCAAAATTCATGGCAACACTACTTATAGTCATCAAGATATGGAAACAGGTAAGTGTCCATCAACGGATGAATGGATAAGAAAGAGGCAGTGTATATATAAAATGGAATATTACTCAGCTATAAAAAGAATAAATAATGCCATTTGCAGCATCATGTATGGACCTAGAGATGATCATAGCAAGAAACGTGAGTCAGAGAAAGACAAATGCATGATATTACTTATATGTGGAATCTTAAAAGAAAATGATACAAATGAACTTATTTCCAAATGGAAATAGACTCACAGACATGGAAAACAAACTTACGGTACCAAAAAGGAAAGGGAATGGGGAGGAATATATTAGGAGTTTGGGATTAACAGATACACACTAATATATATAAAATAGATAAACTGCAAGGACCCACTGTACAGCACAGAGAAATATACTCAATATGTTATATAATGAAAAAGAATCTGAAATAAAGTATATATAACTGAATCACTTTGCCATATACCTAAAATATAAATCAACTATATTTCAATAAAAAATTAAAATTGAAAAAATTTATAATAGCAAATGGCTGAATGGGCCTCCCTGATGGCTCAGAGGTAAAGTATTAGCCAGCAATGCAGGAGCCGCAGGAGACGTGAGTTCAATCCCGTAGTCAGGAAGCTCCCCTGGAGGAGGGCGTGGCAACCCACTCCAGTATTCTAGCCTGGAGAATCCCATGGACAGAGGATGTCGGTGAGCCACA
Source organism: Capricornis sumatraensis (assembly GCF_032405125.1). Taxonomy (NCBI): domain Eukaryota; kingdom Metazoa; phylum Chordata; class Mammalia; order Artiodactyla; family Bovidae; genus Capricornis; species Capricornis sumatraensis. The sequence goes on from NC_091085.1 coordinate 12,797,587, forward strand.
GTCCATATGGTTGCAAAGAGTCGGACACAACTGAAGCAACTTAGCACACACATAATAGTGAATACTTGAAAACAATCTGTATGTTCGACAGTAGCAGGCTTGTCTAGAAAATTATCCTGCAGTGGTGTGATGTAATACTCTGTAACTATCAAATAGTATACTTCAGGATAATAGTTAATACTATTAGAAAGTGGTTGTGATATATTAAGTGAAAACCTGCAGATCAAACACATACATATACATATATGATCTAACCTTGCAAATGTGCATGCCTAGGAAAAAAGATTGAAAGCATACGGTGAGTAATTTCTCAGTGGGAAGATCACGAGTGACTTACTTTCTCGTCATGCTTTTTTAACAAGATTTCTACAATGAACATTTATTACCTTTTAATCTAAAAATATACATACTATTTTGAAGAATAGTCCCTTTGGTTGCTTCCAGGTGGGACTTGGTATCTGAAGTTTATATTAAATACTAGCTCAGGGCATCTGCTGTGAGAGATGACCAAGGGGAAAAGAGGAAGTGTACAGTCATGGTCTTTAAAGTAGGCATTTAAAAGGTTGCTTTTAATTTAATCTCAAAAGGAAGGAAGGTGGTGTCTTCTCTGTAGATATTTATTAATGCTTGTTTGTATCTTACCCAGGCATCTCGAACTTGCCCTAAAGCCCGTCTATAAAGAACCGGCACGTGTAGGCAGCGCATGCGCTTTTCACGTCCATAAATTGTGTGTTGCCCGAGGCTGGTCCTCTATCAGGTTTGCCGAGGAACGAAGACCAACCTTTGGAATCTCAGCTTTAAGTAAATAGCAGAAAAGCTTTTGGGAGAGGAAGGAGGACTGTGGACCCAGCTTTTGCTTATATCCTCCCACTTGCCAGTCCCCTGTCTTGGAACCTGGCCCCCACTCGTGTGCACTTCCTCATGCACAACCTCCTTGTAAGCCCATCTTGGTTAAAGACATGAGCTTTCTAAAGCCTGAGGGAGGAACAGTCTGACTCATAGTCACTGTTTTAACTTGAACAAACTGTAATAGCTACACAGCAGGGTCTGATGATGAGCAGCAGAATTTATCTTTCTTGGTTTGAATTTACAATGACATACTCAGTGTTATGCGCCTAGATACAGCATCTACAAAGTCAGCTGTATCATGCTCACTATTTTTAACTATAAGAAGAGGAGCCATATCTAATGTAATCTATGATAGCACAGTAACTAAAATGTCCTGCATAATGAGGACGTCTAATAAACAAAGCAGAGCAAGTATTATGTTTCAGGAAAATAGGCAGCCTTAAAATCCAGTTACTACTATTAAAACTTGTCCCAGCAATTGAGAAATGAGGGTCAGCCTTTGATAGCAGAGAAAACAAGATTAGGGACAAGCTTTTCAACATGGGATTTAGACAACTGTTGGAGAGAAATAGAGAACACAATTTACTTGACAAAAACTGGTCATCTGAGACAGCTTGGAAAGATGAAAAGAAATGGATTAGAGATTGAATCTATCCTGATTATTCTACTTTAGAATCTGATAATGGCTATCAGTGGGCTTCCCTGGTGGCTCAGAGGTTAAAGCATCTGCCTGCAATGCGGGAGACCTGGGTTCGATCCCTGGGTTGGGAAGATCCAATGGCTATCAGTTCAGTTCAGTCGCTCAGTCGTGTCCGACTCTTGGCGACCCCACGAATCGCAGCACGCCAGGCCTCCCTGTCCATCACCAACTCCCGAAGTTTACCCAAACTCATTTCCATTGAGTCGGTGATGCCATCCACCCATCTCATCATCTGTCATCCCCTTCTCTTCCTACCTCCAATCCCTCCCAGCATCAGGATATTTTCCAATGAGTCATATCTTTGCATGAGGTGGCCAAAGTATTGGAGTTTCAGCTTCAGCATCAGGCCTTCCAATGAACACCCAGGACTGATCTCCTCTAGGATGGACTGACTGGATCTCCTTGCAATCCAAAGTACTCTCAAGAGTCTTCTCCAACAACACAGTTTAAACGTATCAATTCTTGGGCACTCAGCTTTCTTCACAGTCCAACTCTCACATCCATACATGACCACTGGCAAAACCATAGCCTTGACTAGATGGACCTTTGTTGGCAAAGTAATGTCTCTGAGCCAGCTATATAGGACCTACTATATAGCACCTGAAGCTCTGCTTAGTGTTACATGGCAGCTTGCATGGGAGTGGAGTTGTGGGAGAATGGATACATACACATGTATGGCTGAGTCCCTTCCCTGTTCTCCTGAAACTATCATGAACAACATTGCTAATCAGCTATACCCCAATACAAAAGAAAATAGTCCTTACATTAAAAAAAAAATAATGATCCATCAACATCAAAATAAAGTAAAATCCAAATCAAACATACTTTGCTTAGCTCTTTTCAATCAACTTTGCAACTCTTGCTAATTCTATAATATCATGTTGTTTTGTCCCTGCAGTTCTGAGGAAACTTTGGTGGCTATTGTCCTTACATTCCCGCTTGAAACCAGTTTCTAGGAAACCCATAGATGTTGTTGGTCTCCTCTTATGTCTCCCACTCAATCTTTGAAATATCTTCTGGAAAAGAAGAAATATCTATTCTTTAGTCCTATGAGACTCTTCACTTTCGAGTGGAGAGAATATGGAAGAGACCTTTCCTGTTAAAAGAGAGAATGGAAAACACAGTAGAGGAGGCAGAAAGTCAAGAACGCAAGAAGATAACCAGGGATGCTCTGTATCACCTTTTGGTGTGAAGAATCCCAGTGTCTGTTGTCCCTCTGAGCATAGGACTATCCCAGGGCCTCTGTCTATGAGCAGAACGGCCATGGGAAATGGAAAGCCTGCCATGTCCTGATCACAGGAGAGGCTAAGTTCCAAGCAGCTCTTGAAGATCAGCAACTAGAGAACAGGCCAGGCTCACTCAGGATTTCCATTTTGGAGCTATTAGCAACTACAGCTGTCCGCAGGAGCCCAGGGCTCTGCAGCCTCCATCTGAATGGCTTTCACAATGCCAGATTAAGCATTTATTGAACAAATATATAAATCAATGGACTGCATAATTGGAGAAATGAAGGAAAGCTTTGCTAAACCCTAAAGGCCACAAAATTCCAAGTACCACTATCTACATTCCATAAGTTTGAACGTGTACTATTATTGCTACAATTCATAATGATTTTATTAGTTTCATTATTATTTTATTTTTGACATGCTAGAGATAAATTTTTAGTTTAAAATGAATGCTTTAGAAAGTTTATCTTTTTATTATTCAGTTTAAAGCTAATTTCACTTGGTTGTAAAATACGGTCTCTAAATAGAATAGATTCTTTGGAATATGTTGAGACTTATTTATTGACTTTTATTCCTGTCTGTGCTTTCTGATTTCTAATCAAGACTCTCTACATAGGTCTTAAATCAAGCTGTTAATTGTGTGGTAAGTCTTTAACACTTTAATTTTTTTGCCTGCTAGATAGACCAGTTTCAAAGAGAGGCATGATAAACTCTCCCACCATTTTTTATGGGTTTCTCACTGGCTCCTTATAATTCTATCAAACATGATTTATGTATTTGATGCTATGTGATTAGTTCATACAAAATTAAAATTGTTTATTTTCCTAGTGAATTTAACATTTTATCATTATGAAGCAGCTCCCTCATATTTAAAAGACTTAAAATGTATTTTATTATATTAATATAACTATCTATAAGTTCTTTTGGGTAGCATTTGTGTAATATTCCTATTTAGGTGTTACTTTCCATTCTTTATATTTTAGATATGTCTCTTATAAATAACATATAATTTTGGATTATATGTTACTTGGATATCAAATATGATAATTGGATATCAGAAATATAATCTTATAATCTCTATCTGTATTTGGCAACTTTAGTCCGTTTATACTTATTGTGACTATTTGCATATTTACACTTATTTGTACCATCCTCTGCTAGTTACTTAATTTTTTTGGATACTTTTTTCTTTATTTTGTGCCTTTTTATTGATTAGTTGATAATTTTTTAATGAAATATTTTTCTGTTATTTTTTGGAAATTATGAGCTCTATTTTCATTATTTTAATGGTCATCCTTAAAAGTTTGATTGTATCATTGACCTTTGAACAATATGAGTTTGAACTACATGAGTCCACTTATGCTTGGATGTTTTTCAGTAGTAAATACTACAGTACCACATGGTCTGTGAGTGATCAAATCCGTGGATGCAGAGAAACCTCGAATATGGAGGGGTGACTATAAATTATACGTGGATTAACCCCAGCAGAGTTCAAGGGTCAGCTGTAGTTAACAAAGCTTAAAATGGTATAGAATCTTTTACTCATTTCTTAAACTCTCAGGACATTTAAATCCGACCACTTCCTCACATCTTAGACATCAGACTTTAGATTAGATAAGGTTAGACATCTTAGACATTATTGTTGACTGGTTTTTTAAAAATCTCTAAACTATGTACTATTATTATTATATTACATATTATTGCAGCTCTATATAATAACTATTCATTTGCATTTGGATTTGCATGTTTGCCTCTTACTGGCTTACATTTCTTCTTGCATTTTAGATCTCCCTCCAGAGATAATTTTCTTTCTTCCAAAAACATATCTTTTAAAGGTCCTTTTGTCATAGTTTGTTGATGATACACTCAGCTTTTGTATGTCTGATGGAATTTGATATACCTTGGAATGGAGTCACCAGGATTTGCAGATGGCTGGAATAGAGGGTGAGAATAAGGGAAAGAGGGTAGTCAGGAGAGATTCTAGCAGAACACTCCCCATATAGGCACATAAAAGAAACTTAGAGATGCTGTAGTGGGAAACCCTGAGGGGTACTGCCTCTGACTACAATAAATGCTGCTTGATAGACGTGTAGGTCTGAGGACTAAAAATCCTGAGTCCCTACGACCTTTGTAAACAATTTCAGGTATTCACTCACTCATCAGGTCATGTTTTGGACTTAATAAATCTGTTTGTTTATTTGTTCATTACTTAATTATTATTTAAACAGATTTTTAAAGCATCTGCTTTGTGTTGGGCATAATGTTAAGTGGTGAGGATGTGAAAATGGGCAAATCTTTACAGGGACTCTGCCCTTGTGGATCAGACAGCCTCGTGGGAGAACAGATAGCAATCAAGTAGTCAGTCACACAAGTCAGTGTAAATATGTAGCTGTGATAAGAGCTCTGAAGAAAGGTGCCTGGTGCTCTGAAGGCCTAGAGTAGGAGTTTGACTGTTGGGAGGTTAAAGAAGGCTTATCAGAGGAAGAAAATTTCGAGCTGATTGCTGAACGATGATGAGGAACAAACCAGGCACAGAGTGGGTGAAAGAGCCTCTGGGACGAGGACACTGGCAAGTGCAAAGACCCTGTGGCAGAAAACGTCAGGTCCAAAGCCCTGTGGTGGGGAGATGGGCGTGGACGGGGTATCAGAGAGAAGGAAGAAAGGGATTTAGGGAGACGCTGGGACAATCGGGAACGGACAGACTCGGGTCCTTATAGACCACTCAGGGAGGGGGCCTTATCCTGGGGACAGAGCTGCCGACATGATTTAGGCAGAGGAGTGACCAGATCAGACTTGTGTTTGAAGAAAAACCAGATAGCTTCCTAGCCTTTTCTCTGTTCTCTGCCTTTGCAGGAGGGCATCTGGGTGCTGTTCTCCTGGAGATGCTCATAAAACTTTCAACACAGGTGGGAGTGGCTGGTGGGAGGCTTTCTGGGACAGACGTGGGGACCGTCGGTTTCCTTTCCATGCTCTAAGCCAAGTTGCAGAAATATGTTCTAAGCGCCTCCAGGAAACAAAGGTGTAATTAATAACAGCAGCCTGAGCAGCCTTCCTAACCCTTTGACTGTGGAGGACTCTGAGAAGCTGTAGCAGATGAGGGCCAGGCCAGGACTGCTCAGGCCACTGTGTTGTGTGAGCTCCTCTCCTGACGGGGCTTCCCCTCAGCCCTCTTTCCTCTGAGCGGGAAGAGGCATGGCAGGCTTAAAAAGGGGCAATAAGTGAAACACGGAGTGGAGGAAGGAAGAGGGGGTTGCAGGGTCAAATGCAGAGTCCTCGTGGGAAGTGGATCCAAGGCGAGCTCTGGTGCTGGTTCCAGGCTTCGCTGTAGCTAACCCGCTGTGTGACCTCAGGCAGATGCCATGACCTCTCTGTTGGCCTCTGCGTCCCAATCTGTAGATGAGGGCTTTCCCAAGGACATCCGCACGCTTGGCAGGTGTGGTGAGGGAGGCCTGTGAATAAAGATGACGCAACGTCTTGTGGAGGTTCAGTCTTTCTGGGGCAAAAAATGGTATTCTTATATTAAAACAAATACAGATGTTTTGGCTCAAAATGCAAAATTTACACATCAAAAAGAATACAACAGGCGAAAATTGGTTCATGTTCTTTCCCGTATTATTCAGAGGCCTTGCGTGGAGAGGGTTGGAACGCATTGGATTAGATGTGCTCTGAGAGGCCCTCTGGCTCCTTACTATTTTGATTCTTCGGTTTCATGATGAAGATCAAGGAGAAGGAGGCTTAGGCACCGTGTGGATTCTACCGGGCTTTAGGCGCCCGTTTTAGGCTTGAGAAGGAGTGAGTGTTACTGTGGGTGTTCAGCTGTGCTTCACGCTCTCCCACCTCATCCTTCCTGCCTGCCTTACTCCTCCTCGTTCTGTCAACGCTGGCTCAGTGTCCCCTCCTGGGGGATGCTTTGTCCCTCCCTTCACTCTTCCTGCCCCAATCCTCTGAACTGTTGACTGAGGCTCTCCCTGCCGCCCACAGAGCTCTCCAGGAGAGCTCAGAGTTTGCACCATACACTTGTATGGTGTATCGCTGTTTTCTTGCTTCCTCATTGTGTTAATCCATATTTACAAGCCTTCATGTTGTTGGAGAATAAAGTCTCAGTGTCCAAACAAGCCCTTCGCCATGTAACCTTGCTGACCTTTCTTGCTGTGTGTCTCATAACTTTCTGATTTGTGGCCTGGACGTTGGGCATGCCCAACAACTTGTAGTTCCTCAAAGTGCCATGCTGTCCGCTGGCTTTTGTTTCTGCTTCCTGGAATGCTGTTTTCTGAAACAAGTCTTCCCTTGTCCATATGAAGAATTCCTCTTTATCCTTCAAGAATCATCTCCATTGCTTCTCCTTGGAAAAGCCTTTATTGCTTCCCTGTGTGGAGTCACTGCCCCTCTACATTAGCTCTGTCTGATTTCTAAAGTCACATGTTTGCATGTCGCCTGAACAAATGAAAGCTCATGGAGGCCCTTAAGTATGTGCCCCATATGTAGTGTGGCGTAAACTCACATCAGTGAATGCCAACTGAATGAATATATGCCTAGGTGAGAGAAAATGGGAGAGGAGTGATCATGCTATACTTCCATAAATGCCTCCCCCAACATTAGCCCAGGCAAAGAGTATAAGTCCTGGGTTCCCAGGGTTGTAAATATAACTCCAAGAATGCCTGTGTTAATTAATTTCATCACCCACTCATCTTCTGAAACGTCCTTATAGAACAACTGCTATTCACTCGTTAATTTATCAAAATGATTTGCACTGTCTTCAGTTCAGTTCAGTTCAGTTCAGTTACTCAGTCGTGTCCGGCTCTTTGCGACCCCATGAATCACAGCACGCCAGGCCTCCCTGTCCATCACCAACTCCCGGAGTTCACTCAGACTCACGTCCATCGAGTCCGTGATGCCATCCAGCAGCCATCTCATCCTCTGTCGTCCCCTTCTCCTCCTGCCCCCAATCCCTCCCAGCATCAGTCTTTTCCAATGAGTCAACTCTTTGCATGAGGTGGCCAAAGTACTGGAGTTTCAGCTTTAGCATTAGTCCTTCCAAAGAAATCCCGGGGCTGATCTCCTTCAGAATGGACTGGTTGGATCTCCTTGCAGTCCACGGTACTCTCAAGAGTCTTCTCCAACACCACAGTTCAAAAGCATCAATTCTTCGGCACTTAGCTGTTGAGAATTCAGCTTGAAAAAATAGGCAAAGGGAAGAAACAGACAATAAAGGAAATTTGCTAGTCAAATTTTGAAATACATTTATTGAAAGAAAAACAGCAAGGTCATAGGCCAGATCATAAGGAATCTTAGGGTGCCACTGTGGCCTCTGAGTGAGGAGAGGAATGACCTCATCTCTTTTACATTTAAAAAGCTCACTTTGTGTCATGTGCCCTGATTTCAAACTATATTGCAAAGTTATAGTCATCAAAACAGCACAATACTGGCACAAAAACAGACATTTATATAGATCAATGGAACAGAATGGAGAACCCCAAAATAAACGTACTTATATGGTCAATTAATCCATGACAAAGGAGATAAGAATATTGGGAAAAGAGAGCTTCTTCAATAAATGGTGTTTATTAATAACTTGACAACTACATGGGAAAAAAATCAAACTGGACTACTTCCTCCCATCATACATGAAAATAAATTCAAAGTGGATTAGACACTTCAGTGTAAGACCTGAAGTGACAAAATTTTTAGGAAAAAACAGTCAGTATGTCTTTGACATCAGTCTTAGCAATATTTTTTGGGATGTATCTCCTTAGGCAAGGGAAACAAAGTTAAAATAAATAAATGGAACTAAAATAAATCAACCTGAAAAGTTTTCAAACAAAAGCTTTTTGGTGAAGAAAACCATCAACAAAATGAAAAGACAAGCTACCGAGGGGAAAAGACATTTACAGATGATATATTTGATATGGGATTAATGTCAAAACAACTCATAGAACTCAATATCAAAAAGGCACAACTAGATTAAAAATGGGCAGAGGCCTTGAATAGACGTTTTTACAGAGAAGACATACAGATGGCCAATCTTTTCATGTGAAAAGATGCTCAACATCACCAATCAGGGAAATGCAGATCAAAATCACAGTGAGATCACTTCACATCTATCAGAATGGCTATCATCAAGAAGACAACAAATAATAAGTCTTGGAAAGGAGGTGGAGAAAGAAAACTCTTGTGCACTGTTGGTAGGAATGTAAATTGGTGCAGCTACTATGGAAAACAGTATGGAAATTCTTTAAAACGTTAAAAATAGAGCTACTTACTCTGTTCCAGCAATTCTACTTCTGGGTATTTTTCCCACAGAAAGCAAAAGGAATAATTAGAAGCATTATGCAACCCTCTCTTCATTGCAGCATTATTATGGGGAAGGAAATGGCAACCCACTCCAGGATTCTTGCCTGGGAAATCCCATGGACAGAGGAGCCTCGTGGGCTACAGCCCATAGGGCCACAAAAGACTCAGACACAACTTAGCAGCTCAACAAGAAAAATGTTCATTGTAGCATTATTTACAATAAGCAAGAAATGGGATCAACTGAAGTGTTCACTGATAGATGATTGGATAAAGAAGACGTCACACACACACACACACACTGGAATATTACTCAGCCAAAGATACAGAAAACAAACTGTTGGTCACCGGAAGGGAGGCGCTGAAGAGACGAATAAAATAGGTGAGGGAGATTTAGAAGCACAAGCTTCCAGTTATAAAATACATAAGTCAGGGGAACGTAACATACAACAAAGAAAGTATAGTCACTAATACTGTAATATCTCTGTATGGTGACAGATGGTAACTAGACTTATCATCGTGATCATGTTGTAATGTTCAAAAATATCAAATCACTATGTTGTACATCTGAAGCTAATATAATATCATTCAAAAGCGACTATGCACACCTTTTAAAAAGATTTGTTTTGCATCTTAAAAATCATAATTAAAAGTTAATCATGGGGGAAATATAAAACAACAAATGAAAAGCTCTGTTTGGCTGTTGTGTTGAACAGAGTTTGTGAGGGGATAGGTGGAAGCAGAGAGCAGTCAGGAGATAAGGGATGATGCCATCTTCCACCAGGATGTGGCCGTGGGGGCAGTGGAAAACGGCGAGACTCTTGATGTACTGGGTTGGCCAAAAAATTCATTCAGGTTTTCCATAACATTGTATGGAAAGGTTCAAATGAATTTTTTGGCCAATCCGATATTGGGTGGGAGCACCAAATGGCTTTGCTAATGGATCGGAAATTGGGATGTGTGAGAGAAAGGAGGCAGAGATGACTCTGAGGATTTTGACCTCAACAACTAGAAGGATGGAGTTAGCACCAACTGAGAGGGAAAGACTCTGGGGTGAGCGGATTAGTGGGAAGACCAGGAGTTTGGACTGCATTCAATTTGAGATCCATGTTGGCTGTGAAAGTGACATGCTGAGTTGGCAGTGAGAGAGATGAGTGGGGACCTGAGGGGAGACACTCAGGCTGGAGATGAGAGTTTAGTATCATTTATACACACCAGCGTGGAGGGAAGCTGGCACAGAAGTGGTGAGGCCTGTCCTGGGCTTGGGGCATTGCAACAGGAGGACCCTAGGAGAAGGAGAAGGGTAAAAGAGCACAGGAGATGGAGAAGGAGCAGCCAGTGAGGCCACAGGAGGACCAACAAGGTGATAACCAGGGGTTAGAACGAGGGAGAGAAATGTCAAGATGAATGCGGGGACCTGACAAATATCAGTATTGGAAATGAAAGCAAAATCATGGGGACTTTCTAGGAAGCTGATCTATTTGTTTTAAGCATACTTAATACAGTACTAGAGCCAGACATCCTGGAATGTGAAGTCAAGTGGGCCTTAGGGAGCATCACTATGAACAAAGCTAGTGGAGGTGATGGAATTCCAGTTGAGCTATTTCAAATCCTAAAAGATGATGCTGTGAAAGTGCTGCATTCAATATACCAGCAAATTTGGAAAACTCAGCAGTGGCCACAGGACTGGAAAAGGTCAGTTTTCATTCCAATCCCAAAGAAAGGCAATGCCAAAGAATGTTCAAACTACCACATAATTGCACTTATGTCGCACGCTAGCAAAGTAATGCTCAAAATTCTCTAAGCCAGGCTTCAACAGTACATGAACTGAAAACTTCCAGATGTTCAAGCTGGTTTTAGACAAGGCAGAGGAACCAGAGATCAAATTGCCAACATCCGTTGGATCATGAAAAAGCAAGAGAGTTCCAGAAAAACATCTACTTCTTCTTTATTGACTATGCCAAAGCCTTTGACTGTGTGGATCACAACCAACTGGAAAATTCTTCAAGAGATGGGAATACCAGACCACCTTACCTGGCTCTTGAGAAACCTGTATGCAGGTCAAGAAGCAACAGTTAGAACTGGACATGGAACAACAGACTGGTTCCAAATAGGAAGAGGAGTGTGTCAAGGCTGTATATTGTCACCCTGCTTATTGAACTTATATGCAGAGTACATCATGAGAAACGCTGGGCTGGATGAAGCACAAGCTGGGATCAAGATTGCCAGGAAAAACATCAATAACCTCAGATATGCAGATGACGCCACCCTTATGGAAGAAAGTGAGGAGGAACTGAAGAGTCTCTTGATGAAAGTGAAAGAAGAGAGTGGAACAGCTGGTTTAAAACTCAACATTCAGAAAACTAAGATCATGGCATCTGATCCCATCACTTCATGGCAAATAGATGGGAAAGCAATGGAAACAATGACACTCTTTATTTTGGGGGGCTTCAAAATCACTGGAGATGGTAACTGCAGCCATGAAATTAAAAGATGCTTGCTCCTTGGAAGAAAAGCTACAACCAACCTAGACAGCATATTAAAAAAGCAGAGACATTACTTTGCCAACAAAGGTCCATCTAGTCAAAGCTATGGTTTCTCCAGTAGTCATGTGTGGATGTGAGAGTTGGACTATAAAGAAAGCTGAGTACTGAAGAACTGATGCTATTGAACTGTGGTGTTGGAGAAGACTCTTGAGAGTCCCTTGGACAGCAAAGAGATCGAACCAGTCCATCCTAAAGGAGATCAGTCCTGAATATTCATTGGAAGGACTGATGCTGAAGTTGAAACTCCAATCCTTTGGCCACCTGATGCAAAGAACTGATTCATTAGAAAAGACCCAGATGCTGGGAAAGATTGAAGGCGGGAGGAGAAGGGGATGACAGAGGATGAGATGGTTGGATGGCATCACTGACTTGATGGACATGAGTGAGCCAGCTCTGTGACCTGGTGATGGACAGGGAGGCCTGGCGTGCTGCCGTCCGTGGGATCGCAAAGAGTCAGACATGACTGAGTGACTGAACTGAGCTGAACACAGGATAAAACGTACAGCTTTAAATTTTTAGAAATGTGTTACTTGTTTTATCTTTGGCTGTGCTGCGTTTTTGTTGCTGTGGGGCTTTTCTCTGGTTGCAGAGATCGTGGGCTACCCTTTAGTTGTGGTGCTTGGGCTTCTTATTGTGGCGGCTTCTCTTGGTGCGGAACATGGCGTCCAGGGCACCGGCTCAATGGTTTTTGCGCAGGGGTGTAGTTCTTCTGTGGCATGTGGATCAGGGAACGCTGGCAGGTCGATTCTTAACCACTGATCCACCAGGGACGCCCCTAGAGCTGAATTTTTCTTCTTTTAAGGAAAAAGTATTTTCAGTCTTCTGGAAGAGAAAAAAATAGACTTTATTTTCAATATTGGCATGTCAAAAGAAGGTCCCCAATACTTGATATGGTCAAACATGGTCTCCAAGATAAAGTCTGCAAGGAAGAAAGAAATCTCACTTCAAATGGATCATTCTAGGAATGTTAAATTGCCCAGAAAACCTTCAGTTTGTGTGTGCTGGCCAGAGATCAGAGAAACTCTAACACAAGCCCCAGGGATGGTAAATGAAGATGAAACAATAGCTAAGCACGGCCCGACCTTGCCACAGACAGCGTCTGAGGTTGTGCTGTGGTCCAGCTTTTCATGGTTTACCTCCTCTCTTGGCAGCTTTCTCCTACTCTGGGTGGGCAGGTCTTCAGGCTAGAGTCTGGCTAGCTTCTGACCAGGGACAAATCCTTGACCCAGCACCAACTCAAGTGCCACTTAATTCTCCATGAATCCATCTAAAAATTGCACAGAATATCAATGCTGGATTAGAGATCATGGTGCTCAGTGTGGTTCAAATTTAGGTCATATTTCACGTCTAAATCTCCAACAAGCCACACAGACAAGTCACATATGTAACTTAAATTTTCTAGTAGGCACCCTTAAAAAACTGAAAGAAACTGGTGAAATTAATTTTGAAAAAAATGGAAGTGTCAGTTGCTCCATGTGTCCAACTCTTTGTGACACCTGTGGGCTGTAGTCTGCCAGGCTCCTCTCCATGGAATTCTCCAGGGAAGAATACTGGAGTGGGTAGCTGTTCCCTTCTCCAGGGGATCTTCCTGACCCAGCGATTAAACCCGGGTCTCCTGCCTTGCAGGCAGATTCTTTCCTGTCTGAGCCACCTAATCGAACCTAATTTTATTTACCCGATATGTCCCAAATATCAACAATTCAACATGTAGACAACATAAAAAATATTGGGGCATTTTACATTCTTTATCTTGTACTAAATATTTCAAACCCAGTGTATTTCACCCTTGAAGCATATCTCAGTTCAGAATGGTCACATTTCACGGGCTCAGTAGTTTCACATGTGTGGTGGCTACACTGCAGATCCAGACCATGTCCTCCAGTTTACAGATGAGGGGCTGAATACTGGAGGGAAAGACATGAAATAGCAAACACCATTTGGCTGTCACCCTGAAGACTGGCTCTCTGTCCAAAGAATTTCTCGAATGTTCTGCTGTTCCATTGTCCATTTCACTGTTGGACAGCAAAGTCCATTTCACTGATCCTTGGCATCTTATACGGCAGTCATGAAAAGTCCATACTGATCTCAGCTTTTCAATCCCTCTCCTTACACTGTATTGGCCAAAAAGTCTGTTTGGCTTTTCCCATAACATCCTATGGGCTGTGCTGTGCCGTGCTTAGTTACTCAGTCATGTCTGACTCTTTGAGACCCCATGGATTGTAACCCACCAGGCTCCTCTGTCCAGGAGGATTCTCCAGGCACAAATACTAGAGTGGGTTGCCATGCCCTCCTCCAGGGGATCTTTCCAACCCAGGGATTGAACCCACGTCTTCCACACTGCAGGTGAACTGTCTCAGCCACCAGGGAAGCCCAAAAGCCTGAGCAAACTTTTTGGCCAACCCAATGTTTTGCTAAATCATTTTGTGTGCATGAGAATCACTATGAGGCGGGTTCCCTGATCTCATTTTCCAGAAGTTCTGATTTAGAAGGCTAAGCATGGGACACGGGAACCTGCGTTTTAACAGCCCTTGGAGGACATAGTGCCATTTGTTCTTAGGCTAATTTTAAGGAATATTCTTTTAGCTTCTTGGTTGTTGTGGAGTCCTAGAGTCCTTAAGGGGGATTTTAAAGATTGCCACAGCCCATTTAGAAAGTCATAGCTCAAAGACTGCTTCGGCTTTTCTTCCCAGATTCTTTGGGTATTTAGAACCCTTCCATCCTTGGCTGTTTTTCAAGGTGGAACATTCTGTGTATCGTATCTCTAAGATCATAGACAGAAGGTTTTGGTTTCCATTTCCCCTCTAGAATGCCAGGAGTAAATGCTTGTTTAATAAAGGAATGAACGAATGTTCTGGAAACTCTCTTGTCAAAGGTGCAAAGGAACAAAGACATAATTCTTAGACCCCTTCTACCTCTGTTTACCCCTTTCTTTTTTGTAGGTATTTGGTTTGCTTTGGGTCTTGGTGACTTAGGACCCTGAGGGCCAGAAGAAAAGGAAGAAATGCCAAGATCATTAGGAGAGTGTCTTTAACAAGTATGTGGGAGGCTTATAAATAAATTAGAAGTTGCTCGCCTGGGTGAAACCTCAAAGAACAAGGGAGCAATCTCCTGTTCCCAGAACAGAATGTCTTAGTTTAAATCCTGGAATGATCATGGCACCTGGAGAAATGAAATAATTTACCTTTGTGAACTGACCTTTGAGAGAATGGTTATCCTAGGTGCAAAAAACTTGGAAGGACTGAGACCAGTTGGTGGAATTTAATCTTTGATTGAAAGCCTAAAACTATCTATAGGATATTGTCTTAAAATATTAAAATAGGCAACCGTTGCAACTTATTTACCTTCTTCCATGTTTCTATTACACCAGCGGCAGCATCGCTACCTCCGCCGCAGTTTCCGCCATCACCTCCTCAGCACTACCATCGCCGCCGTCAACATCCTCCTCATTATCCCCCCTGAAGAGTGTCTTCTCCTGACCCAAGCCACCCCACAGAGAAATCCTCAGTGTTCACCTGTAAGGTATGGGTAGCTAAGTGGGGTTGGGAGTCAAAAGAGGCGGGAACTTCCGTAAGAGCCAAATAGGACGCATCGTATTGGAGAAGGAATGGCGACCCACTCTGGTATTCTTGCCTGGGAAATTCCGTGGACAGCGGAGCCTGGTGGGCTACAGTCCCTGAAGTCACAAAGAGTTGGCCACGGTTGAATGACTAACACTAACACTGTACACACAGAACCTGATTTGATTTGTGTTAATAAAAAAATGATGGTTAATGGTTGTTTTACGCCTACTCTTCAAATATCTATAAAGTCAGTTAATATTCTTTATGAGTAACAGCACAGACGGCCCTCTAAAACACCTTGACATATCAGCAAATGTTGAATTAAGAAATCCCTTCATTTTCATCTGCACACGTTCTGCTCTCCCTCAGCTGTCTTCACGAGGCTGCCAGAAGTTACCCTCTAGTACAGCCTCTTGCTCATCAGGCCCTGTTGATTCAGGGGGATTTGTGAATTGCCTGGAGGAAACGGAGCAGTTGACCTAGCGCTTGAGGAGGACTGAGAGAACTTTCAGGACTTGTTCTCAGCCCCTGGCCTAGTACAGGCCCCTCTACCATCCAGTTGTGACCCCCGTGGCTTTTGTAGGAGACACGGCGGCTCCACGGAGGGATTCCATGGGCACAGCAAGGTGGTGGCTATGTGATCCAGGCTCACAAGAGTGTCCCAGAGGTGCCCACCAAGCCCTGATTTCCAATGTGACATCCATCACCTGGGACGTAATCAGGGCAGGGTCTGGCACATTATGAAAACTATCCATGAAGCAGTGAATGAGGATCTGCCAAACAGACCACTTCCGTTATATGAGGTGGCTCAGCTGGTAAAGAATCTGTCTGCAGTGCAGGAGACCTGGGTTCAATCCCTGGGTCAGGAAGATCCCTTGGAAAAGGGAATGGCAACCCATTCCAGTATTTTTGCCTGAAAAATTCCATGGACAGAGGAGCCTAACAGGCTACAGTCCATGGGGTCAGAAAGAGTTGGATGTGACTTAGCGACTTTTACTTTCATACATTAAGATGTACATAGTTCCTGATTTAAGTGTTGTTTTTTTTTTTTAAACCTCTCTGTCTCTTTATTGTCCTTCCTCTGAAAGTGCTGGTCCTTGTGGGAGACCACAGCCCTCTGTGATGTGAGCTGTGAATGGCGAGCTTCCAGGAACTGGCCCCCGAGGCCAGAAGGAAATCCTGGCTGAGACCTGGGGCCCTCAGAGCTCCACTCCCCATCACAGGCACGAGCACCTTGGGCACCTTAGGGGAAGACACCAGATGGGAACTCCCTTCCCACAAGGCCTGAGGAACAGAGACCCGTCTGATCCTCCTTCCTCATTCGGCGAGAAAGGGAGCCCCTGGTCCCGAAGGGCCCAGGTCCTAGACAGGGCTCCACCCTGCTGAGCGCCAGGGCCCGGGGAAAGTGTCTGCTGCCCCTGCAAAGAGGCTCTGGCTCCAGGCTCGGGCGGCAGGAAATATGCTGCCCATCCGAGCAGGTTCTCCTCCAGCTCACGGGCTGCTCCCGGGGCTGCGGCTGTGGGGGCCTTGCCGGCAGGTGAATGGCTAGTTTCCATGTTCTGAGCTGCCTTGCTGAAGAGGGGTTTTGAGAGAAAGGCTGCTGGATGAACTAACCCAGAGGCAGTTCTGACTTCTAGTCAAATCTGGGCCCCCTCTCTCCTTGTGGCTCTGGTTTCAGAGAAGTGGGGCTGGGCATCCCCTGCTCCAAGCTGGCCTGGCTGACCTGGGGGCTTTGGCCAGAGGCCCCAAGTTCCTGCACTGCGCAGGGCCCTGCTGGCACTTGCTATGCTTGGTGAGCCCTCTGTGTGTGGAATGCAGAGGCCTCTCTGGGGAAGGCTTTGTGTCTGGTGAGGTGCCAACCCACGATGCCAGTGGAAACCTCTGTCTCCAGCAAGGACAAGAGGCACTTCCTGTGATGTCACTTCTGTTGTGCAACCTTTCTTCTCCAGGTATCATTACTTCTCCCCCAGAAAACTCAGAAAAGGGTAGAAAAAGATAGCCTACTGTAGGGAAAGAGCAGATTAGCCAAGATGGCGCCGTCAGGCTCTCTCGCCCCACGGCCTCTCACTCTTGCCCCACAATTTGTAAATAATGATTGTGCAACAGCTGAGATCACTTGTCTCACTGCACATGCCTGTCACAAGGTACTTGCTTGATCACCAGCTACTTTGTACAGTAAGTATACATAAGCTTCACCTGGAAAAGCCCGGAAGGGCTGTGTGCGGTTATGCTGTGGTCAGTCTGCTGCAACAGATGCTGCACCAACCAGGAGAGAAAAACACGTCTGCAGTTCCTGTGGCTCCTTGCCTCTTAGCTCACGCCTTCCTTACCCGGAGTTCAGCGAAAAGCGCACGCAGTGAGATGCAGCAAGACAACTGGCATCATGAACAGGATCAGCAATACACCAACCTATCCTATGGCTGGTAGGTCTTTGTGTGATGGTTTGGTCTCTGAGTACTCATGCAGTGAAAGATCTCGCTCCTTCAGACTCATCAGAATGCTTCTCTGTCTCCAGTCCTTACTCATGAGGGAAGATGATGTGAAGTCCTGTTGAACTGGGAGGCACCTCAACCTCTGAGGTTATTTTACGGCAGTCTTGGTTTCCACAGATGAACATTCTCATTTTCAGGATTGGTTTGTCTCTTTTCCAGCTCAAAGTCCATTGCATTCAGAGTCTGCCATTTTACTGAGGTTACAAACCAAATTTCCCAGAGGCACTGGTGTGGGCGGCAAGTCCACCCAGCCACCTGTCAGCCACGTGGCACCCTGTTTGTCTGTTGTCTGTTTACTGATATCTGGGGAAAGATTATGAGTTGGGGGATTCCTAAAGGTCTCATAACATACAAGTTTATTGTTTTTCAATTTTTGCAAAAAGTATAGAAGGGTAAAATCCACAACCAAACCCTCCAAACCCAACCCACAGCCAAAGGGCCGTGAGTTCTTCAATATAAAATATTGGGAGTTTTGGGGCACTTGACATGGGCTTGTATCATGGGTGCAAATGTCCTAATGAGATTTTTCTGGTCCTCTGGTAATGATTTTGGATGGGGCCCCAGAACCAAATTCTATTAAATATACATTATGGCAAATCGGGCTGTAGGGAGAATCCAGTGGATTGATTTATAAATCTGAGCAAAGTGATGGGCCTGTTAGACAGGAGGCAGAGGGAGGGGGTGAAGTCCCAAGAGTGAGCTGTGAGATGATTCTACATTATTAGCTCAGACATTTGCTCCAGAAAGTATCTCTCGCTTTCTCTCCCACGGTTCTGTTTCCGACATATAAACAAGACCTCAAAATTTTAAACAGATGAAATACCTCTGGGCAGAGTTTGCTTTACTGATATTATTTGGATGCATTCTGTTCATAGTGAGCAGCTGGGTGTTGATCTAATTAGCTGAGAGTTAGAAAAGTGAAGACTCACCCTTCTTCCACCTCCTGAGTGCTGGGAACCACTTATGATTTCTACAAAGTAAGTTAACCTCGGCTGATGAGAGAGCTTTCCTTTTCGGGTTTTGCCTTTGAGCAACTTCAAACTTAACCTGGAGGACAATTTAAATCATTTATTGCTCAAAATTAATTTATTGAGTAGCTTAGGCACTATGAGAATAAAAACAAAAAACGGTGTAAAACTATTATAAAAGTCTACTAGGGTTCTGTTAAAAGCATCACATATGTCCAGAGGTCCATAATGGAAAACAGAGATATTTGGACAATCAAATGAAAAGTCATTCCAAAGGGACATTTAACAATATGTGGAAAAATTAGTTGTCAGATTGAATTTTCTTCTTTTCTGTCAGGTCCATGGGATCCCACCCAGCAGGGCTCAAGGTGGGTGGGGTAAAGCAAGATGTTTCTCTGTGAGGGACTTAGTTGATTGAAGGACTTTTTTTTTTTTTTTGCTGTTGTTGGTTTTATTCTTGGTATAAACCATTCAGGGATTCCATTTCACCTTCTCTTTTTCTACTTTGTGTTCCTCACTTTCTTCATTATGTTCATCGAGTGAGAGAAGGAAGGAGAAGGTGGAGGGAGACGGAGAAAGCTTTGAATAGTGGCTGCAGCTGGAGTTCAAAGAGCCAGGACCACAAGCAGGGCTGAGCTGCAACTGGCATTGGGTGTGGGGATGGAGCGGCGGGTCTGGGCTGGACCCGGAGTCCGGTGGCACGCTGCACGCATGGCGAGTGGGGGGGCGAGGTGTGGGCAGAGACGGGCGGGAGTTGGTTCTGAAGGAAGAGGCCAGAGGAAGTGAAGGGAGGTGCGGAGTGGGTAAGGGAGTGGCGGGGCCTCTGCGCCCTCTTGGTGCTGCTCCTTACACATTCTGCTGTCTCTGGGCCACTTTCCTCTTTGTTTTGTGTAAAGAAAAACCCCCACTCCTGCACTCCTCCTGTGTGTCTCCGTTGGGTTTCCACCGCTATCACACTCACAACGTCTCTGCCACCAGATGTGCGGGTTTTCTCCCACCCCGGGCGATTCTCTGCAACACCAGCTCCATGCCCTAACCCAGTTTGACGCTAACTGGAATTAGTGACGATCCCATGGGTTTCGGGCTCAGTCCCAGGAGACTGCCCCTCACTTCAGACGCAAACTGCAGGGAGTAGTTTCCCAGGTGACCTCCCTCTGACTTGTCTACAAACTGGGGGTTCCTGTGACCCTCCCCTTAGACACAATTATTTGCTAGAAAGGCTCACAGAACTCAGGGAAACACTTACATTTTAACAGTTTGTTATGTAATAAAGGATGTGATAAAGGGTACAGACCAACAGCCAGATGGAGAGAAACATGGGACCCCAGAAGAGTCCTGAGCACAAGGGCTTCTCTCCCTGGGAAACTAGTGTATCACCTTGGCCCAAGGTAGATGTGTTCACCAAGCCAGGAGCTCTCAGAACGCTGGGCTTTGGGAATTTTTATGGAGTCTTCATCACATAGGTTTGGTTGATCATTAACTCAGTTGCTTCAGGCTTCCCATCCTGGCTTGATCTTTCTGGTGACTAGCCTCACTCTGGGAGCCATCCAGGAGTCACCTCTTTAGAACAAAAGACACTATCACCCAGGAAATTCTAGGGAAGTCAGGAACCAGAATCAAAGACCAATATTAAACAAAAGATGCTCCTACTGCTTTGATCATTTAGGAAATCACAAGAGTTGAGAGCTCTGTACCAGAAACTGAGGGCAGAGAGCAGTATATGTATATGTGAATATATGTATGTTAGTCACTCAGTCATGTCTGATTCTTTGCAACCCCATGGACTGTAGCCTGCCTGGCTCCTTTGTTCATGGAATTCTCCAGGCAAGAATACTGGAGTGGGTTGTCATTTCCTACTCCAGGGGATCTTCCCCAACCCAGGGATCGAACCCAGGTCTCCTGCATTGCAGGTGAATTCTTTACCGTCTGAGGCACCAGGGAAGCCATATATATATGTAGATATGTGTATTATATATACATATATTATATGCATTTTCCATTTTGTCACATTTTGCTAGAACTGATTGTCTCTACTTCCAAGGCACCTTTTCTAACCCCAAAACCCCACTCTTATGTGTCCTGGGTATCCATGGTTACCATCATCATGATCTTCACACACTGCCTCATTCCCAAGGGCACCATCCAGAAACCTGCAAGCTTCTGGAGGGAAGGGTGTCTCCCCATTGTCACCATATTATTCAAAGTACCAGCCTCAGCTCAGAGTGTGTGCTCATGAATATCTGATGAAAGAGTGTCAAATAAATGTCAGGCCCTGATGTATGTTGCTAGAAAAGGAAATGCATCAGCCCTTTCCCAGAGCAAATAAATTCCTATCATAAGACCTCTGCCCTGTAATCCTTCATATATCACTGGGCAAGGCAAGCCAGCCACTTGCCATCCATTCTTATTTCTGTGCTGACCTCGAGTAGCCTGATATTCTACTGTGCAGCCTGCACACGGCCCTTTGCAATGCAATTGGTTGGATTGCTCCTCCCCATCTGGAGCCTTCATACTGCTAACGGAACATTCTTTTGACGTTCATCAAGCTCCGGGCATCAAGCAGCGCTGTTTCAGCACGTGACTTCCGGTAACCAGGTCCTGCCGGCTTCTCGCTAGTACATTAAAAGTAAAAAGCACACTTACTTCCCCTCTGTAGTGACCTCAGTCCCCCGACCAGGGAAACTGTGACTCAGACGCAGGAAGAAACACTGCTGGTGTCACCAGGAGAAAGTAAGGAGCCGCCTGGGCTGGTGCCGGGGATATTAATAAATCCCTTAGAGTGGATCGTTCGCACCACCAGCCCTCTTTTCTTTAGGGAATTTGAATGTTCGAGTGCTTTAAAGTGGAGATAAAACGACCCATGATTCATGTCCCTGTCTTTCTGAAGAGTTTCCTTGTTTAAGCTCCAACAACCTCTGCAGTGACTTGAAGGTTAAAACTCTTCTTTCCCCAAAAAGAGAAAACCATCTCATTTTTCTATTCATGGCTTTCCTCCTTCAACAGCTGAAAAGAGAGGTGAATTCCTCCCTCTACTCTTCATTCATAACCAGAGGATCTCTTTCCTACTCTCATTTGTTGGGCAATGAGAGCTTTAAAACAGAGGAGTTTGGGATTAGCTGATGTAAACCGTCACATGTAGAAGGGATAAGCAGCAAGGTCCTGTTGCATGATCCAGCGAACCTTATTCAAAATCCTGCGATAAACCGTAATGAAAGAGAGTATAAAAAAGAATGTCTCTATGCCTGTAACTGAGTCACTTTGCTGTACAGCAGAGGTTGGAGCAACATTGTAAATCAACTATACTTCAATTGAAAGAAGGAGAGTATGATTCTTCAACTAATCCTTCAAGGTGTTGGTGGTTTTGTTTTTGTTTTTCCCCTGTCTCTCTTTTCGTTCGTTTTTACTATTAGGCTAGTAAATTTTGGATTTGAGTAGTTTAGACCCCAAACTAGCAGCATGCTAAGTTCATTATGTAAGGGTCACTCGTGGGAGAAAATGCCTCCAGTTGCCTGTGTCTCAGCACAGAGAGAGTTTTTTCAAAAGGCCTGGTTCTGTTTTCTTTCTTTCATTGTAGATGGTTATGTGTCTTTTATTTGTGACATTTGAATTCCTAAGCTCACAAAGAACTGATTTCATAAATATCCTTTATGATTTTCATAAATAACCTTGCATTTTTGCTAGTCTAGTCTTTTTTTTAATTTTATCTATTTTTAATTGAAGGGTAATTGCTTTATAGTATTGTGTTGGTTTCAACCACACATCAACATGAATCAGCCATAGGTTTACCCACGTCTCCTCCCGTATGAAGATCCCTCCTACCTCCCTCCCTATTCCACCCCTGGTTCTGTTTTCTTAACTGGCTGTGTGCAGCTCTGAAACAGAATGTTCCAGTCAGCATTTGCCCCACAGGTACTGGGGTGTATGCTCAGTCACTAAGTTGTGCCCAACTCTTTGTGGCCCCACGGACTGTAGCCTGCCAGGCTCCTCTGTCCATGGGATTTCCCAGGCAAGAATGCTGGAGTGGTTTGCCATTTCCTTCTCCAGGGGATCTACCCAACCTAGTGATTGAACCCGAGTCTCCTGCACTGGCAGGCGGGTTCTTTACCACTGAGCCACCAGGGAAGCCTGGTATTGGTGTAAGATCATTCAAAACCTTGAGTGCTTCCAGGAAGTCTGGGAGATTCCTAGGAACTAGGTAAGGTCATTCAGAGCGTATCTTCAGAGCACTGCAATGTTCCATCTGTGACTTTTCAGAGAGAACAGTGGCAATGGGCCATTCCCTTTTAGCCACTATTTCTGCTCTGCTGGCCGATAGATGAGATCTCGGGCACCAAATGTCTCCTCCTGAGGCTCAAGATGAGTTGAAGAGAAATTCTAGCTTCCAGAACCACTCATAGGAAAAGGTCTTGGGGGTTCAGTTAAGCAATTTTCTTTGAAGATTTTAGACTCACATTAATTCCCTGAAGATGTTCATTCCCTTTCCAAAGCAATTTCCCTCCGAAGGGTGGTTTGCTCTTGGAAGGGGAACTTTCGTATTGATGTCTGTCATTTATTTCCCACATCTTTTCTGAGAAGGTGTATTGTAGAAAAGCCATAGGAAGTACTCAGTATAATAGTTCCTTCACCCTGGAAACATCTGAGAGGTAGGGGTTGCGGCTGAGACTATATTCCTCTTCCACAGCTCGCTCCTATAAAGCAGCAGAAAAACTGAGCCCCCATGTGACCACTGATGACCAGAGGTGTCCCGCACCAGGGTGGCCCCTCCGTCTGCCTTTGTCTGTGTTCTCAAGATGAGGATCCTCCGCTCCCGAGAACCCTACTTGTGATTTTCCTTGGTTTAAATCATTCTTATTTGTGCCATTTCTATTTGTATCACGAGGCACTTCCTGCATAAGTCTGGTTTTTAATTAAAAAATATAATATAGGAACTTGGTTAAAAAAATTCTGTGAATAAATTTACTATAAAAATACTCAATCTGAATACCCCAGACCCATCCTTTCCCAGAAGCTACTACAGTTTCCTTAGTGTCCTTCTAGAAATATTCTATTTCCAAGCATATGTGTTTGTATGGACACACACACACACACACACACACACACACACACACACACACAGATCTACATTTTAAAGATTACTTTTCCCACAGAGGGGAAAAAAAAGCCTTCAGAGGTATATTGAATAAATTCTCAAATTTTTATTGCTGATTTAGCATGGACAATGATAACAAACTCTATTACTCATTCTAAGTGGGAAAAGTGATATTTCTATTTTCATATATTCTTTATATAAATATGTCCTCAATTCACATATATGCATATTTTTTGTTTTTATGTAAATAGTAGCATATTATATAGTTTATTTCCCTTTTAAAATATTGTGATAGTTTTTGAATTTATATCAATGCATAAAAGTTTATGTTTCAACACATAGAAACAAGCCTATCTCACTCTTCTTTAGTTATTGCATGGCATTCTTTAACTAGTTCTTAATCACTGGACAATTTAGCATTTTGACTAGTTCGCTATTATAATACTATGATGGATAGTCCTATACAAATTGTCAATATGTTTAAATATACTTATGGAATAAATTTGTAAAAGTGGAGTTGCTGGGTCAAAGAATATGTGCATTTTTTAAAATTTATTTTTAAAATTTTGACAAATTTTGTTCCCCAAAGAAGCTGTATCACATTAAACTTCGCCAGTTACATGAGTATTTCTTGGCATCCTTATCAATATGTTATGTCTAAAACTTTTTGATCTCTGTCAACCTGATAATTAAAAGTTGTGTCTCATTATTGTTTTAATTTACAGTTATTTAATTTCAAATGAAAGTGAGCATCTTCCATGTGTTGGAAAGCCATTTGCATTTCTTTCTTTGTGGGCTACCTGTTCATGGTCTTTGCCCATTTTCCCATTGAACTCTTGGCTATTTTCTTATTGATTCATAACAGGCTTTTACATATTGAGGAACTGGGTCAGTGACTCCTGCCCTCTAAGGCTCGCTCTTCTGCTTCTAACAGTCAGTTACTCCTTGTATTTATCACCTTCCTCACTCTCCCTCCCACCTGTCTCTTCTGTTACTTTCTTATATGTTTATTTTATCTTGTTTATGTGGATTGAAAAGAAAGATGAGAATCAAGCTTGTGAGGAAGTATACGTTGAATACCCAGAGAGTATATATTTTACAAGATCTGAAGCAAGAAAGGCCCTTTGTATGTGTGCTCAGTTGCTTTAGCTGTATCTGACTCTTTGTGACCCTCCCTATGGACCGCAGCCCACCAGGCTCCTCTGTCCATGGGATTCTCCAGGCAAGAATACCGGAGTGGGTTGCCATGCCTTCCTCCAGGGGATCTTCCTGACCCGGGGATCGAACCTGCCTCTCTCATGTCTCCTGCATTGGCAAGCAGGTTCGTTACCACTAGCACCAGCTGGGAAGCCCCAAAGGGCCCGTCACTTGGCATCTACATTAGTATTGAAAGATTGCTTTGAAATAGATCCATGACTGAGAGAGTGAACTTATGGTTACCAAAGAGGAAAGGGAAAGGGAGGGATAAATTCAGAGATTGATATTAAGATATATACACTACTATATACAAAATAACCAACAAGGACCTACTGTATAACACAGGAAACTGTACTCAATATTTTGTAATAACCTACAAGGCAAAATAATTTGAAAAAGAATAGATAGATATATTTCTGAATAACTGAATCACTTAGCTGTACTCCTAAAACTAACACAGCATTTTAAATCAACTTTGTGTGTGTGTGCTTAGTCACTCAGTCGTGTCCAACTCTTTGTGACCCCATGGACTGTAGCCCACCGGCTCCTCTGTCCATAGGGATTCTCCAGGCAAGAATAGTGGAGTGGGTTACCGTGCCTTCCTCCAGGGCATCTTCCCAAACCGGGGATCGAACCCAGGTCTTCACACTGACCCACCAATCAACTGTACTCCAATTTAAAAAAGGAAGGATAAATAAAAAGAGATTGCTCTTCCTCTTGGTTGATTGATGGGCATTGGTAACCTTATATCTTGCTCATTGGCCATAAATTAATGCTCAAATTTAACAAACTTCTCAAACTTACTCTCTTATTTTTTGGTTTTCTTCTAACCCTTCCTTCCAATTTATTCCAATTGAATTGGCCAAAATGTTCATTCAGGTTTTTCCATAAGATGTTACAGAAAAACCTGAGCAAAATTTTTGGTCCACTCAGTAGTTATGTCTAGACTTTTCATAAGTACCTGGAGCAGAATGATGCATGTGACGAGATTATGATGGGAAGAGATTATGATGGTCTTGCCTAGGGATGTCTCAGAGGCCTTGATTCATGGAGATGGGGCTCCCATTGAGGGGTATCCTCTTCATAGGTTCTTGTCAAGAACCCTTTCTTTCCAAATCATGTAAAAACCAATTCAACTTTAGCTAACGTGGTAATGATTCGTGGGGAGCAGCAGAAATTCCCTCTGTAATTATGCGTGAATTGATGTGTGATTTCCTAATGAGCTTAAGTGAAGAAATCATCATTTTGTGATAAATGCTTTATATCTTAAAATGCCAGCAACACATATCTAATAAATTCAATCAAACCACTCTCATTTATATAACATTTGCAATTATTATTTAACATGCTGGCTTTCTTTGCTGCTTTACTGCTTTGGGTAATTGCAGAGTCTAAACGTTCCTTTTTCATAAACAAGGCCACAGAAACTCATTATGTTGGAGTTTTTCCTAATGCGGTCATAAAAGCTTCCGTTTTGAAATGCATTTGCATGCTGAGCAGGACAAGACCCCCTTCTCAGAAAACTTTATAGCCATTCAATAAGCTTGTCAAATCGGGGACATTTGTCCCTGATGAGCTAGGTCACTCTCTGACACTCCAGCTTGGGCACCTAGCAATGTCCAAACCATCTGTGGAATAACATTCAATGATCAAAATTTGGTTCCTCCTCATTGAAGAACCAATGAGTTAAGTGACATGACCAGTGGTCACAGGGCAGCAATGAATCTGGTGAATCCACAGAAGATCACATAACATACTGAGTGAGTCAGTTCTGTATTTGCACTCTGGATGTGCCACTTAAGCCGCTGTGTGACCTTAGGCAAACTCCTCAGCCTCTCTGAGCCTCAGTTTACTCATCTGTCAAATGGAAACAGTGCCTATTGTTGGGAGAATGAGATAAAGTGGCATATGTAAAGCCCCAGGCACACTTCCTGGCACACAACAAATGGACAACAAACTACAGTTAATCAGATAATTATCGGTAGCTCTAAACACTGATAAATGTCAGTGGCAAGTGACCCTCACCCCACCCAAGCATTTCTCCAGTGACCAAGATGGTAGTTTGCTCCATTTGTATTTTCTAAGTTTCTGAGACAGTGGCAGGAGCTGATAATAGTTCTGTTCTTGGAACCCAAGGTTATTTCTTGATGAATTTTACTGAGTAGGCGAGTAGGCTGTCGAATCCTAAATGAATGGTCTTTCACTTGAGGTGAGTTAGAATTCAGAGGCCCAAATTGCTTTTGAGACTCATATCAAAATTAGCAGCCGTAGCACAATGTTCTTTTTTTATATGTTTATATTTATCTGTCCATTGGGCTGTGCTGGGCCTTGACCGCTGCACGTGAGACCTTCGATCTTGGTGGCGGAATGTGGAAACATCTAGCTGCACCACTCTAAGCCCCAGCTGTGGCATGTGGGATTTAGTTCCCTAGCCAGGGAAGGAACCTGGGCCCCCTGCACTGGGAGCATGGACTCTTAGCCACTGGATCATCAGGGAAGTCCCCTCAATATTCTGAAATAACGCAAATGGGAAAAGCATCTGAAAAAGAGTGGATACTCGTCTGGGTGTAACTGAACCGCTTTGCTGTTCACCTGTACCTAGCACATTATTGTTAATCAGCTATAATCAGGATAAAACAAACATTTTTAAAACTTAGCAGTCGTAGACTCAGCGTTGGCCGAATGTATTAAAAATCTGTGTAGTGCTAGTTTTCCCAAGGTTCCTTCTAAGAAACTCTACCTTATCATAGGCATGCCCAGGGGTCAGCCTCAGGAGACCACGTGCTATCCCTGTGACTCAGCCAGTATCCTGCTCAGGCCACTGCCGATAAGGTGGGCACAGGGCCTCGGTCCAGAGCAGTCTTCAGGCTGCCCAACCTCCAGGGCAAGCTAGGCTTGGCCAGTGGTATTTCTTCACTCAGTCACTGAAACTAAAAATTAGAGGGGAAGCTGTAAAGGCACAAGGCTGAAGGCTTTAATGGGCCTTATATAAGACCTAGTTAAGATGCCGCAGAAACTACGAGAGAGAAGAGGAAGCTGCTGGGAGCAGAGAAGAGGGTCTCTGCACAGACGGCAGGGTCAGATGATAGTTTTCTAGTTCTAGACACAGTCTCCACATATGTCAACAGACCCCCTGTTCCCTGAAGCTGCTTGAAGATTGATTCTTCCTAGGCACTTATAAGAGACCACCTCAAGCCCAGCATGGGTTGCTGCAAGAAAGCAGAGGGTGAAATAAATAGGTAAAAGAAAGGTCAGGATTGATAAATTGTAGCAACAATATGGAGCATTGTTCATTATTCCAGAAGGAGTCTTGCCATCCATTTACTTTTCAGATAACAGTGCAGACCTTGTAAATTGTAATAGAATGTTTGGTTACTGAACATAAATGAATAAAAAAGATGTAAATTCTCAAGGTATTTAATTCTAATGAAATTCAAAGGACTTAAACTTCCATTCAAATAGAGAAATCTATTATCTTTTTAGACAATTGGCTTGTTCATTGGGTCCTTCCAAGGACGTTAAATAAAACACATATGAATGTTCCTTTGTTGCAGTCTGCATAGATTCACAGCAGCTAACATTTTTTCCTAATAAAGAAACAACTTTCTGTGCTTTTCTGTATTTTCACTGTCACCCTTAGAATTAGACCTTGTCTTTCACCTGAACCACTGCAGTATCCTCCTAGGTGGTCTCACTATGTTATGTAATCAGTTAGCGCTTATTAAATGCTTTGTAGGATGTTTCTGCTGCACCTGAACGAACCAGAAGTCCTCAAAGCCATTTCCTCACCCAAGAAAACACAACTTAAAAATATATATATGTATTTTATTACAGAAAATTCCAAACACAAAGAGTAGAGAGAATAATATAATGAATTCCCATATATCCATAGCATAGATTCAACAGTAATCAACTCAGGACCAATTCTGTTTCATGTCTGTATTCGCATATTCCTCCTATCTCCTCTTTTCTCAAACTGATTTTAAAACAAGCCTAAAGTATCCTATTATTTTCCTCATAAATATTGCTATGCATATTTCCAAAAGAAAAACTTCTAATGTAACCAAAATACCATGATCATAACTAAGTTAAAATAATAATTACTCTTTAACAATGTCAAGTATCTAGTCACTGTTCAAATTTCCTTAATTCTTTTCCTTGTGTCCTTATATGACTCATGTTTAATAAGCTTAATACCTTATCATGATTGACACGTGTGTTGTCACTTTTAATTAAGTTTCTCCCTCCCATCCTCTTCTCCCTTCTCTTTTTTGCCCTCTCCTCCCTCTCTCATTGCCTTTCTCTCTTTTGCAATTTATTTTTTGAAGAAAGAAGGTCATTGTTCTGTAGTTTTTCGCAGTCTAGATTTTGCTGACCACTTTTTTTGTGCTGTTATTTAAGGTGTTCTTTGATTCACTCTAAACACCTTAAATTGCTCTTTAGTTTTAGACTGGAGACACACTCAGTCTCAGGTTCAACTTTTTGACCATACCGTAAAGGCAATATTGTGTACCACCACCAAATGCCGCATCAGGCCTTTTTGTCTGTTTTCCTGACATCAGGAGCCATTGATGATCATTCCGTAAATCCATTAGACCACTTGGGGTTGCAAAGTGGCAATGTCCTAATTTTATCGTTCTTCCCTCACTTATTAACAAGTGAAAATGAAGGTCACTCAGTCATGTCTGACTGTTTGCGGCCCCATGGACTATACAGTCCATGGCATTCTCTAGGCCAGAATACTGGAGTGGGTAGCCGTTGTTCCCTTCTCCAGGGGATCTTCCCAACAAGACTGCTTCCCAATTCTCATCAGCTAGTTGTTTACCCTGAGGTGGCGCTAGTGTAAAGAACCTGCCTGTCAATGCAGGAGACGTAAGAGACAGGGGTTTGATCCCTGGGTCACGAAGATCCTCTGGAAAAGGAAATGGCAACCCGCTCAGTATTTTTGCCTGGAGAATCCTGTGGACTGAGGAGCCTGGCAGAATACAGCCCATAGGCTGTACATAGGCAGCCCATAGGCTGTGCATAGGCAGAGTACAGTCTGACTCACACAGAGTCGGACACGACTGAGCCACTTAGCACGCGTGCGCAGTTCACAGGAAAGGCAAGATCAATGTTTGTGTTCCCTAGCATCTGTGAGACGTGACCAGTGAGTTTCTTTGTCAAGGGTTATTCTGAACGTGATCCACTGCAGTTATTATTCTCATGAATGATTGTAATGTTCTATCTTTGAATCCTGGGAACTTTTTGAAGCTGGCTCCAGAGGTTTTGGATCAGACTCCCACGGTCTTTGAGGTCTTCCCTGCTGCCCATATTCTAAGATGTTCCAGGATCATCTTGCACAAATCTTACCCTATACTTGGGTCAGCTTTTTCTCCTGGTTACTTTCAATAGAAAATATATTTAAAGACCATAGTCTAGGCACTAGGGATGTTCATGGTACAGAACTGTTTTTCAATTCTGGGCTTTTCAGGGTAAATAAGTAGTCTTTTTAAAGATAAAATATATTGTAAGTTGATACTGATGCTTCCAATTAAAATTCAAGACTACAGGAGTTTTACTTTATCATATATTTTTATCTGTGATTTCATTGCAAATAATTTTTTTTCAGTTGGCCTTTTATTTCTTTTCTTCTTTCCTTTTTTATTTTGCTTATGGTGCTTTTGGCCCTACAAAAGTATTTTATTTTATTTTAAATTATTAAGTAGTCAGATTTGTTAGTCTTTTCCTTACTGCACCTGAGTTTTGAGTCATTGTCCCCTACTCCCATGTTATAAAAGAATTCATCCACCTTTTATTCGGACATATGTGTGGTTCCATTTTTATTTACACTTAAATTTCTAATTCATGTAAAATTTATCTTACTGTGTCTGGATGAAGAAAAGATCCGATTTTATCTTTTTTTCCACATGAGTTTCCATTTAATCCAACATTCCTTATTAAAATGTCCACCTTTTCCCACTGGATATGAGATGCCACCTTTGTTATATATTAAATTTCAACATACGATCCGGCCTATTCCTATACCATTGATCTTTCTGTATATTCAGGTGCCAATACTGTATTGTTTGAATTCTAGAAGCTCTCCAATCCACCCTTTGTTTTCAGGGTTTTCTTGGCTATGTTGTCTAAAACAAAACTTTTGAGTGAGTATCTGTCTCTGTTTCTCCTATCAGGGTCCTCAGCCTGTTTTTCTAAGAAGGCTGATTTAGTAAATGGGATTGAAGGAAGGCATGGGTGGATCCCTTCAGACAGGAATTGACACACTACAGCCTGCCACCCCATCTGTCTGTAAATAATGCTCCGTTGAAACATGCCTGTTGCCTATGGCTGCTTTCACACTACAGTGGGGGAGCTGAGTCACGGTGAGCAAGCCTGTATGACTGGCAGTGCCGGAAAGATTAATAAGGTACTATATATCTGTCCCTCTAAAGAAAAAGTCTACAGACCCTCGCCTTGAGATAACACATTGGCATCCTAACAGGTCTTCTAGAGATACTGCTAGGGCCCAACGGGACCTGCTCCATGATTTGCAGGGCCCTGTGCAAGATGGAAGTTCAGACCGCTTGTTCAAAAAGCTGGAAAAAAGTGTTGCAAAGAGAACTCAGAGATAAAGCTTCTCCTTTTCGCATTTCTCTCTCAATTTGCCATATTATCTTCATATGCTATTTAATTTTCTAAGAAATGAAAAATGGAAAACATTAGCATGAATTTTACTTGCCTTCACATTGTACAATATCTTTTTAAAATCCAAATATAAGAGCATTTAACTTGTGTGCAAACTTATTGAGATTATTCAATTTGTATTTTCTGGCTTATCTGTAGAAGGTGCTTTCAATTGGCCAGAGGTGGCTAACACTAACCAGATTCAGAAAGTTAAGAAGGAGGAAAACCAGGGTCCCTCATGGCTGGGGTGTGCTTGAGGGACAAGTACAGACCCCCAAGGAGGGCCTGAGAACACTTCAGGGCACACGGGGCTTGTCCATTGCCCCACCCACAGCCGCTGGACCAAAGTGGGTGAGTTACCTGTGCAGAGTCACCCTCTAAGGCCTCACACTGTGGAGCCACCAGCTTGCTGGGCGTTGGGCAGCAGTTGTTGGGTAGGTAGGGGATTGGGTGTTGAGAACCGGTCCCAGGGAGGTGTGGGAGGGCAGCTGGAGGAAGATCAGTGTGCCGGCCAAGGGTCCCCAATGCACGCTCCACTAACCCAGTAAATTTCACTTAAAAAACACAAATCCAAAGATAAAGCGAGTAAGACGATTAAGACAGGATGACAGTGCATTAAATCCCACGTTCAGGGCTTGCACACGGTTGACATTGGTCCTGGTCTCAACTAATGATAATGATGCTGGGAGTGTCTGTCAACATTGCAAGCTTGAAGGGAATACGTGGAGGTATAAATATTTTGAAGAGCCCTGAAGATGTGTGCTACCTTTTAAAGACACCTTAGAGGGGATGTCCATCTGTTTAAAACCTACAAGTTTTGGGGTCTTTTGTTAACATGTATTTTTTGTTGTGGTAAAATATACATAATATAACATTTACTGAAGAGGGGACATATGTATACGTTAGCTGATTCACTGTGCTGTACGGCAGAAACGAACACAACATTGTAAAACAACTATACTCCAAACAAAATTTAATTAAAAAAACAAAAGTCTCTACAAAAACGATTTACCACTGTCAGCATTTTTAAGTACTGCCCAATTCAGTGACCTTTGGTAAATTCACAGTGTGGAACAGTCACCATCATCCATCTCTGGAGCTTTTTCATCTGTGAAACAAACTCTGTACCCATTAGATGACAACTCCCCACCTCCCACTGCCCCTGGCAACACCAGTCTATCTTCTGTCCTACGAATTTGACTACTCCAGGTACCTCGTTTTAAGCAGAAGCATGCAGTATTTGCCCTTTTGTGACTGGCTGATTTCACTTAGCATAATGTTCTCAAGGTTCATCTGTATCGTAACGTGTGTCAAAATCCCCTTCCTTTGAAACTCTGAGTCCCACTCCACTGTGGGTACAGGCCACGTTGTGTTTATCCAGTCATCTGGTGATGGCCATTTGGGCTGCTTCTGTGTTTTGACTTCCCTGGTGGCTCAGACGGTAAGAGCTTCTGTCTACAATGTGAGAGACCCAGGTTCAATCCCTGGTTTGGGAAGATTCCCTGGAGAAGGAAATGGCAACCCGCTCCAGTACTCTTGCCTTGAAAATCCCATGGACAGAGGAGCTTGGTGCAGGCTACTATCCATGGGGTCGCAAAGAGTCGGGCACGACTGAGCGACTTCACTTCACTTCACTTCACTTCTGTATTTTAGATATTATGAGTAATGTTGCTGGGAGGTGAGTGCATCATGCATCGTCTTCTTAAACTTGGTTCCTTTATCATTGAATAAACCTGCACATAGGATTGCAATGATGTTGCAGCTGCTCTGTGGGGACCTGATTCACAGGGACCTTCCCTGGGTCACCTCAGTGCTTCACTCAAGATTTGGTTTCTAGCTGCAGAGATCGGCAGTAATAGGAAAATGTTTCAGAAAGAGAAGCCACAGAAGCTTTGTTTTTTGTTTCTGCAAAACAACTTTGCTTTATTTTTTCCCATATGAGGCTTTGTTTTCACCTATGCAAATGTGATTCATCTTTCAGCGCTAGAGAATGGCCTTAAATAACATAATTACTTCACCAATCATCTACTTGGCTCCTGGAAATCATCTTTTTAGTGAGGTCGACTGCAGTTGCTTGAGTTCTATGCAGAACCCAAATCATAAGCAAACTTCTTTTCTTAAAATGCTAATTACTCTCTGAAGTGAACGTTATTTCAAAGGGGGGATTTAATTGGAGATTACATCTGCAATGGAAAGATTAAATTATGAAATAAACAAACAGATCAGTCTAATAGGTCTTTGGAAAGAATCGGGCATTCTACTCTAAATTTTCTTAAGTACAAATGTGTTCAGATATATATTTAATTCTCTGCCCATTTTTCTGTGCTTTGTAGCTTTCAACCTGAATTCTTTCCTGGGCTGCTTCCAAAGGAACTCATCTCAGGAGGCTGAGTAAGCTTGGGATTCTGTGAGCGCTGGCCCCCAAATAACCTTTTCTTAAAGACTTTACCTGTATAAATGAAATTCAAGAAATGTTGAGAAACCATTTTGAAATGAATAATACTGAAGCAATTCCAAGGGGTATAATTTGAGATGCATCAAAGGTGGTGGTTGGAGAGTACATTTGCCTCATGGTAAGTTTAAAGAAAATCAAAGATCAAAACAGGTACATGTTCGAGAAGGAAATTAAGAAATGAGAAGTATAGCATTGCTGTATAAAAATCCCAAATGATTTTTCAGAAAATTATCTCAAGGCAAAGTAATACCTTTTTTAACAGAAAAGAACGTGAAACCCCCAAGTTTATAAAGCAGGCTTCCTGGGAATAGGAAATAAAGATGAGTAGCTCTTCAACTTTACATTTTAAAAAGGTACAAGAAAGTAAAGATTTTTTTCCCGCCCCCTAAAATAAGTGCCCATCTGGGAGAATGATAATACAACCACGATAGGAAATCTTTTTCAAGACAGCTTTTTCAGCTACCCGGGGCTAAGAGAAGTGAAAGGAACATGCATCGCTGTCCACCGATGTTCAGTTGGCTGCTCTAGACTGATTACAGGAACTTCCACAGAGCAAAAGTGTGATAGCCAGTGGTGGTGCGTTCTTCACTTCTTAAAAGATCCTTGAAAACGTAGTACTAGATGGGTGCTTTAAGGAGAAAATTCTAATATGTTGTTTGGAGGAAAATACTGTCTTTCAGTGACAGTTTATCAAATTGCCATTGTGACTTCTAAATCAGATTGATTTTTAAAAGATTCCTTTTCCACATTTAAAACCTTAGTCATGAGATTTCCTTAAAGGCTTTATTCCAAGACTAGTAAATTAACTGAAATAATATTTTTTCATTTTTTATAATTCTATATATTAATTTTATTTACCTTTTATTTTCTTGCCACAGTGAGCTGTATGTGGGAGCTTAGTCACCTGAGCAGGGATTGAACCCATGCCTCTGCAGTGAAAGTACAGAGTCTTAACCACTGGACTACCAGGGAAGTCTGTGAAATAACATTTTTTGTTGGTGAATCCTTTATCCTCATCTATTGAAATTCCTTGCCAGTCTTTTATGTATTCTTTACAGGTCTGGACACTGAAGTATAGAAAACCGGGCCTTATATTATTAGTTTTTAGATGTGATGGTGGTAATGTAGTTATGTTTAAAAAAAGAGAGTCCTTGTCCTTTAGAGATACATATTGAAATATTTCCTGATAAATATGATATGTTTTGGATTTGCTTTAAAAAGAATGTAGAACCTGGGTAAGTAAGACCACCTCAGTGCAAGCTGATTCTGGGTGCTGAGAGTTCTGTTATTTCCCATACCAGAAAGTTTTTCTTTGCTTTGCTTTTCTTCCTTCTTTTCTTTAAAAAAGCTGTCTTCAGAGGACTTCCCTGGTGTCCCAGTGACTTAGACTCTGAGCTTGCAATGCAAGGGGCCGTGGTTGGATTCCTGGTTGGGGCGCTAGATCCCACACGCTGCAACTAAGACCTGGCATAGCTAAACGGATCTGCTGCTGTTGTTAGGCCTCTAAGTCACATCCGGCTCTGCAACCCCATGGACTGCAGCGGACAGGGCTTCCCTGTTCTTTACCAGCTCCCGGAATTTGGTCATACCCATGTCCTTTGTACTGGTGATGCCATCCAGCCATCTCAGCCTCTGTCATCCCCTCTTCCTCCTGCCCTCAATCTTTCCCAACATCAGGGTCTTTTCCAACGAGTTGGCTCTTTGCATCAGGTGGCCAAGATACTGGAGCTTCAGCATTAGTCCTTCCAATGAATATTCAGGGTTGATTTCCTTAAAGATTGACTGGTTTGATCTCCTGGCTGTCCAAGGGACTCTCAAGAGTCTTCTCCAGCACCAGTCTGAAAGCATCAATTCTTTAAGAAAGCATCCTTAAGGATTGACTGGTTTGATCTCCTGGCTGTTCAAGGGACTCTCAAGAGTCTTCTCCAGCACCACAGTTTGAAAGCATCACTCAGCCTTTGGTCCAGCTCTCACATCTATACATGACTACTGGAAAAACCATAGCTTTGACTATCTGGACCTTTGTTGGCAAAGTGATGTCTCTGCTTTTTAATACACTGTCTAGGTTTATCATTGCTTTTCTTCCAAGGAGCAAGTGTCTTTTAATTTCATGGCTGCAGTCACCAACTGCAGTGATTTTGGAGCCCAAGAAAATAAAGTCTGTCACTATTTCCCCCTCTATTTGCCATGAAGTAAATGGGACCGGATGTCATGGTCTTAGTTTTCTGAATGTCGAGTTTTAAGCCAACTTTTTAATTTTCTTCTTTCACTTTCATCAAGGAGCCTTTTAGTTCCTCTTCATTTTCTCCCTTAAGAGTGGTATCATCTGCATATCTGAGGTTATTGATATTTCTCCTGGCAATCTTGATTCCAACTTGTGCTTCATCCAGCCCAGCATTTTGCATGATGTACTCTGCATATAAGTTAAATAAGCAGGGTGACAGTATACAGCCTTGATGTACTGCTTTCCCAATTTGGAACCAGTCTGTTGTTCCATGTCTGGTTCTAACTGTTGCTTCTTGACCTGCATACAGATTTCTGAGGAGGCAGGTAGGATGGTCTGGTATTCCCATCTCTTTAAGAATTTCCCACAGTTTCTTTGTGATCCACAGAGTCAGAGGCTTTAGCGTAGTCAATGGAGCAGAGGTAGATGCTTTTCTGGAACTCTCTTGCTTTATCTATGATGCAATGGATATTGGCAATTTGATCTCTGATTCCTCTGCCTTCTCTAAATCCAGTTCATATATTTGGAAGTTCTTGGTTCATGTACTTTTGAAGACCGGATTGAAGGATTTTGAGCATTACCTTGCTAGCATGTGAAATGAGTGCAGTCATACGGTAGTTTGAAATTCTTTGGCATTGCCCTTCTCTGGGATTGAAATGAAAACTGACCTTTTCCAGTCCCGTGGCCACTGCTAAGTTTTCCAAACTTGCTGGCATATTGAGCGCAGCAGTTTAACAGGATCATCTTTTAGGATTTTAACTAGCTCAACTGGAATTCCATCACATGTACCAGCTTTGTTTGTAGTAATGCTTCTTAAGGCCAAATACATGAATATATATATTTTCAAAGTCTCTTCTTTAATAAAACACAATTGTCTTTACATTCTTTACTGAAGAAACTTTTACTCATTTCCTGGAGTAGAAGAGTGAGTGCAAAGGAGGCACTGTCCCTTTGGGAGTGTGGGTCCCCTCACAGGTTCTATTGTGGCTCATGGTTTTCTGTCTCCGTCACACTGACTAGACAATCATCCCCTGACTCAGCAGCCTGCTCAGGGCTCACTGAGGCACAGGAGTGGAGGCTCCTGCAGGCAGAGCTACAGGGCAGGGTCTTTGCACTGTGACCTGAGGAATCTCATAGAGCCTTTCTGGGTCTCCAACCCCATTTGCTTGGGATAGACACCAAAGTCCTACCACTGAGTGTGGTTTTCATTGACACTGTTTTTCCTTTCTTCTTTCTGAATTGGGGGTGCGTATGCAGCACTGCTCTCTCCCCACTAATTGCCAATCCTTGGAGGCAGTAGGGGAATGGGAAAAGAATAACTTTTACTAAATGCTTACTTGTTAAGTGTTAGACAAAGAGCTACCACTTGACAAATGGACTGCCCTGTAATCTTGTGAGATGGAGGTAATTTTAAAACCCCTGTGAGGTGGAGTGATTTTTAAAAAAATCCTGTTTTACAAAGGAGGAAATTGAGGTTGGAGAAGTTAATGAACTTTTTGGTCTACATAGTTTGGAATATCGTTGGCTGCAAATTAATAGCAAACTAAGCTTGAACAATTTCAGACAATGAAAGGAGCTTATTGGCTAAGCCTTAGCTGCAGCAGATTGTAGGGACAACTCTGTCAGGATTCTGGCTCTTGTGTCTCTACGTGACTCTCCAGATTCTGCCTTCCTCCAGACTGGATACCCTCCGAGCAACAAAAAAGGCTGCCACAGCCCCAGGCCACATATCTGCATAACATACCAATCAGGGCAAGAAAAGCTCCTGTCTTCTCAACTAAGAACCAAGTCCTGCAGCTCCTGGAATGAGATTAACCAATTACCATGAATGACGGGAAGGCTATGCGCTGAGTGGCTCATGCCCATCCCTTGACCATGGCCTTATGGATGAGATTATATTGTAAGGCTGGGGCTCTGGTTAATCTTACCCCAAACACTAGGCTGCTACAAAATTAAATAACTGTTATAAAAGCAGAGAATTACATTCATCAGGTTTCCACAGAAAAATGACTTGATAGAATTAGATGTGCCAGGGGTCTCTGTACTCACCTTCACAGAGAAGGATTGGGAGGTGTGGAGGCCCCTCTTCCACCCATTCTGATGGACCAAACTGGTGGCTGAGTGGAGGAAAGGAAGTGATGGTGGTCATTTCCGGTTTGTGGGGTGGCAAAGAGCCAAGTGGAGAACTTTTTCCTTCCCCCTGGAAGATATTGCGAGAGGCTGTTATACATAGAGAGCCTTTGTACTGTTTCCAATAGTGTTAACCATTATTCTTTCTTTCCGCACATGCTACAGAGGCAGAGTAAAGAACTGAAGCATTAGTAAGAAATTTAAGTTGTTGGGTTTCTCTGAACATGAGCCTGAGCTGAGAATGAGCCATGTGGAGTTCTGCATTTCATTCAGGGTATATAACAAATTGAAGCGAGGTATAGTCAAGAACCAAAAAAAATAATAGACAAAGTGTGTTCTGGTGGTTTAGGAGCTGTGGGCTGCGGGGAGTGGGAAAGACCTGGATTTGATACTGTGGAAGGCAGACAGTTGGGTTAATTAAACAAAGTAAAAAAGTTGGGACTTTGCAGAGAAGGTAATATGGCCTCTGTGGGGGATCAACCAGAGAGTCTGTGTTGAGAGGCAGCAGGTTGAACAGTAATCGTAAAAACTAGCACTTACTGAGCACTTCATATGTGCCAGACACTGACCTAAATGCTTGACATGTTTTAACTCATTTTAACCCTCATGGAGGTATAAAAGGTTAACTGATTTGCCAGAGGTCACACAGCTAGGAAATGGCAGAGCCAAGATGCATAGGCAGGGGTGCTGACTTTGGCTCATTCTCTTAACAATGTACGTGCTCAGTTGCTAAGTTGTGACTGACCATTTGTGACCCCATGGACTGTAGCCTGCCAGGCTCCTCTGTCCATGGGATTCTCCAGGTAAGAATACTGGAGTGGGCTGCCATTTTCTCCTCCACTACACAGACAGGGCCCAATCAGGGGAGCTATCCATGCTCACCGGGCAGAATTACTCGTTAGAGGAGGAATCCATGGAAAGCAGAAGTTTAGATACTTGAGTCTAGTGATGGTGCAGGAAACACACCCTCCATGAGATGAGAAGGGAGGCAGAGAGGTAAGTCAGTCTCAGGGCTGAGGAGATGGTGGTGGAAACATGCACGTGTGAGCAGACTCAGCGCCTCCCTGAAAACTCGGGAGAGGGGGCCTCAACACTGAGTCACGGTTCATCAGCTCTGTCTCACCTCACAGGGCCCTGAAAACCTGGTCCCTGGATGTCAGCCTTGGATGGATAGACAGTAAGGAAAGCCCACAGATGACGCACAGTCTGGGGCAGGGGAGGAAAGGAGAGGGTCATGCGCATAGCTGGGGGGCAAGAGGAGACCATGGGGAGGGGCGCCACCAAATTCATCCCTGGCTCGCAGAGCTCATCAGAACAATAGGATGTCTGCAGCCCTGAACACTTTACAGCAGCCAGAAGCAACGACCCCTTTGTGATGACAGCTCCACGGAGAGAACGGAAATATCCGCCGTAAGTGCAAAAGGGGAGAAGCAGAAAGAAGCACAGCAGCACTGATCTCATGTAGAAAACTCAGGCGCTTACGATACCAAGCCACGTTTTACAAGGACGCAGGCATTCCAGGATGTGCACGGGAATGCCTCAGAAGGAGGAAGGGGAGGGAGGGAATGAACATGGGGCTGGAATGGAGGAGAAAACAGCCAAGACCTCGGCCAAGCCAGAGAGGGGACTGGCGTGGGTGGATGACACTGGTGTGGCTTGAACTGGAGAGAGGGGTGGCCGCATCCCCCTTGCGTCCCCACGGCCAGTGAGGAGAAAGGGCAGAGGACAGTCTCAGCAGCCTGCACGCCAAGCCCAGGCCAGGCTGGGGGAGCACCGTGGGCCCAGAGCCAGCTTCCTCTGTCTTCCCTGCTTTGGGCACTCTGGAAGGGCATGACGAGCAGCTCCTGGGCCCAGTTTCTTCATCTGTGTTTGGAGGGTTTGTGCTGCCTGTTTTCCAAAGGCTCCTTCCATCTCAGAAACTCTGGTCCTCCCTCCAGCCTTGCCCAGCCCCTCCAGAAACAGGCTGTCCCCTTTCTTCCCCACCTCTGAGCCTTTCCCAAGTGTGGAGTCAGGCGCAACACGTGGTGTCAAAGTCCATGAAAATACAGGGGATCCCACCATCACCCCTCAAGCTGATACAGAAATTACAAACACATTTTTGTAGAAGTTATAATGTGTTTGTAGTGCTGCGTGAGTCTGCATGACTCTTGACGCCATAAAGCTTCATGATTCTCTAAAAAAAGGAGTTAGATTCAGTGACTGAAATGAACCATGCCAATGTGTGTGTGTGTGTGTGTGTGTGTGTGTGTGTGTGCACGCATTTTTGTGTATGTGTATGTAAGTGTGTATTGTGTATGTGTATATGTGTGTATATTTATATGTGTGTTTATGGGTATGTGTGATTTATCCAGCCCAGCATTTCGCATGATGTGCTCTGCATATAAGTTAAATAAGCAGGATGACCATATAGGAATCACAAGCTGGAATCAAGATTGCCAGGAGAAATATTGACAACCTCAGATATGCAGATGATACCACTCTAATGACAGAATGTGAAGAGGAACTAAAGAGCCTCTTGATCAGGGTGAAAGAGGAGAGTGAAAAGCTTCCTTGAAACTCAACATTCAAAAAACTAAGATCATGGTATCCAGTCCCATCACTTCATGGCAAACAGAAGGGGGAAAAGTGGAAGTAGTGACAGATTTTCTTTTCTTGGGCCCCAAAATCACTGTGGACTGTGGTTGTAGCCATGAAAATAAAAGATGCTTGCTTCTTGGAAGAAAAGCTATGACAAACCTAGACAGTGTATTAAAAGCAGAGACATCACTTTGCTGACAGAGGTCCATATTGTCAAAGCTATGGTTTTTCCAATAGTCATGTATGGATGTGAAAGTTGGACCATAAATAAGGCTGAGCACTGAAGAATTGATGCTTTTGAATTGTGGTGTTTGAGAAGATTCTTGACAGTATCTTGACAGCATGGAGATCAAACCAGTCAATGCTAAAGGAAATCAATCCTGAATATTCATTGGAAAGACTGATGCTGAAGCTGAAGCTCCAAGACTTAGGCCAGTTGATGCAAAGAGCTGACTCACTAGAAAAGACCCAGATACTGGGAAAGATTGAGGGCAGGAGAAGGGGCAACAGAGGATGAGATGGTTAGATACCATCACTGACTCAATGGACATGAGTTTGAACAAACTCCAAGAGGTAGTGAAGGACAGGGAAGCCTGGCATGTAATATATGGGGTCA
The DNA here is from genome assembly GCF_032405125.1 of Capricornis sumatraensis. Classification (NCBI taxonomy): domain Eukaryota; kingdom Metazoa; phylum Chordata; class Mammalia; order Artiodactyla; family Bovidae; genus Capricornis; species Capricornis sumatraensis. The sequence goes on from NC_091085.1 coordinate 12,839,170, forward strand.
CAAAGAATCAGACACGACTTAGCGACTGAACAACAAACAGATTTGGAGGCAGATTACTTGTGGAGTAAAAAGTATATTACTTGTGAAGCACTAGAAGAGACCCCGAGAGTGGAAGAGGGCATGAGCCAGGTTTCTGTGGGAGCTGGTCAGGTTCTGTCTCCATCAGAAAGCTGGTCACACAGGTATATTCAGTCTGGGAAAAATTCATCAACCTGTACACTTAGGTGCCCTTTCCTGTATGTATGTTATGTTTTAATTAAAATTTTCTTTTTATCTATTAATCCCAAACTCCTAATTTATCCCCACCCACTTACTTTTACTGTAAGTTTATTTTCTATGTCTGTGAGTTCGTTTCTCTTTTGTAAATAAGTTCATTTATACAATTTTCTTAGATTCCACATACAAATGACATCATATGATATTCATCTTTCTGTTTTACTTCACTTAGTACAATAATCTCTAATTCCATCCATGTTGCTGCAAATGGCATTATTTCATTCTTTTTTATAACTAAGTAATATACCATTATATATATTTATTCACACACACACACATACCTATACCACAGATACACACTATAAAACAAGGGCCTGCGTATAGCACAGAGAACCATATTCAATATCTTGTTATAACCTACAATGGAAAAGAACCTGAAAAAGAATATATATGAAAGAATATATATGTTTTCAGACACATATATCGGAAGCACTTTGCTATATACCTGACACTAATACATCATTATAAATCAACTATACCTGGATGCCTGGCCAGCCCTCCTAGCCTCTCTGCTGTCTGCTAGCCTTGAATTTGGCCCCTAAAGGAGGGAAAGTCTACAGGTACTTCATCATGTGGGTCTGTCTGTGCAGAAGTTGAGCCCACTGCTGCAAATTTGCATTTTACTTAGGATTTGTTGCCACCTGTTCTGCCTAAAGAGGCACATAACCACTGTGCCTTGTTTGGGCTGTGGCCTGGAAACTCAGGCTGCCAGTGGGAAAGGCTGGGTTGGTAATTTCAGAGGAATAAAGTGGATTTGGGGCAGCAGGCGGGGTGGTGAGAATGGAAAGGGGGAGAGGGAGAGGGAAGGAGAAACAGAAAGCATGAAAAAACAGGCCTGAAGCGGGAGTCGGCCTTGAGTTTGTGCCTCGGCCTGAACACAGGCAGAGGCCGTTAGCAGGGTGAGCGCCGCATTCCACAGGCGAGGAAAAGACTTAAGCAAGGATTAAAATAGGAAGAGAAACTCATAACCTATGTTTGTTGTACCGCAATGAGAAGCTTATACATGGAGTTATTAGTTTGCACCGGTGTAATCGCCTCCGGCACCGTGTATGGTGGGAAATAGCAAAAGGGAGGGAACCCCTCCCCGCAGAGCCTCTCCGGAGAACCCAGGCCTGCCAAGGAAGGCAGAGGAGGTGAACAAGTCACCTGGCTCGGCCTCCTGCAGGTCGGGCAGTGAGATAAGACGGTTCAGGGGCCCCTGCGAAAACCCGCCACGTGCTTCCTCTCAGAAGCGGGGCCCAGCCAGGCTTCAGAAGTCCACCGTGACCCTGTTCTGGGCGCCCCGCTGCCGCCGCTCACAGGGCAGGACGGGGCCTTGACTCCCCCCGGCGTCGGCGCTCGGGCCCCGCCCGCCCGGCTGGCTCCCGCCGCAGCCCCGCCCTCCCCGTCCGCACCCGAAGGTGCTGCCCTGGATCCCACTACTTTGGCCCTTTTTGCTTCCTCCTCAAGCTCTTTTCTCCCCTGGCCTAGTGGAAGGAGCTAGAGAGACTGCTGGAAGTTTGGGATTTGGACATGAAGGGAGACTACTTTTCCAGGACAACAGATCGAAGCCTAGAGTCAGCCAGCCCCCTGCTCCGTTGCCACCTCTGCTCCTGACCTGGGCTCCGCTCACCTCCGGCTGGTGGGAAACTGGGGCTGAGAGCAGGGCATGCTTCGCTCCAGCCCTCTCAGGTTACAGCTTATTGCTAAAACCCAAAAGCTGATGTTCAGTTCTCACTGCTTCCGGTCACTCCTGCTTTCTGGAGGCCCTAAAATTCAGCGACGCTGGGACGGGTCAGCTTGGGAGGCTGCTGTGCAGGTTTTTACTCTCACTTAGGCCGCCTTGACATGACTATTTATGGTCAATTTAACATGACCCATGATTGAACATCCTCCTTTCCAAGAACCTGAGCCATGGGGAAGTGTGTTTATGTGTGTGTGTGTGTGTGTATTTATGTATGTATGTGTACACATGCATGTACCTGTGTGTGTATGTGATTGTATATGTGTGTGTATGTGCATGCTAAGTCACTTCAGATGTGTCCAGCTCTTTGCAACCCCATGGACTATAGCTCTCCAGACTCCTCTGTCCATGGATTTCTCCAGGCAAGAATACTGGAGTGGGTTGCCATTCCCTTCTCCAGGGGATCTTCCCGACCCGGGGACTGAACCTGTGTCTCTTATGTCTCCTGCATCAGCAGGTAGGTTCTGTACCACTAGCACCATCTGGGAAGCCTGAGTGTGTGTATGTATTTGTATATATGTGTATGTGAGATGTGTTTCTGACATACGTGACATCTGACTCTCCTAAACCTAGCACAGTTTCAATCATTCATTCCAGTGTTTACTGAGCTCATACCTTGTACTGGGTGCTGCTTTAAAACTTATGAACCAGAAGTGAGAAAAGCAGTTAATTTTGGACTTCATGGAGTTTCTATTCTAGCTGGAGAGAGGAAAAAAAAGTACTTTAAAAAATTAAGGCATGAACATGAATCAGCCATAGGTGCACAAACAGCAAAATTCTGTAAAACAATAACAATTATCTTTCAATTAAAAAATAAATTAAAAAGAAAAAATAGCAAAGATTCCAATTAGGAAAAAATTAAGGCATGAGTCCTATTGGGAAAATACAGTGGGGAGGGCGATGACGGGGACTAGGTCGAGGGGGTCAGTGTTAAGCAGGGTGGGTTGGCACGGCCTCACTGGCTGCACTGGAGGTCCCTGTGTTGCCATATTGCCAGCTCTGCTTCCCCTTCACCAAGTGTGTGGATGATGGAGATTAAGTCAATAGCCCAAAACCTGGCCATCATCTATCTGTATCTCCAAAATAAGATGTGAATGCTCTCACATCCCCAAATCACAAAGGCGCAAACCTGACCTGTCAAATCAGCAGAAAGCTCAGAGTTTTCTTGAGTTTTCCTCCCAAAATATTCCTGAGAATCACCGGAATGGATTAGACTTGTCTATCAGTCAGTCCCTGTTTTGCCTGTCTGTGGCCATCCAGCAGGAGAGGGGATCAGCACGGGTCCATGGAGGCTGGGGACATCCACACCTGCTTGGCCTTCACCTGGCCTAGCAGGCAGCTGGTGCTGAGGTCCAGCGGATGGTCAGGAGAAGCCCTGGAGAAGCTGGATTCACGTTCATGTCCACATTGCTCCTTTGTCACTCCTACTGACCTCTGCCCATTTTCCTTAGCATTAACTTCCTCTTGTCTGGCAAGCACATCCTTTCAGCTTCCAGGTATGGGTCACCCTGCTCAAGTAAATTTCTTCTCAGAACTTTTTTTTTTAATACAGTTTGGTTTCATTTGGGAACTTGTTTCATCAAACATGATCAGTTACTTGGGAACCTCTTCTCCAGTCCTGTGTAAATTTGTGAGTGAGGTTGGGGGCACAGCCCAGCTCCACCTGGCAGCATCAGAGACCCACATGCAGATGAATGCATTCAGGGAGTGGTGGGAATCTCACTTCTCCTCCCACAGGGCCAAGCCAAACAAGGACTGTCACTGACACACACACAGGCAGAGTTACGTATGCGCTGTGACTGTAAGGGAAAACAAGAGAACTGATTTCCATAAACTATTGGTGAAAAAATTCCAATTTGTTAACATTTGAAATGTTCAAATAAAACACAAAAGAACTCACCATTCAAATTTGAGCAAAATGTCAATGTTTTACTGTCTTGCTTGAGATTTTTTATGTTTTTAAAGCAATAAAAAGTTGTTATTCCAGGGCAGGGGAAAACCCACCTCGTGGTAAGAGAGTAGTGTGTGCCTCCAGGGGGAGAAGAAATCAATGGTGTCTCTCTTTGGAGACAGGCTGCCACACCACCTCATCTCTCAACTCGTCTTTCACATTCAGTATTCTTTATTTGTTTAATTTCTTTGTTTCTTCAATTCTATTGCATTCTGGGTGATTTCTGCAGGACTATCTTCCTTCTCACTGCTGCGGCTGCTGCTGCTAAGTCACCTCAGTCGTGTCTGACTCTGTGCGACCCCATAGACGGCAGCCCACCAGGCTCCACCGTCCCTGGGATTTTCCAGGCAAGAACACTGGAGTGGGTTGCCATTTCCTTCTCCAATGCATGAAAGTGAAAAGTGAAAGTGAAGTCGCTCAGTCGTGTCTGACTCTGCAACCCCATGGACTGCAGCCCACCAGGCTCCTCCATCCATGGGATTTTCCAGGCAAGGGTACTGGAGTGGGGTGCCATTGCCTTCTCCATTCCTTCTCACTAAACAACTAAATATCTTTGTGACTACATCCAATCTAAGTTAAATTGCATCTATTAAGAAGAAGAGACATCACTTGGCCGACAAAGGTCCGTCTAGTCAAAACTATGATTTTTCTAGTAGTCATGAGAGCTGGGCCATAAAGAAGGCTGAGGGATAAAGAATTGATGCTTTTGAATTGTGGTGCTTGAGAGTCCCTTGGACAGCAAGGAGATCAAACCAGTCAATCCTAAAGGAAATCAACCCTGAATATTCATTGGAAGGACTCATGCTGAAGCCAAAGCTCCAAAATTTTGGCCACCTGATGCAAAGAATGAACTCTTTGGAAAAGACCCAGATGCTGAAAAAGATTGAGGACAAGAGAAGAAGGGGGCAATGGAGGATGAGATAGTTGGATGGCATCACTGACTCAATAGACATTCAATCTGGGCAAACTCTGGGAGATAGTGAAGGACAGGGAAGCCTGGCATGCTGCAGTCCATGGATTTGCAAAGAGTCAGACATGACGTAGCAATGACAGATTTTCTTTTTAGTGTTTTAGTGACTTTTTTAAATTTTTGAGATTTCTAATTGATTCTTTTCCCTATCCACTTATTCTTATTATAGCATTGCCTATAGTTTTTGTTTAGTGATTTCTTCTTAATTTTCATAGATTTTACTTTTTATTTCTTTTAATATCCTAAACACAACTATTTTGAACTAAGAAAAACATCAACCTATTTGAAAGAGATTTGTATGCTGAGAATGATAGGATTTGCTGAAGTGTGAAGAATAACTTCTAGGTTTTATAACTTGCTTAGATGGGGATGGGAAACATGGAGAAATACCAGGTCCGTGGGAAAAAATTATGAGTTCTGTTTTAAGTTTGAAGCCCTTCTTCAAACAGTTGGATGAAACATAAGTATTGATGTTAATTTTGAATACAGAATAGGAGAAATAGAGATAGTCCACAGGATAAATTTTAGTTATTGATCCAAGGATTATTCAGTGGCTATAATCTCAAGCTCTATTTTAATTATGAGCTTAAAACTTTAATTCTTCTGTGAGCAAGTGAATAAATATACTCTTAGCAACTTTTATACTATTTTCCTTATAAATTTGCCATTTTTACTTCTGAAAGTTAAAGTATTAGTTGCTCAATTGTGCCTGATTCTTTGTGACCCTATGGACTGGAGCCCATCAGGCTCCTCTGTCCATGGAATTCTCCAGGCAAGATATAGGAGTGAGTTTTCATTTCCTCCTCTAGGGGATCTTCTGGACTGAGGGATCGAACCTGGGTCTCCTGCATGGTAGGCAGATTGTTTACCATCTGAGCCATCAGGAAAGCCTAAATATTTTATGTTTCAGTCACTGGTCATTAATTCTTGATCCAAAGCCCTGTTCCAGAAGTACTGTCACATGATTAGAAATGGAAGTGAGGAAATTAACAGAGAAAATGAAAGTTGAGATGAAAGTCAGATCCCATATTCATATCTTTTGGTACCTTATCACCTACGTCTCGTTTTCTCTGCATATCTGATTATCTTCTCACTTTTGAGCTTCTGTCTCCCTTCTCTCTATCATTTATCTCCCCTGCTGGTTCTGGCCCAGATGGAAACCAGAAGATTTGATCTTGAGCAGAGTGGGCTGATCAGATGATGGAGGGGTGGGGACGCTGCAGAGTGGCCGTGAAACGTGCTTCTAGGGGTGATCAGTGCACTCAAGAGGCAATTCTCCCCCCAAGTGTACTGCTGGGGGCATGTTTGACAACTATTGCAAGAGAGATTAGCATTCCTGACTCCAGTTCTATAGGCCAGGGGTCCCCAACCTCCAGGCCTCAGACCAGTACCTCCTGTCAGATCAGTGGTGGCATATTAGAAATCAGTGCCAATAAATGTAATGTGCTTGAACCATCCCAAAACCATCTCCCCAACCTTGGTCTGTGTGAAAAATGGTCTTCTATGAAACCAGTCCCTGGTGCCAAGAAATGGGGAACTGCTTCAGGCTAACGGCAATATAATTGGGAATCAGAAGCTTCATCTTAAAGTTAACAAAGTAAGATGATGCTTCTTCAGAAGTACTTGGTAAATACTCATTGAGTGAATGAATGAAGAAAGAGACTTAGATCAAGCAACAATAAAACAACAACAGACAACTCAAATAGTGGTGATATGTGGTTTCCATCCTTGGAGCTGGAACCAAAAGATGATTTTCCAAAACTCAGGACAGAAATCTTTAGTAAGTGACTTGCAAAGGTGCAGTCCTCCGAGGTTGGAGGTCACCTACTCCAACCCTCTCCTTTCGCAGGTGAGAAGCCCAGAAACAGAGAGGTTAAGTGTGCCTTCTTCCAAGTCACGGCCTGGTTGGTGGTGGCCAGGCTGGAAACAGATCTCCGGACTCACTGGTTATTCCTGTTTGGCCTCAGGGTTCTCTCTGGGGCCTGAAGCAGTTATTCATCAGTCAGTCACTTGTTAACTCACTCATTCATCCCCCCAGATATGTGCTGAGTACTTCCTCTGTGCTGGTTGTGGGGCGGGAAAAAAGAGAGGTGGAATTTCTGCTTCTGTAGACCTTACCATCTATTGAGGAGACAGGCCATAAATAAATAAACAAACCAAACCAACAGATTGGTTAAAAGAAAAGAAAGGATCAGGCAGTGAAAACTGCTACGATGAAAACGGGATGTGAAAAAAAATGAGGCCTATTTTAGCTTAAGGTTAAAGGAGGGTCTTGTGGGAGCTGCATATAAGGAGCTTCTCGAAGAAGGACAATCGGGGCCATCCTGAGGAAGAGCATCCCAGGGCTGAGGTCCTTAGAGAAACACGGGCTGGGAGAGCCTGAAGAACAGGGAGAAGAGCAGTGTGAGGAGGGAAGGGAGGGGCAATCTATGTTATTGAGTGGGACACTCAGATCAAAAAGTTGTCCAGCCAAAGTCGTAAGGCTATGCAGCAAGCTAGAAATTGATGATGGTATAATGAGGTGGGGAGAGGGGAGCAGGACAGATGTATCAAAGCCACAGTGGAAACTGTAAATTTACATGAGAAAAGCCTGTATAGGAATGATTAAAATGGGACTGTGGGGTTCCAGGTAATATGATTTCTTTTTTCCCATTTCTTTAGCATTTCCAATTTTTCTCTAATGTGCTTCTTTGCTTAAGTGGCAAAACTGTATAAAATAAATTACAGCTGATGCTTTAAAAATTTTTTTAAAAGACTAAATTTATGGGTGTCCTGGAATAGATTTGAGTTATATTTTTTTCACTTAAATATTTTAAAATTGCATTTAATATATAGATTTTCAAAAATCAAATAGTACTTAAGAACATGTTGAGAAAGAGCCAAAATGCCCTCAGTTCAGTTCAGTTCAGTCGCTCAGTCATGTCCGACTCTTTGCAACCCCATGAATAGCAGCATGCCAGGCCTCCCTGTCCATCACCAACTCCCGGAGTTCACTCAGACTCACGTCCAGAGAGTCGGTGATGCCATCCAGCCACCTCATCCTCTCTCTTCCCCTTCTCCTCCTGCCCCCAATCCCTCCCAGCATCAGAGTCTTTTCCAATGAGTCAACTCTTCACATGAGGTGGCCTACACTTACTCAATTCCAGGTTCTGGTTCCATTCTCCTGAGGCAATCACTTCAGGTTTCTGGTATTCATCTCCAAATTTCTAGATAACAGGACTTTATTTTTATTTCTTGATTTTCCCATCTTTTTAAGAGTTCCTTTGGTCTCTCTCCTATGTTAAATTCTACTTTCCCTCGGCTCCCATATTGGTTTGCTTCCTTGTTTTACTGGAGCCACAGCCTTCTAGAACTTTAACAAAGAGTGCATGCAAAATGAACTTGTGTGCTTCAGTAAACTTTCATTCTGTACTCACATTTGAGTGATAATTTGGTTGGGCAGGAAGCTCTACGTAGGAGATATTGTTTCTTCAGCATGCTTGAAAGCATTGCTCCACTGTCAATGAAGTTTCGTTGCAGCCATTGAAAAGTGTGATGATATTCTCGATTCTTCTGTAGGTACCTCTTCCTCCTGCTCCCACCGCCAAAGCTGTTAGGATCTTCTTTTTATTTTTACTCTATTGAAATTTCACCCATAATGACTCAGGATGGATTTTTAGTACTCATTTTATTGGGTACTCAGTGGGCCCTGTCAAACTGTACACTTGTGTTCCCTAATTTGGGGAGTCTTTTTTGTGTTATTTCTTTAATAATTTCTCCCTTTCCTGTTTTTTTCTTTATTTTTTCTCCTTTTGGAACTTCTGGTACTCATATGTTGGTTGATATTCACATTTTCTTATCTTTTCTCTGCAACTTTGCACCTTTTTTGTTCTATTTTTGGAAGAGTTTCTCAACTTTATTGTCAATCCTTTCTATTGAAATTCAAGTTTGTAGATGTTCTTTTTTGGGTCATTTCATTTCTTCAGACACTAGTCATTAGAGGACTCTGGACTGGGAGTTAGAGTGGGAGTGATTACAACTCTTCCAACTCTGGAAGCTAGAATTGTAGGAGCTGAACAAGGTGAGAGGTTATGGGGGAGGGAGAAGGAACTCAAACAAGGAGGTTTTCAGCTCAGTTTTGTGTCTCCAAGGGCAGATCCTTTTGACTCCGTTTCTCCAGAGGGAAACCTTCCAATCTCTGGGATAAAAAAAGGATAGCTTTCTGGCTGAGTATGTTGAGAGATGGAATCTGAGTCTAATTATTCATTGCATAGATTTTAACCAGTAAAATTCTAGTATTCGCCCTCAACTTCCACCCCTGTGTTCACGTGTATGTTTTACCTCCAGTCTCTGAGGCTTTCCAGGGGCTTACGTATCTGTAGACTGACTTGTTGGTTCTCCAGCCTTCCTTGTTCTTTTACAGGAACCTAGCAAAGACTGGAAACTGAGGCCTAAGCAGTCCATGGCTCTCAAAATACTTAAATTTACTAAATTATGTCATTATGAACACATTTTGAAGAATATATTTAACATATACATATAATCAAAGCATAATAATGCAGTGAACTCATGGATTTACCATCCAACCACAAAAGGCAGGAGATTGTTAACACTGGTGAATTTCTTCTGAGATGGATCGTTTTCTGAATCATACAGTCATTCATTAATTCTCTTCATGAAATCTGTTCAATAACATTTGCATTTCCTCTGCTCTACTTTCTTTTTCTTCTTTTCTCACTTCATCTTCCACTTTTCTTAACCTCTCCTCATAGTTTCCATCTCCTGTCTTTCTTGCATGTAATTTACCTCGGTGTATTTTGGCAACAGAGTTTGTCAGAATGTCTAGTCTGTCATATTGCTAGAAAAGGAAGTCCCAAATCTCATCCATATGCTTTCTTTCTTGTAATGGTTCATTGATATCACTGGTCGGCTGTCAAAAACTTTTCTGGTTTTTTGCTTTTATGATTTTTAACATTTTCAATTCCCTTTCTGTCAATTTAGAGGAATTTGAGGAGAAATTTGAGAAGAACATTTTTGTTCAGTCTAAAGTGTTTAAACTGAAATTAGTTAAGATTCTGTTTTTAGAATTGTGTAGCACTGCATCAGGAATCCAAAATTCTTTTTTTAAAAAAATTTTTATTGAATTATAGTTGATTCATAACATTGGGTTAGTTTCAGGTGTGCAGTAAAGTGATTCATATATATATATCTCTATCTGTATATATATGTACATATATGTATTCTTTTGGGGGTTCCCTGGTGGCTCAGATGGTAAAGCATCTGCCTATAATGCAGGAGACCTGGGTTCGATCCCTGGTCAAGAAGAACCCCTGGAGAAGGAAACGGCAACCCACTCCAGTATTCCTGCCTGGAAAATTCCATGGACCGAGGAGCCTGGTGGGCTACAGTCCAGGGGGTCGCGAAGAGTCGGACATAACTGAGCGACTTCACTTCATGATTTCATATTCTTTTACTTTCTCTTACACTATAGGTTATTACAAGATATTGAATATGATTCCCTGTGCTATACAGTAGGTCCTTGTTTGTTATCAATATGTACTGTATATATTTTAAAACCAAGCTCCTAATTTGTCCCTGCTACCCCCCTCTTTGGCAACCATAAGTTTGTTTTCTATGTCTATGAGTCTATTTCTGTTTTGCAAATGTTTATTTGTATTATTTTTTAAGATTACACAAATAAGTGGTCTGATACTATTTCCACTGTTTTCCCATCTATTTGCCATGAAGTGATGGGACCAGATGCCATGATCTTCGTTTTCTAAATGTTGAGCTTTAAGCCAACTTTTTCACTCTCCTCTTTCACTTTCATCAAGAGGCTTTTTAGTTCCTCTTCACTTTCTGCCATAAGGGTGGTGTCATCTGCATATCTGAGGTTATTGATATTTCTCCTGGCAATCTTGATTCCAGCTTATGCTTCTTCCAGTCCAGCGTTTCTCATGATGTACTCTGCATAGAAGTTAAATAAGCAGGGTGACAATATACAGCCTTGACGTACTCCTTTTCCTATTTGGAACCAGTCTGTTGTTCCATGTCCAGTTCTAACTGTTGCTTCCTGACCTGCATATAGGTTTCTCAAGAGGCAGGTCAGGTAGTCTGGTATGCCCATCTGTCTCAGAATTTTCCAGTTTATTGTGATGCACACAGTCAAAGGCTTTGGCATAGTCAATAAAGCAGAAATAGATGTGTTTTTTTTGGAACTTTCTTGCTTTTTCGATGATCCAGCAGATGTTGGCAATTTGATCTCTGGTTCCTCTGCCTTTTCTAAACCCAGCTTGAACATCTGGAAGTTCACGGTTCACGTATTGCTGAAGCCGGGCTTGGAGAATTTTGAGCATTACTTTACTAGCGTGTGAGATGAGTGCAATTGGGTGGTATTCTTTGGCATTGCCTTTCTTTGGGATTGGAATGAAATCTGACCTTTTCCAGTCCTGTGGCCACTGCTGAGTTTTCCAAATTTGCTGGCATATTGAGTGAAGCACTTTCACAGAAGATCATGGCATCTGGTCCCATCACTTCATGGGAAATAGATGGGGAAACAGTGGAAACAGTGGCTGACTTTATTTGTGGGGACTCCAAAATCACTGCAGATGGTGACTGCAGCCATGAAATTAAAAGACGCTTACTCCTTGGAAGGAAAGTTATGACCAACCTAGATAGCATATCCAAAAGCAGAGACATTACTTTGCCAACAAAGGTCCGTCTAGTCAAGGCTATGGTTTTTCCAGTGGTCATGTATGGATGTGAGAGTTGGACTGTGAAGAAAGCTGAGTGCTGAAGAATTGATGCTTTTGAACTGTGGTGTTAGAGAAGACTCTTGAGAGTCCCTTGGACTGCAAGGAGATCCAACTAGTCCATTCTAAAGGAGATCAGTGCTGGGTGTTCATTGGAAGGAATGATGCTAAAGCTGAAACTCCAGTACTTTGGCCACCTCATGTGAAGAGTTGACTCATTGGAAAAGACTCTGATTCTGGACGTATTGGGGGCAGGAGGAGAAGGGGATGACAGAGGATGAGATGGCTGGATGGCATCACCAACTCGATGGACGTGAGTCTGAGTGAACTCCGGGAGATGGTGATGGACAGGGAGGCCTGGTGTGCTGTGATTCATGGGGTTGCAAAGAGTTGGACACGACTGAGCAACTGAACTGAACTGAACTGGACTAAGTGGTATCATATGATATTTGTCTTCTGGTTTACTTCACTTAGTATGATAATCTCTAGGTCCATCCATGTTATTTCATTTTTATGGCTGAGTAATATTCCATGTATATTTATATTACATCTTCTTTATCCATTCATCTGTCCATGGACGCTTAGGTTGCTTCCATATCTTGGCAATTATAAACAGTGCTGCTATAAACATTGGGGTGTATGTATCTTTTCAAATTATGTTTTCCTCCTGATATATGCCCAGGAGTGAAATTGCAGGATCATACAGTAGGTCTATTTTTAGTTATTAAAAAAAACTCCATACTGTTTTCAATAGTGAATATATCCATTTACATTCCTACCAACAGTGTAGGAGGGTTCCCTTTTTCCCACAACCTCTCCAACGTTTATTGTTCGTAGATTTTTTGATGATAGCCATTCTGACTGGAGTAAGCTAATACCTCTTTGTGATTTAGATTCGCATTTCTCTAATAATTAGTGCGAAGAGTTGACTCATTGGAAAAGACTCTGATGCTGGGAGGGATTGGGGGCAGGAGGAGAAGGGGACGACCCAGGATGAGATGGCTGGATGGTATCACCGACTCGATGGACGTGAGTCTGAGTGAACTCCGGGAGATGGTGATGGACAGGGAGGCCTGGTGTGCTGCGATTCATGGGGTCACAAAGAGTCGGACACGACTGAGTGACTGGGACACGACTGAGCGACTGAACTGAACTGAACTGAACTGAATAATTAGTGATGTTGAGCATCTTTTCACATGTCTTTGGCCACCTGTCTGTCTTCTTTGGACAGATGTCTATTTAGATTTTCCACCCACTAGTTTTGATTGGGTGGTTTGTTGTTCTGATATTAAGCTGGGTGAGCTTTTTGCATATTTTGAGGATTAATCCTTTGTTAGTCGCATCATTTGCAAATATTTTCTCCTGTTCTGTAGGCTGTCTTTTCATTTTGTTTGTGGTTTTTATTGCTGTGCAAAAGCTTTTAAGTTTAATTAGGTCCCATTTGTTTATTTTTGTTTTCATTTCCATTACTCTAGGACGTCTAACTTTCTTTGAAAAAGAAAAGAAGTCTCCTTGATGTAGTCATTTAATTTAGTTTTTGCTTAGGTGAAATTATTGGGACAAACTTCTAAGTGGCATTACAAGTGTTCTCCTTTAGCATTCTCTATGGTGAAACCTTGTGGATGGAAAGATTCATTGTGAGACTTATCTAGATGGAAACCTTCACTTTGAGAACATATGTTTTCATTTTATAATATAGTCATCTTGATTAAAGAACTGAACAATGCAAGCTGGTTTAGAGACAAGGAGATACCAAAATATTCACAAGAAACCCATTGTTCTCTTTGTCTTTGAAGGAAGATAATGTTTTGAAATGATCACTTCTTAGTTTGGGTGACTGGAAAATCGTCCCTGTATTTCATAATCACTGCTGGGTAACTGCTGGGTTAATAATTGATGGATTTTACAAATTCTTTGAACTGAATGTATTTTTGTAAGCCTAAATCCTGGGTATGTGAAGTGTGAAGTATTTCACTGCAGGATATTAGCGCAGGGCAGTTTTATATCCATATCCAAGCCACACCCACTGCTTCCTTTGTGAGGTAAGAATCTGCCCACAGAGGCCAGTCCAGGACAGCCCTTTGCTGTGATTGGGTAGAGTCCTTTCAGGCAAGGCCCCGCCCCTTGGCCCCACCCCTCCTGGCTCTGACTTCTGACCTGCAGTCATCTGTCCTGGAGCACAGGCTCTAATTACCTCTGCCTTAGTCTGCCCAGCAGGACTGCAGATGTTATTAATGGTCATGAAATTATCCAATGTCTTTCCAAACTCCAGACCCAGTTGATGTTTGTGCCTGTGACCCTTCACTGTACTTCATTTCTTTGTTCATTTTGCTGCTGTGTTGAACCTTAACCTTGAGCACAAAACAAAATTTCCGAGAAGAATGTCACTCACCATTTTTTTTCTCACCTCATCAGCCCCCTAATTGCCTATTTATTTGGGACTAGAACTCAAAACTTTGCCTCTTTGCTAGATTGTTTATTTGCAGGTAACTCTTGATTACAGGTATGTCCCATTCTCCCCAGCCCCCACCCATCTCATAGATCTGTTGTCAACAATTAAAAATAACTTGTTCCTCTTTATTATGAAATCAATATATTTTCATGGTTAGAAAAATTAGAGACATGCTGATAAGCAGAAAGAAGAAGAAAAATCCATAGTCTCACCTTACAGAGATAAAGACTGTTACAATTTTATGGTCTATTTTTACAGACTTTTCCAGGCAGATGACTTGCCTGGTGACTCAGATGGTAAAGTGTCTGCCTGCAATGTGGGAGTCCTGGGTTCAATCCCTGGGTTGGGAAGATCCCCTGGAGAAGGAAATGGCAACCCCACTCCAGTACTCTTGCCTGGAAAATCCCATGGATGGAGGAGCCTGGTAGGTTACAGTCCATGGGGTTGCAAAGAGTCTGACACAACTGAGTGACTTCACTTTCACTCACTTTCTAGGCAGATAGATAGACATGGGATGATACTGTTGTGCTGTTGATAATGACTGTTGACTTCTTATTTGTTCAGATTGATTTTCCATGTATTAATTCCCTGCATAATTTCAAGAATCCTATGAGGCTTAATTTCTATTCCCATTTTTGCAGTTGAGGGGAAACTGAAGCCCGGAGTGGTTAAAAAGATTGCCCAAAGCTTCATAGCTATTCAGTGGAAGAGGTGGGATTTGAACCAGGCAGACTGACAGTAGGCTCTGAACTCTTAAATGATGTTACACCATTATTTAACCTGCTTTTAAACTTTAATAAACTCTCAATATCTTTTCATATTACTCTTGGTCCACCAGATGATTTTGAATAATTTTGAAGACAATTAGAATTCAAAAGATGAATATGCTGAACTTTTTCTTTTTCTTTGATTTTACCTAGTCTTTTATTTTTCCTAGAACCTGTATACAATTAACTCTAGCAGGGCAGTACTCAATACTGTTTAAGCCTCACGTTTTAGACTAACTACTTATTATAAACGTGAATGCACATCCTCATAACTGGAAACTAAATGACACAGATTTATCCATTTATGTAACCATACAACATTCTATATGCAACAGGAGCTTCTATACTATAGAATCTGACCTTACAAACTAGCTTACATATAAAACAGTTACTCTTTGCTCATCTGTCCTAATCTAGAAAGTGTTGCACCAATGCTTAAGATGTTATTAAAACAGATGAGCTCTCAACTTAAGGTTAACAAACCTGAAGCTCCACCCTAGAAATACAAACCCATAATTTGAAAATTGTTTTACTAGAAATAGCTTATAAGCAACTCTTACCAAGGTAGTACTATAGGGAATTACAGTGTTGACCAAAAGAAGACACAGGTTTCTCATTAAACTTTTTTTAATGGGTCTCAAATTCTGTGACAGATTTTTGGTCAAGTTGTTTTCATTAAAAAGTACTGATTTTAAAAACTAATAACTTAAACTGCCACACACAAAACATATGGTCCACAAAAACATTCTCCTTTCCTTCTGAAGGTTTTACGATGCATTGTTATCATTAACCAGTCTTTTACTATTAAACTTAAATGGCCAATTGAGACAAACAGTTCTGAGACCGTTCTTTCACCACTGATTAAGACTGGGGTGGCAGGTATTGGGGATAATATTCATTTAGCCGTCTGAGCTTTCTGGGCAGACTTGGTGACCTTGCCAGCTCCAGCTGCCTTCTTGTCCACTGCTTTGATGACACCCACAGCGACTGTCTCATGTCACGCACAGCAAAACGGCCCAGGGGAGGATAATCAGAGAAGCTCTCGACACACATAGGCTTGCCAGGAACCATATCAACGATGGCAGCATCACCAGATTTCAAGAATTTAGGGCCATCTTCCAGCTTTTTCCCAGAACGACGATCAATCTTCTCCTTCAGCTCAGCAAACTTGCAAGCAGTGTGAGCTGTGTGACAGTCCAGCACAGGTGCATGTCCAGCACTGACTTGGCCTGGATGGTTCAAAACAATCACCTGAGCTGTGAAGCCAGCAGCTTCCATGGGTGGGTCATTTTTGCTGTCACCAGCCACATTGCCACGACGGACATCTTTGACAGACACGTTCTTGACATTGAAGCCCACATTGTCCCCAGGAAGGGCTTCACTCAGTGCTTCATGGTGCATTTCTACAGACTTCACCTCAGTTGTTACACTGACTGGAGCAAAGGTGACCACCATGCCAGGTTTGAGAACACCAGTCTCCACACGACCCACAGGGACAGTACCAATACCACCAATTTCATAGACATCCTGGAGAGGCAAACGCAAGGGTTTGTCAGTTGGGCGAGTTGGTGGCAGGATGCAATCCAGAGCTTCAAGCAGGGTGGTCCCACTGGCATTGCCGTCCTTACGGGCGACTTTCCATCCCTTGAACCATGGCGGGTTAGCACTTGGCTCCAGCATGTTGTCACCATTCCAGCCAGAAACTGGCACAAATGCTACTGTGTTGGGGCTGTAGCCAATTTTCTTAATGTAGGTGCTGACTTCCTTAACAATTTCCTCGTATCTCTTCTGGCTATAGGGTGGCTCAGTAGAATCCATTTTGTTAACGCCAACAATTAGTTGTTTCACACCCAGGGTGTAAGCCAGAAGGGCATGCTCACGGGTCTGCCCGTTCTCGGAGATACCGGCTTCAAATTCACCAACACCAGCAGCAACAATCAGGACAGCACAGTCAGCCTGGGATGTGCCTGTAATCATGTTTTTGATGAAGTCTCTGTGTCCTGGGGCATCAATGATGGTAACATAGTACTTGCTGGTCTCAAATTTCCACAGGGAGATATCAATGGTAATACCACGCTCACGTTCAGCTTTCAGTTTGTCCAAGACCCAGGCATATTTGAAGGAGCCCTTTCCCATCTCGGCAGCCTCCTTCTCGAACTTTTCAATTGTTCTCTTGTCGATCCCGCCACATTTGCAGATCAGATGGCCAGTCGTGGTAGACTTCCCTGAATCTACGTGCCCAGTGACAACGATGTTGATGCGGGTCTTCTCCTTTCCCATTTTGGCTTAAGTTTAACGGTGGTTTTCACGACACCTGTGTCCTGGCGGCAAACCCGTTGCGAAAAAGCTATGCTGAACTTTTAAAAGCCAAATATTAACTGGTTTTCCTTTCCTTAGCTTTAGTTTTATTGTTTATTTATTTATTTTTGCTTTGATCTACAATTACATGGATTATTTTGAAATGGGATAATTCCTTCAGGAATAGGACTTAAGGAAAAACAAAAAATAAACAGTGTGAACAATATTCAGTTTATTTCACACTTGTAGGTGATAGTTTGACTCACTCCTTGGTTCCATTATTTCTAAGCAATAATTACTTTAAAAAATACTACTGATTCTTGAATGCTTTCTGTGTGTCAGCCTATCTGTGCTGTTTGAGTGCTGACACTTAGTTGACGTAATTTGGGTTCTGGTGAAATCAGGGATGTTGAAGAGACAAGGCTCTTTTGCGGTGTCTCTGTTACATGCTGTCTCTCCCTGCTGCTGCTGCTGCTGCTGCTAAGTCGCTTTAGTTGTGTCCGACTCTGTGCGACCCCATAGTCGGCAGCCCACCAGGCTCCCCCGTCCCTGGGATTCTCCAGGCAAGAACACTGGAGTGGGTTGCCATTTCCTTCTCCAATGCATGAAAATGAAAAGTGAAAGTGAAGTCGCTCAGTCGTGTCCAACTCTTCTCAACCCCATGGATTCCAGCCTGCCAGGCTCCTCCATCCATGGGATCTTCCAGGCAAGAGTACTGGAGTGGGCTGCCATCGCCTTCTCTGGTCTTTTTCCCTAGGTCTTACTCCCAACTGAGTCCCAGCTTTTCCTTGTTCTTTTCTTTCTATTTTCTTTTATTTCCCCTTCTTTCCTTCCTTCCTCTCCCTCCATTCTTTCCTTCCTTTTCACCTTTCTGGACCTGAATATTCTGTGCTTTCCTTTATCTAGAAATTCTTCAGCTGCAAGTGTCCTGAAACTCTAGTGTGGTTTCAGGCTCATTCCTGTTCTGGAAGGACATTCGTGGCATGCTATTTTGTCTCATCTGAGTTAGAGACAAGGTCTATATTTGGCCAGTAAATCCAACATGGCAAAATCTAGTCAGAATTTTTAGTGATTTCCAGCTGGTCTGTGTAAAATGTATTTGAATTGGCCTCTGGTAGATAGGATGGACTAAAAACTGTCCAACTTCATAACAGGCTCCTCCTTTTATGAATGAGTATACATCCCAGATTTCAGACAAGTCACTGATTGATTAATATTTGGCAGAGGCCATATTTGTTTATTCGTTTCTCTACTCCATGCAGTGATATCTTGAACACAGGAGATGTTGGATACCTATTTGTAAAGTTGACAAGGATGTCTCAGGAGATCTGGGTCGCAGTTTCAGCTCCACTATAGGTTGGTTGTTGGAATGAGCAGATTACTGAGAACTTTGCCCCTCAGTGGCTTCATCCATATTACCCTTTTTCTGAATCTTGGAGACCCAGTAAAGTCATCCCTGAAGATCTTTCATTTCCATAGAAGAATTGTTTCATGGGTTTCCAAGGTAATAACTTTCAAGATTAAGAGTAAAACATATTGACTTTCTTATCTTGAAAGACATACAATTTTAATTCCAAAGAATTGTGTGGGGCAAACATGTGATAGCCTAGATGTTTTACTCTTTTTTCCCCCCACTTTGATCTACATTAAGGATAACATTCACATGTAGGGTACTCTCCCATGGGTGACCCAGTGTGAACATCATGGGCTAGGACAAGAATAAGAGAGACTGTGGGATTACATATATTTCTTGGTCTATTAACTGCTGCCCTAGCTTCTCTCCCATTGAAGAAAACATATTGATGAAGATGTATTTCAAAACTACCTTAATAAAACCATGGGGTAGCACTGTAGGAACATGAAAACTGGCCAAAGAGCTTAAATAGAGAGCTTATTCATTGACCCGTGTTTCCACGGGAAAGTTGTGTACAAGAGAACTTCCCAAACCAGTGGGGAGAAGAGGGGTCATTTAATGGATGCGGTTGGGAAAACTGACTCATAATGGAGGGGGCGGGGTTCCTATCTTACAACATATACAGAAACAAATTCCAAATGGATTAACGACCTAAGAACGTAGGGGAAAGAGGCACGTTTTATAGAAGACCATGGAGAAGAATATATTTGTGGCTCTGAGATTTGTAGGGAATTTCTTAACCAAGACCAAAACAGCATAAACCATAAGAGGAAAATTGATGAGTATGACTGTATCAAAAGTAAAGATTTCAACTCAGAACAGTTAACCTACATGACAGATGGCACTGGGGAAAGATGTTTGCAGTGTCCAAAAATCAATAACGAATTAATGCCCCAAGAAAATCCTGCAGGTTGGCAAGAAAAATAGAGGAAACCCACATAGGAAAAATACAGACAAAGGATTTAGGCAGTTCAGAGGAGAAATCCAAATTGCTAAGAAGCATATGAAGAGATGCCATTTCGCTAGTAATCAGAGAAATGCAAATTTCAATGACAATGTGATCCACTTCACAGTCACCAGGTTGTCAAAAATTGGAAATCTTATTAATACTAAGTACTGAAAGGGGTGCAGGGAAATGGGAACCCTCCTGAACTACTGGAGAGAGGATCATATCCTTTGCCTTAGCAGTCTGCTCCTGGTGTAGGCCCCAGAGCCAGCCTGGCACAAATCTGTGAGGGGACAGCTCTGAGAATACTCCCTGCAGCAAAGAATTGGAGTTGGCCATGAGCCCATCACAGGGACAGGGCAGATTTGGTAATATGTAAGCCATCGGTTGTCATACTTAGATTTACATACAAGAACAGGATGGAACGCAAAAGCATAGCATTGGATAAAAGAAAAAAAGAAAGAGAATCAGATTTTTAGCACACTGTCTTTTTAAAGTACACACACACACAAAGCAATACTGTGTATTATTCAAGTAGGTATATGTGTGTATTCTGTTCATGGGGTTCTCAAGGCAAGAAGTGGTTTGCCATTATTAAAAGATGCTTGCTCCTTGGAAGAAAAGCTGTGACCAACCTAGACAGCATTTTAGAAAGCAGAGACATCACTTTGCCAACAAAGGTCTGTCTAGTCAAAGCTTTGGTTTTTCTGGTCGTCATGTATGGATATGAGGGTTGGACCATAAATAAGGCTGAGAGCCAAAGAATTGAAGCTTTCAAATTGTGGTGCTGGAAGATTCTTGAGAGTTCCTTGGACAGCAAAGAGATCAAACCAGTCAACCCTAAATATTCACTGGAAGGACTGATGCTGAAGCTGAAGCTCCAATACTTTGGCCATCTGTTCCGAAGAGCCCACACGTTGGAAAAGACCCTGATGCTGGGAAAGATTGAGGGCAGGAAAAGAAAGGGATGACAGAGGATGAGATGGTTGGATGGCATCACCGATTCAATGGACATGAATTTGAGCAAGCTCCAGGAGACAGTGAAGGACAGGGAAGCCTGGCGCGCTGCAGTCCATGGGGTCGTACAGAGTTAGACATGACTGAGCAACTGAACAACAAGTTGCTTGTGTGCGTGCCCAAGTCACTTAGTCTTGTCTGACTCTTTATGACCTCATGGACTGTAGCCCACCAGGTTTTTCTGTTCATGCGATTTTTCAGGCAAGAGTACTGGAGTGGGTTGCCATTTCCTCCTCTGGGGGATCTTCCCGACCCAGGGACCAAACCTGTGTCTCCTGAATCTCCTGCAATGGCAGAAGGATCCTTTAGCACTGAGCCACCTGGGAAGACCCACCAAGTAGGCATACAAATAGGAGTGAGGGTGTTTGGAGTGGGGGAGACTGGAGTGGGGATCAGGAAGTAGGAAAGAAAACCATTATAAGATAAAAGAGGGGTGTTTTGTGGATTGATGAATGCATCACGAACTTAAGACTAGAATTAATTCAACTCTTTGATCCAAAAGAGAAGAAACAGAAATAAAATCAAATTGGGATTTGGATGAGTGAGTGATATCCTTTATGGCAATAAGCTTGAAATACTCTGTTTACATGCTGTATAATAAACCATTGATAAACTTCAATTCTTCATTATTTGTAATAGATTACTTGCCACCTACTTCCCAACTGTCAGAACACAAGAGCTGAGAGCTGTAGTGGGAGCTGTTTGTATTCAAATTCTTTGCTCAACATAATGCTATAGAGTGAATGTAGCCATAAAAACTAAAGAGAGGCTACTACAATATTTGAAGCAAAATTAAGAGAAAGATTTGGAAAAGGTTTGCAATGATTATTCCATAAAAACCGAGTGTGAATACATTTTTATCCATATTTTATTTCTTCCATTAATATTTAAAATCTTTCCCTTATATTTGTAGAGTGAAAAGCAGAGATCTAAATAGCTCTCTAACATTATTTCCCTAGTTCCCATAGCCTGCACCACCTGGATGGATGTCAGGCTCTAAACTCCTAACGCAAATGAACAGGAGACAAAATCGTTTTGTGGGATTCTGAAATGAAGTATTTCAGTGGAAGACAGCTAGATTTTGCAAAGCTGTGAAACTGGAGACTGGGCTGTCCTCAAAAATCTACCAACCAGAGATATGGAAAGAGTTCCTTGCTTGAGATTCATCTCTCTCTGTCTCTCCCATCCCAGCCTCCCTTTCTACCCACTTATTTGTGCCAAACTTGCCTGTCAATTTTATCAGAGATGCTGGGAAAGATTTCCTAATCTGCCACCACTCCAAATCGATCAGTAATTGGGTTGATCTCTGTGAGCTTGTTAGAGAACCCCGTCTTGTCTTTTCATGGTCTGTGGCCCCAGTGAACTCGCTTCCTGTGGCGTGCTTCTCAGAGACATCCAGGAAGATGAGCACCCCTAACCCTGCACACAAATAGATTTTATTCAATGAATAATTTGGATTTATTATTTTTTTAGCATTCTTACTGTAAGTACATTGTGCCACTTCTTACTTATGGGTTAGAATGAAGTGGGTGTCTGTTTCTTATTTATTTGCTATTTGTCATTTAAAAATGCGAAATTCTTGGTCTCATGCAGGATTACCATAGATTTGCTTTATCCATTTGCTTTTTTTTTTAATTATACCAATTACCATTTATTGAGACAGGAACTGTGATTGACTATATATCTATTTTTTGTCCATATATATATGTGATATTTATGTATAATTAATTATATATTCATTAGTGTATATACACTGTTTTATTATGCATATATGTTTATTGTTGTTGTTTAGTTGCTAAGTTGTATCTGACTCTTTTGTGATCCCAGGGACTGTAGCCTGCTAGGCTCCTCTGTCCATGGGATTTCCCAGACAAGAATACTGGAGTGGGTTGCCATTTCCATTTGCTTTGATGATTAGAATGAAACCAACAAATAACGTGGATGTTTCCTGTGGTAATTGACGGGGAGGCAATGCCTGCGGCTTGCGGCTGCTGCGTGAGAACACTCTGTGGATCTAAGCATGTGAGCATTGTTAATGACCAGAAGTACTTTCGGAGGAAGTGGGGCCAGTGTCCTGGGTACCATCTGATTCCCTCTGAGGGGCTCCAACCACTTGCAGACCATTATCTCATTAGTTCTCAAAATACCCCTGGGAGGAAGAAGGGAAGAAAGATGCTAATGGATAATGAAATGTTACAAAGCACTTTACTAATGAAATAATCACTTCCTTTGCCCCCACCCCTAAATCCCTAAGCCCAGATGCAGAAACTGAGGCCTAGGGAGCTGAAATTGCTGGCCCATGATCCCCAGAGAGAGTGAGAGGCAGAAGCAAGACCTGGGGTGGGGTGGGGGTGTGGGGTGAGGGTCGGGGGCGGGGAGTGGGATGGAAGGCTGTTGCCTAGCAAGCTGATGGAGCTGTTTTGTTTTGTTTAAAGGCAACATGGAGAGAAGGGCTAAATCACTCAAGATAACAGCAAACTTTTATTTTTAAACCAGCACCAGGTGTGAATTGCAGGAAAATCAGAAATGTGCTGAGAAGAGGAGTGGGCACTGGGCCAAGATAAACCCGGGGCCAGGTTCTCATAAGTGGCACTTGGGGTGCAGCTGGCCTCTTCAGCCAGCTCAGGACTTTCCTGATAAGTACAAGGCAATTTGGGCCACGTCTTTATAGATACACACAGCACGTTTGAAATTGACCTCAATGGGTCTAATTCCTCAGATTTTTAACCCAAGCCTTTGAGGCTATTTTCTTAAAGAACTGCTTTGATCAACTGCTTTCATTTTTAAAGAAGCTGATTTGGTTTGAGTTTCTTCTCTGCTTCAAAAGTAGGAGCCTACATCTTACTGAAAAGTGTTTTGAGAGTCACCTAACAGGACCCTTCTGGGTCCCTTCTTCTGTTATTCAAGGGTCTTCTTTCTGCTTGTGGAACGCACGGCTTCCAGCCCTGGTACATCAGCTGGCTCTTTGCCCTTCTCGGAGGCTGTGTGTGTTCCTTTGTTTAGATTTCATGGCCTTCATGCTCTCTGCTCCAGGCTCTATGAAATCTTTCTTTGGAGAGGTCTCACTACCATACAAATGGCTGGTAAGTGTAGGTCAAAGGAGTGAATCTCTAATTGTGAAACCGCATAGGATCTGTGGGAGAAGGGAATTTGTCAACATTCTACCAGGCAGCCTACTTGGAAAGGTCGACCCCACCAGGAAAAGGTGGACCATTCTTGAAAAAACACAGGTGCTGTTTCTCTTTTAGAGTCAGCTTACCCGACATGTTTAAAGTTGCTAATGTGAATGAATACACAGAATTCATTTGTTCATTCATTCATTTAACAGACTCACAAATGAATAAGTAATGGCCCCTAATCCGCAGGAATTCATTGAAATGTAAATGTAAATTCAGTGACTCCAAGGTAGCTGTGATGGAACTGCATGACCTCAAGCTTTAAAAGGACTCTTGCAGAAAATTGAGAAAAAGCACACTCCCCAGAGATATCACTTTGCCAACAAAGGTCCGTGTAGTCAAAGCTATGGTTTTCCCAGTAGGCATGTACGGATGTGAGGCTTGGACCATAAATAAGGCTGAGTGCCAAAGAATTGATGTGTTCAAATTGTGATGCTGGAGAAGACTCTTGAGGGCCCTTTGGACAGCAAGGAGATCACACCAGTCAATCCTAAGGGAAATCAACCTTGAATTGGAAGCACTGATTCTGAAGCTCTAATACTTTGGCCACCTGATGCCAAGAGTCCACTCACTGGAAAAGTCTCTGATGCTGTGAAAGGCTGAAGGCAAGAGGAGAAGGGGGTGACAGAGGATGAGAGGGTTGAATGGCATCGACTCAAAGGACATGAGTTTGAGCAAGCTCTGGGAAATAGTGAAGGACAGGGAAGCTTGGCACCCTGCAGTCCATGGGGTCATAAAGAGTCAGACATGACTGAGCAACTGAACAGCAACAACCAGAGAGACGATATCAGTCCTGTTGGGGAGGGGAGCTGAGGCATGCGAAACACTACAGAAAGGCCTTGCAGAAGTCCCAGGTGAGATCAGGGAGAGAGCGACAGGCCCGGAGCTTGGAGTGATGGTGACATCCAAGCTCGATGGCCTAGAGAAGGCCGAGTTGAGAGAGACCAACTTCTGTTTTCTCTGACAAAGAGGATGGTGGAACAATGCAGAGAAAGAAGGAGCGCCGCCAAGTGATGGCAGAAGCTGGGGAGCTTGTGAGAGACCTGCAGCAGCCACTCTGAATTCAGACCTCAGCAATAAACGAATGACACTGCAAATCACTGGGGCCACTTGAGGATGAGGTTCTGAAGTTATAACTGGTTGAAATTAGAAGAATCTTAGAGAAAGGAAGACGTGTTAAGGAAAAAGTGCTGGCTAGGCCCTGTGTTTATTTTTCAAAATGGAGAGGAAGTTGATTTTACAGGCTACGGACAGGTCAGCGTGTTGCGCATGCTGGACAAGAGTTGGTCATGGAAGGGTTACTCTGTGAGCACCTTGAAGACAATGTAGTGAGCGCTGGAACAAGGTGGAAAGAGGGAACTCCCCCCTCCCTCAGCCTCCTCTTTGTCTTCCTCCATTTGCCTTTGATATTCTTGGGCCAAAGTCCTGAGAAGTCAACCGATGAGAAAGAAATGCGGCAGCTAGTATGTCGCTGTCGTTTCCTGAAGTCACTTGATAATTGTGATGCAGACAAGATGCCAAGGGCACCAGCTAACAAGCCTGTCACACAGGGAAAGGGGAGGAATATGCTGAGGATGTTTGGCTGGGAAGATACAGTGTTAGCGGCCGCTGTGCCTGGTCTCTGTGGGCTGGAAGGGCCGTCAGGCCAGAGCATCTGTCTACTCACTCTCCAGGATTGTGACTTTCCAACTTGCCTGGCTGTTACCTATAGTAAGAAGGACATTTTCTAGCTCAACCCAGAATATACAGAAACACACGTATGTAACTGAAATAATCATTCCAGAAAACACCAACACTCTCTTATGTTCAGTTTACTTCGATATTTTCTAGTCTAGTCAAGTCTACTCTCTTTCATAACAAAATGCCTGTTGAGCCTATTAAATTGATTTCCGGGCTTTTTAAAGGGCTGAAATTCATAGTTTAAAAGTCTGTGTCTTAGGGACTAGATCTGGGACACACAGATGCTAATTACTGCTTCAGGATCACAACTTCTATGGGCGGAGGTGACAAAAGATGATGTTGGTTTCCTCTGGAGCAGTGAATTATTGCTTCTTCCACTATTCAAGCTCAGGATGAATGAAGGCCTGATGAGAGTGATGCAGAAAGGATTCAAATATCAAACAGAGACTGAATTAACTCGGCCCCAAGGTCCTTTTTGTTTTTAAGATGCTCTGGTTGGATCAGTGGAACTGACTGCTAAAGCATTCCTGACGTTTTAGGCCACATTGACAGAATCGTGGTGTACATCTCCTGGAAGGTCAAGGAGGCACTGCTCCCTGCTATTCAGACCGCAAATCAGAGTATTAGGAAGCAGTCTGGGAACACACTAGGAGATGTAATTTTGAAATTATTCACTCATTTGCTCATTTGTCGAATAAATGCTTATGGTATGTTTAGTACAGCCCAAGCACTGAACAAGGCTCTGGGGACGCAAGATTGACAAAGCCCCAGACTAAAGGAGCTCACTGTATAGTGAGAAAGAGATGATCATTCAGTATGTTTTTTGAGTGCCTAGCTATCTGTCAGTCACTGCTTTAGGGGCTGGGATTGTATCAGTGCAAAAGATTAAAAAAAAAAAAAAAGAATCCCTGCCCTAATGGAATTTAAGATTACACACAAGAAATATACAAATAATCAATTTATTCTGATTGTGGTAAGTATGTAGAAGCTAGAGAGTGTCGGCCTAGTGCAGGAGTTAGGGATGTGTCCCTGAGGAGGTGACATTAAAACCGCCACTGAAGGGTGAGTATTGCTAGTTGCAAGGAGAGCAGGAGAGGCAATCAGGAAGGAACATTCCAGATGAAGGAGACAGGAGGCATTTGGAGACGTGAAAAAAATCTAGCCTGCTGGAATGCAGGGTGCAGGGAGGGAACTGACCGCACAAGGTCAAGAAGTGGGATTTGATCTTGGGAGCGAGGGAGGCCACGAGAGAGGTGTAGAGACATGTGTGTGCACGCTCAGCCGTGTCCGACTCTTTGCGGCCCTGGGTACTGTAGCCCTCCAGGCTCCTCTGTCCATGGGATTCTCCAGGCAAGAATCCTGGAGTGGGTTGCCATGCCCTCCTCCAGGGGATCTTCTCAGCCCAGGGATCAGACCCGTGTCTCCTGTGTCTCCTGAACTGCAGGTGGATTCTTTACCTGCCGAGCCACCTGGGAACCCTGTAGAGATGCAGAGGGACACAAAGATACAGAGAGATCTAGAAGTGTAAATGGAGATGGAGAGATGGAGGAATAGAGAAAGAGAGAGAGATGATGGATTTGAGAGATGTGTGGGATATAAATCAGATGACCAGGTGGGGGATATCCTGGAGGCAGGAGGAAGACCCCAGTGCTTCTATCTTGACCAGCTGGTTGGGTGGGGAAGGGAAGGAGTCCTGTTCAGGGAGATGAGGAGCGGAGGAGACGGAGCCACGGCTGGGGGAAGATCGGGTCAGTTGGGGACATCTTTGCTCATGGAGCTTCAGCTCCTTAAAATACCACCATCCCACTTGTCTGCTGGGAAGACACCTGCTTCTCCTCCAATACCCATGAAGCCTCGTCTTTGCCAAACAGACACACTCCTCACTTAGTAGCACAGTTCTTCCCATGCAGACTCTGCTCACTGCCTCAGCCACACTGCATCACACGTCTCCTTGCTGCCTTTGTCACATCTGCTCATCATCTGCCTAAAAGAATAAGAGTGTCCATGGGCAGCCTGCCGGCCAGGCTCTGCCTTACACCTGCCGTTTAATCCTCCCCACAGCTTTGAGGTTAGTGCAGTCACTCCCCCAGCTCACTGGGAGACAGGCACCAGCAGGTCAGGTGACTTCCCCAGTGGGTGGGGCACTGGTCCCGGCAGAGCTGGGGTCCGAGCCCAGGTAATCTGCCTTCTGGGTCCATGCTCTTAACCACTGTGTGCACCCTATTTCTCACTGGATTGTAGATCCTTAAAGCTCAGAACCATGCATAGTACTTTTTTTAAAAAAAGAAACACAGTTTGAGAACTTAAATCAGCAAAATAAGAAAAATAAACACAATCGCAACTTGTAAACAAAACAAATTGAGCAGTTATCTAGATCTTTTTCTGCTACAAATTCCAGGAGTTTTGTTTGAAAATCAAAATGTAACTACCATCCTGGAGGCTTCCCTAGTGGTTCAGGGTAAAGCATCTGTCTGCAACGCAGGAGCCTCAGGAGGCGCAGGTTCGATCCCTGGGTCTGAAAGATCCCCTGGAGACAGACATGGCAACCCCCTCCTGTGTTCTTGTCTGGAGAATCCCATGGACAGAGGAGCCTGGCAGGCTACAATCCACAGACTTGCAAAGAGTCTGACACGATCGAAGTGACTTAGAATGCACTCACGCACCATCACCGAATTCTTGAGTTAGAGCTGATCCTTGTTGTTGTTGTTGTTCAGCTGCTAAGGCATGTCTGACTGTTTGCAATCCCATGGACTATAGTACACCAGAATCCTCTGTCCTCCACTGTCTCCTGAAATTTGCTTAAACTTATGTCCATTGAGCCGGTGATGCCATCTCACCTTTTCATCCTCTGCCTCCCCCTTTTACTGTTGCCTTCAATCTTTCTCAGCCTCAGGGTCTTTTCCAGGGAGCTGGTTCTTCTCAACAGGTGGCCAACGTATTGAAGCTTCAGCTTCAGTATCACTCCTTCCAGTGAATATTCAGGGTTGATTTCCTTTAGGGGTGACTGGTTTGATCTCCTTGCAGTTCGAAGAACTCTCAAGAGTCTTCTCCAGCACCACAGTGCAAAAGCATCAATTCTTCGGCACTCAGCCTTCTTTGTGATCCAGCTCTCACACCTGTACGTGACTACTGGAAAAATCATAGCTTTAACTATACGGACCTTTGTTAGCAAAGTGATGTCTCTGCTTTTTAATACACTGTCTAGGTGTGTCATTGCTTTCCTTCCAAGGAGCAAGTGTCTTCTAATTTCATGGCTGTCGTGACCATCTGCGGAGATTTTGGAGCCCAAGAAAAGAAAGTCTGTCACTGCTCCCACTTTTTCCCCTTCTATTTGCCATGAAGTGGTGGGACTAGACGCCATGATCTTCATTTTTTGAATGTTGAGTTTTAAATCAGCTTTTTCACTCCCTTCTTTCACCCACATCAAGAGGCTTTTTCCTTCCTCTTCACTTTCTGCCATTAGAGTGGTGGTATCATCTGCATATCTGAGATTGTTGACATTTCTCCTGGCAATCTTGATTCCAGCTTGTAATTCATCCAGCCGGGCATTTTGCATGATGTACTCTACGCTGAAGTTAAATAAGCAAGGCAATGATACACAGCCTTGTGGTACTCCTTTCCCAACTTTGAACCAGTCCATTCTTCCATGTTTAGTTCTAACTCTTGCTTCTTGGCCTGCATACAGGTTTCTCAAGGTGGTCTGATATTTCTCTCTCTTTAAGTATTTTCCACTGTTTGTTGTGATCCACACAGTCAAAGGCTTTAGTGTAGTCAATGAAGCAAAAGTAGATTTTCTGGAATTCCCTTGCTTTTTCTATGATCCAATGGATATTGGGAATTTGATCTCTGGTTCCTTTGCCTTTTCTAAATCCAGCTTGTACTTCTGGAATTTCTTGGTTCAGGTACTGCTGAAGCCTAGCTTGAAGGATTTTGAGTATTACCTTGCTAGCATGTGAAATGAGCACAATTATATGGTAGTTTGGCCATTCACTGGCATTTTCCTTCTTTGGGAATCTGGTCCCACCCCCTAGTTTTAAAGATGAGGAGACAGAGGCACCCATTCAGGGTGAAATGCCCAAGGTTGAATGTGCAGCAATGCTGAAGGGCAGGGCCAGGTGCCACCTGTTTCTAATCATGATTCCAGTGCCCTTAAGTGAGTGGCACTGGCCAGGGGCAGGGGGCTCCTCAGGTGGGCATTCCACTCTGCCTGGAAACTGCCCCCATCCTGGGGTCCCTTCTTATTCTCTCTGAACCTTTTACTGCAGGCATGTGGGCACTGGAACATAATCTACATCAAGGTGGGGACCTTTGCTTTCGTTTTGTTTTTGTTTTTGATGTGGAGCATTTTTAAAGGCTTTTTGAATTTGTTACAATATTGCTTCTGTTCTATGTTTTGGTTTTGGCCATGAGGCATGTGGGATCTTAGCTCCCCAACCAGGGATCAAACCTGTACTCCCCGTATGGAAAGGCAAAATTTCATGCACTGGTCCATTAGGGAAGGCCCTGGGGGTCCTTGCTTTGTCCACTTTATCCTTGCTTTGTCCTTGCTTTATCCCAGTAACTGAAATAAGCCTGTTGTATCGTCTAAGTCTTGGATGAACCACTGATCTTTCTGGACATATTGTAAGCTTTCCTGCCTCCAGAGCTTTACATAGGAATCATGCTTTACATAAAGTGAAGTGATGTTACCAAGTTATGTCCAACTCTTTTGCAACCTCGTGGACTGTAGCCCACCAGGCTCCTCTGTCCATGGAATTCTCCAGGCAAGAATATAGGAGTGGGTAGTCATTCCCTTCTCCAGGGGATCTTCCTGACCAAGGGATAGAACCTGAGAGTTATGCTTGGGGAAAAAAAAAAAACAACACCCTCTTAATTCTTTCCAACACTCCCAAACCTATCTCATTCTTTAAGTTAAAATTTACTTTTGTGAAATCTTTCTGAAATGCTCCCTTCCCTTCCTCTGAATTCCTACTGTGTCTCTCTGTATTTTTTATTGTTGTTTGGTGGTGAGAACATTTAAGCTCTAGTCTCTTATTACTAATTTTAAAAGATCTTCCTAGTGCCCAGCAAGCACCTGAACCATCAGAAGCCCTTAAAAGGGTTTGCTAGGGTGAGTCAGTGACATGAAAACATTTTCCACACGTTTTAAGAGAGGTTGGGATTGCTAATGTAACCCTAAAAGTAGGGGGTCAGCAAAATTTCTCTTTAAAGAGACAGAGAGTAAATATCTTAGGCTTTGCGGGCTGTGAGGTTTCTGTAGCAGCCACTCAACTCTGCCGTATGGTGTGGAAGCAGCCATGGAAAATATGAAAATGAATGCATATAATGCAATAAAACTTTATCTGTGGACATTGATGTCTAAATTTCATAAAATTTTCACGTGTCATAAAATACTACTTAAAAGTTTCTTAAGAAACTGTTTAAAAAAATGTTGAAACCATTCCTGGAGCCAGTGGTGGTAGAAGTGAGTTTTGACTCCATGGAGTTCATGTTGGTCTCACTGCCCTCAATAGAAAGGAGCTGCTGCTCGTGTCCTGGGAAGCTGCTCTCATGGACCATTTCCAAGATCTCTGGGGATTATCCGGGCCAGGGGGTGGGGGTGGAGGACGCAGAGGAGACCCCTGCTGGGGGACTGGGGCAGGAGGTGGGATGCAAGATGACCTCTAACAGCCCTTTCCTCTTCTCGACGAAATTCTTAGCAGCAGCTTCCTGGGCTTTGAAGTAAAACCACAGGAGCCTAACTGATTGGAGGGAAGGTCATTCTGAATTAGTGGAAAGGTCTGAGTTATAAAACAGTTTATAAGGAATGATGCCTCATTGCATTCAAGGACATTCAGCAATCAAACGAACACTTAACAAAGGGCTGTCAATAATCCATTTGAATTGCACTTTGTACGTTTCAAAGTGCCTTCCAGTACATTATCTCCATTGATCTACCCAGGAACCCTAGGAGACGGACAACCCCATTTTACAGGCGAGGTCAGATGGCTCTGAGATGTTTCAGATCCAGGTCTGTATGGCTCTCTGTGGCCTCCATCAGCCTGTTGTTGGAGACATAAAAGTGACAAAAAACTTTATATATCGAGAGTGTGGACATCTAGGTAGCTTCCGTGTTCTAGCTATTGTAAATAGTACTGCAATGAACAATGGGATACAGGTGTCTCTTTCAATTTTGGTTTCCTCAGGGTATATGCCTAGGAGTGGGATTGCTGGGTCATATGGTGGTTTTATTCCCAGTTTTTTAAGTCTTCCATAGTGGCTGTATGAATTTACATTCCCACCAACAGTGCAAGAGCATTCCCTTCACAACTTCTTCAGCATTTACTGTTTGCAGACTTTTTGATGATGGCCGTTCTGACCAGTGTGAGGTGATATCTCATGATGGTTTTGATCTGCATTCTCTCATAATGAGCGATGTTGAGCGTCTTTTCATTTTGTTAGCCATCTGTATGTCTTCTTTGGAGAAATGTCTGTTTAGGTCTTTTTCCCATTTTTTGATTGAGTTGTTTGTTTTTCTGACATTGAGTTGTATGAGCTGCTTGTATATTTTGAAAATTAATCCTTTGCCAATTGCTTCATGTGCTACGATTTTCTCCTTGGGTTGAAAAGGGTTGTCTTTTCACCTTGGTTATAGTTCCCTTTGCTGCGCAAAAGCTTTTATGGAGTTGTAAGAATCTCCTGTCTATTTGTATGAAAAATAAACATTCCTAACTCATGCTTGTTTTTAATCCCTGAGAATCTGCTAGAAACATGGCAGTATACCCAGATAAGCACACAGAGTCCATTCAGCTCTGTTAATAAAACATCGCAAGAGTTCATTAAACGCTGACAAGCTGGAGACCTGGTCTTCACCTGCTCCCTTAGATCAGGATGAAAGAGGCGTTTCCGCTCTGTGGCCTCACATGGGGAGGTGAAGTTTGGCCTCGTAGGTGACATAGGGTACATATCCTTAGCAAGTCTGAAGGGTCAGAAATGCGTTTTGAATTAGAAAGATTTCTTCCTTCTGGTAAATTAGTAATTTAGAGCAGTTGGGGGAGCATCTCTGACTCGGGAGGAAATCTAATCACGTTCTAGAAGGTGGGTGGGGGGTGGGGGGTGGGGCGCCGGCGGGCAGAGGGGAGGGACAGAAACACAGCTAGCCAGCAAGCCCTGGCGATTTAGGGGGTAAATCCGCATTCCCCTCCTCAACTTGGGGCTCTCATCAGCATTTTCCTGCCAAATTAGGCTTTGGCAAAGCTAAGGGTGCCTTGGCAAACTTTTAAAATTTCCCAAGAGCAACTTCCTGGTTCTTAATTAGGCCTTTTATTCCTAGATGTCTATATTTAACTGTGCTCTGTGCGCACTGACCCCTTTTAGATACTGCCAAGAACTTGAGAGACGTGGCCGGTGCGTCTAGACAGGCCAGTTATCCAGATAACTAAGTTCCTCAAACCCGATTCTTAAAGTAAGACACTATGAGGAAACGGACCTTGTCCAATGATTCTTTGGGGAATTCATTAGTTCTGTGCATGCCCTCACTTTTCCCAAGGGAGGCACTTCGCCTGCAGAGGAATACAGGCCTGCTCTATCAAGGTCTCAGCAGTGAACTTGGCAGATGGAGGCGAGATGGAAAACAAGGGTGTGAAAAAGAGGCCTAGAGGAAGGCTCTCAGCTACGCAGCAGGAAGCTGCAAGAATGGTCATTCCACTCATGTTTGTAAAAGAGAAAAATTGAAAATAGCCTGAGCATCTATCACAGGAGAAGTGACTCTATCCATGGAAGCACATTTATTCATACAAGGGAGTACAATTCAGGGGTGTGAAAACGAATGCATTAGAGTTATGCGTGTAGATGTGGGTAGATCTCAAAAAAGTACTGCCGAGTACAAAAAGCAACTTGCTTTATGAAATACCTGCTGTATGAAAACATTTGTAAAAATTTAAAGCATCAATGACGATTGTTATTGTGTATTGTTTGTGAATAGCTTATATGTACATGCATGCTCAGTTGTGTCTGAGTCTTTGCAGTCCCATGGGCTGTAACCCTCCAGTCTCCTCTGTCCATGGAATTTTCTAGGCAAGAATACTGGAGAGGGTTGCCATTTCATACTCCTGGGGATCTTCCTGACCCAGGGATAGAACCCATGTCTCTGGCGTCTCCTGACCAGCATTTAAAAAAATCTGTAGTATATCAAATTAAAAAAAAAAAAAAAAACCAACAGATCCATTTTTTTTCTTTTTAAAGGAAAGAAAGAAAATGCATGATAAGGCCACATGCTAAGTCAGGAGAGTGGACCTCAGGAAGGGGATAAGGGGGTCAGTCTGGGCAGGCTCACAGCCTACGGTTGAGGCTGTAGCGTTTGCTTTTTCAGCTGGGTGGTAAATTCATGGGCAATTCCCATGGTGTTATCAGCTACACTCTTTAGTGTTTCTGGAATCATTCATAAAAATGCAGAGAGTCTCAAAGGAAAGCTGGGGCTACTGTTTGTTGGGGATGAGTTGGGGAGACAGGAAACGTGTCAGGAGAGGACAGCCTCTGACTTCTCTTCCCACTGAGCTGTGGTCAAGTATGTGAACAGAGGAGCCTGGTGGGCTATAGTCCTTTGGGTCACAAAGAGTCAGACATGACTGAAGTGACTTAGCACGCACACTTACACCCCTTCAGGGAAACAACAGTGTTTGTGGGAAGCTCTGACGGAAGTGCAGAGAATAAGATCCTGGCGCCAGTTCTGCCCCTCTCATGAGCTAAGGGATGGGCTGTGAGCTCTTGCCTGCCGCAGGTCCCTCCTTTGAAGTGGATCTTGTCAATTCTAGCTGTCTTTGGCTGGTGAAAACCATCCCTGGAGCCCTGTGAGGCAGCTTTGTCAGGGAGTTGATCCCGCTGATACTGGTGGGTGGAGATAAAGTGTGGGGGTGGGGGAAAGTGGGCTTATAAATACTGGATAGAGCTGAGTTAATAATTTGCTTACATAACCCTTTGTGCCTTGCAAACGACCCTGGGGAATAATTACATGAATCATGACAGGGTTTTTGTTTTTGTTTTTGTTTTTTTTTTGGTTTGTTTTATTTTACTTTGTTCCTACTTTTATTTTAGAGAATTTTAAACACACATAATATTAGATACTACTACCCTAGCTACTATCTATTCATCACCTCCTTTGTGCAATCATAAAAGATTTGATTTAGGTCATAGGTATGGTGTAGTGGTTTTCCCTACTTTCTTCAATTTAAGCCTGAATTTTGCATTAAGGAGCTCATGATCTGAGGCACAGTCAATTCCAGGTCTTATTTTTGCTGACTGTATAGAGAACTTCACCTCCAGCTGCAATCCATGGGGTGGCAAGAGTCAGACACAACTTAGCAAGTGAACAACAGCAATAGCAGCAACACCCCAGCTACTACCCAACATCTAAAGCTGTAAACTTATGGTTGATCTTGCCCCAACTATCTACTGACCCCTTTGGAAACAAATCTCAGACAAAAGACCAGGTATTAGTCAGAGTTCTTTAGAGAAACAGAACCAAGAAGGTATCTGTGTCTGGTATCTTTACCTGTCTATGTCTCTGCCTATCATCTGCACTGTGCTCACTTGCTCAGTCTTATCTGACTCTTTCTGACCCATGAACTGTAGCCCACCAGGCTCCTCTGTCCCTGGGATTCTCCAGGCAAGAATACTGGAGTGGTAGCCTTTCCCTGCTCCAGGGGATCTTCCCAACCCAGGGATAGAACCCAGGTCATCTGGATTGCAGGCAGATTCTTTACCATCTGAGCCACCAAGGAAGCCCACCTATAATCTATCTGGATTTATTTTAAGAAATTGGCTCATCCAGTTGTTGGAGCTGGAACTTCAGGTAAGAGCTGACATTGCAATCTTGAATCTATAGTCTGCAGGCTGTAAACTCAGGCAGGGTTTCTTCTATTAGAGCCTTGAGGCAGAATTTCTTCTGGAAATCTCAGTATTTGGTTTTAAGGGTGTCAACTGATTAGATCAGGCCCACTCACACTACAGAGGGCAATCAGCTTTACTCAAAATCTACTAATTGAAATGTTAATCACCTGTAAAGAATTACTTTCACAGCAACATCTAGACCGATATTTGACCAGACTACTGGGCACCATAACCTAGCTAAATTGACACATAAAATTTACTATCACAAACTTTTTTATTAATAATGATTTCAGTATGTGTATCAAAACTAAGAACTCCATGTTTTAAACAAGATATTGGGCTTCCCAGGTGGCACTAGTGGTAAAGAATCTGCCTCCCAATGCAGGAGACTCAGGTTCGATCCCTAGGTCAGGAAGATCCCCAGAGGAGGGCATGGCAACCTACCCCAGTATTCTGGCTTGGAAAATCCCAGACAGAGGAGCCTTGTGGGCTACAGTCTATGGGGTCACAAAGAGTTGGACACGACTAAATTGACTTAGCATGTGTGCATGCATGCAAGGAAGGTCCGAACCTTGTGACTGGTTAAATATGTGTTTTACATCTCTTAATCTACATGTTTTCCTAACATTTCCCTCTCTTCCTTACAATTAATTTTTAAAAAAATATTGCTTGTCCCATGGAAGCTCTCACAGTCTGGATTTTGCTGGTGACATTCTCTCAGTGCCATTTATTATGTTCTTCTATCCTCTGTGTGTGTGTGTGTGTGTGTGTATGTGTTTTGTAAGCTGATAGTTAAATTTAGAGGCTCCAGCAGCCATTTAAAGAGATATCAATGTGCATAATTTTGAGAGGTCACTGAAGAATTCTTTATCACCCATTCTGCAAACAAACCAAACAAAAGCAACATGCCTTTCCTATTAGCTTGCTGAGACCTAAAATGGCACTGCTAGAAATGATTTTGTGTTAATTCCCAATTAAAATGCAAATATTCCTAGAGAAAGGAAAAC
This sequence comes from Capricornis sumatraensis, assembly GCF_032405125.1. Classification (NCBI taxonomy): domain Eukaryota; kingdom Metazoa; phylum Chordata; class Mammalia; order Artiodactyla; family Bovidae; genus Capricornis; species Capricornis sumatraensis. The sequence goes on from NC_091085.1 coordinate 12,875,445, forward strand.
TTATCAGATCTTTATTGCTGGGTATGAATGCCTTTATGAAGTCCTTTTCTGAGCCATTTTCTGAATGTGGGGGAGGGGAGAGGGATGTGGGTGAAAAGAATACATGGGCAGTGGTGTACATTTCATATTCAGGGACATGGGGTCACTATAAGGAAGGACAGAATCAGTTACCATGGGGCTCATCCTGAGAGCCCCTCAGCTGTGAAGCAACTCTGCTGCTATGGATACCCTATTCAGAGTTTTCAAGCTATTACTTTGTTTCACGCTTATATCAATCCTGGGAAGTGAGTAGAGCTTTTGGGCCTTTTAAAGGTAAAAACACTGAGGCTCAGCCAGGCTTGAGTAACTGGTTAAAGGTCATGTGGCTCATAAAAGCAGCCATGAGAATTCCTGCTGGCCTGCCGGGCCCCTCTGCTCTTCCACTCACCCATAGCTGCTGCCTGCATCCTCTTTTGCTTTGAGCTGTGCGCAGGTTTGACACAGGAGATGAGAAGTGGCACCCCCCATAGGTGTTCCCCCATCTCTGTGTGACTTGTTCCTGGACACATTCTGGGGCTTGTGCCCAGAGCTAGGCTGTCTCAGAGGGCAGTCAGGGATCTGCCATTGGCCTCTGAGTAACAAGCCTGTGGTGTACTTTTTTTTTTTTTGGCCCTTTCCTGGGAAAGAAGGGAACGCTATCTCTGGAAACCCAGCCTGCTGATTAGATAGAAAAGATGTTCATGACTTCCAGGGTGCTCCCTTGAGTCAGTCATATTCTGAAAAACAAATTGTTTATTGCATGAATGAAATTGTAAGACTAAAAGAAGGTAGCCCCCAGAATTCCATCACCCCAATAAAATCAACTGCTTCCTTTTTTTTTTTTTTTTTGCGTTCTTTATCAGCCCCTGGCTGGAGGCACGTGCTGTTTGGTTCCTTTCTGAGCATAAAACAGTTGGAGGGAAGTGGGGAGAGACAAATCTGCCCCCCTCCCTCCTCCAATGCCCAGCCAAATTGCTCAACCTGAAGCATTAACCTGCAAGGCTCTGCATCCCAGGAGCCAAGGAGAGGGACCAGTAGAGCCTTATTAACTTACAGCTTTCTCCTTTTCTTCTGCTGGTCTCTTCGAGAACACAGCCATGAACCTTCCTAAGGTAGCTCTTTCTTTTAAAACCAGAAGAGGCAGATCAAAACTAGCAAAGGTAAATGAGAACAAGAAGGAAAGTGCCAAGCAGTTCTGATTTTCCTTCACACAGACATCACATCTAGCTGCAGTTCTTATTCCTGAGTAACTAAAGCCTCGTTATTTAGAAAAATGTAGTTTTTTTTAACTTTACAATATTGTATTGGTTTTGCCTTTTGTGGACAATTTCAACATTCTAAGACAAAAGGAAGTGCATGGAACCAGTTGCACCTGGGACCACTGTCAGCTGTTTATTCGTATTATAGCTGTTCAATGCACACCCGACGTGGACTGCTAACCTTGATCAATTTTGTGCATATGTTAAGAGTTTTGCTAGGCACAATCCCAGGCTTTAGCCAGCCAAGAGGAACATGGAGTTCATTTACTCTTGGGACCTATGTACTATAAAACCTTTGAGACATCCTTAAGGAAAAATGCAACAAGGAAAAGAAAGTTAAGTTTTTGAAAGAAGTCATTTGTCTTTAGCTGAATTCATCTGAGTATGATACGGGTTGCTGCAGACATAAAAATGTCTGGAGTCTGGCTTCAGGGTTTAGAATGATAAAATATTCATGGCGTATAATTTTGCATAATTTGTTTAGCTACCAAGACATAATTTAGTTATTTGGTGGATGAATCCTTCAGAAGGCCTAAAGAAGAGAAAACGGACTTCAGGAAGCTAACTCCAGCTTCGAAACAAATATAGATAGGGTGAACGTGTCCTGTAGCGCCCTGTGTACTCAATACACACACCCCATCTATGTATGTCTACGCGTATGTGTCTTCCTACTGATCCTCAGCGCTGTTTAATCAGGCATTTTATGTGTCTATTCACCTAGTTCTACACTGCATCTGATTGCCTATAAACCTGAAGGGAAGAGCTACAGAACTAGTCTTCGATTTCAGTAAGGTGCATTTAGATTAGAAAGTCCCTTGATTATGAAGCCAGTGTGGAAACAAACATGATAATTGATTTCTTCGGAGCACTACAAATCAACCTCTGTATCCAGCGCTGTGCTGAGCGCTGACCATCGTTAACTGTCAGAAGTGGTCCCTGCTACCCGGGGAGCTCACAGCCTAGCTGAGACAAGATATGTAAACAGGAGCAAGCGGAGAACAAGCAGCTCACAGGCATTGCTTAAGCAACTATTACATAAGGAGCTCAGAGCCCTCACCCCAAGACGCAGAGGAAAGGCAGTGCGAGAAGATGACTGTTCTCTGGACCCTCGTTGCCTGCCCAGGCCACGCTCCCATGCTGTGCCAGGGGTGCCCCATCTCTGTGCCTCTGGTCTAGACCCTTTCAACCTACAGTGCAGGCTTATGGTGAGGAGCAAATGAAGTTGTTCATGTAAAAGTGCTTACACTGGGCTTGGCATATTCTTCGTCCTCAGTGACTGTTAGCTGTGCTGGGATAAAGCTTTTAAGGTAACTGCAATGATTTATAATATGTCTATATACATGTATATACAGCGACATGTGTATACACACATGTCTGTGAGAGAATGTTGTGTGATCTAATGATCTTGGCTGTTGCTGTGACAATTACTGGTTTGTATCCCCGCAACAACAACAAAAAAACGAAAAAGCAAGAGAGTTCCAGAAAAACATCTATTTCTGCTTTATTGACTATGCCAAAGCCTTTGACTGTGTGCATCACAATAAACTGTGGAAAATTCTGAAAGAGATGGGAATACGAGACCACCTGACCTGCCTCTTGAGAAATCTGTATGCAGGTCAGGAAGCAGCAGTTAGAACTGGACATGGAACAACAGACTGGTTCCAAATAGGAAAACGAGTACGTCAAGGCTGTATATTGTCACCCTGCTTATTTAGCTTATATGCAGAGTACATCATGAGAAATGCTGGGCTGGAGGAAGCACAAGCTGGAATCAAGATGGTCAGGAGAAACATCAATAACCTCAAATATGCAGATGAGACCACCCTTATGGCAGAAAGTGAAGAGGAACTAAAAAGCCTCTTGATGAAAGTGAAAGAGGAGAGTGAAAAAGTTGGCTTAAAGCTCAACATTCAGAAAACAAAGATCATGGCATCCGGTCCCATCACTTCATGGGAAATAGATGGGGAAACAATGCAAACAGTGTCAGACTTTATTTTTCTGGGCTCCAAAATCACTGCAGATGGTGATTGCCGCCATGAAATTAAAAGATGCTTACTTCTTGGAAGGAAAGTTTTGACCAACCTAGATAGCATATTGCAAAGCAGAGACATTACTTTGCCAACAAAGGTCTGTCTCATCAAGGCTATAGTTGTTTCTAGTAGTCATGTATGGATGTGAGAGTTGGACTGTGAAGAAAGCTGAGCACAGAAGAATTGATGCTTTTGAACTGTGGTGTTGGAGAAGACTCTTGAGAGTCCCTTGGACTGCAAGGAGATCCAACCAGTCCATCCTAAAGAAGATCAGTGCTGGGTGTTCATTGGAAGGACTGATACTAAAGCTGAAACTCCAATACTTTGGCCACCTCATGCAAAGAGTTGACTCATTGGAAAAGACTCTGATGCTGGGAGGGATTGGGGGCAAGAGGAGAAGGGGATGACAGAGGATGAGATGGCTGGATGGCATCACGGACTCGATGGACATGAGTTTGAGTGAACTCTGGGAGATGGTGATGGACAGGGAGGCCTGGCTTGCTGCAATTCATGGGGTTGCAAAGAGCTGGACACGACTAAGTGACCGAACTGAACTGAACTGATCCCTCTCAACGCTGTAGAGCCCTGCTCCCCCACAGAGCAAGCTGCAGTAGCCAATCCCAAGGGCTTGTCTGTAACCCCACAGCCTGCTGTTTGTAGGATTCTGTTCTAAAGGGGAAGGTCAGGGGCTGGGTGTATTTGTGACTGTGTGTCCCAACCTGAGCACAGCAGTGTCTGGGATGTGGACAATGCCCAAGAATTATTTTCTGAATGAATGGATGCACTGAGTTGTGTACGGTTTCTTACAGGAGCAGAATTTTTGATAGAGAATGGAAGAAAATGTAGGATTGGGTTTGCAGAGGTAAGTGGGGAAGATTGTCCTGCATGTGGGAACAGCGTGAAGAGACCGAGGAACAGAGCATGCGTGGGATCAGGAAGCGGAACCTGCATGTCCTGTGCTGTCGGAATTGTTTTCTCTGTACATGTGTCACTTAAACCCACACACCCAGAGTGCCTGACTGGAGAATATAGCTGTCCTATTAGAGTGTTGAAAGCAGGGTGGTAAAAATAGATATGGGAAAAAGCACAAAGGAGGAACAGTAGAAACAAAACTTCCACGTGTAAGCAAAATAGCTTTGATTGCAAAATGACGACCATAAAATTATAATTCCATATGAATTTTAAAACTAACCTTTTACAGATTATAGCCATAATACATATTCATTGCAGCAGACTTGGGATGTGCAGAAAAGCAGACAAAAAATAAAAATTAGCCATAATTCCACCACCTAAAATAACCACACTGATGTAGTTAAGCCTCTAGGGTTTTTTTTTGGCCTGTGCACATGTACATTAGTGAATATAAAATTTTGCATCTTTATCCATTTGTTGTCAGGGTTAGCCTGGTCTCAGCCCTCATCCCGTGTTTAGCTCTCATCCCTAGGATCCTGGGATTACAGACAGTTGATTACAGCAAGGCCCTGAGAGCAGTCAGGAACACGTCTGCTCCCTGCTGGGCCTTTAGCGGCTGGAGCAGGCGTCTTCCTGCCGGGAGAGGCTCTGGGCACGGTCAGCCACAGGTTCTAGATGGACCCTGGCTAGCGTCCTGTTGTGGATCCTGAGGGGACCCCAGTTCTATGGCCAGGGCTCGCGGGGCCTCATCTTGCTCTGTCTGCCTACCTCTCTCTGGCTTCGGGGCTCAATGTTGCACTTGGTGGATTCATGGAGCCTCTTCAAGGCTGTGATGACTCAGGGCCTGGACTTGGTGGATGGATTCTGTATATGTGTGTGTATAAGCAGGCTTGTGGACGCGGTGTTCGTTCTTTTCTGCCCCTGGCCTGGAGTGCACAGGTATTAATAGATTGAAGGTACCTACCCCCACCCCCTTCCTGCCCAGGCTCCCCTCCTAGCCCACCAGAGATCAGACAGAGACAAGACCCGGGCTCCATCTTGGGACGAGAGTTCACAAGGGTGGACTGATTTCGGAAACAAGTGTGCAGCTCAGATCTCATAGCTGCAATGCCCAGCTTGGACCAGTGGTTCTGCTTCTTCGCTCCAAATCTCTGTGTGGGGGGATCCAGCTCCTGAGTGATCACAGGGCTGAGGTCACAGTTTGTCCCGAATCTGGGCCAAGACCGAGCCTAGGATGGGTGCCTCAGTGAGAGGCAAAGCACTGCAGGACATAGGGGAGAGTTCTCAGCACAGAGAGGCAGCCGACCCCCAGCAAGAAGAGGCTTCAGAAATCACAATCCATCTTCCCACCCACGGTGAGGCTCCCTTGTCTAAATCTCTTGGTGGAAGATCATGCAACCTCTACTTGGACATGACCAGGAATGAGGAACTCATTCATTCACTCACCACTCAGAATTATGGGACATTTTCTCATATTAAACTGAAAGGTGTTTTGGGAACCATCCATCCAGACGCCCTGGTTCTGCCCTTGGAGTTGTTGTTTTGTGGCTCAGGCATGTTCGACTCTTTTGCAATCCATGGACTGTAGCCTTCCAGTCTCCTTTGTCCACGAGATTTCCCAGGCAAGAACAGTGGAGTGGGTTTCTGCCCTGGGAGTAGCTGGCGGTGAACCTGGCTGGTCCCAGTGGACATCTGGGTAGACAGTAGCTCCCTTCCTCCTCCTAGGCCAGGAGCAAGACATCTGCCCACCTCTGAGTACCAGCCTGGCAGAGAAGCGGGGCTGGGACGGATCCATCCAGGAACACTGTAACCGTTACCAGTGCGGGTCACAGTTGAGGTGTGGAGTTTGCTTTATGGTGAGCAGAGGCAGGTATGGGATAAAGCCCTGGGCCAGGAGCTGGGCAAGACCAGAGAGCTGGAACACATTTACCCTCTGGGTGGCCTTAGCCCCACTGGAAGAGGCGCTTCCTGAAATCAGGGGTGACTCTCTCTTCTGCATCAGGTCTAGTAGTTGGTTCTTTTTGTAATAAACCATGATTAAGAAATTTCAAGACTCCAGGAGACTTGTATAGAACAGACTTTCTGTTCCTTTATTCTCTGAGCAAAACAATAGAATATTTTATTTGTTTCAGCCCTCTGCTTATGAATTAATTTTTTCCCATAGGTCTCAGCAAATGTTAACCCCTCCTCTTCTTTTTGGGAGGTGGACACATAGGCTCAGGTCATTCTAGGACACTGGCTTCAAAGTATCTGACTGCCTTTATCTTCTTTAGGGCAGGAATAATTAGTGGGTGTGGCATTTGATCACAAGCCATTACTTCAATTAAGTGTTTCCTGGGCAGGTCACTTCCTGTTCTTCTATAACAACATTAAAAAGCAAGCAATTTTCCAACTGTGATTTCTCACATCAAATTTGTAAGCACAGTATAGACCATTTATTACAGTAAAATAAAATTTAGCCCTTAGAGTTAGTGCTGACAAATTTTGGTGTGGCTCTAGAATAGTAGTTAAAAATTTTGATCAGTTCTTTCCATCTTTCTCCAAGAAAAAATTAAAATGTATGCTATCAAGGGAGTGTCAGGACCACTTTAATTGATCACAGACTTCCTGGAATGCTATCAAAATCTGACTGCAGATGGCATCAAGTTAGAAGCCATCCTGTCTAGCATAAGAAAGGATAGTTCCCAGCTAAGAGGAAAAAAAGGGCTAATTCTATTAAAAGTCAGTGGGTTGATTTTTTGACAGTGGCAATAAGGAGGTCTCTGGGCTTTGCAGCAGGAATCAAAATATCTAACTTGGCTGTCAAGGAGGATCTACTTAAATACACATCAGAGAACTGGAAGCAGAGACCATGTATGAGGTGTTAGACCACTTGTTAGCTGCTGTAACAAAGAAACCCCCAAACACAGTGGTTTAAACAACACGGATGTTAATATTCTACATCCTGTTTGGCATGATGGTTACATGTGGACATACAAATGCCAAAACTCAGTGAAGAGAACCCCTAATTTCTGTGCATTTGGGGATCATTAATTACACCTATATAAGGTGGAATACCAGATCACCTTACCTGTCTCCTGAGAGACCTATATGCAGGTCAAGGAGCAACAGTTAGAACCAAATATGAAACAATTGAATGGCTCCACATTGGGAAAGGAATATGGCAAGATGTATCCTGTCACCGTGCTTATTTAACTGCTATGCAGAGTACATCATGTGAAATGCCAAGCTGCATGAATCACAAACTGGAATCAAGTCTGCTGGGAGAAATATCAACAGCTCAGATATGCAGATGATACCACTCTAATGGCAGGAAGTGAAGAGGAACTTAAGACCCTTGATGAGGGTGAAAGAGGAGAGTGAAAGAACTGGTTTAAAACTCAACATTCAAAAAACTAAGATCATGACATCTGGTCCCATCACTTCATGTCAAATAGAAGGGGGAGAAAGTAGAAGCGGTGACAGATTTTCTTTTCTTGGGCTCCAAAATCACTGCAGACAGTGACTATCATCACAAAATTTAAAGATGCTTGCTTGTGGCTCAGACAGTAAAAAAATCTGCCTGCAATACAGGGGACTCAGGTTCAATCCCTGAGTTGGGAAGATCCCCTGGAGAAGGAATGGCTATGCACTCCAGTAATCTTGCTTGGAGAATTCCATGGACAGAGGAGCCTGGCAGGTTACAGTCCATGGGGTCACAGAGTCAGACTGAGGGGCTAACACACTTTGCTCCTTGGAAGAAAAGCGAAGACAAACATAGACAGCATATTTAAAAGCAAAAACATCAGTTTGATGACAAAGGACTGTACAGTCAAAGCTATGGTTTTTCTAGTAGTCATCTGTGTTTGAGAGAGTTGGACCATAAAGAAGGCTGAGTGCTGAAGAACTGATGCTTGTGAATCATGGTGCTAGAGAAAACTCTTGAGAGTCCCTTGGGCTGCAAGGAGATCAAACCAGTCAATCCTGAACAACCCTGAATACTCATTGGAAGGAGTGATGCTGAAACTAAAGCTCCAATACTTTGGCCACCTGATGAGAATGGCTGACTCATTGGAAAAGACCCTGTTGTTAGGAAAGATTGAAGGCAGGAGGAGAAGGGGACGACAGAGGACGAGATGATAGGATGACATCACCGACTCAATGGACATAAGTTTGAGCAAACTCTGGGAGATAGTAAAGGACATGGGAGTCTGGCGTGCAGTAGTCCATGGGGTCTCAACGAATCAGACACTACTTAGTGACTGGACCACAACCACAATTATACGTCAGTTGAAAACAAATAGATGCTCATTTCTCTTTCACATCATAATCCACAGGTGGATAGTTCAATTTTTGTTTCCTGGCCAGTTGGCTCAGCCATCCTGAACATGTAACTCCATCTCGGCTGCTTAGTAAGGGGGACGACGGTGGAGGAAACCCAGGGCAAGTGGCCCATCCTCAGGTGGAAGCTGACTTGGAATTGGGCACATCTCTTCTACTCATATGCCACAGGCCCAGACTGGGTCACAGAGTGACAGAAAAGATAGAGGACTAGAGATCTGAGCTGAAAAGACATGTGGCCAGCTGAAACTCCACAGAATGGAGTTTCACACCCCACTACAGTTTGGAGGATGATGCTGGAAAGACTTGGGAAACCTCCATCCCCACGGTGGTCATAGGAACCAATGGTCATGATGGCTGTGATTCAAAAGGGCAAATGCCAATCTTTAGGGGACAGAACTGACCCAGCTGTGTCACTGTTTGGACCTAGGGACAGAACTATAGTGAGTTGCAATTGGTTATTGGTTCCAAGTGGTTGGAGATGGTAGGTCAGCGAACAGTGGGGCCGGGATGGACATGGGGCAACCAGCACAGCTGGTGCGGGGTGGGGCGGGCAGAAGAGATGACCAAGGAAGACTCAGAGTCTCTATCCTTAGAGACGGTTAATAATAGAGAAGGCAGCTGTCCCTGTTGTTTAGGGCGTGACCCTGCCTGAAACCAAGGAGCTGAGGGAAACAGTTTTTCCTTAAACACAGGCTGAGCGTTTCGAAAGTAAAACAAAGCAGGAGCTGGTGGCTGAGAGCGGTGAGGCTCCCTCTCACCATCAAGGCTCCTGGCATGAGGGCCACGTCTCAGCTCTCTCCACAGGCCACGGACATCTGAAGAGGATCCACTACAGGCTTACCACTGCCTTTTCTTTAGCACAAACCACAGCTTACCCTTTGCTGAATCCCTGCTTCTCATATCTCCAGCACAATCCACTTTGTGATCACTACTGAGCTGTATCCTGCATTTGAAAGAACGGTGGCCGAATGCAGATTCAGAAGTATGTTTGGTGGTTAGACACTGCACTGACTGGAGGAGTTTGAGAGTGGGGATGACTGAGGGGGTTCCATCTTTAGCAGAACGATCAGAAAACAACGTGGGTCAAATGTGTGTGGCTTGTCCCGCCTTGCTCTTTGTTCAGCCCCTGTATGGTCTAAATTGAAAGCAGTGAGCTTTCTCATGGAAAAGGTTAGAAAAGCCTTAAAGGCAGTGGCTACATGTCCTACTTCGCTGTTTTCTCAGCTGCTTCTGACAATGCTTGAGATACACATATTTGTTCAATTAATAACCAGTTAGATCTAATACAGCATCAACCATTTACCTACTGATTCCTCAAGCAAAGAGTAACTTTCTGTAATCAACCTCCTCAAGCCTCCCTGTATTTAGCCACCACCAGATACAAGAGTTTTGATAAATCAAGAATTTACAAGCTTTATGCCAACTATAGGAAATATAAGTAAACATTATCAAGGCATGGGACCTTGGCTACATCACTTAACTTCTGGGTCTCAGTTTCTTCATCTGAAAATGGGAGTCAGAGCTAGACCAGGTGATAGCTAAGAACATTTCACAGCATTGATATCATGATTCTCTCTTAGATGAAGCTTATCCTTCAGGCATTTGCATCTCCTCCACTTATCTTTGGAGGTAACAGAATATTCTCTGTAATGTGTTTCTTGGTCTTAAATGAAAGCAATTCCTGTAATTTAGGCGTGGCTAGGGGTATGTGTACAAGTATGAAAGCAGTGCTCTTACAGGTAAGTTTTGGTATTAGTTTTTCATTGCTGCATAACCACTTGCCACAAAGTTAGTAGTTTACATCAGTGCAAATCACACAATCCTGTGGGTTGGGAGCCTCGGGTAGGTCGGCTAGATCCCCTGCTTGGGATCTCGTCCACCGAAGTCCATCTATCAGCTGGGGTTGTGATCTCATATGAGGCTCAGGGTCCTCTTCTAAGCTAAGCCAGGCTATTGTCAGTATTTAGTCCTTTGTGGTTGTGGGATTGTGGTCCCATTTTCTTACTGGCTCTCAGCTAGAGTCACTCCCTGCAAGGCTGCCCTCAGATACTTATTTCTTCAAGGCCAGTAGGAGAGCTTTTGCTGACATTTCTTGTCTCTTTTCATACTGTTCATGGGGTTCGCAAGCAGGAATACTGAAGTGGTTTGCCATTCCCTTCTCCAGCTGACTGTGGCTTAGATCATGAACTCCTTATTGCCAAATTCAGACTTAAATTGAAGGAAGTAGGGGAAACCACTAGATCACTCAGGTATGACCTAAATCAAATCCCTAACAATTATACAGTAGAAGTGAGAAATAGATTTAAGGGACTAGATCTGATAGACGGAGTGCCCGATGAGCTATGGATGGAGTTTCATGACGTTGTACAGGAGACAGGGAGCAAGACCATCCTCAAGAAAAAGAAATGCAAAAAGGCAAAATGGCTGTCTGAGGAGGCCTTACAAATAGTTCTGAAAAGAAGAGAAGCCAAAAGCAAAGGAGAAAAGGAAAGATACACCCAGCTGAATACAGAGTTCCAAAGAATAGCAAGAAGAGATAAGAAAGCCTTCCTCAGTGATCAGTGCAAAGAAATAGAGGAAAACAATAGAATGGGAAAGACTAGAGATCTCTTCAAGAAAATTAGAGCTACCAAGGGGACATTTCTTGCAAAGATGGGCGCAATAAAGGACAGATGGTATGGACCTAACAGAAGCAGAAGATATTAAGAAGAGGTGGCAAGAATACACAGAAGAACTGTACAAAAAAGATCTTCATGACCCAGATAATTGCGATGGTGTGATCACTCATCTAGAGTCAGAAATCCTGGAAGGTGAAGTCAAGTGGGCCTTAGGAAGCATCACTACGAATAAAGCTAGTGGAGGTGATGGAATTCCAGTTGAGCTATTTCAAATCCTAAAAGATGATGCTGTGAAAGTGCTACACTCAATATGCCAGCAAATTTGGAAAACTCAACAGTGGCCACAGGACTGGCAAAGGTCAGTTTTCATTCCAATCCCAAAGAAAGGCAATGCCAAAGAGTGCTCAAACTACCGCACAATTGCACTCATCCCACACACTAGCAAAGGAATGCTTAAAATTCTCCAAGCCAGGTCAACAATATGTAAACCATGAACTTCCAGATGTTCAAGCTGGTTTTAGAAAAGGCAGAGGAACCAGAGATCAAATCGCCAACATCCCTGGATCATCAAAAAAGCAAGAGAGTTCCAGAAAAACATCTGTTTCTGCTTTATTGACTATGCCAAAGCTTTTGACTGTGTGGATCACAACAAACTGTGGAAAATTCTGCAAGAGATGGGAATACGAGACCACCTGACCTGCCTCTTGAGAAATCTGTATGCAGGTCAGGAAGCAACAGTTAGAACTGGGCATGGAACAACAGACTGGTTCCAAATAGGAAAAGGAGTACGTCAAGGCTGTATATTGTCACCCTGCTTATTTAACTTCTATGCAGAGTACATCATGAGAAACTCTGGGCTGGAGGAAGCACAAGCTGGAATCAAGATTGCTGGGAGAAATATCAATAACCTCAGATATGCAGATGACACCACCCTTATGGCAGAAAGTGAAGAGGAACTAAAAAGCCTCTTGATGAAAGTGAAAGAGGAGAGTGAAAAAGTTGGCTTAAAGCTCAACATTTAGAAAACAAAGATCATGGCATCTGGTCCCATCACTTCATGGCAAATAGATGGGGAAACAGTGGAAATAGTGTCAGACTTTATTTTTTTGGTCTCCAAAATCACTGCAGATAGAGATTGTAGCCATGAAATAAAAAGACACTTACTCCTTGGAAGAAAAGTTTTGACCAACTGAGACAGCATATTAAAAAAGCAGAGACATTACTTTGGTAACAAAGGTCCGTCTAGTCAAGGTTATGGTTTTTCCAGTAATCATGTATGGATGTGAGAGTTGGACTATAAAGAAAGCTGAGCGTGAAGAATTGATGCTTCTGAACTGTGGTGTTGGAGAAGACTCTTGAGAGTCCCTTGGACTGCAAGGAGATTCAACCAGTCCATTCTGAAGGAGATCAGTCCTGACTGTTCATTGGAAGGACTGATGTTGAAGCTGAAACTCCAGTACTTTGGCCACTTCATGTGAAGAGTTGACTCATTGGAAAAGACTTTGATGCTGGGAGGGACTGGGGGCAAGAGGAGAAGGGGACGACAGAGGATGAGATGGTTGGATGGCATCACCGACTCAATGGACATGGGTTTGAGTGGACTCCAGGAGTTGGTGATGGACAGGGAGGCCTGGCGTGCTGCAGTTCATCAGTTCATGGGGTCACAAAGAGTTGGACATGACTGAGCGACTGAACTGAACTGAACCTGTCTCTTTTAAGGGCTCACCTAATTAGGATAGGCTCACCTAGAACAATCTCCCTTTTAATTAACTCAAAGCCAACTGATTAGGAATCTTAATTATTTTGGGAAAACACATTGCCACCAATCAGAGGGGGATGTTGCTGTTGTTTACTCACTCAGGTGTGTCTGACTCTACAACTCCATGGCCTACAGCACACCAGGCTTCCCTGTCCTTCACTGTCCCGGAGTTTGTTCAAACTCACATCCATTGAGTCATTGGTGCATTCCAGAAATCTCATGCTCTGTTGCCCCTGTCTCCTACTGGCCTTAGTCTTCCCAGCATCAGGGTGTTTTCTAGTAAGTCAGCTGTTCGCATCAGGTAGCCAAGGTACTGGAGCTTCAGCTTCAACATCACTCCTTCCAATGAATAGTCAGTGTTGATTTCCTTTAGGATTGACTGGTTTGATCTTGCTGTTCACAGGTGCTACCTACACTCCAAGAAAGAGAACTCTATAAGGGGATAGGTATGTACCCAAGATAGCGGGAATCTGGTGGATGGCTCTTAGAATTCTACCTATCACAGCTATAAAGGCTGAGGTTGCAGTCTTAAATGCTTGCAAAAATAGTCAGGCAAAATTACCTGTGAAGATCTCAGAGTTTGTTAGGAGGGACTAGTGGGGTCTATGAGGACCTGGAGAAGATGTTTCTTCCTCAAAGAGGAAAACCTTCACTTCGTGGCATAACTGCTGAGATAATCTGGGAGTCCTGGAAGTGCAAATTCCTGAGTTTCAAACTTGGACCATAATTTTTTTTAATGGTTTTGAAATATTGTAATTAAAAAAATAAAAACCCCACAATTGTGGGTCGAAAGCAATCTGTTGACCACATGCATGAGTTCTGTATTTGAGAAAGCCAAATCCAGTTGTAGGAGATGACAAAGTAGACCTTGCCAAAGAGAAACCCCACGCTAAAGACAAAATTCTTCAGGAAGACAGTCAGCCAGGGCCCTGTATGTGGTCGTGCTTCTTGGGTACCAGAAGCTGACTTTGGAAGTCAGACCTCTGAGGTGGAGCGGGGCTGACTGGAGAGAGCAAGATGGGAGGTTGGGGTTCCACTGGGATCACTGCACTGCGACAGTGTTTACCCTGAAAAAGCCTCTCAGCCTTGCAGTGAGTTTCCATGAGCAGAACGACACATCAACTCCATTTGTAACACAACACCTTCAACGGTTTGCTGGAAAATTGCTCCCCAAATTATACTTCTGTGAAGGGTACACAGTAATAATGCACCACAAGGGCAAAGAAAAATGCACTGCAATTGGATACATTGAATAATGTAATGTTTCCACAATACCAGAAAGAAGATTGTATTATTAAAATACCAAAGCCATTTTAAAACGCAGTGTTAAAATCACCATGAGCAGGCATTAAGACTGAGAATAACAAATACTGAGTTTTTCTTAGAGTTATGGTGGGTCAAAAAATCCCCGAATCCACTTATACTTTCAGAGAATAGACAGGCATTTACTGGAAAGGGGGACTGAAGTGCAAAGAAATCACTTTGGCTCTCATTCAAGAGAGGAGTGGCAAAAGGATAGACATTTGAGCATCTCTTTAAGCAATCTACAAGGTACAGGAAGCAGGGACCTGGCCAAAAGTCATGACCAGTTTATATCGTCTCCAAAACGCCAAACTTTTCTGGAATTGCCAGTCTTTGTGGGTAAAATAGTCGGTACTTTCAGTGTCCTTAATGACCTTATTTTATGAAGGTTGCTCAGTCATGTCCAACTCTTTGCGACCCCATGCAGTCCATGGAATTCTCCAGGCCAGAATACTGGAGTGGGTAGCCTTTCCCTTCTCCAGGGGATCTTTCCAGCCTAGGGATCGAACCCAGGTCTCCCTCATTGTAGGTGGATTCTTTACCAGCTGAGCCACATGGGAAGCCTCACAATGCTGAAACTAGAACAGGACCACCTGCAAGAGAAGTCACCTTTCCATCCCTTGCTCCCCCGCCCACTGCCTCGGGCTGTGCCTGCAGGCGCACCGGTACAGGGGGTAGCCGTCTCTCTACAAGCAGTGTGCAGTTTCTTGCTTCTTCATTTCTTGTGTATGTGCTCTATTTCTCTCTGCCAGTTGTGGGGGGAATGGTGTGTGTGAAAATAGCTGTAGTTTTGCAGGACCAATCAGTAATAAGACCCAACCTTGGGATTTCCCTGGTGGCCCAGTGATTAAGACTGGTCCAAGTTTCCACTGCAAAGGGCGAGGGTTTGATCCCTGGTTGGGGGAACCAAGATCCCACATTCATTGGTGTGGCCAAAAAGAAAGAATAAAATAAGAATTAAAAAAAGAAGACCCAGCCTTGACTGATGAAAGACCTCGGCACCCAGTTCCAAACTGAGATAAGAGGAAGCTGAGTCGACCTACTTCAAGGCCAACCAGAACCTCTCCAATTATTTTCCTTCCTGTCAATCTCATATTTATTAAACCTTACATTATTTTATCACTGTATCCCAAAGAGGATGGCATGGGAAGGGAGTTGGGGAATGCCACTAACTGAAACTGAAGCCCCAAAGACCTACCATCCCACGGATGAGACTAGCCATCTGCTGAAGGGATGACTTGGAGTGTGCTCAGATTAGCTGAGACAGACTCCCCAGACGCATCTAAATGTCATTGATCCGAGATAAATAGTAAGTAGCTTTGTAATAGTAAATGATATAAGTAGTAAATAGCATTGAAAAAGACCCTGATGCTGGGAAAGATTGAAGGCAGGAGGAGAAGACGATGAGATGGTTGGATGGCATCACCAACTTGATGGACGTGATTTTGAGTAAGCTCTGGGAGTTGGTGATGGACTGGGAAGCCTGGTGTGCCTTGTCCATGGGGTCACAAAGAGTTGGACACAACCGAGTGACTGAACTGAACTGATTGAAATACTAATCATGGAAACAGTACCACATTAATGATAGAAACAAGTAGTTGCTCTACTTGGGATATTTAAAAGCATAAAGATGAAGAACGAGTTGAAGAGCTACTATTTGTCTCTGGCCCTGGGCAGAGGGGTGGGTGCTTTGATCGGTCCCGGGTCTTCTGGCCCACTAGGAGGTGCTCCTCATTAGGGCAGAGGCTCATTAGAGCTTGATGACATCAACCATTAAAAATCTTCCCATGCCCCGCTCTGTGACCTTGCCTTGAGTTAGTAATTTCGTTTTTCAAAAATACTTTCCATTTCAGAAAAAAAAAAAATGTACTCAGCAGCTGTCAGCTAGTTTCATGAGTTTGATTAGCCTGAACCAATCATCCAGAACTCTCATGAACTCACAAGTTGAGCTCCTGAACCCTAAGATCTGAAGACCCTGGTGATCTTGTCAAGGTACCAGCCAATGAGTTCCTGCCTTGCTTAAATTGCTCTGAAAAAAAGTCCTTGCAGCCACAAAAAAACAAGTAAGAAGCCCGGTTAACAACTGAGATGGTCAGTACCCCAGAGTCTTCTTTTCTCCAAACCCATTAGCCCATTCGGCAGGGAGACTTCTTGCCAGGTGAGGGCCCGGGAGCCCCAGCACTGTGGCACAGAGGTGTGTGTGGCAGGTGGAGCTCTCAGAGCACTTCAAGCCTCCAGCTGAAGGCAGCTGCTGCTTCTGCCTGTAAGCAGGCAGGGATGGCCGGAAGAAGGACTTGCCGAGCTCTGCCTTTTCGTGAGCAGGCTGGCCACTTCAGCATCTAGACTAATGCTGCCTACCGGGTTTTCTCTCATTCTGTGGCTTCTGTCTGCAGATCTCTGTCTGCTTGGGCTGCCATAACAAAACAGCATAGACTGGGGCATTTAAACAACAGAAATTAATTTTCTCGTGGTTCTGAATGCTGGAAATCCAAGATCAAGATGTTGTCCAGTTTAGCTTCTAGTGAGGACTCTCCTCCCATCTTGCAGACAGCTCCCTTCTTTCTGCGTCCTGACATGGGGAAGTGAGGGAAGGGGGCGTGTAGAGGGGGAGAAACCTCCATGTCTCTTTTTATGGAATCCCAGGGACGGGGGAGCCTGGTGGGCTGCTGTCTATGGGGTTGCACAGAGTCGGACATGACTGAAGTGACTTAGCAGCAGCAATCCCATCAGACAAGGGCCTAGCCTCATGATCTGATTAATCCCAAATCCTCATTTCCAATTACCATCACCTTGGGGGTTTGAGTTTCAACACGTGAATTTTCAGAGAACACAAACATTCGGTCCTTCGTGGTGCCCTTCTCCTTGTCACTGACTTTTCCTCAGGGTCAGGAGCCCATTGCAAGCCCCAGGAATGGTAGTGAAGAGCAGGGCTGAAACTGTTGTAAAATAGAAGTGCCATGTCCTTTTAGAGAAGAGGTGTTGGGAAAGAAGAGCTGCTCACGGAGCATCACCGACGGGGCTGGTCTCTTTTCTTTTATGAATATGCCCAAGGAAAGTGGTTATAGCCCAGGGACCAACCTCAGGTGCTGCAAAGGAGCCACGGAGGGGAGGGACCCAGAGAGTCACACACCAGTCTTGGGTTCCTTTTGGTGGAGAAAAGCAGTTTGGGGTAGGTAAGGCTCATAACACCTCATGACATCACTGCATTTATTAGCAACCAGCGTGAAACAAACAACCTTTTCTGAAAGCTGAATGACAGCCCAGAATGTATCCCCTTCAGTTCTTCCACCACTACCTTCTACTGAAGGTCATTTGAGCAGTGGGAGAGTCACCTGGAGGTACGATGCTGCTGTCTTTCTGGTTGGCATCAGGCAGCCAGATCCCCGGACTCAACTGCCGTTATGGCCACTTGGGGAAAGTGCCTTGGGTGCCATCTCTAAGAGGACAGCTACAGACCTCACTGGGTTTTTAAATAAAGCTTTATTGGAGTATGGTTGCTTTACAAAGCTGTGTTAGTTTCTGCTGCACAGCAAAGCGAATCAGCTATATGTATGCATATGCCCCATCTGTTTTGTGATTTCCTTCCCACTCAGGTCCCCACAGAGCACTGAGCAGAATCGCCTGTGCTGTATGGTAGGTTCTCATTAGTCACCTGTTTTATGTAGAGTTTTGTATATATGCCGATTCCAATCTTCCGGTTCATCCCACCCCTCTTTTCCCCTCTTGGTGTCCGTATATTTGTTCTCTACCTCTGTGACTCTATTTCTACTTTGCAGATCAGTTCATCTGTACCATTTTTCCAGATTCCACATAGACGCATTAATAAACCATATTTGTTTTTCTCTTTCCTGACTTACTTCACTCTGAATGATAGTCTCTGGGTTCATTCAAAATTGTGCAAATGGCACAATCTCATTCCTTTTTGGGGCTGAGTACTATTCCACTGCATATATGTCTATGCCCCTTTCACATAGGGTGGGGAGTGTCTGCAAAGTATTTTGTCCAGTCAGCACACGTCTCTGGCTCTGAGGCCCAGGCCCCTCTCTGACTGGACTCAGTATTGACGCTCAGGTCCCACACAGTTGCAGTCACATCTGGGGGTTTCCTGACACCCATCCCTGGTCCTTAACACCCAGACTAAGCCAGCCAGCGGTACCGGCTCTCCCCGCCCTGAAGTGAGCTTAGGAGGCAGCAGTGGGCGATAATTAAACAGGTTTGGGAGGTGAGTGATATGAGCATGGTTTCATGGGGGGCCTGAATCCAGACAGACTAAATTCCAGCTCTTCATGACTTTCTGTGTGACTTAGAGCAAGATGCTTAACTTTCCTGAGCTTGTCTCCTCCACCATCCGATTATGTGAACATTAACTTCTGCAAAATTCCTGACACAAAGAAATAGCACCATCAGTGCCGGCTATTATTACTAGTGTTTTTAGTGTGTTATTACTAGTATTTTGATTGTGGTCACACTTAATAGCCGGACAAAACTCAGTGGTGGAGACTCCAAGGATCCTTTGTGTGGGGTCCTTTTAAGGGTGACCACATCTGGCAGCTCCTAAGTTCATGATGAGATGTTAGTCTCAGAAAGAGGGGCTGCAGGGCTGGAGTAGACAGGCACAACTTTAGGAAGAAACATGACCAACTAGGCAGGTAGCGAAAGAGAAACCAAGAAGAATTAGACACAGGCAGAAAACCCATCTGAGAATGGGTACGCCAGAGCTCTGGGTCTCAGCTCAGTGGAAGCCCAGGCCTCCCAGGGCAGGGGCAGCCAGGGCCCTTTGGTAGCCAAGGTGAGCCCTAAGTGGAACTTAGGTTAGACAGGGCTGTTTACCTCTGCAGTCTGGACAGAGCCTAAGGACGGTTGTTATTCCGTCACTCAATTGTGTCTGACTCTTTGTGACCATGGGCTGCAGCATGCCAGGCTTCCCAGTATCTCCCAGAGTTTGCTCAAGTTCATGTCCATTGAGTCAGTGATCTATCTAACCATCTCATCATCTGCCTTCCCAGCATCAGGGTCTTCCCCAGTGAGTTGGCTCTTCCCATCAGGTGGCCAAAGTATTGGAGCTTTGGCTTTAGCATCAGTCCTTCCAATGCTGGAAACAAGTTCCACCCAGACTTTCTCAGTATGAAAACTCAAAGAGTGGGTCAGAGTTGATATCTGGGATGAGAGGAATACACAGGGTGAATTTCTCCAGGTCAAATTCTCAGCAGAGATCTGGCTCTGTCCCCAAGAGAAAATTTGAGCTAAAACTCAAATTGCTTGTTTATTAGCAAATGTAAATAATGTACAAATTAAACCACCTACTCCTGTTGAACTAACTTAGGTTATACTGGGGCTGGGATGGAGTGGCTGCTAGTTAGTTAATGCAGTCATGCAAATTAACACATGCCTGGTTTCTAGGCAGATCACTACTGTCCACAGCCGGGGCTGGAAGGGAAATTGGGCATCAGACCTGAAAGAAAGCAGTAATATCTGCTTTGTCTGTTCTGACACTTTTCAGCTGCTTTCCATGAGAGTCTTTTGGGGAGAACATTCAATACCTTTTTTTCCTAGCCCAAAGATGCAAGGAAGCAGAAAATAAAAACTTGGGAAAGAATAACTTAAAAATTGGCATCTTAAAGAAAAGTTGGCATCTTGGCCAGTGTCCCTCTGGTGATCTAGCGAGGTTATCTTTGTGTGTCTTGTATTTCTCTGTTGCCTCCCAGAACTTCTCAGAGACCTAGAACCATACTCCATCAAGGGGTTATTCAACTTGTCCAGAAGAGATACCTGGACCTCCTTGGGTGACGGGGGCTGATTCCAGGACACAAGGGAAAGGAAGAGCATAGGATTCCTGTTTTTCATTAGCCACAGGTGTCAGGTCCTCAGCTCTCTCAGGTCCAGAGAGGAGAGAACCTGAGTTATTCGGGCTATAGTCTGAGTGCACACACAGCATTCATGTTTGCTAAGAGATGTCTGACTAGGTCCCTTCGTCATCATCTAATACAGAGCAGCTTCTATAGGGCTGAGTGTGTGCCAAGTCTCCTGCCATCCCAGTGACCTGTCTGCATTGGTTGGGACACCAAATAGCGTAGCATCAGATGTGGTCCAGGTAGCATGATTGGCCCACTAAGTGCGAGTACCAATCTGGGAAGCCAGGAAGGTTGTGCTCAAAAAGCATTCTTGAGAAGGGGGCTGAGGGCAAGGGCAGGTCCTTACTGTGTCGTAGACCAGCGCCAGAACACCTCTGCGATCTTCCCAGTGCAGGGTGGTTGAGCATCATGGAAGGCATGTCAGGGCTAACTCCATGCGAGCAAGGCAGGTGGTAAAGACTGCAGGTGATGCTAGGGAAGGAAGCTCATCTCAGCTTTTCACACCTTGGCCACTTCGTTCCTATATATGGCTTCTGGAAGCCCACTGCCCATGCTAGATGCCTTATTCCTAACTCCACCTCATTCGGTAGGCGAAGGTCAGTGGGACGAGACAGGAGAGATTGAGGGAATGGACTCACCATGGCCTCTGTGGAGATGCCCTGGGTCTCATCCTTGTCTCCCCTGGAATTACCTGTCTGTAGAACCATCTCAGGCAGAAGCCCACCGTGGGCAGCGCTGATGAAGGGTGTGAGCAGCTTCGTGGAGAGGCGCCCCTGGGACATTCTCCTGGGATGGTGCTCTGTGGTGGAAGGACAAGGCATATGGAGACGTGTAACAGATGGTTAAAATCCCAAATGTAAACTTTTGTCTTGGCTCCCTATGGAACTAGCTGTGAAAGTTTTGGAAGGTCACTTAAGCTTTCCAATCTTTAGTTACCTTATCTGCAAAATGGGAGAAATAACCTAACTTTAAAAAGTGTGGTGAGCATCAAATGAAAATTTTGCCTCTAAAAACATCTTGTAATTCTCAAATGTCATGCAAATGTTTTGTTTCAAACTGTTACTTGAATGATGTTTCTTTTGCTCAATCTGACAGAAAAAAAAATTGGAAAAAATTTCTAATACAGAAAAGGCTAAGATACACAGACAACTAATTGGATAATATTAAGCCCTTCCCGGGTGGCTCAGTGGTAAAGAATCTGCCTGCCAATCAAAGAGACACAGGAAACGAGGGTTTGATCCCTGGGTCAGGAAGATCCCCTGGAGTAGGAAATGGCAACCCATTCCAGTTTTCTTGCCTGAAAAATCCTATGGACAGAGGAGCCCGGTGGGTTATAGTTCATGGGGTCTCAAAGAGTCAGACATGACTGAGCGCGCCCACATCCACATCCAAGACCTTCTCCTACCTAGATATTCCCATCTCTCTTCAGGAGTTGACAACTGGGCATTTCCCCCAGGAATCCTACCTAACAAAAAATATTAGCATCAGAACTTCACTGGGTTTTCAAGTTTGCATCACATTCCCTGTGGGCTGTTATGTTGAACGTACGGTTGGTTGCATGTTACATTAATTAATTTTTGTTAAACACCTTGAAAAGGAGTGACTATATAAATAGCTGCTAAATCCATATATTGTGAATGTGTTTAACTCTACCCAATGTGTGTAAACACACACACAGATCTAATTTAGAGTTGACATGTAGAAATCAGTAAAGGATGTCACAGCAAAATATCGGTGAAGGCAAAATGATTTTTTAAACGCTCTTCTGAAATGTTCTGCCCTTTCTCATGGGTAATTTGTCTGTCACTTCTGAGTTCCAGTTCCCCACTGGCTCTGTGAGTAGCATCAAAGCTTGAATAGCCCTACAGGAAAAGGCCTAATAATCCTGTGTGCAAATAGCTACTTTGTTAGGCTTGAGAGAAAAATTGTGATGATGGGCAATGTATCCTCCAAATATCTCCAGCTTGATTTAAAGAATTTTCTTTTTGGCTGTGCCACACAGTTTACAGTATCTTAGCTCCTCAAGCAGAACCCACAATGAAAGCACAGAACCCCCACCAGTAGACTGCCCGGGAATTCCCAACGATTTGAAAAAACCGTATGGTCTCTGCTGCAGAGGCCTCTGGTTTGCTCTAGGAAGAATCTGCATGATAGGTACATTCTTTCACTAGGGCTGCCTCCACAACTTTGAGAAAATATACTTCTGTTGTTCAAACCACTCAGTCTGTGGAGCCCAGGAGTCCGAGATCAAGGTTTTGGCAGGATGGGCCTCTTCCAAGGCCTCTCTCACTGGCTGATTGATGGCCATCATCTGTCTGCGTTTCGTGGTCTCCTGCGTGTCAGTGTCCCATTCATCTCTTCTTATAAGGACACCAATCACATTGGACTAGGATTCACCCTAGTGGCCTCATTTTACTTGGATTACCTCTTCCAACATCCTGTCTCCAAATACTGTCACAGTCTGAGATACTGGAGTTTAAGACTTTAACATGTGAATTCAAGAGGAATGCAGTTCCTCTCATGACACTGGAGATTTTTTTAAGTTTATTGAAGTATAGTTGATTTACAATGCTGTGTTAATTTCTGCTGTACAGCAAAGTGATTCAGATATATATATATATATATATTCTTTTTTATATTCTTTTCCATTATGATTTATTACACGATGTTCAATATAGTTCCCTGTTCTATTATAGTAAGACCTTGTTGTTTATCCATCTATGTATAATAATTTACATATGCTAATACCTAACTTCCAATCCTTCCCTCTCCTCCACCCCTTAGCATCCATAAGTCTGCCTGCTATATCTGTGAGTCTGTCTCTGTTTCATAGATAGGTTCCTTTAAAAACCAAAAGTAAAGTTGCCGTGTGGTCCAGCAATCCCACTCGTAGTCATATATCCAGATCATACTTTAATTTGAAAGGATACATGTACTTCAGTGTTCACTGCAGCTCTATGTACTAAATGCAATATATATTTACTACATGCAAGACAGCAAAAGAAACACAGACGTAAAGAACAGACCTTTGGACTCTGTGGGAGAAGGTGAGGGTGGGATGATTTGAGAGAATAGCACTGAAGCATGTATATTACCATATGTGAAACAGATAACCAGAGAAAGTTCCATGCTTGACGCAGGGCATTCAAAGCCGGTGCCCTGGGACAACCCAGAGGGTTGAGGTGGGGAGGGAGGTGGGAGGCGGTTCAGGATGGGGGGACACATGTGCACCCATGGCTGATTCATGGCGATGTATGGCAAAAACCACCACAATATTGTGAAGTAATTATCCTCCAATTAAAATAAATTAATTACAAAAGAAAAGACCCATGCACCTCAGTGTTCACTGCAGCACTATTTACAATAGCCAAGATGTGGAAACAACTTAAATGCATGGGTAAAGAGATGTGGTACATACATACAATGGAATATTACTTGACATAAAAAGAATGAAATAATGTCATTTGCAGCAACATGGACAGATCTAGAGATGATCTACTAAGTGAAGTAAGTCAGAGAGAAAGACGAATCTCATACAACATTATGTATATGTGAAATATAAAATAGGACACAAAGGGACGGTAGAAAAGTTTGGTCTTGGTACAGGGCAAGAACTGATGTTGTTATTTAGTCGTTCAGTCATGTCTGACTCTTTGCAACCCCATGGACTGCAGCATACCAGGCTTCCCTGTCCTTCACTATCTCCCAGAGTTTGATCCAACTCATGTCCATTGAGTTGATGATGCCATCCAACCATCTCATCTTCTGTCGCCCCCTTCTCCTCTTGCCCTCAGTCTTCCCCAGCATCAGGGTATTTTCCAATGAGTCCATTCTTTGCATCCAGTGGCCAGAGTATTGGAGCTTCAACTTCAGCATCAGTCCTTCTGATGAATATTCAGCGTTGATTTCCTTTAGGATTGACTGTTTTGATCTCCTTGCAGTCCAAGAGACTCTCAAGAGTCTTCTCCAACACCACAGTTCAAATGCATCAATTCTTTGGCACTCAGCCTTCCTTATGGTTCAACTCTCACATCCGTACATGACTGCTGGAAAAACCATAGCTCTGACAATATGGACCTTTGTCAGCAAAGTGATGTCTTTTTTTAAAATACACTGTCGAGCAAGTATTTTTTAATTTCATGGCTGTAGTCACAGTCTGCAGTGATTTTGCAGTCCAAGAAAATAAAGTCTGTCACAGTTTCCTTATTTTCCCCATCTATTTGCCATGAAGTGATGCCATGATCTTATTTTTTTTTGAAAGTTGCGTTTTAAGTCAGCTTTTTCACTGTCCTCTTTCAGTTTCATCAAGAGGATCTTTAGTTCCTCTTCGCTTTCTTCCATTAGGGTGGTGTCATCTGCATATCTGAGGTTATTGATATTTCTCCCAGCAATCTTGATTCCAGCTTGAGCTTCTTCCGGTCCAGCGTTTCTCATGATGTACTCTGCATATAAGTTAAATAAGCAGGGTGACAATATACAGCCTTGACGTACTCTTTTCCCAATTTGGAACCAGTCCATTATTCCATGTCTGGTTCTAACTGTCCTTGACTTGCACACAGAACCGATGAAAACCTTTCCCCCCCCGGATCCCTAAATACCAGCTTTGTCCCACAACTTACCGTTTTCATCCTTATTTCTTAATTTCTAAAACCAGTTCTGACTTTCTCCTGAGGCTGTTTCTGCTACGATGGAAGAGAGGTTCTCTGACCCAAAGACTATCTAAAGGACATGTATGGCCCCAGTTTATGCTGGTGAAAGAGGGTCTGGAAAGGAAGGACGCTTGTGTCATATGGGCAGTGACTTTAGCCTGAGCTAAACTCTCAGATCTACGTAATAGCTATCAAGTCTCAAGAACTAAATGGCTACCCAGCGAAGTCCACTAGAACTTTCTGCGATGGATGTAAATGCTCTATATGTGTGCTGTCCGATGATGGTAGCCAGTAACCACCATATCCACCAAGCATTTGAAATGTGGCAAGTGCAGCTAAGCAATTTAATTTTTAAATATGTTAATTTTAAGTAATCTAGTTTAAATAGCCTCATGGGGATAATCACTCACATTGGACAGCACCGCCCTAGACCAAGGATACATAAGAACAGCTCTGGTGTTTGTGGGATGCAGCTGGATTGAAGCAGCGCAAGCTCCTGCTTCTTCCCAACAACACACACTCCCTATGCCCTCTGCTTTCAGTTCCAGTGGCCTTTGGAGAAGGAAGCCATCACCAAAGGCCAATGGAGTGTGCACTCCCTGCCACCAGCTTCAAGTTGGGGGCCCCATAAAAAGCTAGGTTAGTTTATTGCTTTACAAGCCAAAGTCTCCAAGAAACCAGATGGCTATAGATAGAAATGTTCCTTAGCCACTGGGGGAAAATTTTCTCACTAAGAAATCTACCTCTCAGGAAATATTAACCTGGAAGATTGGTTGAAAGCAATTTTGAGCCCACTGTGGCTTTCTTTGCAAATACTGCTCTGAGAACTCAAGTTAGAAGACTCCATCAGAATAGGGCTTTGGTCAAAATACATAGTACCCGTAACACCTGAGCGTGGCTTCTTATCATCCCATCCTGTAAGGGGTTAGCATCTCTGGGAAATCAAGTCACATTTGCTCACTCTTATCATGCATCTGGCTCTGCAGAGCTTAGGTAAGTATCAATTTAGAGCCCTACCATTTTTATTTGTTATTTCACAGAGGTAAGCAGGGTGAGAACTGCCCAAGACAATGAAGGTAGCCATTACCCGTCATTGGACTAAGTATATAATTTCCCCAGCGATCCTCTGAGTAATAACAAAAACTTATGTGAGGTACATGTAGTGTTATATTCCCTGGGGCTTAATATGGCTCTCAGTAAAATTGATTTTCTGAAATCTTGCAACATACCTCATCAAACTAAATGAAACCTGCTCTGGTTTTATAAGAAGTGATTGGATTCCCTGTGATAAATTAACCCACACCGTCAGAGAGGCACTGGGTAATAGGCCGGTTCATTTCAGCCCCCACAGCTTCCATCCACAATTTTTTTCCCACAGGCCCTCATATAACTCCATCTGGGGCTGGGAGGAGCTGCCACTCAACTGAGAGCCTCAGTGGGCTTAGCTGGCCCCATGGAAAGTCATTTCTCCAAGATGATGATTCATCTCCAATTCCACATGAAGGGAGCATGCCACTGTGGAGAGGAGGCCTCCTAGGACAGAGAAGAAGGCTCGAGTGGGAATTCTGGGGCTTCAGGGAAGTGGATTTTGTGAGCGATCAGATGGGGGAAAAGCCCTTGTGCTTCTGTGATTTCTCTCTTCAGCAGCATTATTGTGTTATGTTAGTGGAGATCAGAGGGCCTCTCCTCTCCTGTTTTTAAGCTTTACACACAGAGAGATATATAATATATATAATATATATATAATTATTATATATCTCTGTGTGTGTATATGTTTATTTATTATTTTATTTTTTAAAGATTTTTTTTTTATGTGGACCATTTTAAAGTCTTCATTGAATTTGGCACAATATTGCTTCTGTTTCATGTTTTGGCTTTTTGGCCCCAGAGCATGTGGAGTCTCAGCTCCCTGACCAGGAATGGAACCGATGCCCCCACATTGGAAGGTAAAGTCTTAACCACTGGACCACCAGGGAAGTCCCTATTTCTTTATTTTTATAACACTTCTGAGAGGCTGGAAATAGCTTTGCATCTCTGAGAAAAAAGGCCATCTGAAATCAAGTCTCTCCTCTGTAAAAGACAACTGTTAGCTGTGCCTCTGAGGCCCAAGGGGGGCAGTTTCCCTTGGAAGGAGCAGTGATTACGGTTGGGCATTGATTCACTCCATCCCTGGGAGCTGAGTTCCCAAGGAGAGAGCTGAAGAGAAATTACTCAGAGCAAATCCTAGGGGAGGAAGTCAGTCTCCTCTGTGGGAATAACTAAGATCCATTAGGCAGGCATATCTACATAGCATTTGCAGAAGACCACAGCTTATCATGACAACATTGAAATCCAACTGACATTATGCACCAAGTACTGGGGGAGACTGATAGCAAAATTGCTTATCACGCAGAACGATACCCTAGATGCAAGCACCGTGTTGCTAAAATTCTGTCTGGTATGGTTGATTTGGCCAGAGTAGACAGAGCCTCTGAAGAGTGGAAAAAGCAGGAGTTTAAACAAACCAAGTGCCAGATCCCCTCTCGAGACCCACCACCCCCAGAGCATATCCATGCCTGGCCCCATGCCTTTCTCCCCTCCCTAAGGTCCTGCCCAAGTTCATAAGTCTTGGAAAAAGCAAAGAACTGGCAACTTCCCCCAAGCAGACTGTGTAGTGTCTTGCTCAGCTAGAGGGTAGTCTTTTCAAGGAGAATGACAGTGAGGGAGATATGCAGTATTCATGAAAGATTTGGGGCAACAGGGGTAGGAAAAATGTGAGAGGTGTTTTCTGTTTGGGAGCACAATGAACGTCAATGTTTTTCAACCCAAGAGGCCGAACTATCCAACAAATGCAAACCCAAGAGGGCAGTGAATAAAGTCACCTGGGAAGACAGAGAAGTGAGTTTAAGAGCAATTAGGTATCACAGAGGGGAATCTTGCAGTGATATAAAATAATGGGTCAATGTTTATTATTAATAATGAAAATAGTCATACATCGTGGGCTAAAGAAAGTTTTGTCTTTGTTATTCAAATGAATGTTTTCTTTATTAAGGTAAGAAAGGATCCTGGCATGCAGGTTAAGGTTTAAGGTCAGAGTCAGGGTTAGGGTTAGGGTTAAGGTCTGGCTGCTTTCATATTATCTCCAGTCCTATTTATCACTATAACCTGTGTGTCAAGGGTGCATAGTACATGGCAGTGCAAAATAACTGCTTCATTCTTAACTGGGAGGATTTCCAAGCAGTTACCCTGGATGGGTTCAAATGGAGGGAAGGCTGTGCTCAATCAGGTGATCTAATTCACAGGCTGCTGTGATTGTCTCTCCCTTCCCTCAGCCCCTTCAAATGGGCCCCTCTTCCCTGCAAGCTTCTGGGTGCTGGCTACTTGCTATTGGCTTTGTTTGATCCTGTCAAGACCTGGAACATGACCGTTGGCACCGGATGCCCTGTTGGGTTTGTTGTAAGTTCTATAACTCACTTCAAGCCTCTCATGTTTCATTTCATCCTTGAAATGGAGAGAATGGAGTTAGCAAGCCGGGGTTAACTAGGATTTGCCATCTTTTTATCTTTCTCCTCTGATATCAGTATTCTAAGTTTACTGAGGTATATGATGTGTGTGTGTGTGTGTGTATGTGTGTGTGTGTGTGTGTGTGTGTGTATGTATGAGAAAGAAGGAGAGAGAGAGAGAATCTGTAACCAAATCAGGAGAAGGATAGTTCCTCCAGGCTGTAACCTCTTTGTTTGTAAAGGGCACCTTCAAAGAGAACCCAACCCTTTGATAGCATGCTAAAATGTTCATTTTTAATTAGTTTCTACTTTCTTCATATTGCAGCAATTAATCCTGCTTCCTAACTTTCATCTCTATAAATAAAGGTATTTAACAGAATTGTAATGTAGTTATATCCTCTTCACCTTCTGTTTTATCTTGCAAAAACACATTATTCCCAGAAATGCTTGTGGTCTGACCTTGCTCCAGAAGGTGCAAAAATGAGCAAATTTCTTGCTCTGTGTTTCTGAGACTTGAACATCTCGCTTCAAGACACTGGTGGGCCCATATTTGGTCTGTCTGTTGGATCCATATGCCTCAGACTGAGCTTCCCTCAATGCCATTATGATCTCAGAGACACGCGGAAGCAGGGCAGAGTTGGCCCAGCATTGTGGGAGGACCCAGGGGAGCGTGCAGCAGCCACTGCGTCTCTGGAGTTCCGGCAGAGGTTCTAAGCCACGGCGTCCCCCAAAGCAGCAACTGCCATCTTCGGAACGAAGTCAGCAGTGGAGGCTTACCCAAGGCGACAGTGAGCAAACCCTTTGCATTTTACAGGTTCCGTCCTTGAACTTGGATGTGTCTGTTGACTGATGAAAGTGGAACTTGGGTGGGGACAGCTCCTATTTTTATAAGGCAGTTCAACCCTATTTTGGTTTCTAATCTCAACCATGTGGTCCACAGTCCTCTGCTCAGGGGTGTGATGTGACTAGATATTAGAGTGGGGAGGAGAGGAAAGGAGGCTGGAAGCAGCGGGGCCCGCCAGTGCGTGGACCACTGTCCTTGGTCCTGAACGCGAGCTTCATGCCGCTTTAGGGCAAGGCCACACTTCACAGCTGATGTCTCCTGTGCATCCGCTTCCAGCTAGTCTGTGTGAGGCCAAGGAAGAGGCTGTGGCAGCACAGAATGTGAGAGGACATCAAAGAGATTCAACCTTGCAGTGGGAAAAAAGGATTTTTATTTATGGTGATAAGCAGAGGTTTCATTTGAACAGAAGTCTTGGTAATTTCTTTACAAAACATCCTCTTTAAAGGATTTAAAACAAAATCAGTTTCTGCTCTGCTACTGAAGAAACATGGCTTCAGCTTATGCTTTACAAGGTTGTATAATACCTGGGTGATTTCATGTAAATTTGACCGTTATTAAGTTTTTCCTCTGGGATGTGAGTGAGGAGTCACACACTAGTGTACTCTGCTCCTGGACCCCCAGCAGCCTGATACAGTGATAGTAACTCCCTTCCTGAGGGTGTGTTTTGCTGTGATCATGAGAATGTTCATGGACCACCAGCAATTTCTAGTTTATATTAAGGATTCTCCAAAAAATCCAGCCAAACTGTCTGCCTCCTCTCAGACAGGCACTCTGCTCTCCCCTGTATCTCTGCGCCTTTCCCCTCAAGCACTCAGAAGCATCTTTTATCTTACCACAATTCAACCTGCAATCTCTTGGCCTTGGAATGGGTTCAGTACGAAGGAGAGAAACCAAGATTAGCTTTTGGAAGTCTCATGCCAAGGCTGAAAATGTGAGCAGGTTTCCAAGGACTGTGTCTTTTCAGATGGAAACCAAACTCAAGATGTTTCCAATTCTTTGGCAGCCTGTCTCCACTTTGACTTTTCCATGCAAGGAGGTGTAAGAAGTCTATTTACAACTATTGTATAATGTAAAGGTAAATTATTTTGTTGCTATGTTTATTCCTGGTTAATTGAGGAAATTATATCATTTAGCCAAGAGTAAAACCTCGGAGATCTTTCTTCTCATTTCTCTGCCTATCTGGGGAAACAGGCAGAAGTAAACAATCATGCCCTATTTTATTCCTAGTTAAATGAATTATCACCATAATAATGACCAATAACAGCATCCTGTTTTGGCACAGTTCAACACAGGAATTTCTCAGTGCAAGCTTTGATCTTTACCGTGAATTCTGAACCTTCCTGGTTCCTCAGCTCCTTAAGCTGACCTCTATCCTAGCTGAGGGCAGGACCTTTGAGAGCTAATATTACTTTCAAATTTAGATGAGCTATCCCTTAAAGCACAACTCTTTCGTTGCGGTTATACACAATACCTTTCTGTAGGCCGTTATTGCTTGCTTAATTTTCTATGGAAATGCTCTGCATGCAGAGTTCTCTTCCTTACCTCTGCTCCTGCTGCTTCTCCCAGGGGGACCACCGGAGCTGGCGGCCAGCTGCTGCGGATTCACCAGGACACCATGGTAGAGCCAGATACCTCCTGGGGTTTGATGTTCTGAATCTGGGGAGGAGGATAACGCTCTTGTCACATGGGAAAACATGTTGAAAACTTTCTAGTTCCTGAAATTTGAGCAAATTTTAGTTATCCAGTGAAGGCTTGAAAGACAAAGACTGATCAAGGTCAGGCATCTCGAAAGCGCTGTCTGTGGATCCTTTGGGTTATACCCTGAGCCTACTGAGTCAGAATTTCTGGCATCTCTATTTTTTAACACCCTCCCCTCACTCACAAGTTATTCTAAAGGTACACTAAAGTTGGAGAACCACTGAGTTAGAGTATAGGAATGTTTCTTCAAGCAGAGAAGCCTATCCTGAGCATTTGGGACCCTGTGTTTGGAAATCTGCCTCCGAATTCTGGGTACTGAAGAGACTTGCTTGATGTAACTGACGCAGACATATGTATCTCACTGCAATGTGAGTCCTAGCAGGGAAAGTTGCATCTGGTTGAAGCGCCGAGGCTGTCCTGGGACCTAGGCTGTCAAACGAAGTCGGTGTTGTTAGGGAACCACGGGCTGAATCCGTCTGCCTTGGCCAGGCATGACGATAATCACTCGAGCTGTCTCACCACAGGAGGCCTCAGTAAGGCACGTGGTGCTTCCACTGAAACTACATGGGAAAATTCAGGAGGGACCAAAAGAGGGGAGGAGACACCAGCCTACAATGTGTCCTGCCAACTTCCCAGAATCTTTAGAGCTGAAATTCATCTTGGCTGAGAGATGTGCACACCACCAGCAAGGACCTAGTGTCAGATTAAATACGGGCCAAGCAAGATGACCGGCCAGAGACAGCCCAGAAGGTACCCCTATCGCCATAAAACCCGAGACTGCCACATGGCAGAGCCGTCCTCCTGGTTCCCTTACTCTGCTGGTCTCCCCTCGGGCACCCCTGCCCAATTAAATCTTTCCTTTGTCAGTATGTGTGTCTCCCGCAATAATTCATCTCCTGGTGTTAAACAAGAGTCCACCCTCGGGCCCTGGAAGGGAGCCCCCTTTTCTGCAGCAGTCTCATCAACACAGTGTGATGCAAAGTCATGACCCAGGAATCAGGAGATGCGTGTTCCTGGCCTGGCGGTGCCCTTGTCAAAAGCTCAGTCTTGGCCACAGCCTTGTTTTCCGCCGGGCCTCAGCTTCCGTATCTGTAAAATGAGAGGACTGGAATAGGTCTGTGGTTTCCACACTATTTTCCTCAGAGTCAAGAAAGATGAAGGCGCAAGAGGCAGGCTGCGTTTTAGAGGTCAAGATCTTCTCTTCCACCAGAGGAGCTGAGCTTTCATCTTGTTCTACATCACACTTCCACAAAAATGTTGTTTTTGAAAAAAGAAGTCTTCTGCTTTAAAAAAAAAAAAAGAAAGATAAGAGCAAATTATTAGGCTAGATGATCTATACAATCCTCGGTTTTAGTTGGTTGATCTAGGAAAATACAGCTTCTTCTCTTCGAAACAGAGGATTAAGAAAAACTATACCAACCACTTTGCATGTCAGATTCATCGTACAAAATGTTAATTTAGCATTTGTCATTTAAAAATAAGCCAAAGCTCTAGAAGTTCCATTTCTCCCACAGGAATACAGATAAACTTTAGAATGCTTCTATCAGAGAGAAGTTTGGGCTTTGTCAACCTCGATACTTTACGAATAGTTAAAGATAATAGATGAATTCATAACACTGCTAGGATTTTCCTCAAAGGGAAACAGCAGGAGTTGATGAAATCTGGAGTGTTTGACTGGTTGACATTAATGGCTAATATTGGGTTTTGAAATATATGTGTGTTTTCATTTTCTGTATCAGCTCTATTCCACATTAATAATGGAAAATCTGGAGTTGATTGCTTTTTGAAAATATCTGCTTAATACTGACGTCCCCAATCACTCCAACTGAAGAACAGAACCGCAGCCAACAGACAAGAAAGAGAGGTGAAATCCCACCCAGCCACAGGGGAACTGAGAGTTAGGTGAAATCCCATCCATCCACAGGGGAACTGAGAGAGAGTTAGGTGAAATCCCACCCAGCCACAGGGGAACTGAGAGTTAGGTGAAATCCCATCCAGCCGCAGGGGAACAGAGAGAGAGTTAGGTGAGATCCCACCCATCCTCAGGGGAACTGAGAGAGAGTTTGGTGAGATCCCACCCATCCACAGGGGAACTGAGAGAGAAAGTTAGGTGAAATCCCGCCCATCCACAGGGGAACTGAGAGAGAGTTAGGTGAGATCCCACCCATCCACAGGGGAACTGAGGGAGAGTTAGGTGAAATCCCACCCAGCCACAGGGGAAATGAGAGTTAGGTGAGATCCCACCCATCCACAACGGAACTGAGAGAGAGTTAGGTGAGATCCCATCCAGCCACAGGGGAACTGAGAGAGAGTTAGGTGAAATCCCGTCCATCCACAGGGGAACTGAGAGTTAAGTGAAATCCCGTCCACCCACAGGGGAACTGAGAGAGAGTTAGGTGAAATCCTGT
Source organism: Capricornis sumatraensis (assembly GCF_032405125.1). Taxonomy (NCBI): domain Eukaryota; kingdom Metazoa; phylum Chordata; class Mammalia; order Artiodactyla; family Bovidae; genus Capricornis; species Capricornis sumatraensis. Next base: position 12,908,599 of record NC_091085.1, read on the forward strand.
CCATCAACAGGGGAACCGAGAGAGAGTTAAGTGAAATCCCATCCATCCACAGGGGAACTGACAGAGAGTGAGGTGAGATCCCAGCCAGCCACAGGGGAACTGGGAGAGAGTTAGGTGAGATCCCAGCCAGCCACAGGGGAACTGAGGGAGAGTTAGGTGAGATCCCGCTCATCCACAGGGGAACTGAGAGAGAGTTAGGTGAAATCCCACCCATCCACAGGGGAACTGAGAGAGAGTTAGGTGAAATCCCACCCATCCACAGGGGAACTGAGAGTTAGGTGAAATCCCGTCCATCCACAGGCGAACTGAGAGTTAAGTGAAATCCCGTCCACCCACAGGGGAACTGAGAGAGAGTTAGGTGAGATCCCAGCCAGCCACAGGGGAACTGGGAGAGAGTTAGGTGAGATCCTGCCCATCCACAGGGGAACTGAGAGTTAGGTGAGATCCCATCCAGCCGCAGGGGAACAGAGAGAGAGTTAGGTGAGATCCCACCCATCCTCAGGGGAACTGAGAGAGAGTTTGGTGAGATCCCGCCCATCCACAGGGGAACTGAGAGAGAGTTAGGTGAGATCCCAGCCAGCCACAGGGGAACTGGGAGAGAGTTAGGTGAGATCCCAGCCAGCCACAGGGGAACTGAGAGAGAGTTAGGTGAGATCCCACCCATCCACAGGGGATTTGAGAGACCCAGGCAAAGCCCACTGATCTCTTCCTGCCTCATTTTTACCAGCTGAAATTGAGGAAACATGTGCAGTTGAGTAACCCCTCTTTTGTATCAGGGAGCTTTTTAGTGTTTTGTTTTGTTTTGTTTTGTTTTTTAACACATTGAATCAGTCCTACATATACAGATAGCCACTCTTTTAAAGATTCTCTTCCCAAATAGGTCATTCCAGAGTATTGAGTAGATTTCCCTGTACTATAGACTAGATCCTTATTAGTTACCTGTTGCATATATAGCAGCATGTATAGGTTAATCCCAATCTCCCAGTTTATCCCTTCCCCTCCTCTCCCCCTTGGTAACCATAAGTTTGCTTTCCACACTGTGACTCTATTTCTGTTCTGTAAATAAATTTATTTATACCCCTTTTTTTTTAGATTCCGTATAACATTGATATATGATATATGTCTTTCTCTGTCTGACTGGCTTCACTTAGTGTGACAGTCTCCAGGCCCATCCATGTTGCTGCAAATGGCATTATTATTTTGTTACTTTTTATGGCTGCGTAGTATTCCGTTATACATGCATATGTATGTGCCACGTCTTTATCCGTTTCTCTGTTGACGGATATTTTGTTTGCTTCCATGTCCTGGCTGTTGTAAATAGTGCTGCAGTGAGCATTAAGGTACATGCATCTTTTCAAAGTATGTTTTTCTCCATAGGAAGGTTTTTTTTTTTTTTTAAGTTCATGGGTGTATTGTTCTGCTAGGGCTGCCCTAACAAAGGACCACAAACTCAGTGGCTTAAAGAACAAAAAAATATTTTCTCATAGTTCTGGCAGCAAGAGGACAAAGATCAAATCATAAATTTGGATGTTTTTCTCTAGAACCTCTCTCCTCGGCTGGCAGAAAGCCTCTGTGGCTGTGTTCCCACGAGGTCCCTCTCTCTATGTCCTAATCTCCACTTTTTAAAAGGATATCAATCAGATTGGACTAGGGCACACCCTAGTGACCCCGCTTAACTTACTTATTTCTTTAAAGACCATGATCCAAATACGCAGTTACATTCGGAGGTACTGGATGTTAGGGCTTCAATACATGAACAGTTAGGGCTTAAATATATGAATTTTAGGGGAACACGATTCAGCCCATATTAATGGGTTAACAGAAGTACAGAACTTTGAGTTGTACTAAAGAATTACTAAGCATTATCATTGTTATTATTATATTTATTATTACTGTTACTAAGTTGCCATTATTAGGATGCATTTTGCCCTAAATGATTAATTCCTAATCTGTCCATCTGGAATGATCTCTAGGTTTCCAGGACAGAACTGGCCAGTTCTGGCCCAAGCCTGGTGTGGACAGCAGGTCGGCACCTCTCTTCTACGAGGGGTCCAGCTCCTAGAGTGTGCAGACCTGGCTTTGCAAGTTGCTGGCTTTGTAAATTCTCCATGTACTGATATCATCCACCTGTCCGCTCAGCATAAGGTATTTCATGATGAGATCATTTAAATCTGATTTTGAGGTCGGGGAACAAGTCATATTTTTTTTTTTAAGATATCAAATGGTATCAAAAGCTTTACCAGAGTCAGGCTTTGAACAGTGGGACAGTACGTCACACTTTGATTCATACAGGAAGGATAAAAATAGACCAGCAACAATGGGAAATTATGAGACGTGTCTCTTGAGTCCTCACTGAGAGCCCAGAGGGGCTGTGAAGGGAAATAAGTGCATATGGAGAGATTACCTTCTGCCGGCATCTGCAAGTGTGTGCCTTGGGGCTGGCACCTACTGTGCTCGATAAATCCTGGGTGATTGATTAATAGAAAAAGATAAGCTGGATACTGGGCTGCAATCTGAGACTTTTTGCTTTTCACATTTAAAGGAGTCTGAATTGACACCTTTCTGGGTCATAATTGCTTGATTTTAGAGCAAGAAAGGAAAGACCCCTTACCTCCACCCCCGCCTGCGGCCCTGGAACTCAGGAAAACCTGTGGATTCAAAGTTAAGGACAAGCCCAGTTAGTCTGGAGGAGGGCGTGGCAGCCCGCCCCAGTGTTCTTGCCTGGAGAGTCCCCATAGACAGAGGAGCCTGGCGGGCTACAGTCCATGGGGTCTCAAAGAGCTGGACACGGTTAGTCGGTACATCCAGTCCTAGGAGGACTCACGTGTGTGTCTAGAGCAAGCAAATGCTCAAGAGCACCCATTTTGACTCTGATTTTGGAATTACTTTCTTGGGTGTGTCTAGAGAGGATGAACTCTGACTGCTCTCTGCTGGCCGCTTCTCCCTGGGCCTGTATCGGGGGTCGGGAGTGGGGTTTTGGGAGTAGTACTTTCACCAGCTTTTCACTGTCATGACACACAGAGAACCAAGCTTGTAGGGTTATCCAGGATCATCCTGGGATACCCAGGTATGTGAATCAGGGTGCAGTTCAGGAAATCAGAAACTGCTCTATTTATTGTATCCAAGAGTTGCTCTGTTACAGCACAGGAAATTGGTTAAAAACTGGCATTAGGACTGAGGTGAGAACCCACATGGAGGAATGAACGTTGGCACTGCCAGGCTGGGGGAAAGAGGAGAGAAGCTGCGATGCTCAGACCTGGAGCTTGGAGGAGGGTCCCAGAGTGCTGGGCCCAGTCCTTGTAGAACGGGTGTGCTGACAAGCCACTGCTGGCAGCCAAGAAACTCAGAAGGGGGGCCCTGGGCGCTGGGGCCTGGCCAGGCTGCTGCCGATCCTTCTGAGGGGCAGGAGGGTGCACAAGCCATAAGCTGGGTTCAGGGTGGAGGGCAGGAGCTAAGGCGAGGTCATTGCTGACCGAACAGCCAGCAGGTCAGCAGGAGAGCGTCCTCTTCCTCCTCTTGCCTTCCTGTCTCCCTCTCTTGCTTGTGGGTAGAGCCTCCCATGGAGACTTCTGTGATGGCTCCATACTTGCAGCTGCCCAGCACCCAGTATCTCATCATGGAGCAGAGTGCAGAGGGTGGCTCTGGAATCTGGAGGGGATCGCTATAGTTGGCACCCAGGGCTGGGCTACCAGCCCAAGGTATCTGGTCCCACCCCTTGCCCCTCAAGATGGAAAATCAAATCTCAGCCTAATTAGAGCCCACTGGGTGTAAAATCCATCAGGCAGTGCTGGTTTAGTGACCTAACTGTCAGCAAAGAGAGATGAGGCCATATCGTGGGGAGAAGGAAGGAGGATCCGGCAAACGCTGTGAGGTGAGGAGTGTCCCTGGGTGCAATGAGAGGACAGAAAGAAAGCAGGGTTTGAGTGTGGGCTCTGGAGATCAACTGCCAGAACTAAAGCCAGGTCCCAGCCCTGAGGGTGCCCCTGACCTGGGGCGAGCTTCTTCACCTTCCGGAGCTGCGAGCTGAGCTGCGCAGAGCTAGTGAGGATTAATGAGATAATCCAGGTAAAGTGATTAGCCCAGGGCTGGTCACAGGTGCGCAGTCAACGTGTCGGTCTCTACAACTGGAGAATTTGTGCACTTCCTTCCTCCACTCTCTCCGTCCTTATGATCCTGATTGCTGTGCACAGGATACACTTTGATCTTTACTGGCCGGTCAGAGACTTCATCCTCTTTGTAAAGCTGGTGGGGAGAATGGGTCCATTCAGGGTCCTTTCTGTCTCCTATACTAAAGCAGTGTGGTTCTGCCCATGTGATGAAGTCAACTCCCCTGGTATCTGGGAGCTTAATCTTCTGTCTGGTTGGAATTAGTGCCATGGTTCCATATTTATGAACAGTGCTGGAGCAATCATTACTGAGTGCCTTGCTACTACTCTTGGTGACTGTGGGCAGGTAACCAAACGTGTGGTTACATGCCAGCTGGCTCCATGAGACACCTGTCTCTGAAGCCAAGTGGTGTTTTTAAGGTAAGGATGCTACCCGTGGGACTGGGCAATAACACCTGCCTCTGACTGTGAGCAAGCTCTCAAAATTTATCTCCTGCTCTTGGTCCTATGGCTTGTGCCTGACCCCATATCCAGCTGCTGTCCTTGGACTTCAGATTTCATGCTGGCCTGAACAGTGGGCACCTCCTTCACGTTACCTGCTGCTTTACCCCAGATTGGATGCTCTCACCTCAGACCCACGCTCTCCCATGTTCTGGCTCTGTGTAGTCACTCTGCTTGGGTCAATTAATGTGGGGATGTACCTGGAGAGGTTGGAGAAGGGAATGGCAGCTCACTTCAGTACTCTTCCCTGGAGAATTCCATGGACAGAAAAGCCTGGTGGGCTACAGTTTATGGGGTTGCAAAGAGTCAGACATGACTGAGTGACTTACACACACACACACACGCACACCTGGGCAGGTACCCTGACAAGATGGTCTTCCTTGTGTATTTGAATGTCACTAACATCTTACCATTAGAGATACATTGCTTTAGTCCAAGGTATAGGGCTTGGGATGGTAATAAGGGAAGGGAAAGGGTTTTATGGTGAAATCATTTCGGAAATACTGGGTTAACATGGTTAGACAGGTTCCCTTCACCTCAAATCTTCCCTGAGCTGTTAAGGTGTTGATGTTAACTGTGAGCTTCCAAGAAAGGAAGTAGGAAGCAGTGTTCCGCTATCCTGCCATCGTCAGCTCATTTTGGATAAGTAGTGCCTGAGACTGACAAGTGTTGCGGTGTCAGGGCTGACTTTTTCTTGTGATCTCTGTCTTTCTGTCTCTTTCTAGGTGTCTTCTTCCTAAATAAAAGTGCTGTATGATATCACTTGTATGTGGAGTCTAAAATATGACACAAATGAACTTATCTACAAAACAGAAACAGACTCACAGACAGAGAAAACAGACTTGTGCTTGCAAGGGGGAGGCAGGGGACGGAAATGATGGGGAGTCTGGGATTAGCAGATGCAAACTATTATATACAGGGGAGATGAACAACAAAATCCTACTGTATAACACAGAGAACTATATTCAATATCCTGTGATAAACCTTATGAAAAAGAATATATATGTGTGTGATGAATTATATTGCAGAACAGCAAAAATTAACACAGCATTGTAAATTACCTATACTTCAATTTCAAAAAAGTAATTCTGAAAGGAAATACAGATCAAGTCACGATCAAATTAGTGATAATTAGCCCAATTAGTTTCCAAGCACTTGGGTTTTTCCTTCCCGAAGACCCTCCGCTGTCTCTTCTTTTCCATCTCATCCTAACAGTCTGCTTGGACTTGGCCTGGAAGGGACTGATGGGGAAGACGTGGATCCTGAGCCACCGCACCTCTCCAACTTTCCACTTTATTCCTTTATTGTGTTTCCTCGGTTCCCAAACTTGTGACTTTTCTGTCCATCTGTTGTGTCCTCCAGCCCACCCAGTGTGGGTCCCAGGTCTTTACGCCTGATCTCCCCTTCCTCATTCCTTCCTTTCTCAGATGAGGTTGGAAGGTCACTGATATGGTTTATATGAAGATAGTAGAATATTTGCGATGTTGTGAAGTCAAGTGGGCCTTAGAAACCATCATTGTGAACAAAGCTAGTGGAGGTGATGGAATCCCAGTTGAGCTGTTTCAAATCCTGAAAGATGATGCTGTGAAAGTGCTGCACTCAATATGCCAGCAAATGTGGAAAACTCAGCAGGGGCCACAGGACTGGAAAAGGTCAGTTTTCATTCCAATCCCAAAGAAAGGCAATGCCAAAGAATGCTCAAGCTACTGCACAATTGCACTCATCTCACACACTAGTAAAGTAATGCTCAAAATTTTCCGAGTTAGGCTTCAGCAATACATGAACCGTGAACTTCCAGATATTCAAGCTGGTTTTAGAAAAGGCAGAGGAACCAGAGATCAAATTGCCAACATCCGCTGGATCATGGAAAAAGGAAGAAAGTTCCAGAAAAACATCTATTTCTGCTTTATTGAATATGCCAAAGCCTTTGACTGTGTGGATCACAATAAACTGTGGAAAATTCTGAAAGAGATGGGTATACCATCTCTTGAGAAACCTATATGCAGGTCAGGAAGCAACAGTTAGAACTGGACATGGAACAACAGACTGGTTCCAAATAGGAAAAGGAGTACATCAAGGCTGTATATTGTCACCCTGCTTATTTAACTTCTATGCAGAGTACATCATGAGAAAGGCTGGGCTGGAGGAAGCACAAGCTGGAATCAAGATTGCCGGGAAAAATATCAATAACCTCAGATATGCTGATGACACCACCCTTATGGCAGAAAATAAAGAGGAACTAAAAAGTCTCTTGATGAAAGTGAAAGAGGACAGTGAAAAAGTTGGCTTAAAGCTCAACATTCAGAAAACGAAGATCATGGCATCCGGTCCCATCATTTCATGGGAATTAGATGGGGAAACAGTGGAAACAGTGGCAGACTTTATTGTTTTGGGTTCCAAAATCACTGCAGATGGTGACTGTAGCCATGAAATGAAAAGACACTTACTCTTTGGAAGGAAAGTTATGACCAACCTAGACAGCATATTCAAAAGCAGAGACATTAGTTTGCTAACAAAGGTCCGTCTAGTCAAGGCTATGGTTTTTCCAGTGGTCATGTATGGATGTGAGAGTTGGACTGTGAAGAAAGCTGAGTGCTGAAGAGTTGATGCTTTTGAACTGTGGTGTTGGAAAAGACTCTTGAGAGTCCCTTGGCCTGCAAAGAGATCAGCCCTGGGATTTCTTTGGAAGGAATGATGTTGAAGCTGAAACTCCAGTACTTTGGCCACCTCATGCAAAGAGTTGACTCATTTGAAAAGACTCTGATGCTGGGAGGGATTGGGGGCAGGAGGAGAAGGGGACGGCAGAGGATGAGATGGCTGGATGGCATCACTGACTCGATGGACATGAGTTTGAGTGAACTCCGGGAGTTGGTGATGGACAAGGAGGCCTGGTGTGCTGCGATACATGGGGTCGCAAAGAGTCGGACATGAGTGAGCGACTGAACTGAACTGAACTGAACTGAGGGGTCCTCACGCTGATCCACATTATCTTCATTGTTCAGGAGGAAGAAGAAGGGTGAACGCTATGTTCATGGCTTCTGACTGCCAGGCTAGTCCTTTTTCTCCTTGAACCAAGCTGCTCCCAGGACTGTATCAATCAAGACTTTTTATTCTGTGTTTTTGATGCTTTAACATTTGGGGCCTTGATATCCCAGTGAGACTGCCTCTCCCAGCTAATTCCTAGAGATACCAAACAGCTCACCTGTCTTGCAAACATGCCTTGTAAACCAATCACCTCCTAGATCAGACTCTCACACTCCAGGCCGCTATCCACATTCCTAATATCCCAGGGCCAGGTCTCAGGCACCTAGGGACATCCCTGTGCCCCCAAACCTGCTGAAATTATTCAAACAGCCAATCCTAGGCTTGCTTACCTGTCTCATCCATTCTTCCCCATGGAAAGTGTCTCCAGCTCCAAATTTCCTCCCTGCCTCTGCTAGTGACCTTGGTGCATCCCCATGTAGCCCCTCCTCTTGGGATCTGTGAGTGTAACAAGCTCTGATCTTCACTGGCAGTTGTTTCCTGAAAAATTCTTTTTATATCTTATATTTTAAAACAGGGCTTGGTCCCAGGGAACTGGCTACACTTTTGGAAGCCCTCTGAGCTCTGGGCCTGCGGAGGCCCAGAGGAGGGATTTCCTGGTGGCGGAGACCTGCGGTGTGAGCGAGCCTGCTAGTTCCCGCCCCTGGAGACGGCCTCTCTGAGGGAGGCCCTGACATCGCTGCTCCTGGCTCTGGAAGACCACTCTCTAGGGTCCAACACTGACAAAACCACCATCTTTTTTCCTTGTGTGTTTTCACTCAAGCCAGGCATGCCAGAATTTTCAAAGGGAAATCAACTTCAAAATAAGAGAAATCAAAAGGAAAAATGTACCAAGAAATACACACATACACACACACACACACACACACACACACACAAAACCCCACTAACATACATAGGAACCAAAAACAGAAAATGAAAGCAAAAAAGGAAAGAATGGAAGAAAGGAAAGAGAGGAAAAAGGGAGGGAGGGAGGAAGGAAGGAAGAAAAAGGGAAAGAAAAAGGAGAAAACCTAAGAATGGTCCACTCGAAAGCTCTGGCCTGCAGCCATCCTGGCCGTGCTCCAGCCAGTCCTTTCAGTCCACAAGAGATGAGCTGTTACTGGATGACAGTGAATTCCACCCTCCCCTCAATGCCCCCATCCCTCCCCTCCACCCTCAGCTACATTATTGATTAAAAAACCGGCATCATTATGGGATCCATTTGGCAGCCACTTCCCCTCTTTGGGTAGGGTTCAGGGCAAATGAACATTGCACTCAGATATTGCTTTCGAGTGTAACTATTCCACTCTGTCTGCACCCTGATTTGGGGTCACACCCCTTCCTGCAGCCCCAGAACCCCAGGACCCCCGGGCTTCATCTGCCTCCATCGCTGCTCCCTGCCACCAGCTCCCAGTGGCCCCCGATCCTCTAGCCTTGCCTCTTTCTGCCAGAAGCTTTCTCCTCCGGCTCTCTTGGACATGATGGTCTGGTCCGGGCTCGCTACTCTGGCCTGTGATCTTGACACTCTGGAAGACTCTGCTGTCGAAAATTATCCTAAGCTCTAGTGCATGCTCCTGGGACACTGTTGAACACAGCCTTGAACTCTTGAAGATCTGGAAGGGACATTGTACAGAAACCATGTTATTAGATGCTTCTTGCTATATTCTTTGTATGGTAAACAAACATCATCACTCCAGTAAAAAAAAAAAGTTAAAATAGTTAGAAAGGGAAGGAAAGCAGGAAAGACCATGCAAAGGCAAACAAGGCTCTTTGAGCTTCTGTGACCTCATTCATATCTATAACAAATAGTGCGTCTTCCACTGAATAAATACTTATTGAGCACCAACTCATTGGGTACTATGACTTCTAGACTCTCGGGGTATGTCAATAAACAGGGGAAAATCTCCATCCTTGTGGTGCTTGCATTCTACTGAGAATGTTCAGTGTCTGCAGACACTAAATACGATAAAGTAGCAAATTAATTAACCAATGGAAGGTAATAGGTGCTGATGAGAATCCAGAAGGCAGGACAGGGCATTAAGGCACTCCAGGGAGGCTCCAGCGTGGATTCTTAGAGACAGAGAATTCAGTCAAGGCCTCAATGAGAAGGTGACATTTGAACCTTAAGGGAAGTGAGGGAGAATTTATGCAAATATTAGAGTGCTTTAGGCAGATGGTTCTAGATGGGCCATTGCAAAGGCTGCGGCATTCAAGGATAGCAAAGAAGTCAGTGTGGCTGCAGCAGAATGCATGAGGGAGAGAAGTCAGAAAGGGATGGCGGGGTTCTGGGTCACGGAGCATCATGGGAATGATAGGCTTTATAAGTACTTTGACATTTACTCTGAGTAAGATGGGGAGCCGTGGCCAGCTTTGAACAGATAAATAATGTCATTTGACTTATATTTAGAAAAAAGTGCACTTCTAATTTATTGAACACTTGGGATGATGCCAGAAATTATGTTAAACACTCTACGTGCACTATTCTTCTGATCTTCACAGCAACTTTTTGGGAAAGAATCTATTATTATCGTCTAAACTTTAAAAGTGAGGAAACAGACTAGGGAACTGAGAAACGTGCCCTTAGACAGCTGAGATGCCAAGGGAGCCGGTGGAGCCCCTGACTTCCTGACTCGGAAGCAAGAGCCCGCGACCTGTGCCTTGTGGGCACTGTCCTGGCCCCACTGGACTTCCAGCCCTCGCCACCCACCTGGCCGCTTTCTGGAGAGCACGATACTCGAAGCAAAAATGAGACCCAACCTCAGGTCTCTGGGTGCCGACTTTGCACGAAGGATATTTCACCCCTGCTTGGCTACATTTAAATTTCTCCTTCACACGTGACCCATTGCGGTTCAAAGTTCATACTGATCAGCATCAGCCCGTGAAATCGGTACATTGTGAAGACACTGATTGAAAGCAAGCATGTGAATATTGCTTATAAAATGCCCCTTCAAACCTACAGATTGATAGTGAGGCCTCGCCTTGTTCCTGTCTGACCTGCCCAGTTTGGCAGGCAGCCCACCTTGGCACTGCAAACCAAACAGCAGATCATAAATCTGGGTATGCCTCAGATTCTCGTAGTACCCCAGCATCCCGCTCCAAGTGGCTTAAATTGGTCAGAGCCTAGGACATGGTCCACTGAGCAACCCCTGGCCCATGTAGAGCCAGTTGTGTGTGTCTGTGAGGTGGGTGTGTCAAATAAAGGATGAGAGAGTTAACGCAAAGGGTTAAGATTAAAAAAAACAAAAGCAAAAAACGCAGTTGTGCTGGGGAAGGTGTGGCAAGGAGCTGTCTGAGAGGGCTGGGACAAAGCCAAAGGGCTTCATTTTGCAGCCTCCTCTGATGGGCAGCTCTGCGCCCCAAAAGCAAAAGCTCTGAAACATCATTACTATTTAAAGTGGCATCATGATTTATAACAAGATATACATATTTGGTCTTTGTTCCTATTTCTGTCACTGAGCTCCTAAAACCACTGGAATTTTCTAAGTAGTGAGAACAATTAAGATGTCTTTTGCTATGCTAATAAGGCTACTTTTGGAAAGCACCCTGGTAACCTGAGATGGGAAGGGGAGAGGGGTTGGAAGTTGACTCAGATGCCAGAGGCTGATGATTTAATAAACGGTGCCTATGTAAGGAAGCTTCCATAGAAACCCGGAAGGATGGGGCTCTGAGCGTTTCTGAGTTGGGGAACACACGTAGATTCGGGCAGAGCGACGCACCGGAAGAGGACACAGCGCCTTTTTACCCTTTCCCCACCCCTTGCCCTGTGCATCTTTTCCAACTGTTTGTTCCTGAGTTGTATCTTTTCACAATAAATAGGTGATCTAGTAAGTAAAAAGTTTGTCTGAGTTCTGTGAGCTGCCATAGCAGATCGATCGAACTCAGGCATGGGAAGCTCTGATCTGTAGCTGACTGGTTAGAAAGTCACAGCCTGGACTTGTGACTGGTGTCTGAAGTGGGGAGGGGTGGTGGTGTAGGGCAGAGCTCATAACCTGGGACATCCAGTGGCATCTCCAAGGAGACGGGGTCAGACACCTAACTGTACCCAGAGCATTGCTTGGTGTGTTAAATCGCGCGCGCACACAGACACACACACACTCATAACACTGGAACTGGGTGCAGAACTGGAACACCTACTTGGAGTGCGAGTGGAGGGAGCAGGAGAAACCTTCAGGCTCAAGTGAGACTCTTCCCAGGGCCATTCAAACAATGCAAGGTGCAGTTCTCCAGGCCAGAGACTTCCCTGAGGGCAAGTCTGAAGGAGAGCGCAGTCACTGACCAAGGCTGCCGAGCCAAGGGCCACCTTGGAACTCCACCGGACACTTCTGTGGAGTTTTCAGTGTAGCTGTGACCTTGACTTTCACTGACCTTCAGTTGGTGTTCTTCATCTTCCCAAGAGCATTCTTACCAGAGGGAAGCATTTGGCCACAGGACAAATATCAGCTCAGGCTTAGCGGGCGGGAATGCTGCCCCCGTTGGAGCCTCTGGCTCTTGACAGGCTTGACTGGAACATCATCCTGTCTGGCCAGTGGACAGGCAGCTTCTGTCTACACTGGCACACTTCCCGTGTCTATACTACCCTGAAGAGTGGAGCAAACCTGGACCCAATGACTGTAGTATTTGCAGCCGCACCTCTCAGAAGCAGCAGGTGGCGAGGGCTTGGCAGTCTGTGAGTGAGGCTGGAGAAAGTGGACTCCTGGAGCAGAAGCAGCAGCTGTGGCCCCTTGAAGGGAGCTGCTGTTTGGGGGCGGGGAGTGCGGATGGCGACTGGACCACGGATGTTGCCACCTGTGTGAACTCAAGAGTCACTGGGGCAAAAATTAGTCAGAACCCAATGGGACCTGCTTCTCCAGAAAAGATGCTAGTTAGACCATTCATTTTTTTATTCAGCAGTTTTCTTTATTTTGCGTGATGATCCATTAGGAGCTAGGAATAGAGACATCTACAATGTAGATGTCTCTACAATTTCCGGCAGAAATCTACAATTTCTGCCTTCAAGTTTGCAGTCAGACCAGTGCTGACCAACACAGCTTTCTGAGGGGCTAGAAATGTTCTCGAGTTTCCCAGGGGAGCTCAGTGGTAAAGAACTCACCGGCCAAGGCAGGAGGTGGTAAGAGACAAGCGTTCAGTCCCTGGGTCTGGAAGATTCCCTGGAGGAGGGCATGGCAACCCGCTCCAACATTCTTGCCTGGAGAATCCCGTGGACAGGGGAGCCTGGCGGGCTCAGTCCACATGACTGAAGTGACTTAGCACGCGTGCTGAAAAGTCCTCTTTAACTCTGCGCTAGCCAGTAAGGTGGCCACTTGCCACATGTGGACTATTGAGCGCTCAATAGAGGGCTAATGCACCCGAGACAGTAAATTTTATTTTATTTATTTATTTTTTTAATTTTTATTTTTACTTTATTTTACTTTACAATACTGTGTTGGTTTTGCCATACATTGACATGAATCTGCCACAGGTATACATGAGTTCCCAATCCTGAAACCCCCCCTCCCACCTCCCACCCCATATCATCTCTCTGGATTATCCCCGTGCACCAGCCCCAAGCATCCTGTATCCTGTATCGAACATAGACTGGCGATTCGTTTCTTACATGATAGTATACATATTTCAATGCCATTCTGCCAAATCATCCCACCCTCTCCCTCTCCCTCAGAGTCCAAAAGTCTGTTCTATACATCTGTGTCTCTCTTGCTGTCTCTCATACAGGGTTATCGTTACCATCTTTCTAAATTCCATATATATGCGTTAGTATACTGTATTGTTTTTCTTTCTGCCTTACTTCACTCTGTATAATTGGCTCCAGTTTCACCCACCTCATTAGAACTGATTCAAATGTATTCTTTTTAACGGCTGAGTAATACTCCATTGTGTATATGTACCACAGCTTTCTTATCCATTCATCCGCTGATGGACATCTAGGTTGTTTCCATGTCCTGGCTATTATAAACAGTGCTGCAATGAACATTGGGGTACATGGAGACACTGAATTTTAAATTTTATTTAAGTTTAATTAATTCAAATTTAAATTTAAATAGGCACTTGTGAATAGCTACCTTATTGAACAGAACAGGTTTAGAGGAGGAATCAGTAAAGATATTTTTGGCTGTGAGTCACAGTAGATGCAGCTCAGAATCAACAGAGAGTCTACAGAGATGGGACGGTCCTTGGGTTGATTCAATGCAAACATCATCAAGGATTCTGGTTCCTTCCAGGTCTCCTTCCTGCCTTCCTCAGCACGTTGAGTTTGACTTCAGCTTTTTCCCTCACGGTCATAAGATCGTTACCGTATCCCTGCCCACAGCTTCAGTGTGAGGGCTGTGTTCCTGTTTCTCTTGCTAAGGAGAAACACTTAGACGCCCCCACTGCCGCTGCCCCAGCATCCCCGTCTGGTCTCACTGATGAGATCTGTCACACGCTGTGTCCGTGATGGATACATGACTGATCACCATCAGCGGATGGAAGCAGCAGGGTGCCCCTTGAGGCCGGGCTGCTGGCTGGGCTCTGACACTGAGCAGGCGTGGGAAGGGCTGTCGGTGGATTACCACCAGAACTGACTCAGTGGAGACTCCAACAGGTATGCAATTCTAACACACACAAAAGATAAAGGCTCTAAATGATGTAGGAATGAAGGGCTATGGGAGTACAGAGAAAGCAGTGGTAAAGTCTTCCCAGGAGATGTAGAAAAGATAGCTTCTTAACTGAGCCCTGAAAGATCAGATTAAAAATCGTCACTTGCCGCAAGCGTGGTCTAGCTAAGCTCTGCCAGTAGGTGAGGGGTGGCCCACACTTGGACATGCGAAGCTCTTCGCAATAATGATGGCATCATCCCATGGCTTTCTCCAGTTATTCTTCTGCTTGCTCTCATTTCATTTTTCTCTAAAGAAATGGAAAGGAAGTCTCTTGAGCCAGTGGTGAAACTGACCCCTAATTTCTTGCTCCATGTAGTCACCATCTCTCCATCCATTCATCCACCTTCCTTCACACCCATCCTTTCTTTGATTCAACTTCCTTCTCTTGGAAGATCAGATGGAGAAAACTGGCAAGTGAGACGTGGTGTAAAGAATAAGCATGTGATCTGGGACACACGTACACACACCTAGGAGGCCCCTGGTAGTGGGTATGATGAGGCCATAGAGATGGATCTTTTTCAAGATTCTTTTTAAAATGTTGACTATTTTTTTAAAGTCTTTATTGAATTTGTTACAATGTTGCTTCAAGTTTATGTTGTTTATTAGCCTTGAGACATGTGAGATCTTAGCTGCTCAACCAGGGATAGAATCCTCACCCCCCTGCATTAGAAGGTGAAGTCTTAACCACTGGGTCATCAGGGAAGTTCCAGAAGTGGATTTTAATGACACTGATGAGTGGATTTTTTTTTTTATGCCAGGCATGTTGTCTTATAGTAAAGGAAAACTATTAGCATTAATAACAGCCAAGATGGCGGTCTGCCCCATCTCTCGCTATTTTCATCTTGAGCAGCCCCTGCTTCTACCTTGAAGATGGTTCTATCCCATCGCTAGTAAGGGGCTGAGTTGTCTCTGCCTGGGGCTCATCTACATCCTCTTCAGGGAAAGCAGCCAAGGATATGGCCACGTTTTTGCTTCAACTGTGGCGTCTCATAAGCCCCATCGCACCTTGGGTTGGCAGCTGAGGGATTTCCCACACATTTAGTGAGACATCTGAGAGTCAAAGGGATACAGAAAGGTCATCTACATAATTTAAGACATTTCCCCCCTTACGTGCACGCGTGGGCACAGATCCCCACATGCACACACACAGAGCTGAAATACTAGGGGCTGTCAGACAATGCCTTCTCTCAGCTGTTGCTTATTCTCTCCATCCAGTGAATTTTGCTGAGAAAATGTGCACGCCTGAGAAAGAAGAGTTAAGTGGTCTGATGTTGGGGAATAGAGTGTGAGGGAAGCTATTATGTCAACAAAATGTTGAGAGTCTTCTAATTTTTAGCCAATTGTTTAAAAGACGACAGATGGTAATGTTTATGAGATGTATAATTCAAGGCAAATCTGTCCAGATAGAGAGGATACAGCATCCTTAACTTGGCTAACAAATGTTGAGCTGCTTTCAGATAAATAAAACCAACCAAGCCCAAGGCACATAATTGCAACATTGGAGAGATGGAAAACAACCTTATTTTTTTTATTATAAATAAAAGAATGATGTGTATGAGAATAAGGGATTGGGATGTTTCTCTCCTTCTCTGCTGATCAGTTATATCATCAGTCACAGGTGAAAGCAGGGCAGCCTCAGATCTTGAATCTTCAACATTTGTCTTCTCTGTCCAAGGTCATGCTGCAGACCAGTTTTTTAGTTCTCCAACTTTTTGTTTTGAGCCGAATAACGAGATCTTTGTTTCATTAATATTTAAGAGTAATTTAGATTGTGCCAGATGATCTTAAAGCTCATTTAAATCAGCTTGAAGATAATATTAAGCTTTCTCCCAGCATAACCTACTACCATAAATGATAGTATCATCTGCATATAAATGATAAGCTGAGTATGATAATGAATAGCCAAGATAATCAATACAGAATGACATCTGCATTGGATTCCAGATAAATCTTTCAAGAATCCATTATTCTGCTTTCAGGGTTAAAGATGCATTGTTTTTGTCCAAATCTTCTAAAGAAAACACAAAAGGTTTTCATGAAATGACTCTTTTATTATGTTGGAACGGGGGATGTCCACAAATTATACATGTACTGTTTTGCAAATACAATAATTAGAGTTCACACAGATCATTACTTTATTGGATTGAACAACTGTCTCTTGGCAATTGCTGCTGCTTTTCCTTCCTCTCCTCCTCCCCGCTTCCCGGTTCCCCTCCTTCTCCTTCTTCTCCGCCTCCCCCATCCTTCCTTTCCGCCCCCCCACCTCCCTCCTTCTCCTTCTCCCTCGCCTTTTCAAATACTGTTTCACTTGGGACTGACTTGAACCCTTATTTAAATTGCTACAGATCTGTAGGCTGCCTGCCTATGACACCATCTAGGGGAAACCTTCATATTCTAAAAGTATTTATTTGAATAAATCATATCTTCCCTCTTTATTGGGCTTCCCTGAGAGCTCAGTTGGTAAAGGATCTGCCTGCAGTGCAGGAGACCCCAGTTCAATTCCTGGGTTGGGAAGATCCCCTGGAGAAGGGATAGGCTACCCACTCCTGTATTCTTCGGCTTCCCTTGTGGTTCAGCTGGTAAAGAATCCACCTGCAATGCAGGAGACCTGGGTTCAAGCCCAAGGTTGGGAAGATCCCCTAGAGAAGGGAAGATCCCCTAGAGAAGGGAATACCCACTCCAGTATTCTGGCCTGGAGAATTCCATGGACTGTATAGTCCATGGGGTTGCAAAGAGTCAGACATGACTGGGAGAATTTCACTTCACTTCCTTCTTGATTGACCTAGAACTTACTGATATCTCTTATTTGAATAAAATACAAACTTTGGATAACTATGCATCAAATATGATTTGTAAGAATTAGGGTATATTTTTCTTTCCTAAGAGAAGAGACTATTTTTAAAGTCAAAGAGAAAAAGCATAATAAGGAGAAGTGGAGAAATGGACAAAAAGAAAAGTCAGTGTCAAAAGACATGAACTGGTCTGTGTGTGGCTGAAGAGAGAGGCTGCAAAGTCAACCCTATTCGTCTCCTTAGCAGATCCTGGGTAGCGTCATGCAAGGTGGTGATTATTCTTCCTTTCCTCCCATCTCTCCTCACATCTTTTTATCTCTGATGTCCTAGCAGGACTTCCCCAAATGCATCAGGGTCTCTAATCCACATCCCAGACTTTCAGGAGGTGCCCTTAAGGTTTTAGAGCTAGTGGAGAAGGTGGGGTTTGCTCCTGGATCAGGAAGGAATGGTTTTCCCTCTTTGCAGACTCAGCAAGGCCAGTTACTGTTCTGAGTCCAGGGAGATGGAAGAGATGGTAAACATACCAGTAGACAAGCCAATAAGCTCCCTGTGGGCAGCTGGGGATTTGCCTGGTTTATCTGTGTATCTCCTCCCACAGCCCCTGGAATGGAAAGTATACCCAGTGTTTGTTAATGGAATGAGTGGCTGTAGTTAGAGAAAGCCTGTTGTAGAGACCGAGGGCTTACTGTTCCTCTGCGTCACTGGACTCGTTCAGGCAAGCAAATAACTCTTCTCTTCTGGGACTCCCCCTGCCCATTCCCGCCCCAGCTCTACATTACTTGAGGAATCACTTCTTGGACTTTCCAGATCTGGAGAGAAAAGACCTTGAGATGAAGGTCCTTTGCCCCTCTCTCAGGGAGGCATAGTTCCCTGAGAAGCTGTGAGGGAAGAGGAACTACGGGGACTCTAGGTGTGGAGAGAAGATCTAGGGGAAAAAGAACTAAGGGGACTCCAGGTATGGTGGGGAGATCTAGGGTGGAAGTCAACTCAAACTGTTCTGCAAACATCACCCTGCCTCATGTCTCCTTATCTTGGCCTTGCCTGTGCTTTATGTCTAGAATGTTCTTGTCAGTCTAGAGGGTTCCTGCTCTTCTTCCTTCAAGATTCTGCCCCAACTGTCATCTTCTTTTTGAAGTTTTCTGATATTTTTTTGGTAACATTAAATCTTCTTTCTTTGCCTCTGTGTTGCTTCATGTATAACTTTATTAGCACTGGATATTTATCTCCAGGCGTCTGTCTTCTCCACAAAACTGTGGACTCTGAAGGACAAATTTTGTTTCTCTTGATGTGTGCTATGCCAAGCACAGTGCCTGGCACAGAGTAGACACTTAAAGGGGGTTTGCTGAATGAGAATGATGCCACAGGGCATTGAGATGGTGCTGTGCAAAGAGTGCTGTCAGGCTGTTTAGCTTGTACACTGCACGTCTGTGCACTGGGCTCACATCTCTGGATCTCTTCCCTCTGAGTGGAAAGATGGGGAGGTTGGGGCTTAGGAAAAGGGTCATCCCAGAGCTTCCTCTGTTCCTCTTCTGCCTGACTCCAGGGCTCTAAAACGATGTGAGTTCTCGAGTGTAACATGCTTTCCAGGACCAGAGGTCTTCCCTGTGTCCCCTCAAGTCTCCCTGTCTGTGGCTCATGTCTCAGTCTCCCTCAAGAGACTTCTTGATCTTTCATTCCCTCCATAGGTAAATACTTGTGTTTTAATTTGAGAATAGTATTGAGACCCGATCTTTTCCTGTTGGGGTCATTTGTCGAGACTGGAGAGGAGGAAATCACAATGCCTACAGTGGAGGGAGAGAGGAGTGGGATGAAGGTGGAAAAAGTCGCAAAGAAAATAGGATAGAGCCCAAGGAAATCTCCCTCAGTAAGTGGCCAGGCCCACCCGGGTAGATGAGAAAGCACACACAAGGGAACCAGAGGGCCAGCCAGGTTTCAGCCACGAAGGGGCAGTTCAGCTCTGAGGGCAGGGCTGTGCTGAGGGGGAGGAGGGTTGCTGGGGTAACCGGCACAGAAAAGGCTCCCATCTGAAGAGCTTTTTCACTTGCCTGATGGTCTGACCAACTAGGGTGATCATCTCACAATGCTCAGTGCTTCCTCTGAGGTTGGTTTATCCTATTCTAACAATGATCTCAGCAACACAGCTCCTTAAAACCTTTTCACACCTTTAATTGTTGTTGCTGTAATTGGTGATGCCATCCAACCATCTCATCTTCTGTTGCCCCCTTCTCCTCCTGCCCTCAATCTTCCCCAGAATCAGGGTCTTTTCCAATGAGTCGGCTCTTCACATCAGGTAGCTAAAGTATTGAAGCTTCAGCATCAGTCCTTTTAATGAATATTTAAGACTGATTTCCTTTAGGATTGACTGGTTTGATCTCCTCGCTGTCCAAAGGACTCTCAAGAGTCTTCACTGGTGCCACAGTCTGAAGCATCAGTTATTTGGCTCTCAGCCTTCTTTATGGTCCAACTCTCACATCCATAAGTGACTACTGGAAAAGTAATCGCTTTGACTATATGGACATTTATCGGCAAAGTAATGTCCCTGCTTTTTAATAAGCTGTCTAGGTTTGTAGTAGCTTTCCTTCCAAGTAGCAAGCATCTTTTAACTTTGTGGCTGCAGTCACTGTCTGCAGCGATTTTGGAGCACAAGAAAATAAAATCTGTCACTACTTCCACTTTTCCCCACCTATTTAACGGAGTGATGGGATCAGATGCCATGATCTTAGTTCTTTGAATGTTGAGTTTTTAAGCCAGCTTTTTCACTCTCCTCTTTCACCTTCATCAAGAGGCTCTTTAGTTCCTCTTCACTTTCTGCCTTTAGGGTGGTATCATCGACATATCTGAGGTTGATATTTCTCCCCACAGTCGTGATTCCAGTCTGAGTCATCCAGGCTGGCATTTCCCAGATGTATTCTGCATAGCAGTTAAATAAGCAAGGTGACAGTATGTAGCCTTGAATCCGATATACAAAGTGAGGCTGTGTTTTGTCACCTGCCTTTACTAGTCACGGTTCAGTGGTTGAAAGGTGCTCAGAGGGAGCCACAGCTCCAGGCAGGTCTGGTCTCCCCGCGTGGCCCTTGCATGGAGGCGCTTGCTGTCTCCTCCGGACAGGCATCCCAGGCCCATGGAGTGTGACTGGAACTGAGGAGCCCTTTGATGGTGAAAGAGGAGATGTCACAGAGACATCCGTTTCCTTCCTTGGGGTAAACTTCATTCTTCATGGCTCTGCCCAAAGCCAGAGCTTTCCCACCTGAACATGGGGTCTCCGGCAGGGAGATTAAAGAGCCCTTCTCACCAGTCGGAATCAGTGGTTTCAAAAAACGTCTCCTCTGAAAGAGTCGGAACAGGGTGGGCGATGGGCATACTGATGGGGGTAGGAGGCGGTGAGAGCAAGGGCGCTCAGAGAAGAGCCGAGAGGTGAGCGGTGGGGAACATGCCCTTGGCAGGCCCTGCAGTTTGTTTCCTCAGTAACACAATAGGAGGAAACCTCTAACCAGATCTAGGAAGCAGATAAGGCCCACTGACCTCATGATGATCAGTGAACTAGGCAAGCGTGAGCCTAGCTATGCAGAGCTCTTCTCCCTGCGTGCGAGCCATAGCCCTCTACCTAGGACACAGGCCAGGCTGGGCTTCGTCCCCTCCTGCACCCCACAGTCTTATGCTGCTACCAGTGGGAAAAACGACCCCCTTTAATAGCCAGCCTATGCGGTAGCTGTCATTTTACACCCCCCACACCCTGCCCCACATTGTACAGATGAGGAAACTGAGGCAGAGTCGAGGTCAACAGGACATAAGAGAAGAGGAATTTGAACCCAAGGAGTCCAGCTGTAGAGCCTGAGCCCTAACCCATGGCAAGAGCCTGCCTTGCCATTTTCACATAAGATGTTTGTTTAGAATCAACTCAAGAGTTTTATTAGGGATCATTGAGAACAGAAATGGGCTTCCCAGATGATGCTAATGGTAAAGAACCTTCCTGCCAATGCAGGAGATGTAAGAGATGTGAGTTCAGTCCCTGGGTCGGGGAGAGCCCCTGGAGGAGAGCATGGCAACCCACTTCAGTATCCTTGTCCAGAGAATCCCAGACAGAGGAGCCTGGTGGGCTACAGCCCATAGGGTTGCAAAGAGTCGGACACGCCTGAAGAGACTTAGCATGCAGTCGCGAGACCAGAAATCTCCTCCTGGGCCCCTGGGTCTCTTCACTGGTGCTCAGATATGGCCAGTGGCATCTTTATTTACTGAGTTGGGAGGAGAGACGGTCTTCAGACGTCACATCTCTGTGGGGGTGGTGCTGGTGGGGGTGACCCTGGACTCCTCAGCAGGAGCAGTGCTTCTGCTGCTAAGAAGCACGATTCTTCCTCACCTTGTCTCGTAGGCCCAGCGGTCTGTCACCCAGGAGTCTACGTCTTACTTTGCAAACTGAATATCTGCCGGTTATTGATTTGTCTGACACTGAAAAACGTCCACCACTAAAAGGAACGCTGGGTCTTTCATTCTGTTCTCTCCCTCCCTATTTTCTTTATTGAGGAAGACATTCTATGACAAAAACCACATTAATGGTTCTTTTCATGTTCTGGGCATCTTTCAAAGAAGAGTTCATAAAACTTCATCCCAACCTTGTCAGGTGAACATGGCCACTGTGTGAGAGATGAGGGACCTGAGCTTGGTGAGGGGAGTTAAGGGAGTAGGGGAAGGGGGCCCAGTGGGGTGGGGCACCCGCAGAAAAGGCCACTGGGCACCTGAGGCTCTTACCCGAGGCAGCACCAAGAGACTGAATTTAAGCCTCACAAATCTCAGGCCACTCCCAGAAACAGTAAAGCGGAATCTCTGGGATACCGTCCCCAACTGCACACCTTTTAAAGGCTCCCATGTAATTCTACTGTAGCCTTCTGCTTGTTGCACGGCACTTCTTTTCCTTTTTTTTTTTTTTTTACTCAAAAGACATGTGTAAATCCAGCCCAGTCCTTGTTATGGAACTGGGGTGTGGGCTTCTATTAGAAAATGGTCCTACCCGCCAGCTCACATATGAACCCCAGAGTGGGTTCCAGGAGTCCTTTACTTTGACTTTCAGTGACAATTGATATTCATGGTGAGCTAGTTATCTGTTACTGCATAACAAATTACCCCATACTTACTGACTCAGAACAACTGACATTTATTATCTTGTAGTTCCTGTGGGTCAGGAGTGTGGGGGCAGCTTATCTGGGTGATTCTGGCTTAGAATCTCTTATTAGGTTATAGCCAAGATGTCAACTGGGGCTGCAGGATCCCCCAGCAAGATAATTCCTACAGATGGTGATAGGCAGGAGGCCCCAGTTCCTCACCATGTGGGCCTCTGACAAGGCTGCTTGAGTGTCCTCCTACATGGTAGCTGGCTTCCTCTGAAGTGAGTGACTCGGGAGCCAAAACAAGGAGAAAGACAACACGTTTTTTAGGTATTCATCTTAGTCATCATATACCATCACTTCCACCACATTCTATGGCACACGAACAGAGAACTTCCAGATGTACAAGCTGGATTTAGAAAAGGCACAGGAAACAGAGATCACATTGCCAACATCAGTTAGATCTCAGAAAAACCAAGGGAGTTCCAGAAAAACATCTGCTTCTGCTTCATTGACTATACATAACCCTTTGACTGTGTGGATCACAGCAAACTGTGGAAAATTCTTAGAGAGATGGGAATATCAGACCACCTGACCTGCCTACTGAGAAACCTGTATGCAGGTCAAGAAGCAACATTAGAACTGGACATGGAACAATGCACTGGTTCAAAATTGAGAAAGAAGTATGTCAAGGCTGTGTATTGTCACTCTGCTTATTTAATGTATATGCAGAGTTCATCATAGGAAATGCTGGGCTGGATTAAGCACAAGCTGGAATCAAGATTACCAGGAGAAATATCGATAACCTCAGATGTGCGGATGATACCACCTGTGCAAAAAGCAAAGAGGATCTAAAGAGCCTCTTGATGAAGGTGAAAGAGGAGAGTGAAAAAGCTGGCTTAAAACTCAACATTCAAAAAACTACGATCATGGAATCCCATCACTTCTGCAAATAGATGGGGAAAAAGTGGAAAATGGCAGGTTTGATTTTCCTGGGCTCCAAAATCT
The DNA here is from genome assembly GCF_032405125.1 of Capricornis sumatraensis. NCBI lineage: Eukaryota > Metazoa > Chordata > Mammalia > Artiodactyla > Bovidae > Capricornis > Capricornis sumatraensis. Next base: position 12,931,761 of record NC_091085.1, read on the forward strand.
CTGCAGATGGTTACTTAAACCATGAAATTAAAAGACACTTGCTCCTTGGAAGAAAAGCTATGAAAAAACCTAGGCAGAGTAGCAGAGACATTATTTTGCCTGACTATGGTATAGTCAGGGCTATGGTTTTTCCAATAGTCATGTATGGATGTGAGAGCTGGACCACAAGAAAGGATGAGACCCAAAGAATTGATGCTTTCAAACTGTGGTGCTGGAAAAGACTCTTGAGAGTCCCTTGGACAGCAAGGAAGTCAAACCAGTCGATCCAAAAGGAAATCAAGCCTGAATATTCATTGGAAGGACTGATGCTGAAGCTCCAATACTTTAGCTACCTGATGTGAAGAGCCAACTCATTGGAAAAGACCCTGATTCTGGGGAAGATTGAGGGCAGGAGGAGAAGGGGCTAACAGAAGATGAGATGGTTGGATGGCATCATCAACTGAATGGACATGAGTTTGAGCAAACTCTGGGAGATAGTGAAGGGCAGGGAAGGCTGGTGTGCTGCAGTCCCTGGGTTCATAAGTAGTTGGGCATGACTTAGTGACTGAACAACTACAACAAGCCGTTAAACACAGCCCACAGTTAAGAACTGGGAAATTAGATTCCACCATTTAGAGGGAGAAAGAGCAAAGAATTCATGGACATATGTCAAAACCATCACAGTGGGGTACTGGAGATTAGTGGCTTTCCTCATTTTATCCCTCCTTTTTCCCCAGATGGAGGCCTTCGTCCTGGATTCCGGAGATGCACCACGATGCCAAATGCACAGCCGGGAGAGAGACTGTATCCCCTGGGCCATACTTCTGCCTTCTCTCTGTTTTGTTCTGGTCCTTGACTTATTTTCCCCAGAAACCCCACAGCTCTCTGTCCCGGTTCTGCTTTCTCTTGTCTGGCCTCGGTGTGAATTGTCAGTCTCTTCTCAGTGTGGTCCTGCTTCTGGGGGTGGTCATGGGGCTGGGGATGCTGTGGGCCAAGAGGGAGGAGAAGGTAAGAGAAAAGAAGTCCTCTCTGCGGTCTGATCCCCCACTCAGTCTGTTTCCTCCGTGAATCATAATCTCCCAGGAGCTCATCTCCTATTATGCTAATGGAGTGTTTGTCCCATTGCCAGACTTGAATGACATTATACAAGGTCTGGCTTTGAGCTGTTGGAAATTGGAATTAGAGCAGGAGGGAAGGATCTTGCCCACAACATTTGAAACCTTGATTTTAAATTAATTATACATAATTAGCATAATTTAATTACACTTAGGACAGAAGTTTTCAAAGTATGTTCTAAGGAGCCTAAGATTCTGTGAAGATCTTTGGGGAATTTTGCAAATGTTTTATTGAAAAATTTTAAATACCATATGTTTTTAATTGTAAACAAATAATATATTATATACCAACTTTTAACAATCAGCACATAAGCTTGTGCCTGCCAACCTAGCTTTGAGTGTCTGAGCCCAGATATTGGAATAAAGCTCTTCCTACTATGACTATTAACTATTAAATGTCTGGAATTTGCAAAGCAAATCGGTTTTTCATAACCTGTTACCATTTGCAGCTCCTCATCTGTGGGAATCAGTCTTCCCTCACAATTATACAATCAAAAAAATGCTAAAATAAATTGGATGTTTAGGCTGATGTAACTTCAATTTATGGCCCTAAGTCCCTGTTTTAAATTATGTGTCACAAAGATTTTCCATTATCTCCTCAAAATAAAAATTTTGAGTGAAAGTCTATAAAATAAATGTTTAATAATAATTTGCCCATTTTAATCTGTTTCCTATGTTAGTATATCAGAATACTTGCTGTTGCAAACTAGAGAAAACCCAACTCAAAATGGCTTAAAGCAATAGGAGGATTTGTCACCTTACATATAAAGAAATTCTGGGGTTGGTGGATTTGATGGCTGAGCAACATTGTGGAGGACCTAGGTTCCTCTCATTTTCTATTCTGCCTTCCTCAGTGTGTTGACTAGGGGTTAATTCCCTTCAAAATGGCAAGATGGTTGTCAGTTTCAATTGCCCCATGCTCAGATGGTTGTCAGTTTCAAGCATCCCATGCACACACATCCCCAAATAGTCAATGGGCAGAAAGGGTAAAGAGTCTCCTCTTAGGACCAAGCACTCTTTCCCAGAAGCCCCTGAGCAGGTCTCCCTCTGGTGTCTAATTGCCTAGAGCCTGTCTAAACCAGGTTTAGAAGGAGAAAGCCCACCATCATTGGCTTTTTCTGAATCACAAACCCTAAAACAAACCTGGGCTCAGCCAGCATGATCATAGGAAAGAAAGGCTGTTGGGACCCTACTAACAGTGTATGCTAGGACTTGCATTCATGGTATGAATTATTTGATAAAATAATTTTCCCATTAAAAAAAATCAGTTGGAGAAACCAGGATTATTGGGAAATTTTCTTGGATTGGCCTTGTGGCTGTTTTTGCGGAAGGTCAGCTTTGCTGATCCTGCCCTAGTTTTGCTGGGAGAGAAGGGAGAGCTCCCGTCTGTATTAACCTCGGGGCTTGCAGCCTGCTTTTTCACATCAGTCCTGTCTGCAGTCACAGTCTTCATGGGGAGTGACAGTTTACAAGGTGCTTTTGTAGATATTGACCCAGTTAATTCCCAAAGGATGATGTAGTCCAGGGGCTCCAAAACCTAATTGACCACCCCATCATCCCCATCACATGGAGGAGCATCTTGAGCTAATGAGAGTCATCGTTCCAACTGTGGACCCACTGAATCAGGATATCCCAAGGTAGGGTTTGGGAATTAATTTTTCTCAAAAAGTGCTTACTGGAAACTGAGAGGGGTTTGACATGGCTGGAGAGTTGGTGCAGCTGGACAAGAGGCTGCAGATGTCGGTGGTGGTCAGGTGAAGCAGGGACTTGACCTTTGTCCTGTGGGACATCAGGTGAGCACCTCTGCAGGCAACATCAGGTGAGACATGGCTGACAGGTGACAGGCGTTAAGCCAAAGCAAAGTCAGGGTGAGAAGAGAAGATGGCCCAAGAAGAGGCTAATGATACACAGTCAATAGGGCTTGGCTTCTTTTTTTAAATTTTGAAACATTGAAGTATAGTTGATTTACAGAGTCATTTACAATGTGCTAATTTCTGCTGTATAGCAAAGTGATTCAGTTGTATACATGTATACATTCTTTTTCTAATATTCTTTTCCATGATGGTTTATCATAGGATATTGAATACAGTTCCCTGTGTCATACAACAGAAACTTGTCGTATGTCCATTCTGTATATAAAAAGAATTAGCAGATTACATTTGCTAATTCCAGCTCCCCATGCCATCCTTCCCCCAGCCGCCTCCCCACTGGCTACCACAAGTCTGTTCTCTGTGTCTCTGAGTCTGTTTCTGTTTTGTAGATAGGATCGTTAGTGTCATAGTTTAGATTCCACATGCAAGTGATATCATGCGGTATTTGTCTTTCTCTTTCTGACCTACTTCACTTAGTATGATAATCCTAGTTGCATCTGTGTTGCTGCAAATGGCATTATTCCATTCTTTTCTGTGGCTGAGTAGTACTCCATTGTGTATATGCACCACGTCTTCTCTATCCATTTATTAACGGACATTTAGGTTGTTTCCATGCCTTGGCCACTGTGAATAGTGTTGCCATGAACATAGGGGAGTGTGTGTGTGTGTGTGTGTGTGTGTGACTCAGTCGTGTCACTCTTTGCAGCCTCATGGACTGTAGCCCACCAGGACCTCTGTCACAAGAATTCTCCATGCAAGAATACTGGAGTGGGTTGCCATTCCTGTCTCCAGGGGATTTTCCCAGGGGTTGAACCTGGGTCTCCTGCATTGCAGGCAGGTTCTTTACCATCTGAGCCGCCGGGGAAGCCCACAGAGGGTGAGTGTATCCTTTTAAATTATAATTTTGTCTGGATAAATTCCAAGGAGTGGGATTGATGAATCATATGGTAATTCTATTTTTAATTTTCTAAGAAACCTCTAGACTGCTTTCCATAGTGGCTGTACCAACTTACATTTCCACCAATAGTATAAGAGGGTTTCTAGGATTTGGCTTCTAATGGAATTAGGAGAAAGACCTGAAGTAGCTCTCCAGTATCTAGCGTGGAGGTTCTGTCTAAACAGACCCCTTTTCTCTGTCACTGACTTTCTGGCCAAGGAAGGCAACTTTACAATCCAGCTGTCTCTCCTAAGGCTGAAAGTCCCAGCATTGCCTGTGCTGATGGTGTCCTAACCCTCCCTTCTGCCCACACCTGATCACTAATCCCTAACCGCAAGAGAATAATCATAAACAACCAGGCTTCCACTGAACTTACACATCACAGTTTTCGTCTGCAGGAAAAAGGAATAAATCCATTTCATATCAGCTGGAGAAGAAACATCCATCTACAGTGTAAGCAAGGAGAGGGGCTATGTGGGGCTGCTGCTGCTGCTGCTGCTGCTGCTGCTGCTGCTGCTGCTGCTGCTGCTGTGGCGTTGCTTCAGTCATGTTTGACTCTGTGCCACCCCATAGACGGCAGCCCACCAGGCTCCCCCGTCCCTGGGATTCTCCAGGCAAGAACACTGGAGTGGGTTGCCATTTCCTCCTCCAATGCATGAAAGTGAAAAGTGAAAGTGAAGTTGCTCAGTCGTGTCAGACTCTTTGTGACCCCATGGACTGCAGCCTACCAGGCTCCTCCGTCCATGGGATTTTCCAGGCAAGAGTACTGGAGAGGGGTGCCATTGCCTTCTCCATATGTGGGGCTAATTTGACTTAAATAAATCATTAATGAAGTTCCTTAGTGGCTCAGAGGGTAAAGAGTCTGTCTGCAATGCAGGAGACCCGGGTTTGATCCCTGGGTTGAGACGATCCTGTAGAGAAGGACATGGCAGCCCACTCCAGTATTCTTGCCTGGAAAAGCCCATAGACAGAGGAGGCTGGAAAGCTACATGGTGTCACAAAGAGTCGGACACAACTGAGCGACTTCACAAGCCAAATCATTAATGTTTAATTAAAGAAAATTTTAAAAAGTGAGTATTAAAGAGCCTGGACTAAACCAGAAGATATTTGAATTCTCAAATTGTATTCTTGTCTCTTTGTATTCATTTTATTCCATTGTGTTCCAGATAAAATGAATTTTAATGTTTTGCTAAAACACTGACGGAAACTATGAATGAACAGCAGGAAGGGTAAAATGAAAATCCTTGAATTTCATAAATAGTTTTTTCATAGGAAAAAAAAAAAAAAAACACCCAGGAAGAGCTCGGCAAATTTACTTTTCTTAAGGGCAATGTTTTATGAGCGCCATCTCCAATCTGACCACTTACTTCTGTTTTTGCCAACATCTCTAGGCTGATTCCCATTCTGTACCTCTCCTCCACATATGGAAGTCCCTACACACCCCGTTCATCGCTTCACTCTCTGGAAACCTGGCTTGTTCAGTTGCTGACATCCTGGATGAACTCAGGAAGCCCACTTCTTTGCCACTAACATAAAACACATTAGAGGGAGTCAGTTCATGTATAATAGGGTGGAGATTTCTCATGACTTCAGGTACATCGTCTCATTCACTGAAGAGCAAGTGGAAACGATGTTGAAGAAGAAACAGAGGTTTGGTGAAATGATGCCATTTGCAGCAACATGGACAGACCTAGAGGTTATCACGCTAAGTGAAGTAAGTCAGAGAGAGACAAATGTCACAGATATCACATGCACGAATGAACTCATCTATGAAACAGACTCATGGACATTGAGAACAGACGTGTTTGCCAAAGGGGCCACGGGAGGGACGGACTGGGAGCCTGGGATCAGCAGATGCGGACTGTTGTATAGTAGAGTGGGTAAACAAGGCCCCACTGTATAGCACAGGGACAGAGTCAGTACTCTGTGATAAACCATGGTGGGAAACAATAGGAAAAAGAGTGTATACATGTGTATAACTGAGTGACTTTGCTGCATAGCTGAAATCACCACAACACTGTAAATCAATTATCAGTTCATACCGTATTGGTGTTTTTCTTTCTGGCTTACTTCACTCTGTATAATCGGCTCCAGTTTCATCCATCTCATCAGAACTGATTCAAATGGCAATGATGACCCTGTATGCAAGACAGCAAAAAAGACACAGATGTGTTTAGCGGACTTTTGGACTCAGAGGGAGAGGGAGAGGGTGGGATGATTTGGGAGAATGGCATTGAAACATGTATACTATCATGTAAGAAACGAATCGCCAGTCTATGTCCAATGCAGGATACAGCATGCTTGGGGCTGGTGCACAGGGATGACCCAGAGGGATGTTATGGGGAGGGAGGTGGGGGGGGTTCATGTTTGGGATCACATGTATACCCGTGGTGGATTCATGTCAATGTATGGCAAAACCAATACAGTACTGTAAAATAAAATAAAGTAAAAATAAAAATTAAAAACAAAAAACCAAAAACTATCAGTTCAGTTCAGTTCAGTCACAGTCGTGTCCGACTCTTTGTGACCCCATGAACCGCAGCATGCCACGCCTCCCTGTCCATCACCAACTCCCGGAGCTTACCCAAACTCATGTCCGTTGAGTCTGTGATTCCATCCAACCATCTCATCCTCTGTCATCCCCTTCTCCTGCCTTCAATCTTTCCCATAATAGGGGTCTTTTCCAATGAGTCAGCTCTTTGTATCAAGTGGCTGAAGTATGGGAGTTTCAGCTTCAGCATCAGTCCTTCCAATGAACACCCAGCACTGATTTCCTTTAGGATGGACTAGTTGGATCTCCTTGTAGTCCAACAGACTTTCAAGAGTCTTCTCCAACACCACAGTTCAAAAGCATCAATTCTTTGGTGCTCAGCTTTCTTTACAGTCCAACTCTCACATCCATACATGACTACCAGAAAAACCATAGCCTTGATGAGACAGACCTTTGTTGGCAAAGTAATGTCTCTGCTTTTGAATATGCTATCCAGGTTGGTCATAACTTTTCTTCCAAGGAGTAAGCGTCTTTTAATTTCATGGCTGCAATCACCATCTGCAGTGATTTTGGAGCCCCCAAAAATAAAGTCTGCCACTGTTTCCACTGTTTCCCATCTATTTCCCATGACATGATGGGACTGGATGCCATGATCTTCGTTTTCTGAATGTTGAACTTTAAGCCAACTTTTTCACTCTCCACTTAAATTTCATCAAGAGGCTTTTTAGCTCCTCTTCACTTTCTGCCATAAGGGTGGTGTCATCTGCATATCTGAGGTTATTGAGATTTCTCCCCGCAATCTTGATTCCAGCCTGTGCTTCCTCCAGCCCAGCGTTTCTCATGATGTACTCTGCATATAAGTTAAATAAGCAGGGTGACAATACACAGCCTTGACGTACTCCTTTTCCTATTTGGAACCAGTCTGTTTTTCCATGTCCAGTTCTAACTGTTGCTTCCTGACCTGCATACAGATTTCTCAAGAGGCAGGTCAGGTAGTCTGGTATACCCATCTCTTTCAAAATTTTCCACAGTTTATTGTGATTCACACAGTCAAAGGCTTTATACTTCAGGAAAATAAATTTTAAAAAGGATTTGAAATAGTCAGTTTTTAAAAAGAGGGCATATCTATCCAATGGAATTTTACTCAGCAGCAGCACCTTGCAAATACATGGATGAATTTCAAAATAACTTTATTGAGTAAAAGATGCCATACCCATGGGTGTACGTGTCCCCATCTGCAATCTGCCTCCCACCTCCCTCCCCACCCTATCCTTCTGGGTTGTCCCAGTGCACCCGTGGCTGATTCATGCCAGTGTATGGCAAGAACCACCACAATATTGTAAAGTAATTAGCCTCCAGTTAATTAATTTTTTTAAAAAGCCAGACCCAATCGTGTATGTATGTTGATGCTACTTTCTCCATTCATCGTCCCGCTCTCCCTCGCCCACTGTGTTCAGAAGTCCACTCTCTACATCTGCGTCTTCTTTCCTTCCCTACAGATAGGTTCATCAGTATCATTTTTCTAGATTCCATATATATGTGTTAACACACTGTATTTGTTTTTCTCTTTCTGACTTACTTCACACCGTATAACAGGCTCTAGGTGTAAGATGGGTGGCTGGTGAGAAGTTTGCTGTGTAGCACAAGGGAGCCCAGGCTGGCACTCTGTGATGAGAGGGTGGGGGGAGGAGATGTCTGTATAATTATGGCTGATTTGTTATTGTTATATGGCAGAAACCAGCACAACATTGTAAAACTTTCTTTAAAAATTTTTTTAAATTAAATAAAAGAAGCCAGACCATACAGTATACGACTTCATTATTAATAAAATTTTGTAAAATGCAAACTACTCTATGACAAAATATGTGGTGGTGTCTAGAGATGATGAAGGGAAGAACAAAGTACTAGGAGTACAAGGCAACATTCAGGGGCGACGGATCCACCGGGAATCTTGACGGTGGTGAGAGTTTCCCAAGGGTATACATACGTCAAAGCCCATCAAACTTATACTTAAAGTGTGTGCAATTTATTATGCCTCAATTCTACATAAATAAAGCTATAAAAAGAAAAGCAATGGGAGGAAAAGAGAGAGTGAACATTCTCAACTGAAAGTTTTCAACCCAAGATGACTAATCGTCATTCTCGAGGGAAGTTTTTCTTTATAATTTTATAGCTGTTTTCGCAGGTGTATGTTTCCGTATTAACCCCGCAAGTCATGTCAGTAGGTCGTTTCTGTTTACCAGATGCTTGGGCATAAGGAGGCTTTAGAGACACAGCTTGGTGAAGATGTATAATTAGTCTTTTCTGTTTTGCCTAGTCCTATTTGCAGCTCCTGGTGGTTCTGAAGGATTTCAACCTCAGCCTGCGCTGGAGGCGGGAGCCTCCCTCTGTGCCTGGCCCCTCTCCAGCTGCCCTTTCTCTCCTCTGTGCTCTGGAAGGTCCGATGGAGCAAGCGGCAACTGTGTGCCTGGAGATGCTGAGCAGGAGTGCAGATGCTGGGAGGAGACAGGCTCCCCTGGGCAGAAGCGCTGCTCAGAGACCAAATGCCTTCCCTGAAGAGAAGCAGAAAGAGAAATCAGAGCAGGGAGGGGTGAGACCAGGGCAGTCTGCGGAGAGAAGGAGCCCTTGCTGCCTGTCGTGGGCCCTGGGACGCAAAGTTTGTAGAGGTGAGGTCCCGGGGCCCGCACCCTCCTCCGCATCTTCGCCTGTCTGCATTTTCCAATCACGGACGTCGCTATGGTGTTTGTGATAATGATACTCAGATCCTCGGGAACAATCCTGCTCAATGCAGACACCTGCTTAGAATGTGGGGTTAGGGCGACGGCTTATCAATTGATACCGTAACAGCAGGCAGATGTTGGTGCTCAAGACCATGAGAAATTTCAGCCAGAATCACTCCTGCCATTGGCTGTGACACCAATGATATTACATGTATTGAATATATTTTCTGTAATCTATGGGGCAGCTATGACTAGTCCAGTGTTCTTGCCTGGAGAATCCCAGGGATGGCGGAGCCTGGTGAGCTGCCGTCTGTGGGGTCGCACAGAGTCAGACACAACTAAAGTGACTTAGCAGCAGCAGCAGCATGACTAGTCAGGCATTGAGCTAGGTGTCTTAGACTCATTATGTATTTAATCCATATACCCATCCTGCCAGGAAGTTACTGTGATCCCCATTCTACAGATGGGAAAATTAAAGGTTAAAGAAACAGAGTGACCGCCTCTCTCACCCAAGACCATATACTTAGCAAGTAGAGCTGCTGGGACTTGAACCTCGGTGAGTCCAGCTCAAAACCCAGTTCTCTTTCTTCCCCAGCAGACCACCACCCTTCCTGGGCCGCTTTCTGTCGGATGCCATCTGCCTATCTCGTATCTCTTCTTTCTGTTTTGGCTTTGGGTTTTTTGTTTTTTTTTTTTCTGTGCTCTCAAGTTTTGTCTGCCCTCACATCTCTGCCTCCTAACACGTGAAAAATGACATTAGCTGATAAAGAGTTTAGGGGAAGCACTCACAGTTTCAGAACAGAAACAAAAAGACCAAAAAGCAGTCTGGGAATCACCTTAGGAACTGGAAAGACTCTGGTGGGGTTAGACATCGCTGACCTCCAAGCTGTTTCTCTAAGCAGTCCTGAGTAGTCTCCTAGTCAAGGAGACAATTTCAAGGTGGAAAGGTGAGCTCCAGAGCAGGATTCAGGGTTACCCAAATGAATGCAGATACCAGGCCTCTTTTTTCCACGGAGTCAGATGGGTCCACCCTGAGGACCTCGTGACATTCATTTGTTTCCCTTACCTGGTCTCCTCGGGTGATGTCCTCTCATAAGAGGCAAGGGGCCAGGAAGTGAAGATCTGGGGAATAAGAGGAAATGAGAGCTCTTTGGGAAAGGGCAACTGGGACAAATTAAAAGGGTGGAGGAGATGCTAGCCTAAACGAGGGAGAGGAGAAAGGCTGCAGGAGAATAAGCAAGAGGAGTCTGTGTCTGTGGCCCCTGGACCAGCCGAATGCAGGTTTATTTCCTATAAAAAGATACATTTTTTTCTGTCTTCTCTTGGCAAATAATGACAAGGAAGAATGCTTTCAGAGTTTACTGAAATGGAATAGTCTGCAGGGGTATTCTGACTGAAAGAAATGTGTTCTCAGATACCTTATCATGTTCCCCACCAACTTGTTTTTATTTCAAATTGCCTACAACAGGTGCTAGAGTCTGGGCAAACTGTAATAGCGTACCTTGCAACAGCTGTGCATGGGACGCCCCTAGAAATAGTCCAAAAAGGTTATACAACGTGACCAGTCTCCTATGACTCGGAGCAGCCCTAGAACTTAAAACATTTCCCTGTCCTCGAGTTAAATCAGGCCCGTGTGATATGTGTGCTGTAACTTTATATGAAAGGCTGCTGACGGAAGGGTGGATACCGTGACCACAAAGCTGGTGGTGGGCACACGCAAGAGCACGCGGTGGACCCAGTTCCGCAAGTACAGACTATTCAAGATGAAGTTGTTCAGTTCCCCCCAGTCCGCGGAAGACTGCAGAGTTTAACGCAGCTGCCACCCACAGCTAACGAACACACCTCTCGAGCTGCAGCCCACATGGAATGAACCATAGTTTCTGAGAACATTTCTAGCACTCTTGTGTCCGCTCTTTTTCTCCAGCTCAAGAAAGCGCACGTGAATGCAAGTAAGTGGCAGTGGTGTCACGACATCTGTTCTAATTTGATGCAAATAAATAAATAAATAAAATCCTTAAACTTTATTTGTAAGAGACTCATAGAAGCACAACCTACAGTTGATGCTGGTACTGTGTGAACCAGGACTGCAGCTGAGAACCATTGGCTCATAGGACCACCTTACTTAGATAAAGTATGTCGGTCACATAGAACAGAACACAGCTTTTCTTCCAGTGTTTTTCCCCATGTGATTTGAAATGGGACAGAATGCTTGCAGGGAGCAGAAGTCTAACCATGTGTCTTGGTCAGGATTCTGAGTTGCAAGAGACATAAGCAGATTCTGGTTGACTTAAATAGAAAAGAAACATATAAAAAGGGTGCGGGTACACGCATGGCTGATTCATGCCAATGTATGGCAAAAACTACTACAATATTATAAAGTAATTAGCCTCCAATTAAAATAAATAAATACATAAATTTAAAAAATTTAAAGGGTAATGCTGAGCTCACAGAGTTGCCAAGGCACTGCAGGACCTGTGCATTCAGAACAATATCCCCACTCAGGCTGCAGAACCTTCCTGGCCAGGGCACCGATGCTACTGAGTCCACAAAGAAGTGGCTATTCCCACCCATGCCACCAGCATGAACACTGCCAGCCCAGCAGCTCGTTTTCTGCAAACCCCTCCATTACCAGAGGCCCGTGAGGAAGCCCCAGATGACTGGCCAAGGGGAGGGCATGAGATGGAATCCCAGAAAGTATTTTAAAGTCAATGTTCTATGAGGGAAATGAGTAGATAAACTTCATTCTGACATTCTGCTAGACTGCAGGCAAGGCCACCATGCTTCTTGTTCCCATCTTCATCCCCAGGACCTAGCATATTACCTGGCACTTAGAAAGGGCTTAATAAGCATATCTGGAAATGATGTAAAATTGAATTTTAAATTTAGAAGCACCCTTTTGAAGGGCTGACTGCCAGTCACTATTGCAAATTAGCTCTAGTAAATCAAAGTAAATGAGGAAAGCAATCAAAGATAGACTCTCTAAGCTCAGGGATTGTGTTCACTTACCGTCCACACTATTGCCCTTTGACCTCTAGGTTAGTGGTTGGTTTGTCTGTTTTTACCCACAATGACCACTTTCCTTTTTCTAGTAATAACTGTATGTGCCTGTGCTTGTCCATCCAAATGAACAAATTGATTGAAGGTTTTTTACTATCAAGAAATGAAATGCTCACCAGCCTTCATCTGGAGGTCAGGGAATCTCCCAGAGTATTTACTTCTGTTTTGTGAGACTTCTTTCTTGGATGGGGGAGGGAGCAGAAATGGGGATTCTTTACTTACGGGCAAAAACAGTTTTCAGAGGCCTGTTTGCCATGTCCATACAATTACCTGGTCTGCTGTGGGTCGCTAAGAGTCGGACACAACTGAGCGACTTCACTTTCACGTTTCACTTTCATGCATTGGAGAAGGAAATGGCAACCCATTCCAGTGTTCTTGCCTGGAGAATCCCAGGGACGGGGGAGCCTAGTGGGTGGCCATCTCTGGGGTCACACAGAGTCGGACATGACTGAAGCGACTTAGCAGCAGCAGCAGCAGCAGCAGCAGCACATTACATTCCTGTTGAATCACCCGAGATGTTTTGCCCTGTTTGTTTCTTCCTGGTCCTTTGCAGAATTCCCAAGTATAAGACTAGAGAGGAGCGGGTATTGCAGAAGATCATTCCTGAAGCAGATTCAGCAAGATGGTCCATGTTAATACATTATATGATTAGTGTTTGAGTTCTGCTGTAAAATGGCAGTATGGATTACTTTCCATAGGATATGTGCCAAAAGTTTTTTTAATTGATTTGAATAAATCATAAAAATTATACCCTTTGATCAGAAAAATATCTTTTAAAGTTCAAAGATACAAAATCTCAAGGTTATTGGTTAGGAGACTAGAGCAGTGTTTTGAAATGATCATAAACTAGATTTTATCTAAGTTCAATCAGATGAAAGTGTGAATATGCCTATTCTCTGCCAGTTATTTTCTTGGGGAGAGGGGTTTTTTCAGTACATATGTGTATATGTTGAGTTTCTCTACATATATTCTCTCCCTCACTGGTGCAGAAATTATCTTTTAAAATGATTTGCTTTCTTCAGTTTTGAAAAATATAGCATCTTGATTACAATTATGTTTAAAATAAGTATATGTGAATTAAAAATTATCTCTAAATGGGATAATTGTTGGTTATTGAATTTTTTTTCTTTTTTCCCTGTAGTTTCCAATTTTTCAGTAATCAGCATGTATGGCTTCCATGATCAGAAAAAATATACATATTACAGACATTTTTGGCTATATGATCTTCTTGCATTCTTAAAAATTATCATCCTACAAAACATTCACCCCAAAATAACAAGTTTTATGGGGAAACGAGGACTGGAGCAGATCACTCAAACCTATGGAAATTTTAAACCAAAGTATTTATAGAAATCAATAGGAATTCTAATAAAAATAGTAGCATAGATAAATACATGAAGCTTGAAATCCATATATTTTCTCTTTTGCAATATATGTCTTGGTGGGCATTCATTTCTGATAGAGAACATTTTCATCAATATTTGGATTTAGGATGTAGCCTTCTTCATGAATTCATTGTTTTGACATAGAGTATAATATCTTGGCAGTATCTTTATTTTCACTTTCAGTCTGCTCAGAACAGCTTAAGATGGAGGAAGCATAAGGTATATGGCAAGTCGCTGAACCAGACAACATGTACTGAAGTCAAGACTGGAGAGTTCCAGTTTCTTCCTGAATTCTGGCATACATTTGTAAGACTTTAATTTTTGAGAAAGCCTCCCTCAGGTTGCTTCAACATGTTAATACACCAAGGGGAACTGCGCAAGAACAATGCTATTTCTGCATTATACTCACCTCATTCCCTCCTTGTTGCTCAGTTGTGAGCTGATTTATATGAAAGGAATATGCATGGCCTCAGAGCAGAGTTTTTAAAAATTCTAGGCCCCGCCATTGTAGGGCCTAGACTGTAGAGAGCTGGAAAGAGCACCAAGAAGAAATATCTGGATAAGCTAAAAGTGAAAATTTGTCTTCAACCGGCTCAGAGGTTAAAGCGTCTGCCTCCAATACGGGAGACCCGGGTTCGATCCCTGGGTCGGGAAGATCCCCTGGAGAAGGAAATGGCAATCCACTCCAGTATTCTTGCCTGGAGAATCCCATGGATGGAGAAGCCTAGTAGGTTACAGTCCACGGGGTCGCAAAGAGTCGGACACGACTGAGCAACTTCACCTCACCTTATGGGCAAGAAACCAAGAAGCTAAGGAAAGACGGACTTCTTTTCCCAAAGGATAAGCATGAACACTGGTTCACTTGTGGCAGAGCATGGGAAAAAGAAATCTCATATGCTGGCTTCATAAATAAGAAAAGATTAGCTAAAAAGTTAAAGAATTACTGAAAAAGAGATGGGTTAGTGTGAGAGTATAGAACTGGGGTTGGGGGGGCACACACACCAGGGACATTGATTCCACATCTCCATGAGCTCTGGATGCTCATCTTATGGGTAAGACTGGGGGGTTGAAGACCTGGAAGAAGGAGCAATTCCCGTGGAGCAAGAGCCTTGAGCTCCTGAAGGTGAGCAGCAAACCCCGACACCCGCAGCTCGTGCGGAAGGAGTTAAGAAGGCACGCCTCTACCTCTGGTTAGCCTGAAAGTGGGCAGCAAACCCCAACACCGCAGCACGTGGGGAAGGAGTTAAGAAGACATGCCTCCAACTCTGGTCAGCCTGAAGGTGAGCAGCAAACCCCGACACCCTCAGCACGTGGGGAAGGAGTTAAGAAGACATGTCTCTACCTCTGGTCAGGAGGCTCCCCTGGGTCCAGTATCCTACCCAACACCAGGAGAGTTCTCCTGTTGCTGGAGGAGGGTGGGAAACTCTCATCTACATGGGACCGCTCAAAGATACAAGGTAGAGTTTGGCTGCCAGGGGAAGGGGGAAGAGGATCACTGAGACAATCCCCAAACTGAAACCAAAATCCAGGACTTTCCTAGGCTGATGGTGAGCCAGGAGAATGAAGAAACCACCCGCACCTATCTGCCCATCTCCCACCACTAGGGTAGCAAACCCCAGGTGACAAGCAACATTTATCTTCTTTCAGATGAGAGGCAGGAGCATTGAAAGGGATCCTCTTTGAGGCACACACAAATAAGGAACGATGAAAAATAAGGGTAGGTTACCTGACACCCTAAGCTTAAGGCAAAGTTAGACCAGAGTTTCTTAACAGTGTCACTGTTGACATTTGGGCCACATAATTCTTGGCTCTTCTGTGCACGTGTGTGTAGTCACTTCAGTCATGTCTGACTCTGCAACGCTATGGACTGTAGCCCACCAGGCTCCTCTGTCCATGGGATTCTCCAGGCAAGAATACTGGAGTGGGTTGCCAGGGCCTCCCTCAGGGGATCTTCCCAATCCAGGGATCCAGCCCTCCTCTGCTTGCACCTCCTGCATTGCAGGTGGATTCTTTTCCCACTGAGCCATCTGGGAAGCCCTGTCCTATGCATTGCAAGGTATTTAGCAATATCTTTGGCCTCCACCCACTAGATTTAAGTATCATTCACCTCCTCTAGTTGTGACAATCAGAAACATCTCTAGACATTGTTAAAATTTCCCTGGAGGCAAAAATAACTCCTTGTTGAGAACCATTGTGTTAGAGAAATTTGAAGTTAGTAATGTACTGAAGATGGCCATAAGCAAAATAAAACTCAACTCACCTTAACTTATTACTAAGTTAAGTCAATCGACTCAACCTCACACTAAAGGCTTGGAAGAAAAGGCATACCTTTTTTCCAGACCTATATGGTATTTAATTTAGTTTCTATTATTTTCCACATGATGTCTAGCACTCAACAAAAAATTATGAGACAGACAAAAAAAGCAAGAAAAACCAGCTCAGTGTTAAGAGCCAAAGTTATCAACAGAATCAAACTCAGAGACAAGTTTGATGTTGTTACTATAAGGGAGGAAATGATTCTGATTAATATTTAAAAGCTCTAGTGGGTTAGTGAACAGCATGCCTGGACAGGTGGAGAATTTGAGTAGAGAGACGAGGAGAGGAAAAGGGGAAAAAAGAGGAGGAGGAGGAAAAATACAACTGACACATCATATGGAAACACTGAAAACCAAATATTCTCAGAAACAAGATATAATTAACTCTCTAAAACAGAAATAGTAGGAAAGCATTGTGGTATTATTGCATGTGTGAAAGTAAAATGTATGACAATGGCAGAACAAAAGATGGGAAGGAGGAAGTGGAGATTTACATATACACGAAGCCTTATAATATTATTTGAAGATAGCATGTAATAAATAAAGATGTATATTGCAAACTTAAGGGTATCTACTAAATATCTTTTAAAGAAGTCTAAATAATAAGATGATACTAGAGATAAAATTGAATAAAAATTATTCAATTTAAAATCAGATGAAAAAAGGAGCAAAGCGACGTATGAAACAAATAAAAAATGAGTATTAAAATGACAGATTTAAGTCCAAACATAACAATAATTGTATTAAATGTAAATAATAAATATATAAGTTAAAAGACAGAAATTATTAAACTGGATTAAAAAAGCAAGATTCAAATTAGATGCTTTTATAAGAAATCAACTTTAAATATGAACATTTATTTAAGGAACTTAAAAGTAAAAGGATGGAAAAGGACATACTATGTAAGTGCTAATCAAAAAAAGCTAAAGTGACTATATTAATACAGCACAGAGTAGACTTTAGAATAAAGACTATTACCAAGATTACAGAATGAAAACATAATAAATAAAAGGGTTCATTCATCAAGAGCACACAACAATCTTAAAGAGATGTATATTTACAGACTTCAAAATACATGACGTGAAAACTGATAGAAATAACAAGAGAAAAGATAAATCCAAAATTATAATTGGAGATTTCAGCTTTCCTATCTCAGTAATAGGTAGGACAAGTTGACATAAAATTACCAAGGAGATAGAAGATTGAACAATATCAACCAGCTTAACCTACTCAAGACATTCACAGAACATGCCACCTAACAATAGTATAATATACATTATCTTTTCAAGTGGAACATTAACAAGATGGATCATATTTTGGGCATAAAAAATCCTAACAAATCTAAATGAATTGAAATAATATAAAGTATGTTAGCTGACCAGACCTCTAGTTCAAAGAATTAAACTAGAAATCAACAGCAGAAAGATATCTGGAACAGTCACAAACATTTAGGAATCTAATAATACAATTCTATTTAACCTGTGAGTGTCCAGGAGTCTCCAGGGGAGGCATGGGTCAACAGTGGCCTACTGTGGGGCCAGGAACACTGAATACAACAGTACTTGCACAAGTCCTTTTGAAGGAGGTCACCACTGCTATCATTACCCCTACCATAGTGTGGCCTCAGGCCAAACAACAGGCGGGGAACACAGCTGCATCCATCAACAGAAAGCTGGTTTAAAGATTTACCGAGCATGGCTCTGCCCACCAAAACAAGACCCAGTTTCCCCCACAGTCAGCCTTTCCCATCAGGAAGCTTCCATAAGCCTCTTATCCTTATCCATCAGAAGGCAGACAGAATGAAAACCACAGTCACAAATAACTAACCAAACTGATCAAATGGATGGCAGCCTTGTTTAACTCAATGAAACTATGAGCCATGCCGTGTAGGGCCACCCAAGATGGACAGGTCATGGTGGAGAGTTCTGACAAAACTGGAGGAGGGAATGGCAAACCACTTCAGTATTCTTTCCTTGAGAACCCCATGAATGGTATGAAAAGACAAAAAGATATGACATTGAAAGATGAACTCCCATGTCTGTAGGTGAGTAGAGAAACAACTACAGAAAGAATGGAGACATGGAGCCAAAGTGAAAACAACGCCCAGCTGTGGATGTGACTGGTGATGGAAGTAAAGTCAAATGCAGTAAAGAACAATATTGCATGGGAACCTGGAATGTTAGGTCCATGAATCAGGGTAAATTGGAAGTGGTCAAACAGGAGATGGCAAGAGTGACCATTGACGTTTTAGGAATCAGTGAGGTGAAATGGACCGGAATGCATGAATTTAATTCAGATGACCATTATATCTACTATTGTAGGCAAGAATCCCTTAGAAGAAATGGAGTAGTCCTCATAGTCAACAATAGAGTCTGAAATGCAGTACTTAAGTGCAAGGCATTTCCAAGGCAAACCATTCAATATCACAGTATTCCAAGTCTATGCCCCAACCACTAATCCTGAAGAAGCTGAAGCTGAACAGTTCTATGATGACTTACAAGACCTTCTAGAACTAACACAGAAAAAAAGATGTCCTTTTCACCACAGGGGACTGGAATGCAAAAGTGGGAAGTCAAGAGATACCTGGAGTAACAGGCAAACTTGGCCTTGGAGCACAAATGGAACCCAGGCAAAGGCTAACAGAGTTTTGCCAAGAGAATGCACTGGTTGCAGCAAACTCCATCTTCCAACAACACAAGACATGACTCTACATATGGACCTCACCAGATGGTCAACACCGAAATCAGATTGATTGTATTCTTTGTACAGGAAGATGGAGAAGCTCTAAACAGTCAGCAAAAACAAGACCAAGAGCTGACTGTGGCTCAGATCATGAACTCCTTGTTGCAAAATTCAGACTTATATTGAAAATAATAGGGAAAACCACTAGATCAGTCAGGTATGATTTAAATCAAATCCCTTATGATTGTACAGTAGAAGTGACAAATAGATTCAAGGGATTAGATCTGATAGAGTGCCTGAAGAACTATGGATGGAGGTTTGTGACACTGTGCAGGAGGCAGTGATCAAGACCATCTCCAAGAAAAACAAATGCAAAAAGGCAAAATGGTTGTCTGAGGAGACCTTAGAAATAACCAAAAAAGAAGAGAACCCAAAGGCAAAGGAGAAAACAAAAGATATACCCAGCTGAATGCAGAGTTCCAAAGAATAGCAAGGAGAGATAAGAAAGCCTTCCTCAGTGATCAATGCAAAGAAATAGAAGAAAACATTAGAATGGGAATGACTAGAGATCTCTGCTGGGAGCCAGCACGGGAGATCCCACCCATGACAAGGTCATGTGGAAGAGACCTGATAAGCAAGGCTTCAGGACTCGAGGGACCCCTAGACCTGCTCAAGCATCTACCCCAAAACCAGAATCTGTCTGTCTTACTATTTTATGCCTTTTGCCAACTCTTCTGACATTAACAGGGGGCTATCCCCGACCACCTTTCTCTGGAGAAAATCAACTTAGGGCTCTAGCTAATAAGTCTCCTGGACATGACAGGAATATTTCAATTCAAACCCCCTCTGTTAGCATTCTAGCTTGCCTGACAGGTTTATCCAGACTGTTGCAGCTACGCTTATGATTATTCACAGCTTCCCAACTGTGAGAGGCACAGGAAGCCTAAAAATATAGAGCCTTTTGAAGAGTTAAAGACTATTAGAATAGTGCTGGTGTAGGATTTCACTGTTGAGCCAATGCTCGCTGCTAAGTTCCCATATCGCTTATCCACTGTACACCTGGGAGTGCATTAGTTAACATAGTTGGAATGTGAGAAAAACAAAATAGTCGCCTTGAATTTAACCACATCAGACCTTTGAGCTAATTGGTTCTTTCTTCGTTGTAACTCGCTGCACCTTTGCTCTGTGAGAATGTAACTCTGTTTGATACTTTCTGAGGCTGACATAGATTAGAAATATAAAGAAAAAACACTTCAAGGGAGAATAAGTTTTCTGGTTGAGCAGCCTTTATCAAAAGAGGGTCATAAAATGTCCACAGGCCTCCAAGGCCAGAAGATAATGTACACAACATCGTTTGTGGGACAGGTATGCAGAAAAAATCCTGGTTTCGATAAGGGCCAAACTGTTGGAGTGTTTGGGCTGATTCTGCATGACCTTGCATCTTTCGTTTCCCTCTATGTACAAGTCAAGGTATAAAAGTCCCTTTAGAAAATAAAGTTACGGGCCTCACTCATCGAAGCTTGGTCACCCCGTGTCTTTCTTTTTTCTTTCTTTCTCTCTCTCCCTCTCTTTTTCAGGCTGATCCCTTGGAGCATAGGGGCTCTCTGCGTTCACTTTCCTGCCTGGGCTTCTAAGACCTGAACGGGAAGGTGCTCTGTATCTTCACTCCCTCAGGAGACTGGGAGGGCACCTGCGGCCTCCGTGAACAGAGCAAGTCCCTTGTCTTGGGGCTTTATTGGATTTCTGTGTAAACAAAGGAACATCAGCCTCTTTTTCTCCTCTATTTTCTTATCTACAACATTCTTTCTTTATCTCTCTCTAAATCATTCGCCGACGCCATCACACTTCGGATACCCTGGATCCAACCAGGGCAGGACCCTGGCAGATCTCTTCAAGAAAATTAGAGATACCAAGGGAACATTTCATACAAAGATGGGCTCAATAAAGGACAGAAATGGTATGGACCTAACAGAAGAAGAAGATATTAAGAAGAAGTGGGAAGAATAAACAGAAGAACTATACTAAAAAAGATCTTCACGACCCAGATAACCACAATGGTGTGATCACTCACCTAGAGTCAGACATCCTGAAATTTGAAGTCAAGTGGGCCTTAGGAAGCATCACTATGAACAAAGCTAGTAGAGGTGATGGAATTCCAGTTGAGCTATTTCAAATCCTGAAAGATGATGCTGTGAAAGTGCTGCACTCAATATGCCAGCAAATTTGGAAAACTCAGCAGTGGCCACAGGACTGGAAAAGGTCAGTTTTCATTCCAATCCCAAAGAAGGGAAAAGCCAAAGAATGTTCAAACTACCACACAATTACACTCATCTCACATGCTAGCAAAGTAATGCTCAAAATTCTCCAAGCCAGGCTTCAACAATACGTGAACTGTGAACTTTGAGATGTTCAAGCTGGTTTCAGAAAAGGCAGAAGAACCAGAGATGAAATTGCCAACATTCTCTAGATCATGGAAAAAGCAAGAGAGTTCCAGAAAAACATCTATTTCTGCTTTATTGACTATGCCAAAGCCTTTGACTGTGTGGATCACAACAAACTGTGGAAAATTCTGAAAGAGATGTGAATACCAGACCATCATACCTGCCTTCTGAGAACTCTGTATGCAGGTCAAGAAGCAACACTTAGAACTGGACATGGAACAACAGACTGGTACCAAATAGGGACAGGAGTATGTCAAGCCTGTATACTGTCACCCTGCTTATTTAACTTATATGCAGAGTACATCATGCAAAATACCAGGCTGGATGAAGCACAAGCTGGGATCAAGATTGCTGAGAGAAATCTCAATAACCTCAGATATGCAGATGACACCACCCTTATGGCAGAGAGCCATAACAGGAACTAAAGACCCTCTTGATGATAGTGAAAGAGGAGAGTGAAAAAGATGACTTAGAGCTCAACATTCAAAAAACTAAGATCATGGCATCTGGTCTCATCACTTCATGGCAAATAGATGGGGAAACAATGGAAACAGTGACAGACTTTATTTTCTTCGGCTCCAAAATCACTGCAGCTGGTGACTGCAGCCATGAAATAAAAAGATGCTTGCTCCTTGGAAGAAAGGCTATGACAAACCTAAACAGCATATTAAAAAGCAGAGGAATTACTTTGCTGACAAAGATCCATCTAGTCAAGGTTATGGTTTTTCCAGTTGTCATGTATGGATGTGAGAGTTGGACTATAAAGAAAGCTGAGCACTGAAGAATTGATGCTTTTGAACTGTGGTATTGGAGAAGACTCCTGAAGGTCCCTTGGACTGCAAGGAGATCCAACCAGTCAATCCTAAAGGAAATAAGTCCTGAATATTCATTGGAAGGACTAATGTTGAAGCTGAAGCTCCAGTACTTTGGCCACCTGGTGCAAAGGACTGATTCACTGGAAAAGACCCTGATGCTTGGCAAGATTGAAGGCAGGAGGAGAAGGGGATGACAGAGGATGAGATGGTTGGATGGCATCACTGACTCAATGGATATGAGTTTGAACAAGATTTGGGAGTTGGTGGTAGATAAGGAACCCTCGCGTGCTGCAGTCCATGGGGTCACAAAGAGTTGGACATGACTGAGCAACTGGACCAAACTGACTTAACCTGTGATCAAAGTCACAAGAAAGATTATAAAAATATTTGAATAGAATGAAAACACAGCATATCAAAATATGTGCGGTAGAGCTGAAACAGTGCTTAGAAGGAATATGTAGCTGTAAACACCTAATTAGAATAGAAGATCTTTAAATCAATCAAATCAATCTAAGGTATCACCTTAAGAAACTATTAAAAAAGAGAAAAATCTAAACAAAGAATAAGCAGAGAAAGGAAATAATAAAGAGCAGAAATCAATAGCATTGCAAACAGAAAAATAATAGCGATAGGAAATGAGACAAAAAGTTGCTTCTTTAAGATCAGTAAAGTTGATAAGCCTCTACCCAGATTAATTAAGGGGAAAAAATCTCAAATACCAATTGTTGTTGTTATTTAGTTGCTAAGTCATGTCTGACTCTTTGTGACCCCATGAACTGTAGCCTGCCAGGCTCCTCTGTCCATGGGAATTTCCTGGCAAGAATTCTGGAGTGGGTTGCCATTTCCTTCTCCAGGGGATCTTCCCAACCCAGGGATTGAACCTGCATCCCCTGCATTGACAGATGGATTCTTTACCACCGACCTATCTGGGAAACCCAAAATATCAATATAAGGATTGAAATAGGATGCATCATTACAAATCACACAGACATTAAAAAGCTAATAAGGAACAACAAATAACACACAAGGGGATTCCCATAAGGATAACAGCTGATCTTTCAATAGAAACTCTTCAGGCCAGGAGGGAATGGCAAGACATACTTAAAGTGATGAAAGAAAATAACCTAAAGCCCAGATTACTGTACCCAGCAAGGATCTCATTCAAATACGAAGGAGAAATCAAAAGCTTTACAGACAAGCAAAAGCTGAGAGAATTCAGCACCACCAAACCAGCTCTCCAACAAATTCTAAAGGATATTCTCTAGACAGGAAACACAAAAAGGGTGCATAAACCCGAACCCAAAACAATAAAGTAAGTGGTAACAGGATCATACTTATCAATAATTACCTTAAACGTAAATGGTTTGAATGCCCCAACCAAAAGGCAAAAACTGGCTAAATGGATACAAAAACAAGACCCCTCTATATGCTGCTTACAAGAGACCCACCTCAAAACAAGGGACACATACAGACTGAAAGTGAAGGGCTGGAAAAAGATTCCACGCAAATAGAGACCAAAAAAAGCAGGAGTGACAATACTCATATCTGATAAAATAGACCTTAAAACAAAGGCTGTGAAAAGAGACAAAGAAAGCCACTACGTAATGATCAAAGGATCAATCCAAGAAGAAAGTATAACAATTATAAATATATATACACCCAATATAGGAGCACCACAATATGTAAGACAAATGCTAACAAGTATGAAAGGGGAAATTAACAAAAACACAATAATAGCGGGAGACTTTAATACCCCACTCACACCTATGGACAGATCAACTAAACAGAAAATTAACAAAGAAACACAAACTTTAAATGATACAATAGACCAGTTAGACCTAATTGATATCTATAGGACATTTCATCCCAAAACAATGAATTTCACCTTTTTCTCAAGTGCTCATGGAAGCTTCTCCAGGATAGATCACATCCTGGGCCATAAATCTAACCTAGATAAATTTAAAAAAATCAAAATCATTCCAAGCATCTTTTCTGACCATAATGCATTAAGATTAGATCTCAACTACCGGAGAAAAACTGTTAAAAATTCCAAAATATGGAGGCTGAACAACACGCTTCTGAATAACCAACAAATCACAGAAGAAATCAAAAAAGAAATCAAAATATGCATAGAAACTAATGAAAATGAAAACACAACAACCCAAAACCTGTGGGACACTATAAAAACAGTGCTAAGAGGAAAGTTCATAGCAATACAGGCATACCTCAAGAAACAAGAAAAAAGTCAAATAAATAACCTAACTCTGCACCTAAAGCAACTAGCAAAGGAAGAAATGGAGAACCCCAGAGTTAGTAGAAGGAAAGAAATCTTAAAAATTAGGGCAGAAATAAATGCTAAAGAAACAAAAGAGACCATAGCAAAAATCAACAAAGCCAAAAGCTGGTTCTTTGAAAGGATAAATAAAACTGACAAACCATTAGCCAGACTCATCAAGAAACAAAGGGAGAAAAATCAAATCAATAAAATTAGAAATGAAAATGGAGAGATCACAACAGACAACACAGAAATACAAAGGATCATAAGAGACTACTATCAGCAATTATATGCCAATAAAATGGACAACATGGAAGAAATGGACAAATTCTTAGAAAAGTACAACTTTCCAAAACTGAGCCAGGAAGAAATAGAAAATCTTAACAGACCCATCACAAGCATGGAAATTGAAACTGTAATCAGAAATCTTCCAGCAAACAAAAGCCCAGGTCCAGATGGCTTCACAGCTGAATTATACCAAAATTTTGAGAAGAGCTAACCCTATCCTACTCAAATTCTTCCGGAAAATTGCAGAGGAAGGCAAACTTCCAAACTCATTCTATGAGGCCACCATCACCCTAATACCAAAACCTGACAAAGATGCTACAAAAAAAGAAAACTACAGGCCAATATCACTGATGAACATAGATGCAAAAATCCTCAACAAAATTCTAGCAATCAGAATCCAACAACACATTAAAAAGATCATACACCATGACCAAGTGGGCTTTTTCCCAGGGATGCAAGGATTCTTCAATATCCGCAAATCAATCAATGTAATTCACCACATTAACAAACTGAAAAATAAAAGCCATATGATTATCTCAATAGATGCAGAGAAGGCCTTTGACAAAATTCAACATCCATTTATGATAAAAACTCTCCAGAAAGCAGGAATAGAAGGAACATACCTCAACATAATAAAAGCTATATATGACAAACCCACAGCAAACATTATCCTCAATGGTGAAAAATTGAAACCATTTCCCCTAAAGTCAGGAACAAGACAAAGGTGCCCACTTTCACCGCTACTATTCGACATAGTTCTGGAAGTTTTGGCCACAGCAATCAGAGCAGAAAAAGAAATAAAAGCAATCCAAATTGGAAAAGAAGAAGTAAAACTCTCACTGTTTTCAGATGACATGATCCTCTACGTAGAAAACCCTAAAGACTCCACCAGAAAACTACTAGAGCTAATCAGTGAATATAGCAAAGTTGCAGGATATAAAATCAACACACAGAAATCCCTTGCATTCCTATACACTAATAATGAGAAAGTAGAAAAAGAAATTAAGGAAACAATTCCATTCACCATTGTAATGAAAAGAATAAAATACTTAGGAATATATCTACCTAAAGAAACTAAAGACCTATATATAGAAAACTATAAAACACTGATGAAAGAAATCAAAGAGGACACTAATAGATGGAGAAATATACCAGGTTCATGGATCGGAAGAATCAATATAGTGAAAATGAGTATACTACCCAAAGCAATCTACAAATTCAATACAATCCCTATCAAGCTACCAGCGATATTTTTCACAGAAGTAGAACAAATAATTTCAAGATTTGTATGGAAACACAAAAAACCTCAAAGAGCCAAAGCAATCTTGAGAAAGAAGAATGGAACTGGAGGAATCAACTCGCCTGACTTCAGGCTCTACTACAAAGCCACAGTCATCAAGACAGTATGGTACTGGCACAAAGACAGAAATATAGATCAATGGAACAAAATAGAAAGCCCAGAGATAAATCCACACACCTATGGACACCTTATCTTTGACAAAGGAGGCAAGAATATACAATGGAGTAAAGACAGTCTCTTTAACAAGTGGTGCTGGGAAAACCGGTCAACCACTTGTAAAAGAATGAAACTAGATCACTTTCTAACACCACACACGAAAATAAACTCAAAATGGATTAAAGATCTAAATGTAAGACCAGAAACTATAAAACTCCTACAGGAGAACATAGGCAAAACACTCTCTGACATAAATCACAGCAGGATCCTCTATGATTCACCCCCCAGAATTCTGGAAATAAAAGCAAAAATAAACAAATGGGATCTAATTAAAATTAAAAGCTTCTGCACAACAAAGGAAAAATATAAGCAAGGTGAAAAGACAGCCTTCTGAATGGGAGAAAATAATAGCAAATGAAGCAACTGACAAACAACTAGTCTCAAAAATATACAAGCAACTTATGCAGCTCAATTCCAGAAAAATAAATGACCCAATCAAAAAATGGGCCAAAGAACTAAATAGACATTTCTCCAAAGAAGACGTACAGATGGCTAACAAACACATGAAAAGATGCTCAACATCACTCATTATTAGAGAAATGCAAATCAAAACCACAATGAGGTACCACTTCACACCAGTCAGAATGTCTGTGATCCAAAAGTCTGCAAGCAATAAATGCTGGAGAGGGTGTGGAGGAAAGGGAACCCTCCTACACTGTTGGTGGGAATGCAAACTAGTACAGCCACTATGGAGAACAGTGTGGAGACTCCTTAAAAAATTGCCAGTAGAACTGCCTTATGACCCAGCAATACCACTGATGGGCATACACACCTAGGAAACCAGAATAGAAAGAGACACATGTACCCCAATGTTCATCGCAGCACTGTTTATAATAGCCAGGACATGGAAACAACCTAGATGTCCATCAGCAGATGAATGGATAAGAAAGCTGTGGTACATATACACAATGGAGTATTACTCAGCCATTGAAAAGAATACATTTGAATCAGTTCTAATGAGATGGATGAAACTGGAACCAATTATACAGAGTGAAGTAAGCCAGAAAGAAAAACACCAATACAGTATACTAACACATATATATGGAATTTAGAAAGATGGCAATGACGACCCTGTATGCAAGACAGCAAAAGAGACACAGATGTATAGAACGGACTTTTGGACTCAGAGGGAGAGGGAGAGGGTGGGATGATTTGGGAGAATGGCATTGAAACATGTATACTGTATCATGTAAGAATCGAATCGCCAGTCTATGTCCGATGCAGGATACAGCATGCTTGGGGCTGGTGCACGGGGATGACCCAGAGAGATGTTATGGGGAGGAAGGTGGGAGGGGGGTTCATGTTTGGGAACGCATGTACACCCATGGTGGATTCATGTCAATGTATGGCAAAACCAATACAGTATTTTAAAGTAAAATAAAGTAAAAATAAAAATTAAAAAAAATAGAAAAAATAAAAAGCTAATAAGGGAATACTATGAAAAACTTTATATCCATTAATCGAACAACTTGGATCAAAGGGCAAATTTCTTAAAAGGTATATTTAACAAGACACTGATAACCTGAATCACTATACATCCTGTTAAAGAAACTTAATTTATAGTTAAAAGCTTTACTATAAAGAAAAATCAAGCCTAAGATGGCTTTACTGAAAAATTCCACCAGATGATTTTGGTTTAAAATAATGCCAATATTACACAATCTTTTTCCAAAAATAGATGAGAAACAACCATTTCTTAAGTCATTTTATGAGACTAGCAGACAAAGATATTGTATGCAGAGAAAACTACAAACCAATATCCCTCATGAATATAAATATAGAATTTGTCAATTGAATATCAGAAATACATAAAAAGGATAATATTAATACATTATGATCAAGTGAAGCTTATTCTAGGAATGCAAATACATTCAATGCTTTAAAAACTGTTCATTATAATTTACCATATAAACAGATTAAAGAAGAAAAACTGTATGACCACCTCAATAGATACAAGAAAAAGCACTGCATGAAATTCAAAGTCTGATCATGATCTATCTATCTATCCTCAGAAAAGTAAGAATAGACTCCTTAATTTGATAAATGGCTTCTACACAAATCCTACAGCTGATATCGCACTTGATAAGGGATTGAATAATTTCCCCCTGAAATTGGGAACAAGGCAAGAATTTCCATTCTCATACTTGTATTCAAAATTGTTCTGAAAGTCTTAGATAGTACAGTAAAGCAAGAAAAAAAAAGTATACATGTTAGAAAGGGAGAAATAAAATTGCTTCCACTTGTAGATATTATCATAGTCAATATAGAAAGTCTTAAAAAATCTACAAAACAGCTACTGGAATTAGTAAGTAAGGTCAGCTGGGATGAAAGCTACAACACCAATATGCCAAAAGTGATTATATTTCTATACACCAGCAATGAATGTTTGTAACGGAAATTAAATATACACCATTATATGCATATAAATATGGCTGAGTCCCTTCTCTGTTTACTTGAAACTATCACAACATTGTTTGTTAATCAGTTATACCCCAGTACAAAATAAAAAGCTTTATAAAGCATCTAAACATCATTGTCAAAAAAAATTATATATATACCATTTAAAATAAAGCACAACATGGAAGCAGTCTAAATGTCCATCAACAGATGAATGGATAAAGAAAATGTGATACATATACACAATGGAATGTCACACAGTCATAACAAAGAACAAAATAATGCCATTTGCAGCAACATGGATGGACCTGGAGATTATCACACTGAGTGAAGAAACACACTAAGTGAAGTAAGTCAGACAGAGACAAATATCACATGATATCACCTATATGTGGGAAAAAATGGTACAAATGAAATTATTAATATTTGCAAACAGAAATAGAGTCACAGATATGAAAAATAAACTTATAGTTACCATGGGGGAAAGGGAAGGAGGGATAAACTGGGAGATTGGGATCGACCTATACACACTGTTCTTTGCAAAATGGGATTTCCCTGGTGGCTCAGTGGTAAAGAATCTGCCTGCTAGTGCAGGAGATGCAGGTTCAGTCCCTGGGTTAGGGAGATTCCCCTGGAGAAGGAAATGGCAACCCGCTCTAGCATTCTTACCTGGGAGTTCCCATGTACAGAGGATCCTGGTGGGCTACGTCCCTGGGACTAAGTTGTTTGACTTAGTGACTGAGCACATGTATAAAACAGATAACTGACAAGAGCCTGCTGCATAGCACAGGAGACTCTACTCAGTACTCTGTAATGATCTATGTGGGGAAAAGAATATAAAAAACAGTGGATTTATGTATATATGTAACTGCTCCACTTTGCTGTACAGCAGAAAGTAATACAACATTGTGAATCAACTATACTCCAATAAAAGTTAAATACATAAGGTGCTATTTACAACAGCACCTAAGAACATTACACAGGTTAACATCTAACAAAATATGTGCAAGATCTATATTCGGAATACTATCAAACTGAGGAAAGAAATCAAATAAGACCTAAATAAATGGAAAGATATACTATGCTTATGGGTTGGAAGTTTCAATATTGTTAAGACAGTGATTGTTAAGATTGTTAAGAGTATGTCAAGGCTGTATCTTGTCCCCCTGTTTATTTAACTTAAATGCAGAAGACATCATGAGAAATGCAGGGCTGGATGAAGCACAAGCTGGAATCAAGATGGCCAGGAGAAATATCAATAACCTCACATATGCAGATGACATCACCCTTATGGCAGAAAGTGAAGAAGAACTAAAGAGCCTCTTATTGAAAGGGAAAGAGGAGAGTGAAAAAGTTGGCTTAAAACTCAACATTAAGAAAATTAAGATCATGGCATCTGGTCCCATCACTTCATGGGAAATAGATGGGAAATAGTGGAAATAGTGGCAGACTTTATTTTGGGGGGCTCCAAAATCACTGCAGATGGTGACTGCAGCCATGAAATTAAAAGACGCTTGCTCCTTGGAAGAAAAGTTATGACTAACCTAGACAGCTTATTAAAAAGCAGAGACATTACTTTGCTGATGAAGATCCATCTAGTCAGGGCTATGGTTTTTCTGGTAGTCATGTATGGATGTGAGAGCTGGACTACAAAGAAAGCTGAGTACCAAAGAATTGATGCTTTTGAACTGTGGTGTTGGAGAAGACTCTTGAGAGTCCCTTGGACTGCAAAGAGATCCAACCAGTAAATCTTAAAGGAAATCAGTCCTGAATATTCATTGGAAGGAATGATGCTCAAGCTGAAACTCCAATACTTTGGCCACCGGATGCGAACAACTGACTCGTTGGAAAAGATCCTAATGCTGGGAAAGATTGAAGGCAGGAGAAGAAGGGGATGACAGAGGATGAGATGGTTGGATGGCATCGCTGACTCAATGGACATGAGTTTGAGTAAACTGCAAGAGTTGGTGATGGACAGGGAAGCCTGGCGTGCTGCAGTCCATGGGGTCACAAAGTGTTGGACACGACTGAGTGACTGAACTGAACTGAACTGAAGACAGTGATTCTCCTCAAATGTATCCATAGACTGAATGCAATTTCAAGTAAATCCCAGTAAGATTTTTTAGCAAAAATCAACAAGTTGCTTCTAAAATGTTTACAAAAACTAGAAGAATAGTCAAGTCAATTAAAAAAAGTCTGGAAAAGCTATGTTATCTATTTCAAGGCTTATTATGAAGCTGCAATAATCAAGATATTCTTGTACTGTGAAAGAATGAACACATATACCAACTAAACAGAATAGAGAGTCTAAAAACAGAACCACACATGTATGTTTTTAGGCTGATTTTCAACAAAATTAAAAAGGCAATCCAATGGAGAAAGGATGACTTTCAAATAGTGCTGGAAGAATTAGACACTCGATAACAACAACAGCAATATGTATCAATATTAACAATAACATTAATCCATACTTCTATAAAACTTCAAGAAAAAAGCACAGGAGAAAAATCTTTGTAACCTTGAGTTAAACACTGAATTCTAAGGTATAAAAGCCAAAAGCAATCCAGTTAATTAACTGAACTTTATCAGAATTGAAGACTTTGCTCTTTGGAAGACAGTGTTATGAAAATTTAAAAAATACAGACAGGGTAGAAAATATTTGCAAAGCACCCATCTGATAAAAGACTTATATGTAGGACATATTCAATGTGAATATCAATGCTTATTGTGGTGACCATTTTGCAATACATACATATTTTGAATCATTATGCCATGCCCCCAAAACTAATATTATATGTCAATTATATTTCAGTCAAAAAAGCAATACATAGAATTCTCATGAGTCAGTTATAAGAACACAAATAACTTCATAAAACATGGGGAAAATCTTAATAGATGTTTCACCAAAGAAGCTACATGGATGGCCAATAGACACATGAAAAAATACAGAATCGTTGGTCATTATAGATATGCAAATTAAAACCACAATGAGCTACCAGTACATATCTGTCAGAATGGCTGAAAGAAAAGAAAGCCCAGTGATAATAAACACTGGTGGGTGCGTGTGTGTGTAAGCCTGGAACTCTGTATAGGGCGGTAGGAGTGAAATGATTGAGCCATTTGGGAAATCAGTGTGGTGGTTTCTTAAAAAAGGTAAACACACACTCACTAAAGGATTCAAGAATTTCACTCTTGGGTATTAATCAGAGAAGAATGAAAATTCACGGTCACAGAAAAACCAGCATTTGCATGTTTACAGCAACTTTATTCATAATCACCAAAAAATTGGAATTAACCCAAATGTCTTTCAACATTTATTTAATGGATAAGTAAACTGTGGCACATCCATGCATTGGAATATTTCTCAGCAACACAAAGAAGTAAGCTACGGATGCGTGCAGCTTGTGTATATCTGAAGTGAGTCATGCCAAGTGAGAGAAATCAGACTCCAAAGGCTACAAACTGTATAATTCCAACACTATGACGTTCTGTAAAAGGCAAAACTATGGAGACCCACCACACTGGGGGTTGTCAGGGTCTGGGGCAGAGCCATCAGGGTGGACTACAAAGGAGCCTGAGGGAACTTTTGGGGGTGATGGAAGTTTTATATCTTGATTGTGGTGATAGTAAATGTAAGTCTGAAAGAAATCTACATGGTTAACCACACTTGTTCCCCAAGTGATCTGGCATCTACTGCTGATGAAGGCTGTGTGCTGTTTTCTGTTGGAAAATGTTTGGGACCCACAGGGCTCAGGGTCAGATAACCGCTCTGCCTGAGCAGACACTGGACAGGCTTCTCGGAGATGGGTGGGCGGGCTCTGGGCCCAGCCCTGCTCCTCTCACCAACCAGCTGGTTGCCCCTGACCGGCGTCCAGTGAGAGGTGAGTTTCGCCCACACCGGCTCCTGGGGTCCCCAGATCTAGGGAATTCGCAACAGCCTCCTAATGTGCTCGTGACCTCTGGCCTGCCAGTGTGGGCGCCACACCCCAACCAGTCTCCAAACTGAAGTGAAGTTCAAGCTAGCTCCTCGTAGCTCCTGGAGGCAAACCCTCAGGGCAAGTGGAAGGGTCCCAAGGACGGCAGTGGGGTGTTTTGATCAGTGTAAACTGCTTTGCAGCCTGTACTTTCAGGGGCCAGGCCAGGAGTTAAGACCCTGCCGTTAACAGTCACTTTATCCTCTCTGCCCACTCTGCGGAGCCTGGCAGAAAGGCAGGAGGGGCAGCGGGCAACAGATGCACACAGCGGCTGGGCAGAGGCCCAGCAGATAGGAAGAGGCAGTGCGAAGGCCAGTCTGCCCACAGGCTGAACGGCCCTGTTTTCTTGGGGTCAAGCATAACCTTGCTTGCTCCGTGAAGCCCCTCTTCCTTTGCCTTTATCAACCTTTCCTCATGCACCGATTCCATTTGATCACTATGTAATCAGACAGAACTGAAAGCGTGATCTGCGATTTGCAGGCCTGTGCTTTGAGAAATTGTGTGTTTGCACTGCTGAGGTTCTAGGAAGGTAGTAATGAGACACAGGAGAAGAGAGAATAGGATGGAGCAGACAGAATCAGGGCTTCTATCGCCATAAGGGGTAATCTCTCCAACTGCCCTTAAGTCCTGACTTGGCTAAAACATTGTGCCCCTTCCCAGCCACAATGTCGGGACGGGGGTTCAGGATGGGGAACACGTGTGCACCCGTGGTGGATTCATGTTAATGTGTGGCAGAACCAATACAATATTGTAAAGTAATGAGCCTCCAATTAAAATAAATAAATTAGAAAAAAAAGACAGAGGGGGAAGGGTTCCTTTAAGAGCAGACCCTACAGGAGGAGTAAGGTGTGTGTTTCAAGCTCCTCTGGTCCTCCACTTTCCCCGTCAGATGACAGAGGAAACTCTTCCCGAGATTTCTACAGCAGAAACCTGTTGGCAAGGCAGAGATCACCTGGCCGCCCGCCAAGCTGAGCTGAGATGCTGTGTGGCAGAGACGAGGCAGTGAGCGTTTGTGCATCTCTGGTACCTGGAACAAAATATGCTGAGCTGCAAAGTGTGGCTTTCAGAAGTCACCGATGCCATGTGACAGTGCATGTCAGCTGTTCACATCTTTATTACTGAGCTGCGGGACCCACTGAGGTGGTTACTGTGTGTGAGACAGATTTGGGTCCCATGGGTTACCGCACACCCCAAGCAATGATGCTCACCAAGGGGTGTCAGGCCAACTGCAAGACCTCTAAGGTGTAGAAACTCGGCGCCTGTCAGGTCCTTCGGGGGTGCGTGTGTGTGTAGGCGTGTGCATCCCTCCTCCAGGCCCCATGGTGTAACAGCTGAGAGGGATCGGGCTCCCGGCTACAGGAACTTGTTCTCCGCACGGTTTTCTCATCTCCCTCTGCTTCCGCCAGGCCTCCCTCCCAGCCCATCTGCCAGAGCCTTCCTCCCCCTCTCTCACGCTCCTCTTTGAGGTGGTAACTAACCAACACAGCAATGCCCTTATGGCTCCCTTTCCAGCTTCTCTCAGATTAATGGAACAGAAACATGTGCTTGCATCTGATGCCAGTAATCATATCCTGAGTGACCACAGAGAGGGAGATTAAGCAGAGCTCCTGGCCTGGCCCCGGGGGATACGGTTACAGGAAGAAAGCATTTCTTGACAGCAGCAGCCCTGGCTCCCTCTCACCTGCCTCCTCCTCCTTCCCAGGCTTGTTAAGTCCCTTGAATATTTTCCATGAGATTAATTAAGGTCTAGCCAGCAATGGTCCCAGTCACTCAAGAACTGGGTTTTGATCTACTTTTTTGATTTGCAGACAAGGATATGGATGTGAGCAGAACATACTTCTATATTCCTGCCTTTGATGTCAACTCTGTGCTCATCTACTTAGGACATTTTCAAACAGTGAAAAGTAAATAAGTATACGGTTATCTAGCCCAATGACTTAATTCAGCAAATATCAACCGTGAGCAAATTACTCTTCTGAAGGATAAAATCTTTGCCCAAAGGGCACAGTGTGGGCAGTGAGGCACATACTCAAACTGATGTGACATGAGGTTGTGTGTGCTGAGTGTGGTGAGAGAAACACAGGAAACCCAGGGAGCACAGGGAAGGGAAAGCTCCTGGCTGGGGAAACCCAGAAAGGCTTCTGGGAAGAAGTGGCATTTGAGGCGAGCTTTGAAGGAAGGTAGGATTTTTGATGAACACAGAGAAGAGGGAAGTCTTTATATGAGAAATGTTCAGCTTAAGCAGAAGCCCAGAGATAAGAGGACACAGGGTATTTGGAGATGAGCGAGAATTTGAGTTACATTGCAAAAGTTTGTCCTAAAGGAGAAGTGGTAGATGAGAAGTGGGTCTGGAAAGACTGAATTTTGAAGCCTATAGTGTCAGGCTTAGGAGCTGGGAGTTTCTGCCAATTGCAACGGGAGCCACTGAAGGTCTCAGAACAGAAGAGTGACAGGATTCTGTCTTTCTGCTTGGGCTTTTAAAAAGTACCCTTGTAGAAGTGTATTATGGAGACTGTGAGGGGTGCGCAGAGGGCAGGGTAGAGATGGCTCAGTGAGGAGGTTTGGAAAAGAGTAGTAAATAAGCACTGGATGGGACTGGAAAAAGACGTTGCGAAGAGATACTCTGGCAACTGGTTGGATTCAGGAGGTGAGGCCAGTGGGTGAACTAGAGATGATGCTGAGATCGGAGAGAGGTGACTGGAGGCTGGTGGTGCCATTCAGGGAAGGCTGTTTGAAGGGAGGATCAGCGCCAGAGCAGCAAATGACCGATCCAGCCTGGGATATTCAGACACCCAGGAAAGGCGCCTGGGATGAGACATCCTTAGAGCACGGCACCAGGGTGGGAATTGACAAGAGAGCTGTGATGTGAGGACCATCAAGGCGGGGGGGCGGGGGGGGGTGCCCGGGGAGGCTCCGCGAGGGGGTTAGTGAGGGACGGCAGGGAGTGGGCAGCCACGCTCAGAAGCTCAGGTCTCTGGGGAAATGGCCATATGAGGAAGATAGGAAAGAGACTTCCCTTGTGGCCCAGTGGCTAAGACTCTACACTCCCAGTGCAGGAGCCGGGGTTCAATCCCTGGTCAGTGACCTAGATCTCACATGCCACAAGCAAAAACGATCTCTCCCGCTGCAACTAACACCCCTTGCGGCCAAATTAAAAAAAAAAAAAGATAGGAAGTCCTGAGTTTCCTGTCCCAGAAGCCAAGAGATTTCCTGACAAATGCTGAACTGGTCAAGGATGAGGACTGGGCCGGGGCTGCTGAGGAGGTGGTCCCTGGGTCCTTCCTGAGGCTCCAGCGGGTGGAGAGAGAGGTGGGGCAGAAGGCAGATCAGAAGCTGGTGAAGGTGAGTGGGTGGTGAGGAAGTGTAGGCACAAGGGTATTTCCTGGAGAGCTTTTAAAAATAGGACAGAGGCCCCTTGTTTGGTGCTGGAGAAGGCCTCCTGTCTGGGACCCAGGAGATGGATGCCAGAGGCCAAGAGGAACCCGAAACTGAGATCTCTTATAGGTGTTTGTGATATGATTTTCCTCTAAAGCCAGAAACTGTGGCACGTTCGATCACTGGAGGCAGGGAGGTGTTGGCTGTTTGCACATCAGGAGGCCCTCCTTCAATTGCATCCAGTGTGTCTTACTCCAAAGGGTGAGCACTGGCTTGGTGACTTCTAGACTGTTCCTGAGCCTGGTTTTAGGGACCAACCTGGGGTGACCAGGAAGCTCTGTTCTTCAGGGACTCTGATAGAGGTGCATGGAAAATAAACAAAGGGATGTGTCAGCTTCCACCGTCCCTTTTATGTTCCCCAGGAGGAAAAATTCTGTCCTTTTGAAGATAGATGAGGTTCATTGATCTTTACTCAGGAGAAGCTGTCAGAAAAAAACCCAAGTGTGGGACCTTGCCCTAGGATGCCTGAATATCCTGATTTGGGGAGAACAGGAATGTCACTGCCTGCCATGGGAATGTCTCCCTGGACCGGTCAAGCCACACACACCCAGAATGCTCTCCCTGACCCCCCCATGACAGCTGAGCCCCTAGGACACTGCCAGATCAGCTTGTGTGAGGTTTAAAATCATATACCCTGACTGTGACTAGCTCCTGGCAGGAGAAACGTCCAGAGTTTGGATTTGGGGCCTGTGGATAAGTCACTTGTTACGAAAGGAGGTTAGTGCATCCCCATCACCATTTTGGGAAGGAGGTCTCTTCCACTGTTACATGTTGTAGCTATTTATAGAGTCCTGCAGCCAGCGCCTCTTTCAATCTGCAGGAATTCTCCACGTGTGTTATCTTAGAGGGTCTCAGTGCACTGCCGCCCACTACGAAAGACACAGCTGGCAGGGGAGGGGAAGCAAGGGTAGCACTTTGACTCCAGCTCGGTCCATCACTGGGGATCCTGAATCTGGCAGGAGAGGCAGAAATAAACAAGTGCAGTTTCAGGCACTTCCTGAAAGTCTAGAGGTGGCAGCACCAAACATCCAGAGCAGCGATGCCTCCCTGCAGTGTCCTAACCACCTCCTTCCCTAGCGACCTCAGCTCCGGTTCTGGTTCCCTGCTTTCCGTGTATTTCCCAGGCCCCTCTGTCTCCCAGTGAAGTGTTCCCAATCTTTCACCCAACAAACAAAAGTTTCTGTTGCTTGCAGCCAAGAACCTTGACCCAGTGTGGTACAGTTAAGGGATAATCGGGACCCAGGAAATGGGCTCCACTGCACCCAAGAGGCCAACACTGAGTAAAAGTCACCCTCCTGCCAAGATCTCAGAATGTCAACCTTTCAGTGGGAGAGACAGCGAAGAAACAAACAAATGTTAACACATAAACACACGTGTATATATATCAGATGGTGAGAGGAGAAAAATAAAGTACAGCGAAAGAGAGAAAGTTGAAAGGGCTCTGTTTCAGACAGCGAGGGCAATGAAGCCTGGTTGGAGGAGGCAGCACTGACGGGAGACCTGAGTGCATAAGTAAGCTGCTGAGTCGGATGCCCGGAGAAAAGCCTTGCAGTCAGGGAACCCCAAGTACAAAGGGCCTGAGGCCAAAAGAAAAATCGTCCTTTCTCTCTCCCTCCCCTGCATAGCTTCCCGAGAGCAGGGATTCTGTCTGTTTTGTTCATGACTGTACCCACTGTTTCCAGAACACGTTTGGGCTCGTGAGTATTTGCTAGTTGAATGGAGAATGAGCGGGCATCCGACTGGCAGTCAGTCAGGGTCTGGCTAGTCACGGCAGCCCTTCCGGTGAGCCTCCCAAGGAGGGGTCAGAGCGGCAGAGACAGTTGGGAGCAGCTTCAGGACAAGGGCCACCTGGCGGGGACAGGATGGGTTACCTTAGTCATCTCCGGGTGTCAGGAGGATGAAATTACTGACTGTCTGTACATTTCTCAGCACCACGGGCAGAGTGTGTGCTAAAAGTTGGCTATTATTAATATGACTCCTCTTCCCAATCAATAATAAACCATAAACCTATGTGTCTATGCCCTCTTGGACTCGGTCTATTGTTTCTTTGTACTGAATTTATAAATTGCTGATCAAATATTCATGTTATTTATCTGCCAAGGAGCAATTACAGGCAGGCTCATTTACGAAACTACTGTTATTGTTGTCTAATCACTAAGTCGTGTCTGACTCTTTAGCGACCCCATGGACTGTAGCCTGCCAGGCTCCTCTGTCTGTGGGATTTCCCAGGCAAGGACACTGGAGTGCGTAGCCATTTCCTCCTCCAGGGGATCTTGCCAGTTCAGGGATCAAGCCTGTGTATCTTGCATCCCCTGCATTGGCCGGTGGATTCTTTACCACGGAGCCGCCAGGGAAGCCTACAATACCATTACCCTGCTGTTTATATGGTGGGAGCCTTATCTCCATCCCCCTTGCCTTGATGCATGATTAAGGGGTGGTCTCTGGCCCCACAAGCGCTTGTTGATTCCTTTGCGGGACGGGAAATAGAATCCACCATGGAACTTCCTCAGTGAGGGACCTGCCCTATCTCCGTGCCCCAATCCAGTAAAGTTAGGGCCTCAGATGGGGGCAATGATCACAGGCATGGAGGTGGGCTCATGGCTCCAGCTCTGGGTCCCCCTCCCCTCCTCCTCTCTCCCTCATGTCCTAACTGTCTGGGCTTCTCATTTGCACCCGGCCCCTGCTGTGACCTTCTCTTGGCCTGGGAAACTATTCCCCAAGGAGAAAACTCCACCCGGCACCTTGTATGACTCTCCACCTTGTTCACTACACATTCGGCCAGAGGGAAATGAGGTCAAATGAAACGAAACTCCCAGTCAGTGTCCATCACCTCCTTTCCCGCTATCAGACACCCCGCTGACCCTCAAGCGAACCGACTCTGAAGCCTTCTCCTTTCTTGACAACCGGTCAGTTTTCCTGGCCTGGGAGGTGCGACCTTTCACAAACATGATGCCTGGGGCAGGCTCAGGAGAGCGCCTTCTTCCCCTAGAGCCCCCTTCAACCAGGCAGCTAGAGCCAGGTCTCCAGGGTGAAGTGGTGCCTTTAGATGGCACATGCTAGATTAACTGGCAGGTTCTCCCCCGACGAGGACTCTATATGCATTGCATGTGGGCATTTAAATTGGTGTAATAGCCTTGGGGAGGGTTATTTGGCAATATATATAAAAAGCCTTAAACATATAGATTCCCCTGACTCAGTAATTCCACCCCTGGGAGTTTATCCTGAGAAAATACTCAGAGATGCAGCCAGAAATGTATGTATAAGAATGGTTACTGTGGTTCTAGTTATAATAGTAAAAACAAAAAATTTGGCAAGAAT
Organism: Capricornis sumatraensis; assembly: GCF_032405125.1. Taxonomy (NCBI): domain Eukaryota; kingdom Metazoa; phylum Chordata; class Mammalia; order Artiodactyla; family Bovidae; genus Capricornis; species Capricornis sumatraensis. The sequence goes on from NC_091085.1 coordinate 12,970,772, forward strand.
CCACAGGGACTGTGATAAATAATTTATGATACTTTCCTATAGAGGAATACTAGGCATTCTTATTTTGAAAGTGTACTTAAAGCATATAAGATGATACGAATTGTGGCTTCTCTCCTTTTTTTTCCTGCTGATTCTCTCCTCTGCCCTCCGGATCACTCTGCACACTCCAGGCGGCCTGCCCTTGCCCTCCCTCTGGGTTTGTCCAGTGTGGGCACAGCAGGAGGAGAGTGAAGGCAGGGCTTTGATTCCTGGGCAGCTTCCTCTGTGTCGGGGGCTTCCTCCCACCCCTCCTGCCCTCTCACCTCCAGGTCCCTGACTGCCCCTCCTGCAGCCTTACCCGGAGGACCTCTTCCCGGCGCTCCATCTAGGTCAGCATGCCTCCGAGTCCCTTCATCAGTCCTCGGGAGGTCAGAGGGAAACCTGTTTCCTGGAGGACCCACACTGGTACAGTGCAGAAGAGATGTGACAACACGAGGTTAAGGGGCTGAGTCAGGCCAGAAAGCAGCACAACCCCGGCTCTGTACATAAACAAATATGTTCAGGAAAGGAAATCACGTGTGCACTTAGCAGGGAATAAAGGACTAGAAGGAAATATACCAATGATTAACTGTCTTCACCCCTGGTGGTGAGATTGTAGGTGATTTTTCTGGTCTTACATATACAATTCTGTATTTTGTACATTCTTGAAAATAGCCATGTATTGCCATTAGAGCGGAAAAAATGTTGAGTTAACCTACATTTAAAAACAAAACCAAGACTTCCCTGGTGGTTCAGTGTCTAAGACTCTGTGCTTCCAGAGCAGGGTTCGATTCCTGGTCAGGAAAGTAGATCCCACATGCTGCAACTAAGATTTAAGATTCTGCACACTCCAACTAAGACCGAGTACAGCCAAACAAATTTTAAAAGTACATATTTTTTTAAAAAGACTGAGATTTTAAAAAATTATAAAAATAAAACAAAATTGAAATAAAGTAGAAGAATTAACTAGTTGCTAGCAGTATAATGGCTGGTAGAAGACAATAGATTTTAACTAAATGTATGATAATGTGATTTAAAAGAAATGTGAATATCTCGGGGGTGAATTTAAACGAGGCCTTGACTATTTTCAATCCCACCTTGTCTAACGCTGAGATTCTTGCCTGATGCTGAGCTGCGGTCCTGGTTAACATATGGACTCTTCCATATACCCTGTTCTGGCTCTGCCCTCAGCCTTGCCTCTTGTGGTGCTGGGGGGAGGGGGGCTGAGGAGGTCTGGGGGAGGCCCCAGGATCAAGCTGAAGAGGAGGTCAGAACAAGTTAATATTTTGGCACATCCCAAAATGTTTCCTTAAATGTTGTTCCAGATTCATTTAGAAGGGAGAAATTCCAATTTTCTATTAGTAAAACCCATCATATGCCTCCACGTTCTAAGTAAGGGATTTATTTAATACCAAACACAGCATTACATTTTGGCTTATTTGAAATGGTCTTCCTTTCCCAGTTTCTCCAGCGCTCCTAACTAAAAAGAGTTTAGCTGCTTTTCCACTTGGGTTTCCCAGGTGTCTCAGCAGTAAAGAATCTGCCTGGAAATGCAGGAGATGTGGGTTTATCCCTGGGTCGGGAAGATCCCCTGAGAAAGAAGTGGCAACCCATTCCAGTATTCTTGCCTGGAAATCACAGGGACAGAGGAGCCTGGCGGGCTAGAATCCATGGGGTCACAAAAGAGTTGGACTCGGCTTAGCAACTAAGCAACAACTTATCCACTTAGGATAGAAGTAACACATACAGAGATATGGTTACCGTAACTCATTCAACATTTTCAAAAGTTGATTTTTGGTTTTTTTGTAAAGGGTGGTGGTAGAATGGGAATTTCATATGGGCAAAACTTTTCAGTAATGCTTGATTTTTGATCAGATTTCTTTCCTAGTTTCTAAATCAGATGGTTTCTTTAAAAACATGCCACGGGGGTTACATTTTTAAGGAAGTAAAATTAATTGCTTGTACATAGGAAAGATCCCTCTTGCAGGACTTACTTTTAGGGTTTCAGCTAAGGGAGCCTTGGCCTTGAGGAAGCATTCAGCTGGCTGGTCTCAGATTAAGAGGTGCAGACTCAAATAGCACCAGGCAACTTGCTTGAGCTAGTTATAAAAATAAGAAATAGTTAACCTTGGTGACTCAGACAATAAAGAATCTACCTGCCATGCAGGAGACCTGGGTTCAATCCCTGGGTCAGAAAGATCCCCTGGAGAAAGCAATGGCAATCCACTCCAGTATTTTTGCCTAGAAAATTCCATGGATAGAGGAGGCTGGCAGGCTACAGTCCATGGAGTTGCGAAGAGTCGAACACGACTGAACGACTCACAGTCCTTATATAGTGACTGCTACATGCCAGGCTGGATTCTAAATGCTTCAGGTGTGCCCTCAAAACTGACACTACTGCAACCCTTACTTTATAGATGAGGAACAGGAACACAGACAAATTGCCTAGGGTCTCACACACAAAGCAGTAGACTCTGGATTTGAACTCAGATAGGTTGGCTCCAGACCCCAGGCTCTGAAGCTATCAAAACTCTCTGTGCCTTCAGGAATGGATTTTAAAACTTTTATTGAAATCTAGTTGATTTATAATGTTGTGCTAGTTTCAGATGTACAGTGAAGTGAGTCAGTTATATATATATATATATATATATATATATATATACACATATATCAACATATATATAGGGCTTCCTAGGTGGTGTTAGTGGTAAAGAACCCACTTGCCAGTGCAGGAAAGGTAAGAACTGCGGGTTCGATCCCTGGGTTGGGAAGATCCCCTGCAGGAGGGCATGGCAACCCATTTCAGTATTCTTGCCTGGAGAATCCCATGGACAGAGGAGCCTAGGGTCACAAGGACTCGGACACGACTGAAGGGACCTAGTATGCACACACGTAAATATATATAGGAATGTATTTTCCGTCTCCCTCAGGATGAGGTGTACTTTGACTGAGGTTTGCATTTTGACAGTTATATCAAGTCATGCGTGGAAGCTGAAGCTAACTGGCTCAGTGTTTCTGATTGATTCCCGTGATCTTTTAACGCGTTTCGTAGATTGGTAACTGGAACAACTGCCCAGCTCTTCTGTCCTAAATCCCGCTTCCCTGGGCATCCAAGTGTCTCTGATCATGCTCATTGGAGGAATCGTCAGACACAGTCTTTCAGTCTCAGAGCCTAGAAGAGCTGCATCCTGCAGTCGCACAAGCTTTTGGTTCCTGAAAACACTCTGCCTCCTGATTGGCTGCCAGAGGAAATAGTGTCTGACTCTTTCAGCATCCTTTGTAAGGTACAGTGGCCTCTCGATCAGGGAGAGGTTACTCCAGCAACCAAGGGCCTGCATTCCCCCTCCCAGCTCCAGAGGTGAAGGTGTGCACCAATTACCTTCATCTGCAAAACCCACGTCTCTCTGAGCAGGGTGCCCTCAGCAGGATTTTTTAAAAACCTGCCGCAGGTTAAAAAGCAGACTTGCTTTTAATTTATTAAAAGACTTGGCATTTTTTTTCCCCCACTGAGCATTTTAAAATGCAATTAGACGAAATGGAATAATAATCAGGCAAAAGCACTGAGGAGTTTTCACGTGAGTAGCCGTCTTTCTCACGCTCCTTTCCCTTTCTGGGCATTCCTGCTGGGACGATGTGTCTGTCATTGGAAGCCCCTTACCCATCCCCACATTCCTGCAGATCTGAGCTCTTGGGACTCGAGTGCTGGATCTTCACACAACCCTTACCAGACGGCAGGGGCTCATCACCCTCACGCTGTGCAATGGTCTGTCTCCTGGTTTAGTATATTTTTTCAAATTTCCCTTAAGATTAGGCTGAGCATGCCTGGAAAATCCCATGGATAGGGGAGCCTGGTGGGCTGCAGTCCATGGGGTCGCTAAGAGTCGGACACGACTGAGCAACTTCACTTTCACTTTTCACTTTCATGCATTGGAGAAGGAAATGGCAACCCACTCCAGTGTTGTTGCCTGGAGAATCCCAGGGATGGCAGAGCCTGGTGGGCTGCCATCTATGGGATTGCACAGAGTCAGACACAACTGAGGTGGCTTGGCAGTGCATTTTTTAATCTGTTTTAAGCTTTTTATTTTCCTACAACTTTGAAGGTCACGTCCCATTTGCAGTTATTCCAAAATATCGGCTATATTGCCCATGTCATACTATAGAATACATCACGGAGTTTATCTTCCACCCAGTGTTTGTGCCTTCCATTCCCGCACCTCTGTATTGCCCCTCCCCCCACTGTAGTAGCCACTGGTTCGTCCTTTCTCTCCGTGAGTCTCCTTCTTTTTTCGTAATATTCACTGGTTTGTTGTATTTTTTAGATTCCACATCAAAGTGATGTCATACAGTATTTGTCTTTCTCTGTCTGACTAGTTTCACTCAGCATAATGGCTTGCAATTCCATCCATGTTGCTACAAATGGCAAAAGTTTGTTCTTTTATGACTGAGTGATGTATTGTACATATGTACATCTTTATCCACTCATCTGTCGACAGAGTTTCCATGTCTTGACAACTTTAAATAAGAATATGTGCATTTTTAAGTAAGTTCCTTACTTAGGGAACTGTGTGCCCAGCAGGGTTTGAGATCTACTATCAGCTCTGGGAGCGGGCCCACACCCACCTCTCCTGTCCTCACGCCCCTCGGACTGACACTGTGTTGGGGATCACGGATGTTTCAGGTGGATGATGGCCGAATGAGTGAATGAATGAAATTTCAGGAGACATGCTACAGGATTTTATGAAAACAAAAGGCCAAAACCGTCCCCCCTCAGTCACCGATGACAGTGGTCAAGGGAATGGGAAGTGAGGGGAAGTCAGGAACCTCGTGCATTGTGTATTGTTAGCAGAGTCAAGCACATGGAGGACACAGGGGTTGTGGTGTAATAACACGCACACATGAAGAGGAACCTCATGCCCATTAAATACTATTGGCCCCTTGAAGTGCGAAAGTGTTAGCCGCTCAGTCATGTCCGACTTTGTGACCCATGGACTATAGCCTGCCAGATTCCTCTGTGCTAGAAATCTCCAGGCAAGAATACTGGAGTGTGTTGCCATTTCCTTCTCCAGGGGATCTTCCTGACCCAAGGATCGAACCCGGGTCTCCTGCATTACAGATTCTTTACCATCTGCGCCATCTGAGAAACCCAGTTGGTCCCTTACCACTGGCATAACCAGCGCTTTCTTAGCTGGAAAGCTCAGGATCCCTGTGGTGCTGACGTCTATACTGTAAGTGCCACAGCGGTGAAGAGATGTGGGTCCTCTGGGCTGTCACAGCCTCCCTGCCCTGTCCCCAGGCTGCATCAGATGCCTTTCATATGCCTGTAGAGCATGTCTGCAGCTAGCATGCCTTCTTATGAGATGCGCACCTCTCAGGTTGCAGCCTGCCCCTGGGGCTGGGAGGGTCTCTACAGCACTTGCCTCTGTGAGGCCTAGCAGAGAGCCTGCTCACTCCTAGTAAGTGGGCCACAAATACCTGAGAAGTCTGTCCACTCATAGTCAATGTGGATTTGGTAATTAAAGGTGTTTCCATGACACTGGGATTTGTCAACAGGTCAATAATGGGTTCAAGGAGGTCTGTGAGCCTCAGAAGGGAAGTCATCGCATTTTACCAGCTCAATTGTCCTATCCCCTTCCTCAGCCAGCCTCTTCCTTAAGTTTTAAAGGGCAACTCATCAAGGGCACACTTGTCCTTTGAAAAGAAACTAGCCAGTTGAAAAGGCTTGTACTGAGTTCCTTGTCCAATCAGGGCACTTCATGGAAAAAACCAGATTTGGTTATTGATCAGATTAAATTTCCATTCAATTCTCTTTTCCTTGCTTCTTTTCTTCCTTCTTTCCTCTCTTTCCCCTCCCTCCTTCCTTCCTAATTTTTGCTCCCAGTGTGTACATTTTTCTGAAGTAGGTTGACATTCTCGGTCATGGGCAATGGGCACCAGATCAATTGCTCCAAGTTTAACTTGTTAAAAAAATCACAAGAGAAATGATCACCTCGGTGCAGTGTGTTCAGATTTTAAATCTCTCCGGGTTTGGCTGGCCGCTGGAGGCCCACCAGTTTGCTCTCTCCGGTCTATGAGAAAAGTCTTGGACATTTGGGCTTCCAAATAAGACTCTCCTCCAGCCACACTAATACTGACATCCACGCAAACCTCGTTTACCCATGAAAAAGGCCCACTCCCCACACCAGGCCTTGCTCACACCTGCAGCCTGCATCCCTATAGGGTGCTTGCATTCTCTGCAAGCCAGGCTCTCGGCACTCAGCAGGCTGTTGATTCCAATGTCCCCAGGATAAGGGAGACCATGCGGTTGACCTCCTAGCTTTTTATTTCCAAGAGCAGAGAGGCTGAGTTCTCTCTTGCAGTGATCTGAGCAGCTGAGTTCTCTCTTTGTGACCTGACGGATGTTCACTGACCATCACCACGTGGACCAGGCAGAGCACAAGACAGAGTCCACCCGGGGGGGCTGCCAGATTCATGCTCAGGAGCAAACAAAACCACGTTTTGGCACCCCAAATGCACAGATGCAGAGCTCCCCAGGGAGGTCACACACTTAAAAATACTATGTAATCATGCAAACTCGTGAGCCTGGAGTCTGTGGCTCATAAGGTGAGCTTGGGACCCCAGAGAGTCAGTGGATGGGTGCCCAGAACTTCTTCCTTCTGGGCTTGTTTTCTTTTTTCTCTCCTGACCCTCTGCTCAGCCCCAGGCTGGAGCCCCATCTCACGTCAAAGCATGAAGGCTGTTTTCACTAGGCTTGCTGGTGAATCCTCACACTGTGTAGCCTTGACCTCATTCCCCTTCCCCCAAAAGGGGGCAGAGAACATCCCTCTGTTACAGAGCACCCAGAAGACACACCAACTTGCTTCCTGCTGACACTTCCTCTCACCTCCTTCACCTTGATGCCCTGATGTTCTGAAGGACCACCCTCCCCCACTAGGGATGCAGGGAGAACAGACAGAGAGACTGAACCAGGGGGGCTGTGGTAGGGCTGCCAGGAAAGATATTTTATCCCAAATATTTGAGATGTACTTACAATAAAAAAAATTATTCTTCACTGGTCTGAAATTCATGTTTAACGGAGTATCTTGTATGTTTGGGCTTCCCAGGTGGCTAATAGTAAAGAAACCGCCTGCCAATGCAGGAGATGCAAGAGACGGGGGTTTAGTCCCTGGGTGGGGAAAATCCCCTGGAGAAGGAAATGGAAACCCACTCCAGTATTCTTGCCTGGAGAATCCCACGGATGGAGGAGCCTGGTGGGCTACAGGGCAAGGGATTGCAAAGTGTCAGACACGACTGAGTGAGTGCACACACACTTGTTACATTTATTCTCTAAATCAGATAATCCTTCCAGGAAGGTCATGGCCGCCTTAGGAAGCAGCCTCCTTACTTTATGCCACCACCTAGAATCCCATTTCAGCCAGAGAGGCTGCTCCTGTGAGCTGGGGCTGAAAGGCTTTTTTCAAAAGAGGAAACCCCCCTTTGGAAAATAACTTTATTTGTTAAGTTACTCTTAACCCCACCCTATTGAGGTAATATGACCAAGCAAGGGCTTCCTTGGTGGCTTAGACAGTAGAGAATCTGCCTGCAATGCAGGAGACCCAGGTTCGATCCCTGGGTTGGGAAGATCCCCTGGAGAAGGGAATGGCAAACAACTCTAGTATTCTTGCCTGGAGAATTCCATGGACAGAGGAGCCTGACGGGTTGCAGCAAACCTGTGATGGAAGAAAGGACTCGGCCTCCCTCTTCTCCATTCGTTGGTGGATGACTCTTCCATGATGAGATGGGACCACTCTTTCTGCCCTCAACAGGCTGGGGTTTTCATGCTGGTATCAGTTTGCTAGGGCTGCCCTAGCAAGCACCGCAAACTGGGAGTGTTTAGTAATAGAAATGTCTTGTCTCCTACTTGTGGAGGCTGGAAGTCTGAGAGCAAGACCTTGGCAGAATTGGTTCCTTCTCTGTCCTGTGATGGAGAATCTTCTAGGCCACTGCCTTGCTTCTGGTGTTTGCTGGGAATCTTCAGCGTTCCTTATCTGTGGAAGCCTCACTCCCGTCTCTGCCTTCATCCCCACCTCCCTATGTGTGTCTCTGTGTCCCAATGTCTCCTTTTCATATGGACACAAGTCATGTTGGATTAGGGTCTATGCTAAGGACCTCATTCTAACTTGATTACCTGTATAAAGACCCGATATCCAAATAAGGTGCATTCTGATGTCAGGAGTGTCACGATCCCAACATATCTGTCTTCAGGAGGGGGGACCCAGATTGGCTCAGAGCACAGGGCCTGCCAGTCGCAGGTATTTGCATTTTCCAGGAAGGCAGCTCCTAATGAGTCAGTGGTCTGGTTCCTCTGATGCCTATGGATAGATAGATTTAAGGCCCTGGGGTAATGGAAGCTAAACCGCTTGTCACCGCCTACTCTGTGTTCCAGGAGATTGCATTGCTGTGGGAGGCAGCCCCAGCCTGGCCCTGCAAAGTTTCTCCCATTATGTGAAGAGCGGGAGATGACAGCCAATATTAATATTCAGCCCTTCAGCCTCCATCAGCTCAGCCCTCTGCACTCCTCCCTAACCCTCCAGAGGGAACAGCAGGGCTCTTCTCTTTGAAGAAAGACTTCGGCAAGTATCTGCCTGCAGTAGGGGACTGGTGATGCTTTGCTTAGAGTGGGCACAAGGAACGGAGTGTGGAAGGGAGAAAGGGAGTGTTTCCTAGAGATCGTCCCCCTCCCTCTTCTAATTCAAGATCAGAATCTGCTTGCTTCCCTTCCTCCATGCAGACGTTGGAAGAACATGATAAATTTCCTTGTCAGCTTGGGCTCTAAATTCTCATTTATTTATTAGGAAATGATACAGTTTTCTCCAAGCAGCCATCTCTCCTGCTTGCTTAGGTACTGTCCATTACTAAAGAGTTGAAGGCAGAAAAAGACCCAGTTGGAGGCCAGGGTGGTTTTCTTTGTTGTTGTTAGCTCTCAGTGTCTGTATCACCAGGGAGAGTGTTTTTTTGAAGCCAGTCCAGGAAACTTCGTTCCAAGAACAGCCTGCTAATCTGAGCTTCTTCAGGACTAGCGGGGGTGATGGAGCTGGCATGATGGGCAAAGAGAGTGGCCCCAGGGTGGCGGCAAGTCTTCCCTTGGTCTGCCAGGGCTGCCTTGTCAAGCACCACAGACCTAGTAACTCTAACCTCAGGGTCTGGTTTACGATCACAGTGTTGGCAGGGCTGGGTTCTCCTGAGGCCTCTCTCCTTGGCTCAGGGGTGGTGCCTTCTTACGATGCCCTCACGTGGTCTGCCTTCTTGTTTGTGACTATGTCCTAATCTCCACTGTCAACTGAAAAAAAAAAAAGCTCAACCTAAAACTTGAGAATAATGCTTTATTTTGTGGACTAGCTAAGAACCTAAATCTGGTAGCCAGTCTTTTCGGTAGCTTTGAGGGACACACCTGAAGAGGTAAGGGAAGAGCCAAGATACATAAGAGTTAGGGCAACAAAAATCAGGTAGTTGGAACATCTAAAGATCACCGTTAATTACAGAAAAACAGATACGTTAATGAGTTTAGCACTTGTCTATGTACAACAGGGCTTCCTCGGTGGCTCAGCCAGTAAAGAACCAGACTGAAGTGCAGGAAACCGGGGTTCGATCTTTGGCTCAGGAGATCCCCTGGAGAAGGAAATGGCTATCCATGCCTGGAGAATTCCATGGACAGAGCAGCCTGGCAGGTTATAGTCCGCTGAGTGGCAAAGAGTCAGACACAGCTGAGCCACTAACCCGTTCTTCACTTCACTATGTGTGGGAAGACGCAAGAATCTGGGCTCATTGAAATTGTTCCTTTGATAGTCACCTTATCGGTCCAGTCTCACTTTTCTGGATTCCGTCCTCTCTTGAGTGTACCGGCCTGTGGCTGCTGTGGCTGCTGTGGCTGATGGCTTGATGGCTGCACCGTACTTTGCTTATCAATAGGGCAGGTGACAGTCTTTGTTCACACCACCTCTTATAAACAGACCAGTAACACGGACTAGGGGCCACCCATATGACCTCATTTAACCTTCACTACCTCTGAAAAGACCTTGTCCCCACACAGTCACATTCTGAGATTCTGGGGATTAGGATTTCGATACATGGACTCAGGAGGACTTGGTTCAGCCAGTAACAGTGCCCGGTCTGAGATTCAGGAAAAACTTGGGTTTGACTCTGCCCCTGGGTGAGGGGCTGGGGAGTATATCAGTTGGAGGGTTTTGGTTGAGCAATGTGGGAACTGAATGAGAGGCTGTGGAGAGAACACTGATGTAGATGGAAAATGTTCATATGAGTAAACAAAGAATTCTGTGGCCATCAGGCCATCAGCTGCTATAGCTGCCCCACGCTGCCCGCAACAAACAATGCAAGCTGGGAAGGTTCAGGATGGAAAAAATCACGATATTGGCCCTAGAGAGCTGGTGATGGACAGGGAGGCCTGGCGTGTTACAGCCCACGGGGTCACAAAGAGCTGGACACGACTGTGCGTTTGAGCTGAACTAGGTAGTTAAGGTGCGTACCAAAGGAACGCTTTCAGTGAGGCCAGACTCTCGCCTTCTCCATATGTGGAAAAGCACTAAGTTCATTACCTTGAGAAGTCTGGCTTTCTATACTTAACAATGATCCGTTTGACGTTCTGACTACCTGGTTTTTGTTGCAAAAACTCCTCTAAAACCTGGCTCCTCCCTTACCCCTTTGGAGCAATCCCTCAGCGCTACCTGAGAGGCTGGTTCCTGGGCTTGAGGCCCATCAAGTCCACCAAATAAAATATAATTCTCAACTTGTGCATGCGTGCTAAGTCGCTTCAGTCATGTCTGACTCTGTGTGACCCCTTGAACTGTAGCCCGCCAGGCTCCTCTGTCCATGGGATTCTCCAGGCAAGAACACTGGAGTGGGGAGCCATTCTTTTCTCCGGGGGATCTTCCTGATCCACGTCTCTTACATCTCCCGCATTAGCAGGCAGATTCTTTACCACTTGCGCCACCTGGGAAGCCTTCTCAACGTTTTTTTCAGTCGACACTGACAAGATGGGAAGCCCGAGGAGCCAGGCAGTCACCCTGGCCCCTTTAGGGGGCGGGGGCAGGAAGCAGGCGCCCAGGAACTGTGCTGTGCTGGGAACACTCCCATCAGGGCGAGGGGGCTCCGGTGGGCTGAGTCCCGGAAGAGGAGGAGGACAGCTGCCCTCTTGGGTTCACCGCCGGCTGGGGTAGAAGGAGGAGGAGGGGTCTAGAGCTTTGGTCTCAGTGATGGGAGTGAGGGACCAGGGTTCACAGGTCAGGCTGGAGAAAGTGAGTTTCAAGAGTGCCTTAGCAGCGGTCAAGAGAGAATGGATGCTGGAAGACTAAACCAATACGATCGTCTACCAGATCACTCATTTCCTCACTTGAATAAAGGGGTTACAAAGGATGATCCTTATGCTCCCCACACGTCACTCAGTCGTGTCCGACTCTGCAACACTTTGGACTGTGGCCAGCCAGGCTCCTCTGTCCATGGGATTTTCAGGCAAGAACACTGGAGAAGGTTCCCATTTCCTTCTCCGGGGGATCCTTCTGACCCAGGAATCGAACTCACATCTCCAGCGTTTCCTGCATGGCATGCAGGCTCTTTACACATTGAGCCACTGGGGAAGTTCCTCTGTCTTCACTGAACATTTACTGAAGTGGCCCCCTGCCACTACCTTCCTTCGTCGTTAGGTGTTGGTACTCCCACTCCTGGCTCTTTATTGCCTGTGAAGCCTCACTGGGCTTGGACAGCTCCCCGGCATCTCCCACCGTGGAGGTGCCGGCCTCTGTGTGTTCATGAAGGTCATCAGACTTACACGGCTATAAAAAAGCGGGTGACGGTTCTCCGGTAAGGCTCAATTTATTAATGTCTTCTTTGTGATTTGGGCTGGTAATAAATAATATATTCATTATAAACAATCATTCAACCTGCCATTATTTCTTTGGTCCTCAGCTACCTTGTCTACAAAACAAGAGAGGTGAACTCAATGAGTATTAAGGGTTCTTTCTGCTCTAGCTCTGTTGGATTCTATGAAAATTAAACTCCTCGGGGTAGGTAGTCTATGGGACTTGACTGTGAGGCATCCCCCAAGAAGTTGGAAATGGGAAATGTAATTTCCCTCTGAGAGAAGGATAACAAAGCCAACCAGCACTAGATCAAAGGAGATATATTCAACGTCTCCTTAAATGAACAGGATGGATTTGAGATCAGAGCAGTCTGGATTGACAGCAGGAGCATCCCCAGGGAGAGCATAGCCTGTCGGGGCGAGACAGACCATCCCAGACATGCAGAAAAAGGAGGCTGAGATCGTGAGCACATCAGGATTGAGTTCTGATTTGGCCAAGACAAGGCTGAGGTACAAGGGGCTGGGTACCCACACGTTAGAAGGCTCTGTGGAGGTGATGGGGAGGGGCTTCAGGCCATTGTGACTGGACCCCTCAGCAGAGATGATAGTTCATATTGTTAAAACCCATATTGTACCGGCACCAACCAAACACAAAGGGCTTCACCTACAGCTGGAACAGGGACCTAGGATCCTCATTACACCCAACACGCATCGTCTAGTGCCCGGGGCATCTGTGGAGTCCCTGGTGTGGGAAGGGCTGTGAGCATGAGCTTGTAAGAGGCTCAGGGCAAAAGCTATTTACTGATCAGCTCAGAATTAGTTTAATAACTTTCACATTCATATCATTCAATTCATTCTTTTTCTCTGATTCCAATTCACCGAGCAATCCCTTGCTTTGTGGTTTCCCACATACTTCTATCTAAAGGGAAAGAAGGCATAAGACTGGTTACATGATTGTAAGATGAGTGTATTTTTCAAGGTAAACAAATAGGTTTCCTGATTTTTTAAATGTATTTATTTTTAATTGAAGGATAATTGCTCTACAATATGGTGCTAGTTTCTGCCATACATCAACATGAAGAGCCATAGGTATACACATGTCCCCTCCCTCTTTTAACCTCCTTCATACCTCCCGCCCCACCCACCCTCCTAGGTTGTTGCGGAGCACTGGATTTGAGCTTGCTTTGTCATACAGTAAACTCCCACTGGTTGTCTGTCTGACATGCGGTAATATTTATGTTTCCATGATGTCTCTCAGTTCGTCCTACCCTCTCCTTACCCCTGCGTCCGCAAGTCTGTTCTCCGTGTCTGCCTCTCTGTTGCTGCTCTGCAGATAGGTCCATTGGTACCATCTTTCTAGATTCCATATACATGTGCTGCTGCTGCTGCTGCTGCTAAGTCGCTTCAGTCGTGTCCGACTCTGTGAGACCCCAGAGACGGCAGTCCACCAGGCTCCCCCGTCCCTGGGATTCTCCAGGCAAGAACACTGGAGTGGGTTGCCATTTCCTTCTCCAATGCATGAAAGTGAAAAGTAAAAGGGAAGTCGCTCAGTCGTGTCCGACTCTCAGTGACCCCATGGACTGCAGCCCACCAGGCTCCTCCATCCATGGGATTTTCCAGGCAAGAGGACTGGAGTGGGGTGCCATTACCTTCTCCATATATATGTGTTAGTATACGGTATTTGTTTTTCTCTCTCTGACTTACTTTACTCTGTTTAATAGGCTAAAAATATGGAACGCTTCACAGATTTGTGTGTCATCCTTGCACAGGGGCCATGTTAATCTTCTCTGTATTGTTCCAATTTTAGTATATGCGCCGCTGAAGTGAGCACAGGCTTTCTGTTTTGTCAGTCTCTTGGGAGCCTGATCCAGTTGATCACGTGAATTCACCTCTATCAGGGAAATCCACTCTTGGCTTGCTGACAAAGTCAACTGCCTCAATTAAACAAACAAACAAACAACCCAATTTAAAAATGAGAAGAGGACCTGAGTAGACATTATTCCAAAGAAAACATGCACGTGGCCAGCAAGCATATGAAAAGGTACATCACTAATCATCAGAGAAACGCACATCGAAACCACAGTGAGATTTCACCTCACACCCATCAGAATGGTCATCATCAAAAAGAACACAAATAACAAATGCTGGTTTGAGGATGTGGAAAAAAGAAAACCCTAGGACACTGTTGGTGGGAATGTAAATTGGTGCAGCCATTGTGGAAAACAGTACGGAGGTTTAAAAAAACAAAACTAGAGCAAGCAACATCATCTAGCAATTCCACTGCTGGGTGGAATATCCAGGGGATCCTCCTGCCCAAAGGAAGCACAGTGTTCATTTGAAAAGAACACACGCACCCCAATGTTCAGAGCAGCATTGTGTACCATAGCTAAGATATGGCAGCAACCTAAGTGTCTGTCAACCGGTGAACTGATAAAGAAGATGTGGTGTAGATATAAAATGGAATATTATCCAGCTATAAAAAATGAAGTTTTGCCATTTGTAGCAAAATGGATGGACTTGCAGGGCATTATGCTAAGTGAAATGAGTCAGACAGAGAAAGACAATATTGTGCATTATTACTTCCATGTGAAATCTAACAAATGAAAAAATGAATGAATGTAACAGAAACAGAATCACAGATGTAGAGAACAAACTAGTGTTTGCGAGTGTGGAGAGAGAAGCAGGGAGCAGCAATATAGGGCAGACGCTTAAGAGGTATAGGATATTAGGTATAAAACCAGCTACAAGGATGTATTGCACAACATGAGGAATATAGCTGAAATTTTATAACTTTAAATGGCGTATAATCCATAAAAATATTGGACCACTATGTTGTACACTTAAAGTTAGTATAATATTATAAGTCAACTAGACTTCAGTTTTGACAAAAAGCCCACACTTGCCTCATGGAAATACTTCTTGGAAGTAGCTGGCCAGCCCCTCTTTCTTTTTCTAAAGTTTTATTGAAGGATAGCTGATTTACAGCATTGTGTTAATTTCTGCTGCACAGAAAAGTGATTCAGTTATACATACGCATATTCTTTTCCATTACGGTTTATCACAAGTTACTTAATATATAGTCCCCTGTGCTGGACGGAAGGACTTTGTTGTTTATCCACCAACCCCTCTTTCCAGTGGTCCAAGAGAACCGTTACTATTTTCCTATAGAATCTCTGGCTGAATTTCTACAACATGTAAACATTTAACTGGAGACTGGTCAGCATGATGTAGCGGTTTTCTCTGTGTGTGTGTGTGTGATTTTTGTTCAGTCCCTCAGTTCTTCCTAACTCTTTGCAACCCCACGGGCTGCAGCACGCCAGGCTTCTCTGTCCTTCACTATCTCCCAGAGTTTGTGCAAACTCATGTCCATTGAGTCAGTGATGCCATCCAACCATCTCGTCCTCTGTGATTTTAGTAATACTAAATTTATTTTCAAATAAAATCTCACAAAGTTCTCCAAGCTCCAGGTAAACACATCCTCAGACCAGCTTCTCTGTGTGGATATGAGATGAACCCCTCAAATATAAAAGGTCCAAATGGAATTCTTAATGCCCTGCCCTTGTCTACACCTGCTCCTCCTCATCTGTTCAGGCCTCAAACCTAAAATCGTTCTCAGGCTCTCTCTTCTCAAATGCCTGCTTCCACCAACAAAATCCATCTAGAGACCCGTCATTTCCATGCCAGGGCCCCTGCCCCCACCCCTGAAAGCTTGCTTACAGCTGGCATCCTCTCTTACCTGGATTACTGCCTTGTCAAGGTCTTCCTGCCCCCATTCCTGTATCTGTATGATCATTCTCTCTGCAGTGAAGTAACATGCGTGAAAATGTGGCTGGAGCATGATTTCCCCTGTTCACAGGGCTCTAGTGTTTCCTGCCGGATTTTGAGTAAAATCCAGACCCCTTACTGGGGTCTACCATCCGGTTTCCTGGCACCTCGTTCACTGAGCCCTTCTCCCTCTCACTCTCTTGGCTCCAGACACACTGGACTTATTGTTGCGCCTCAGACATGCCAAGCTTGTTCTCTGCTTTGCATTCCCTGTGGGCCCTGCTTACAACCGTGGGTGCCCTTGACTTCGGATGGCTTACTTCCTCACACCGATTGAGTCGTTGCCCAAATGACCCCTCAGGGAGGCTTCCCTCACCGTTGCCTCGCTCCTGCTCTCCGGCACTTTGGGGCGCCTCCTGTAGTGGGTGCTGGGGTGTGATGCCAGCTCCCCAGTCAGGACTGGGAGGCACTCGTTGATTTAGTCCCTAGTCAGCTGCCAACGGCTCTCACACTGAGCGCTTTCCAGACTCTGACCCTTGCCTGAAGAAGCAGCTTCACCCACGTTTTATGCCCACTCCCTGGAGAAGCCTATATTCAGCAGCTGGTCCTATGCGGGTACAGATGCCCAATCCTCTGGTCTCAGCTGAGCCTACTCCGCTGACTGTCTCATGCTCCGGTGAGACTTCTCCAAGTGCATCATCAATCAACTCTCCCCCTGCCCATCCCGTACCCCTCACGTGTGTCACACCTGGGAGTGCTCCCTCCAAAACGCCTGCAAATCTCTGTCTCAGAGTCGACTCCCTATAGAACCTGACCTGTGGGCCACCACCTAAAATTATATGTTTGTTAACTCACTTGTTTCTTTTCTATTTCTCCAACTAAGACTTGGGTCTTCCTTGGGGGGCTCAGCTGGTAAAGAATCTGCCTGCAATGCAGGAGACCTGGGTTTGATTCCTGGGTCAGGAAGATCCCCTGAAGAAGTATTCTTGCCTAGAGAATTCCATAGAGGGGATATTGTCTGTTTCACTTCTGTATTCTACCAGGATGTTTTGCAACATGCCTGGTGTTCAATAATTATTTACTGAATGAATGAATGACCATAACCCCAGTGTCTGTCACAGATACAAGTGAAACTGCCTGTTTGAAGTTTGGGGGTGGGGGGAGGATGGAAAGGTCTACTCCACCCTCCATGCCCACCATCCTATCACTTGAGAAGGATTGGAGGCACCTCACCACTCCTTTGGGCTGAGATGATTTGTGAACAGAAAAATGAAATTCACGGCCTGGCTCCCCTACTAAGAAGCCCTTCACTATGTCCCCTCAAGTCAAGCCTTGGCCTGGCAGGCCCTTTAGCCCATGCAGCTGGGATGACAAGTCCACACTCTGCTCTGGGAAAAGAAGCCAGGAGGATGGGAAAGGAAAGAGAAATGGTCCATCTCCCTGATGCCTGATGCTAGGGATGTGGAGAAGACACTGGGGACAGAGAAACTCCTGTGAGATCTGGGGCTGGAGGGCTCACCTGGGACTCTGGAATCCCAACTCAGGGGTTCCCTTTTTTCAACAAGGGATCCTACTTGGCCTTTCCCTGAAGTTAGTGCCTTGTTCCTGTAGAAGGCCCAGGAGGCCATGGACGCTGGGGACGCAGGACTTGGGTGACAACTTATTTTCTCCTAGGCCATTAGAGTCTCTTTCTCTCTGCCCAGTGTTGGAATTCTGCGGAACGTTCAATGTGCCATCACCACAAGGATGGAAAGACCATTTCTAGGACAAAGAAGCTGAAGGAGATGGTTTCATCCACACCTCCCATTTCCACTGTCCTCTCCTGGTCCATTCCCCAGTTACTCCCAAATCTGGCTGATTTTCACCTCTCTAATTATTTATTTTTGACAGAGACAGAAGAACCAGCTTTTGATCTCCTGACGCCTTGCCTGGGCAGAAACATGCTGAGTTTGACTTGAATATTGCTGGGAAGACTCCTTCCTGAACCCAGGAGAGGATGTGGCTGGGTGTGCTGGATGAATCCTGCTCGGCGAGGCCCCCAGAGCCCCAGAGAAGGTGAGCCAGGGGCAGCCTCAGCCAGCACTGGCTGTTAGAGCGGCTGCAGCTTGGATTTCACTTCCTCCAAATCAGCCAGAACAAATTCTGCTGCTCAGCCCCTAGGAAGAGGTCCCAGGATTATCCAGCCATCTTTCCTCCCCTGAAGTTCTTTCACAAAGCAAGCAGGGAAAGTTACCCCACAGCCAACCCAGCAAATGTCCAGCAGCCTCTGAGACAGTCTGGACCCGTCCCATGGGCCAGGGAGCTCACTGCGCAGTCTGAGGAGGCCAGACCTGGACCCTTCCGCAGGCTGTTGTTGGCCTGGAGGCAGGAATGCCTACGAAGGATACAGAGCAACAGGAGCTGAGCTTGAGAGGCGAGTACATCCATGCCTGGGAGCCAGACTGAAAGGACAAGTCCCTTCCCTGGCACCACGAGGGCCACACATCCAGCCCAGGAAACCCACCCTTTCCCCCCAGAGGACCTTGGGGCAGCACACCTGCAGTCTCAGCACCAGCAGTGCTGCCAATGGATGAACAAACATCCTCTTAGGAGAGCAGACAACGCCTCTCCGTCTGCATGGCTACACTGTTTCACAACATCCCAGTCACTATTCCAAAGAATAAAACCGGTGCCAGTGCAGAGTGTCCTCATCAGAGCGCAGGCCTCAGGCTCCATTCTTGACCCCGACACCTACTTAGTTTGGTGACTTACAAATCTTGAGCAGATCCATTCACTTTTTTAAAAAAATTAAAAATAATGCTTTAAAATCTGAAAATGAAAGTGAAAGTTGCTCAGTCGTGTCCAGCTGTTTGTAACCCGATGAACTGTAGCCTGCCAGGTTCCTCTGTCCATGGTATTCTCCAGGACAGAATACTGGAGTGGGTAGACAGGGGATATTCCCAACCCAGGGATCGAACCCAGGTCTCCCACATTGTAGGCGGATTCTTTACCAGCTGAGCCACCAGAGAAGCCCAAGAATACTGGAGTGGGTAGCCTATACCTTCTGCAGCGTATTTTCCCAACCCAGAAATCGAACTGGGGTCTCCTGCATTGCAGGCAGATTCTTTACCAGCTGAGCTACCAGGGAAGCCCTGTTTTAAAAATCTAGGCTTTAGAATTCACATTTGTTAATAATAATACAGCATGACAAATACTACCATTATCCTCAGATGCCCATGATGGGTCAGGCACTGTTCTAGCAGCTAGAAAAACAGTGGTGGGCAAGGAAACAAATGCGCCCTCCTCAAGGAACTTATAGCTAGATGGAGAATATTGTCTCCATTCTACAGCCAAGGTCATTCAAATTTCGTGAACTTAAGTTATGACGTCGAAAGTACTTGCCATGATTGCCTGTAGTTAAGTCACTTCCTGTTAGCTCAACCACCCCACGGGACCATGATTTATGACGCTGAACAGGACTCAGGAAGCCATGTTGATTTTGCCTTTGGCAACTGCCGCTGGTAGTTTCTACCAATAGGGGGCACTAGAGGGAGCTGGGAGCTGGCACAGAGAAGGGACTTACTTGCACCCTCCTGAGTGCCTTCTGAGGATTTCCTTGCTTCTGCTTAGTGGTTGCTATTTACAGCAGCGGTTAAATCCAGTTTGTGGTTTTTCCAACGTCCGCAGAAGCAGACGCAACGCATTCCTTCCCCAGCGCTTGCCAAGCTGCTCCCCTTCTCCCAGATCTGAACCTCAGCTCCATAGGGCCTCTTCACAAAACTTCTGCTACTGCTACTGCCAAGTCACTTCAGTTGTGTCTGACTCTGTGTAACCCCAGAGATGGCAGCCCACAAGGCTCCCCGTCCCTGGGATTCTCCAGGCAAGAACACTGGAGTGGGTTGCCATTTCCTTCTCCAATGCATGAAAGTGAAAAGTCAAAGTGAAGTTCAGTCGTGTCCGACTCTTCATGACCCCATGGACTGCAGCCTACCAGGCTCCTCTGTCCATGGGATTTTCCAGGCAAGAGTACTGGAGTGGGGTGCCATCGCCTTCTGGCACTTAGTTCCTTAGCCTGGGGCAGGGAGTGGGCAGTGCAGCCACTTCCTAAAGTTGCTACCTTCGTGCTGTATTTTGCTGTTGTTTAGTTGCTAAGTGGTGTCTGACTCTTTGGAACGTAGCCCACCAGGCCCCTCTGTCCATGGGATTCTTTACGCAAGAATACTGGAGTGGGTGGGTTGCCATGCCCTCTTCCGGGGGATCTTCCATAGTCATAGTCTGGTATTTTGTTGTTACAACAAAAGTAACACCATTTCTGAATGACACAGTCACGGCTGCCTCATTGGGGCCTGCCCGGCCCTCACACCTGCCCTGCGGGCTGCCCCCCAGAAAAGGCAGCCCCTGCCCCACAGCAGTGGGTGCTGGTTGCCTGGCAGTGGTGGCCCCAGCCCTCCACTCCCACCCGTGCTAACACACACACACACACACACACACACACACGGTGCTGTCTGAAGCCGGGCTCCAGCATAGCGCTCAGAGCAGGAGGGCATATAAATCAAAGGCCTTAGGTTTTGTGGGCTAATCAATATTTATTCATTCCCGGCAGAGCAGTGGCGGAGCCTGGAGAGGCGCAGAGAGACTGTAAAACGTCTCCTGTGCTGAAGCCCTTGCTGGAGGAAGGGGCTTCTTTGTTCTCTCGCTGCCAAACAGTGCTTGGCACAGCTGAGCCTCAGTGCCCCTGGGAAGCAAAGAGGGGGCTTGGTCGATCTGGTGGAGGAGAACCAGGACCGCACGGCGACCAGGTCAGGCCCGCGGACACAAGCTCTGGACGCAGCTGCACCCTGCCCTGGTGGAGGCTCATGTCAAACTCAGACCGTCCCCGTGTCCCCAGGGCCACTCGTCCTTCTCGGACCAGGGCATACCGTGGGAGAGCCCACATTCTGAGGGCGGCAGTTGTGGGCTTATGTCAAGTCCTTGGGAGAGTGCTTGCGTGTGTCTGGTGGACGCTTCACACTGCAGGCATCCTGGGCCTCCCTTTCTGCCCTGGCTTTCTCCTGCCAATCCCATTGCTTGCATGCTGTTGCTTTTGCAGCCTCGCGCCCTCTAAGTCCACACAGCTGCCTCCTCCCTGCCTCCCCATTTTGCATCTCTCCCTCTGACCCAGTCTCCACATAGCCATCTGTTACTGTCTTTAGGCAGGATAGACAATCTTCTCTACCCAGGACATTCAAAGCTCCCCCTGCACCACTGAATTAGGCCCCCAGTCCGTGGCCTGATATTTTCAAGCCTTTTCCAGTGCCCTCAAATGTACAGCCTGATCTGGATCTCCTTGGACACGTGACGGAAATGTTCCTTCAAACCTTGCACTCCTTCCCATGGCCTTTCTTAGGCTGTTCTCTCTTCCAGTGATACTTCACCCTGAAGAATGCTCCTCTCTTCCAGCGATGCTTCAGCACCCCAAAGAATCTGATTGACTCCATCAAGGTGCAGCTTCAATGCCTCCTGTTTCCTTCGGCCTCTGCTTTCCTCACTGGGAGAGAACTTTCTTGCATTTGGATCACTGTAACAATTTATATTCATTGCACAAGAATGATTTCCTGCTTCATGGATGATTTCTTCCTCTTTCTGTTACGTAAAGAGATCAATGGTTCTCAACCAGGGGGTGATGCCCCATCTCTGTCCCAGGTGTACTTGGCAGACGTTCTTGGTTGTCATGCTATGAGGGCCACTGGTCTCGGGACAGAGGCTAGGGAGGCTGACAGACACCCTACAACACCAGGGCAGCCCCCCACAACATGGAATTATCCAGTCCAAGATGCTAACAGTCCAGGGCTGAGACACCCTGTGTTCAGTTATAAGCCTCCTGAAGGCTGAAACAATACTTCCTATTCTTTTTGTTCTCCAGAGTACTCAGCTTTGAGATAGAAGCTTGTTCAACTATTTGAAATGAATAGCTATAAATATTTAATATACATGTGCATATCTTGTTTGGAGCCTATACGGAGACACCTTGCGTGCTCCTCTTAATATTGGTGACCACATGTAATTGCTAGGAGAGCTCATGGCCATGGGGCCCCTTCATCATTGATGTTCCCTGGGTCCCTCCCTGCTTCAAAAGATCCGACAAAGTCCCAGACCGTTTCTTCTCCACTTGTTATAGAAACTCCTTCAGTAAACTATGCTTTAGCCTATTGTCTTTATAGAGGGTCAACATAAGCAGGGCTCCACTGAGCAGGCTTCCTACCTCCTCTGTGGAACTTTCTTTAGTCCCGTTTCATACTGCACTGTGCTGTGTGCTTAGTTGCTCAGTTGTGTCCGACTCTTTACGACCCCATGGACTGCAGCCCACCTGGTTCCTCTGTCCATGGGATCTCCAGGCAAGAATACTGGAGTGGGTTGCCATGCCCTCCTCCAGAGGATCTTTCCAACCCAGGGCTCGAACCCGGGTCTCCCACATTGCAGGTGGATTCTTTATCATCTGAGCCACCAGGGAAGAAGGCGACTTTGATTGCAGCCCTTTGACTTGTAAATGATGAGAGTAAGTTTCTCCGTATTATTCTATGCCCTTTATCCAAGGACCTACATGATTAATTCCTACCTAAGTTTAATTCCAGGAAACATTTTTGTCTCCATAGATGCATATGTATGCTATCTATTGTCAGGAAAACAACAGTCTATGCGACCCAATATGCTTCTCTTTTGGGCTTAGCTGTCAGATAAGTTAGAACCAAATTCAATATCCAAGTGTTAGAATCTGCTCAGCTCAGGTGTCTGAAACTATCTATTTCTTTTGCTTTCTTCAGCAGGAGTGTTATCCTTAAATGCCTTCTCTTGCACTGTGTTTTAATCTGCCTCAAGTCTTTGGGAAGTAAGTAGGATAAATTTTGTCACTAAAAAAAAAAAGAAAAGAAAACAACGTCTTAATGTCATTTCGAGCCATTTTCCCCTTTTGGGCCCAGAGGACCAGGATTCAGGGGGTGGGGCCACCTGGTTAAAATTCTAGCTCTCCCCTATCGTCCATGTACCCTTAGGCTTGTTATTAAACCTCTCCTGGAATAATAAGACCTACTGCAGGACATTGTTGGTAAGCTCAAATAAGAACTGATAAGTTAGACACAGAAAGACAAATATCATGTGACATAACTTATAGGTGGAATTTTTTTTAAAAAAAGGTACAAATGAACTTATTTACAAAACAGAAATAGTGTCACAGATGTAGAAAACACAATTATGGTTACCAGGGGGTAAGGAAGGAAGGGATAAACTGGGAGATTGGGATTAGCATATACACATTTCTGTATATAAAATAGCTAATAAACAAGGACCTACTGTGGAGCACAGGGAACGCTCCTCGATCTTTTCAGGAAAAGAATCTAAAACTATGAAGAGTGGGTATATGTGTATATGTAGAGCTGATTCACTTTGCTGTACACCTGAAGTGCACACAACATTGTAAATCAACTATGTGAAAGTGAAGTCACTCAGTCGTGTCCGACTCTTTGTGACCCTATGGACTGTAGTCAACCAGGTTCCTCCATCCATGGGATTTTCTAGGCAAGAATACTGGAGTGGGTTGCCATTTCCTAAGTCAACTATACTCCAACACAATTAAAAAAAAAAAAAGAAGTGATATGTCATTAAAGGCACCTTTCTGTCTGTCTGGGATATTTCCTGCTATATGTACATATGTATATTTCTGTTTCAATGCTTGGCAACATTTACAAAGCCCAGTTTGGTATTTACTCTGACTAATATTGGCCACTTTTCAGTAATACTAACAATTTTACATTTTAACATAGATGCTTATAGTTTTAAAGGTAATGTAACTTTAAAGGTAATGTAGCTGATGGGAAGTTGAAATTCTCTGTTCCTGTGATTTTTTTCTTTCCTTTTTTCTTAGAAAAAAATGAAGTATAGTTGATTTACTTCAGCTGTACAGCACAGTACAGCTGTGTACGTATATGTATATAACAGTTATATGTACTGTTATATGTATGTATATGTACATGTATATATTCATTTTAAGTTATATGTACGTGTATATATTCATTTTCAAATTCTTTACAGGTTGTTCCACTCCTAGGCTGTTCATTTCCAGAGGTAAGTTCTGTAAACAGCAGCACGACCCTTCACTTTAGCCCCTTTGATTGGCTGCCGTGGGTGCTATTTGCAGGTCTTAGGCTTCTGGTTGGCCTTGACGTTTCACATTGTAAGTATGTGGAATATGGCCAAAAAAAGGCTACTTGGTGTTCTTTCTGCCTTAGCATGGTACGAATTTAGAAACCCCATGAAGAATATCCAATATTATGGATATTCTTTTTCACTAAATGGTTTTCTAGTGAAAAATGTGTCTTTTTCACTAAATGGTTTCCCATTTGTTTAGAAGCCCAAAGGCCCTGAAAAAGTTTAAAAAACGAAACACTATAATCCCTTTGAAAAAAGAAACTTCAATTTTGAGAACAGTTTGATTCTCACAACTTGAGATAAAGATGGGGAAGGACCTGAGGCTCCCAGAGACACCAGGGCCTGTCCTGGTCCCGGGGCCACTACTAGCGGCCCCAGTTCTGCAGGGCCATGGAAGGCCTCAGGTTCCAGGCCCCTGAAACTGTTAAAACTAAGACCCAGATCCAGAGACACTTCTTTACTGGGCTGAGTGGAGGAGAGCTGAGGTGAAAGTTAGGAAGCCTTCCAGAGTGGTGTTATCCAATACGGTCATCACCAGCCCCGTGTGTCTCTCTAAATTTATGTTTCTGTTAATTGAGAGGAAAAAAAAATTAAAAATTCTGTTCCTCCATTTCTCCAGCCACTATTCAAAAGCTCAACGGCCACATGTGGCTAGTGGGACCCAGCTTGTGCAGTGCAGAGGTAGAAAGTGAAAGTTTTTATCATAACAGAGAGAACCACTCAACAATGCTTTCTAGAGCTGTCTTTTACTTCCGGGGGGCTTGATATAGAACAGTGACATCGTGGCACGCCCACTCCTTCTGACAACTCCAAAGTAAGTCTTCTTTCTGGAGCAGGGGCTTTGTGACAGGGGTTCTCGGCGGTGACTCACCCTTGGGTCTACCTGTTTGGGTGTCTTCATGTTCTACACTGGGGCCTTGCGTGCAGTCACAGAGCCCTGGGAATAACTGGCAACTGTCCTTGAGTCTGAATATGTGTGCATGTGTGTTCAGGGCTATGACCCACCCACTCATCATCTCAAATTGGAAGTGTTGCCCTGAAACTGTTTACTTTCTAAGTGGAGCTGTTTCTAGCAGAGCGCATGGCATGAAGTCCCAATACCTACCCCAACGAAAGGATCATGGCTTCTGAAAGGCCAGAATTGTTCTAAATTTGCTCCCTTTTATGTTGATTTAGAGAAATTAAAGTGTCCACTAGGCTATTAGGTGCTTCTTATGTAGTCTCTAACTTCCCAGGGAGGCTTCTGCCTCATGCATCTCAGTGCGTATAAAGAAACCAGTGGCACGCTCTCACCACTGTCTCTCTGTATACCTAAATCCAGCTGACCTTGGCTTTTCTTAATTCTCTGCTTCTCTGGAGGCTTTGGCATGGGGACCAATCCCTCCCTGAAGAGCCTGCACGGGGCCTTTGAAGCTCAGAACAATCTTTTTTCTGGTCCTAAAATAGTGTCGCTCTGATTACCCCTGCTGCCCTGCTGTCGTCATCCCGGGGTTCTGGCCCTGCTTCTGCTTATCCAGATAATGTCTGGCACGCAGAACACTGTGTCAGCTTTGCCCCTAATTTGACACGTTCACCCATGTTCTTTGTTAAAAATAATAACTACCGTCACCCTTCACTGAGCTCTTACCGTGTACCAGAAGCAGAAGTGGGCGCTTCACAGGTGCCATGTAAACTTAATCTCACGGCTGCCATAGCTAACACCTTGTTCCAAGTCCCTGTCACCCCTGGACCACTGAAAAACTCCCTATACAGGCCTCCCTCCTTCTGTCCTTGCCCCCTTGAGCCAACTCCCAACCAAGCAGCCAGAAAGATGCTTCAAAACATGAGTGAGATGACATCATTCCTCATTGGCCTCTTTGGACTCAGAGTCAAGGTCAAAGTCTCTACAACGAGCTATAATACCCTAAGCCAGCGGTCCCCAACCTCTTCAGCAACAGGGACTGACTTCATGAAAGACAGTTTTTCCACAGCTGGGGTGCGAGGTGGAGAGGAGGGGATGGTTTCAGGACGATTGAAGCACACTTCATTCATTGTGCACTGTATTTCCGTTATTATTACATCAGCTCCACCTCAGATCATCAGACACTAGATCCCAGAGCTTGGGAACCCCTGACCTGAATGATCTGCCCTCATGCCCTGGGTCACTTCTTAACCACAGCCATTGTCACACAGCCCTCCTCGCCCTGATCCAGCTGTGCTGGCCCTGGGGCCTTTGCACTGGGTTCTCTCTGCCAGGTAGTCACATGGCTCGCTCACCTCCTTCTTTCTTTATTCAAGTATCACTCTCCCTGTGAGGGCTGCCCATCCACGGTATTTAAAATCAATCACACACACACATACATACACATACACGTACACTATTTGTTTCCTTTATACTCGCCACCATTAGCAGGTCATATATTTTTCTTCTTTGTTTGCTAGTATATCAGTACCTCCCAAGAAAGAATCTAAGCTCCATAGAGATAGGGATTTTTGTCTGTTTCCTTCACTAGTTTTTTCCAGTGCCTAGCACTGTGCCTGGCACATGATAAGGTACTCAACAAGCATTTTGCATACGTCCTCAGATCATGCTTCATTCCTTTTTACGGGGGGGAAGCTGAAGGGGTAGCCTCTTTCCTGAGATCACACAGCTGGTCCCCATGTGCTTCTTCCCAACATGTGCTCACCCACCACATGACAAGGACTGTCCCCTCCACAGAGTCGCTGCAGGCATGATGCTGCCCCTCCTCCACGGCCCCCTTGTGTCTTCAGGCAGAGGACTTCCAGAGCATGGCCAGCTCCCGCAAAAGCACGATCACCAAATCCCTAAGACGATGGACGGCGTAACGTCTGAAATGACAGCATCTCCTTCCCATTTCAGCCAGAAAAGCTCAGAAAGTACAGATTCTGCATGAACTCCGGGTGCAAACCCATTGCATCCTGGGTTGGTGGACAGTCGGGTAAGCCACCTCTCTGCCCACCAGAGCTGTGATAACAAGCTCAACCTGTTATTTTGACTTACGATGGAGGGTGAAGATTCTGGCAAATAAAAGTTGAGATTTCTCATTGTTATGGTCATAACTTAAGCTTTAAGTTTAATTTTGACAAGAGATATAGAACAGAAAGAAAGGTGTTTCAAATATTAGCTAATGGTCAGGTTAAAAAAAAAAACCAACCTTTTCTTTTTCAAGAATGAATTTGGAAGTACCTGCATCCCAAGCATTGCAAGGCGGATTCTTAACCACTGAACCACCAGGAAAACCTCCATCTTAACCATTTTTACACGTACAGTTCAGTAGTGTCAAATATGTACACATTGTTGTACAACTGATCTCCAGAACTTTTTCATCTTATGAAACTGAAACTTGGTACCCACTGAACATCTTTCCCTTCTCCCCTCCTCCCAGCCCCTGGAAACCACCATTCTACTTCCTGTATCCATGAATTTGATGATAGATGCCTCAAAGAATGGAATCATCCCTTTTGTGTCTGCCTTATTCCACTCAGCATCATTTCTCAAAGTTCATCCATGTTGCCGAATGGACACATTTTTTCAGACCCACTTCTGTACAGGCTTTGTTTGATTGGGCTGAGCCTAAAATCCAGGGCCTATTTTTAGAGATGTTTGATTTTTTCATGAGCATTTTGTCTGCATTTATCATATGTAAAAAAGAATGCTTTGCTTATAACCACCCTGTTCAAACAGCAGGGCTTACCACAGAGCAGTGCTTTTCCATTTAATTATACTTTTTCCATTAAAATAAAATCACTTATTAAGACAATTAATCATCAATAAATAGAGAACAGTATTTAACTGAGAGGGACTGTGCCCTGTGTGTTTTAGAGTAGTGGTTGTCAAACTGCCCCCAGCTCCTTAGAGACATGTCAGGGGCCACCGAGGAGGGGATTGGGTGAGTGAAATGCCCCCCTCACCCGCCTCCGCCTTTAGTCAGAGCAGCTCCAGTTGTCTGTCTCATACTGTGGGCTTCTGCATAATATTTTCTTCGGATAAAAAGTTTCCATGGTGAGGTGTCATTAGTGCTATCCATCAAATATTCTGGCCCTCCCTACCTCTAGAGACATTGGAGAGTTGTGCTTCCTGAATTCCTGATGGTCGGGAAAAGCCACGGGACTGATTCTGGCCAACGAAGGTGTCATTGTGGTCTGGAGCATTTAATTCCCAGTGAAGTCCCCTCCAGGTCACCCTCATCCCTGCTGTTTCCTTTCGCCATGGTGTTATGGACTGCATGCCATGTCTCCCCACATTCACATGCTGAAACCCCAGTCCTCAGTGTGATGATATTTGGAGATGAGAACTATGGGAGTTCTCATGATGGAACTGATGCTCTTGTAAGAAGAGATGAGAGAAACCTTGCTTCCCTCTGCTCTAGGTTATGTGAGGACACAGCAAGGAGACAGCCGTCTATGAGCCAGGAAGGATTCTATCATCAGACACTGAGACTGCCAGCACCTTGATCTTGAACTCCCCAGCCTTCAGAATACGGTGAAATAAAAACATGTTGCTTTAAGCCACTGAAATTTGAGAGCCGATATGTCACTGCAGCATAACCTGGCCTGTCCTGACCGATACACATAGCTTTTTAAAAATGCGAAAACCATTGTTTGGGGAATATAGAAATGCTTAGGTCGATCCAGGCACCTCTTCACTAATCTTTAACACATCTACACACTGCTTAATCGAGTCTTGCTTTCTGTGGCCTTACGTTGAGCTAGGGTTTACTTCTCTTTTCTTTCTCTTAGATGTTCACCCTTTACACTCGTCTGGGACTTGAGAAGTTTCTGGAGTTTCACCACATAGTTAACTTTTGTAGCTTTTCTGATGCTGCAGATTTTAACTTTACCCAGGAGAAGAATCCTTTGATTGTCACGGATATTCTCATTCAGCTCTGTAATACTTTTCCCCAGCTTTCTAGTCCTATCTCAGCCATTTATAAGGGGGGGAAAGTTCCACATCCATTTCTTCTAGCCTCGTGGTGAAGCCATACTGAGAGACGGAGAGAAACGGAAGGAAGACGAGGAGGGAGAGGGAGGAGGGAGCCAAGAACAATTCTGACAGCTGGGGTATGTTGCTGATCTCCTTTTCTAACCATGGGCTTCAGAGCTAGTGGGGTCTCCTGCCTGAGACTCACGTGATGGGCTTGTCCAAAATGCACATTGCTGTTCAGTCCACACTGGGAATATTGAGCTGATTCCCATACACACTAAAGCTTGACTAATATTGTTAAAAATCATTCTGATCACCCCAGTTGGCCACATATACAGCACCAAAAATGTTCTTTTCTTTGTAATATTGGACAATTCCACTTTTTTTGGCCTAGTCTCAGTATCCAAAAAATAAAATTTAAAAAAAATTGTTGTAGTCATTAAATTCACAGCCCACATCAAAACTCAGCTTTTCTAATATATAGTTAAACAAAATATACCAGCATTTTGAAATGGAGAAAAATGTTCGCATTTTGTGCACTTATTTTTATATACTTTAAACTTGCATTCTTAATTTAAAACCATGCACAAGAGCAAACAGACAAAGACAACCTTGAGTAACTGATTGCACTGAAGCCAAGTGAGCATCAGTCAAACAGGTCCTGGGCCCCAGGATTATTATAGAAGCAAGACATTGGTCATTGATACTGATCGTCAATTACATGTCCCAAACTTGACACGTATTATTTCATGTGATCCTTGTAACTGCTCTTGGAAGGAACTATTGTGCTTTTTTTACTAGATTCAGAGAGATCAAGTCACTTGCCCAAGGCCAAGCTGGGAAGCAGCAGAACGTGATTTATGACATACACCTCCAGCCATTGGCCTTCACAATCCATGCCCCAAGCCATTTGCCTTGTGAGGAACTATCTGAGACATCTGAGGAGCAGAGGAACAGGAGTGGGTCAACTTCAGGCAGATTGGGAAAAATGGCCCAGAGGGTGTCTTTCACCTAGACCAAATCGTTCTTAATTTGCAAGACAAACCTCAGGTTATGGCATGAGAAATATGGAAAGCCTGGATTGCACACTAGCACCTCCCTCTGAAGAGTATTTGCCTGATCAGGGGAAAAAAAGCCACTTCGAATATGGATGTTATTTCATTTGGTCAAAGTAGGTCAGAGGAGCTGGGGTATGCTGGTGCTGTGTTGGGCGGAGGAAATCAAAGTAAGATGGAAAGAACACAATGATGCCACAGCATTTCTGTTCACCTGGGTAATATCACAACCCTCCATCGAGGCAGCGACACTCACAGTTCTGATATGAAATGTCACCAGGACACGCTGGCATACACAGCCCATCTCAGAAATAACTGCTAACGTGGAAAAAATTCTATGTGTTGTTGTATTTCCAATTCTATTCCTACAGGACTGGGTTGGGAAGGAAACAAGCTAGAGAGGATGTCCTCTCCTTCACGGTCATTATTAACTGAAGACGCACATGCAGGTGCATCCCCCTGCACTGAGTGGAAAGCCTCTGGACTTTCCATAACCAGCACCTTGCTCCATGTACCCACACAACCAGCCTCACCTATTGTTTTTATTAATATTCCTTTATTTAGATTTTAATTTAGTTGGGTGTATAACTCCCCTCTCTGCCTATATCTTCTTCAGCAAGTTGCAAGAAGTGGGGACCTAATAAATGCTTATTAATAATGGTTTTCTGTTGTGGATTTTCTATCCTTATGATGAATTGTCATTGGAGGAGAAATGCTTTGCAATAATATGTGTCAACATTTTAATGAGAACTACTATGTGGAGTGTCTGCAAAGAGCTATTCCAATGTAAGTTATTGAGATACCATCGCATTAATTTTTAGGGATGATATATATTAATATTTGTGTCAGGGGCTGGAGGGTACCCTTGTTCCTGGGGAGGCTGAATCATAACCTGAATGTCCTGCTACTTGGCATGCAGGAGGCACCTCCAAAATGGCATGGTTGTCTTGCTGATTGAGTTGTGTAGACCATGCAAATTCCTTGTGATGGTTTACACTTTAATCCTTCTCTCATGGTAATATAATGGTAATTGGTGTCTTTAATCTACTGTGCTATTTAATGCCCTGAGACTTCTGGTAATTTCACACAACCCATCCGCCAGGCTTCTCTGTCCATGGAATTCTCCAGGCAAGTATACCAGAGTGGGTTGCCATTCCCTTCTCCAGGGGATCTTCCTGACCCAGGGATCGAACCCAGGTCTCCTGCATTGCAGGCAGGGTCTTTACCATCTGAGCCGCCAGTGAAGGCCATCCAACCATAACCTCCACTGTGTATTTTCTCTGGGAAAGAAAAATGTTCCTTTCTCTTAGGCACCCCAGCTTTTAAAGAAGCAAAATGACGTAGACTCCATCCTACTGGGTGTGTCCCAGACTGGAGAGAGGTTTTGCCTCTCTGAATTCTGAGTCCCTTGGCTTTCACACTTTTCCTAAGGAATTCTTGAGGTCACTGAGTTAATTTGTCTACGGGATTTCCTTTGCTGAAACTCTATCACTCCAGACTTTGAAGCGTTTGAGCCCAGCACAGAGGTAAAGGCAGTTCCTTCCTAAATTTGGCACTTCTGGAACCCCACTCGAGAAGCACAGAAACACAATGCTTAGCGTGTGCCACCAATGTAAGGAGAGGACATGGATAAAGGAGGAGGGGAATGTGCAGACTCCTCAGCTCTGATCCGTTCCTGAGCTGGGCACCCTTGAACTCCGTCTGTCTCCCAGCTCCCATCCCTCCTGGAGCACAAAAATGTCAGTGCAGCATCTTAAATGAAAACCAATAATGTATGTATCACCCTCCCGTGGAAACAAATGACCGTAGCAGAATGGGAGAAATAAACTCGCCAAGCACATAAATAACCATTATGTGCATCTCTGCATGACTGCGAGGTATTGGATCTGGAACCTGACAGAACATTACAAAGATTTGTAAATGACTGTGGCTGTTGAGGTGGGAAACAGCAAACCACATATCTTCAGTGTTTTTGAATTTGTTTTATTTTTGTCAAAACGAAGTACCTAACCTTGATCTTTGCTTTGTCGAATGGAAACAAGATTCCAGTGGGTGTCCGTACTTTCTTAGCTACAGATAGGATGCTATGGGAATGCAGTGTGTCCAGGTCCTGGAGCAATCGATCCTGTGTCTGAAGGTACTCCCTGTGTATGTGGACAAGGGAGAAAGACGGCAAGAGAAGATGCTTGAGCAGCTGTGGCTCTCGACTCCCTGTGTAGTCCCGCTGGAAAGGAGACGCACACGTGGAGACCCGCAGCAGCGCAAGGATGGGCGCGCGGGGCAGAGCAGCCTATCTCTCAGGCAAAGGCGGATTATCTCTCACAGAGCTTACTCAGATGTTTCCTCTCCTTTGCTCCTCCTCTGCTTCCCTTTCTTTCCCGGATCTTGAGCATCGATCAGGAGCGGTCCAGCTCCAGCATGCCCATCCTCACATCCCTCCGGACAGCCACAGGGGTCACACAGGTCCCTCCTCGCAGGTCCCGTCGCTCTTTCCCCCCCACACATGGTCTCAGAGCATCTCCCTCCAAGTGCTCCTGAACCTCTGAGCAGCAGGAGAAGCTGTCTCTCAGGATGGAACTTACTCTCCATGCAGAGTAGAACCCGGACAGCCTACCTAGTTTCTCTCTAGTTCTCCACACATAGGAGGTGCTCAAAATATTTTTGAAACTTTGAGGTGCTTTAGTTCATCTGTTTCATTCTTTGCCCCACTCGTTAGCAAAAGCATAACTAGCCAAAGTTAGAAAATAAGCCAGCAACCCAAGTGCATGTTAGTAGTCTAAGAAATCAACAATGTACAGTTTTGAGAAATTGTATGAGGCTAGTTTATATCCACTAAAATAACATTTTAACAACATGGAAGGAACAACTGTTCATAATAGAAAATCTGACAAATAAACGAAGTCAAAGAAATTTAAATCATAAATCGTTCTGCTCCCTATATACACTATCATCATTTTTAATATATGAAACTTCCTGTCATGTTTGGAAAAATATAAATGTATCTTTACAATAATTTCTTTTCCTTCCTTCCTTTTTACCCTTCCTTCCTTTTTTTCTTCCTTCCTTCTTTGCTCCCTTCCTTTTTTCTTTCTTTCCTCTATTTAAGCAAAATTAGTATCATTCAATGCAGTTTCATAACCCACATTTTTTCACTTAAAAATTCATGCTGAGCATCTTTCCAGATAAATGTCTACAATCTAGTGCTCAGAAATGAGTTTCTAGTTTTCCATCAGGATGCAATTTTCTCTTCGGGTCAAATGCTAGATGGTAACAAACCAACATCTTTCAGAAAATGCTTTCACATAAGGCATTTAAAAAAGAGCTATCCACTGTTTCTCATCTTCACCTCTCCTCCTCTCCTCAAATAACTAAGAAGTTAAAAATGTCTGCTACCACTGAGATGACATTTAAATATCAATGGTTTTATTGGTAGGAAGTTTGTGATTGTGTTAAAAAAAAAAAAAAGGAGGCTTTCAACTGTTCTGTGAAGGTGTTCTAGAGGTTTTGGGAAGCGGGAGGGAGAAATCTTGAAGGATGAAAGCAGAGAGCAGTGTCCTTTTGTCAGCGGAATTGCAGCAACTTGGGGTGCACTAGCTTCTTAGGATTAGGGTTGGCCCTGGATTTTGGAAAGGCCGCCCCTCGCCACAGCAAGAGGCCTGAATTGGTGCAGTTTGGAGACCACGTGGAGACAGACCCAGGGCTCCCAGAGTCTCTGTATTTTCTGCAGCACAGCTGACAGAGTCTGGCCCCCAGACCATTTTCCCTGGAGGTGACAAGAACAGTCAGATCTACAACTCTTAGAACACTGCTTCTGTAAGGTAGGAAAGAGGAAACCGACACTGGAGGGTTTTCTGGAGAAGATGCTTCCAGGAAGCCAGAATGAGTCAAGGTCAGTGGACTGAACCCGTTCTTGGCCGTTGAACAGAGCACTGAAGCCTGGGGTCACAGAGCACAACAGAGTAGGACCGTAGCCAGCCTTCCCTTTAACTGACGACTTCTCCTTTGAAGCCTCACCAGAGTGCAGATGGAGACCCAAAGTATGGCTTTAGGTCTGCCTGACCTGCCTGTTGATTTCACAGAGGCACAGCATCTTACATCCAAGGTGAGCATTTTGATGCCCCGGCCTATAAGGAGGGCCACCTGCAATGAAACCAGGCCCTAAAGCAGCTGACTCCCCTGCTCAAGTGATTTCTTAGGAAGGAGGTTGTTCAAAGACCTCTGGCAAGCTTTCCAGTGGCTCATGACCTCAGTAAGTCATGGGGTTAGTAAGCCCTAACCCCTTGTGCTACTGGAAGATGATCTCTGGCCTCGTCTTCAGTATAAAAGAATGCCCTCTTTGCAAAATTCTGCCTTGGTACCATCCTTGTCTTGGCCAGGGATTGCTGCTCTGTTGCTGGCAAAGTGGCAACAGTAATCTCACATTCAGTTCAGTTCAGTCGCTCAGTCTTGTCTGGCTCTTTGCGACCCCATGAACCGCAGCACGCCAGGACTCCCTGTCCATCACCAACTCCCGGAGTTCACCCAAACCCATGTCCATTGAGTTGGTGATGCCATCCAACCATCTCATCCTCTGTCGTCCCCTTCTCCTCCTGCCCTCAATCTTTCCCAGCATCAAGGTCTTTTCAAATGAGTCAGCTCTTTGCATCAGGTGACCAAAATATTGGAGTTTCAGCTTCAACATCAGTCCTTCCAGTGAACATCCAGGACTGATCTCCTTTAGGATGGACTGATTGGATCTCCTTGCAGTCCAAGGGACTCTCAAGAGTCTTCTCCAACACCACAGTTCAAAAACATCAAATCTTCTGTGCTCAGCTTTCTTTATAGTCCAACTCTCACATCCATACATGACCCCTGGAAAAACCAGAGAAAAAAGCCTTGACTAGGCGGACCTTTGTTGACAAAGTAATGTCTCTGCTTTTTAATATGCTGTTTAGGTTGGTCATAACTTTCCTTCCAAGGAGTAAGCATCTACACGTATTAGGGGAAGGAAAAAAATTTAAATGTTAGGCGCCAGAGGCATCTCACAAAATGCAAGAGCAGAAATGCAGCTAGATCTCATGAAGTCTTGTCACATGTAAATTACTGATGTGTTTGATGTGAGTAAACAGAATAGATAACATCAACAGACCAGCAAAGCAATGACAAAACAGCCGAAAAAAAAAACAAACTAGTAATATTGCCTTAAATGGTTAAAAAGCTTATTTTTCTCATGAAATAATTTCAAAAGTAGGCCATCATCCACGTCATTAGGAATTCAGAGGTGAGATTTCTGTCCTCATGTTTGCAACGTGGCTGCTGCCCATCCAAGCACAGAGTCTGTGTCCCAGTCTAGAAGAGGGGGTGCTGGGATGAGGGTCTTGGTGGCTCAGTGGTGAAGAATCTGCCTGCAGTGCAGGAGATGTGGGTCCGACCCTTGGGTCGGGAAGATTCCCTGGAGAAGGGGATGGCAACCCACTCCAGTATTCTTATCTGGAGAATCCCATGGACAGAGGAGCCTGGCAGGCTATGGTCCATGAGGTCACAAAGAGTTGGACAGGTTTTAGTGACTAAACCACCATCAAACCAGGGACGAAGGGTTTAAAGTGAAAAGGGAGGTTGGACACGGCTAGCTTTTTGGAAAGCTCTCCTAGAGGCTCTACCTGATGACTTCTCATTGGTATGAATGTAGTCACAAGGCCACAGGAAAGGAAGATGAGAGAAAGATCAGTGGAGAGGAAGATGAAGAAACTACTTTTTTATTGGACATATGGCTACCTGGAGTGTAGTCTGATAGCAACTGGTGACGAAGATTAATCAAGGGTTCCTGTGTACTAGTTATCTCCAATCTCTTGATGTATAACAATTTACCCCAAATCTTGTGATTTAAAATAATCACCTCTTTTTTTTTTCATGACCCGGTAGGGGGAGGGCTTAGGATGAATGGTTTATCTCAGTCTTGCAATGTCTGGGGCTTCAGCTGTGGTGGTAATTTTGTTCCTAAGTCATGTCTGACTTTTTGTGACCCCATGGCCTACAGCCCACCAGGCTCCTCTGTCCATGGGATTTTCCAGGCAAGAATGATGGAGTGGGTTGCGATTTCCTTCTCCAGAGGATCTTCCCGATCCAGGGATCGAACCTGGGTCTCCTGCATTTTAGGCAGATTCTTTACCCACTGAGCCACCAGGGGCTTCAGCTGGAATGGCTTAAAAATGAGCCGACTCTTCCTTCTTATCAGCCAGGGTGTCTGGACTGGGGCTGGAGGATCCAAGACGGCCTCACACACATGTCTGGGGCTTCGGGTGGCAGTGGGCCAAGGCCCCTCAGCTCCCCATCACATATATTCTCTCCAGCTTGGGGTCTCTCCTCATTCCATAGCCTAGCTCTTGCCTCTTGACACAGTCATTGGCTTCCCAGGGGGTGGAAACGGAAGCTGCAGGGCCGCTGAAGGAAGGCCTGTCCTAGACCTCATGTCACACAGCACCACTCTCCAGGTATGCTGGTCAGACTTGAAAAGTGAGTCAGAGGTCAGCTGGAATTCTAGGGGAAGGCAAACAGACCCCACCCCCTGATGGGGAGGCAGCCCCCACCACGCATGGAGAGTGTGAGGCGGGAGGAGCTGCTGACTTGGCTTATGCAGAGACTCTGCCCCGCCGGCCGGCCGTGGGCACTGAGGCCGCTCTCCTTCCCTTCTCTCCACGTGGCACTTCGCCTCTGGTCTCTCTACAGATCTGTGGATTCTTTCTGGCTCCATTCATTTATAGATGAGGCTCCTGTTACCCATAAAAGTGTGTTTCCCTAAATAGCAGAGGACCAGCATCAAACATCATTCAGTCTGACGACGTGATGGGGATTGTGTGTGTAGATAATTACTAGCTTTACCAAAATGCTGTACAGATGTCCTGGTCCAGAAGGACAGGTGAGAGAGGTCTACTCACCTCCCTAAATTTGAAAACAACTGAAGTAGAGGTTCTTAATCTGAAATCCAAAGAATGTGTGAACCCCTTTATATTGTATACAAATTTTAGAACATGTGTTCATTTTTCTGCAGCTGGCATCAGCAAACTCCCAATGGGGACTCTGAACAACCTCACTCACCCACCGTTCATCACCTACCATACACCCACCACCAACAGGCAAGAACTACTGAGAATGGACAGGGCATCCCTGGGGGCTCAGTGGTAAAGAATCTGCCTGCCAATGCAGGAGATGCGGGTTCAGTCCCTGAGTGGGGAAGATCCGCTGGAGAAGGAAATGGCAACCCCCTCCAATATTCTTGCCTGGGAAATCCCATGGGCAGAGGAGCTTGGAGGGCTACAGTCCATGGGGTCACAAAGAGTCAGACAGGACTTAGCAACTACACAACAACATCGAGAATCAACATACAGCCAGGGGGTGTGATGACTGAATGCTGGAAGGAGACCTATGGGGGTCACTCTTCCGCAAGGCTCCTCTCGTCGGGGGTGCCTGAATCTGGCATGTGAGGGACAGATGTGAAACTGTCACCATCAGAAAGTCAGTGCACAGGGGTCCGGAATGCATAAAAAGCACGTGGCCAGGACTGGTGGCTGAGCGTTCTTTTGCTGCTGACACAGAGGAGACAGACAGGGTTTCGAGCTTGATAATTGCAGCCAATGATACTGAAATGGCAACCCATTCCAGTATCCTTCCTGGAGAATCCCATGGACGGAGGAGCTTGGTGGGCTACAGTCCACGGGTCGCAAAGAGTCACACATGACTGAGCGAATTCACTTTCACAAAGCACGCCTGCTTCGCTGCTTCCCCGAAGGCTCACTGAGAGGTCACAACCAGGTACTGCCAGCTTTGCTGTGTCCTAGACACACTTGGACTCAGCAGTCAGCCTCCCAGCAGGCGGGACCCCTCAAATTCACTGGGCCATTGGCCCCTCCTGTGTCCTAGGATGGGGACTATGAGAAGCAGGGGGCACTGGGCCATGCCAAGGGGCTCCCTCCACCCCCAGCGACCCCCTTCCTTCTCTCCCAACTGTGGCTGCAGCAAGCGGAATAAGCCCTGCCAATTGTCAACAGGCAGTCTCCTCCCACTAAGCCTTCTGCCTAAGGTACGTTTATAAGTGTACTATTCTTAGACCTCAGATTTTCATGAGAGGTCTGGCTCTCTGCTGGATGTCCCTTGACCTCCATTGCTAACGCTTCTGCTTTATGCTCTGCATTGGGAGTTTGGATCAGATTTACCCAGCAAAGACCCATCAAGCACCTTGCTTGAAGGGATGAACCTGGAGTGCAAACGACAAGGGAAACAGAGAATTCTTCCTCCAATCATGTGCCCTCCTGTCCCCTTCACTAAGGCTGATCTTGGAGAACTAATTTCTGCTAGGTAAATAGCAGTCCGGACATCAATTTCCTGTCCATGGCTGCAGCTTCCACAGTTCCCGTCTTTCATTCAAACGTGTGAATGCTTTGCCTAAATAGCACGTTTCTCATTTAGCATACCTTGAAAGACTGCTATGTCACTTGGTCACAATCGTGTGCAGACCGTCTGTGCAAGCCTGGGATGGCTCCGTGGAGGCGTGTCACAGCAGCAAAAGGAGATGCTTCAGCATGCCCGGCAGACTCCCAGGAGAGAAATCGGCTTCCGAAACTCGACTTTGAAAACCTGAATGCTGAGGAACGAGTTTGGAAACTCACATGAATCCATCTTAGAAAGTCATTATTATTTTTTAAAGATGCATTAAAAAGAGTGTTGGGAAGAGACCAAAAGTTTGCACGTCTCCATCTAAAGGTGAAAACTTTAGCTCTGACCTGTCCTGGAGTTTTCAGTTGACTTCTTAGCTGTACCCAGGAAATCTGAAGGCAGCCTCAGAAGTTACTTGCATTGAGAGAACAGCATTGAAACATGTATATTACCATATGTAAAATAGATAAACAGTGCAAGTTTGTTGCGTGAAGCAGGGCACCCAAAGCCAGTGCTCTGGGATAGGGTGTGGGAGGGAGGTGGTGGGGAGCTTCAGGATGGAGGGCCACGTGTATACCTATCGCCAATTCATGTTGATATATGGTGAAAACCATCACGATATTGTAAAGCAATTATCCTCCAATTAAAAGAAATAATTTTTTTTAAGAAATGACACACACAAAAAAAGAAGAAGTTACCTGCATCCCTGAGGCCCAGGTGACTCAGTGGGTGCAACCATTTCTATTATTCTAAACTTTCATATGACTTCTCCCTTGGCTCAGCAGTAGAGATTCCACCTGCAACGCAGGAAATGCAGAAAACATGGTTTGATTCTGGGTCAGGAAGATCTCCTGGAGGAGGGCATGGCAACCAACTTCAGTATTCTTGCCTGGAGAATCCCATGGGCAGAGGAATTTGTTGGGCCTTAGTCCATGGGATCACGAAGAGTTGGACATGACTGAGCTTGCACACACGCAAACTTTCATATGTATTTCTATACGTGGTTCTTCCAGAAACCCTATGCAGCATTTATTATGAGTTACATTTTTCAGGTGCAGAAACTGAGGCTCAGGGAAACTGGGATGTTTACCCAAAGCCACACAGCTGGGAAGGGGCAGAGCCCCGTGTATGCAGTTCTTCTGAATAGCGTCCAGGATACAGTCCATTTCCCACCACGGCACCCCACTCTCAGATACCTAAATCTGAAATCCAGCCTTTTCCAAGAAGACCTAGGAAGCTGAATGCTAGGATCAGAGGAATCTCATCCTCCATTGCCTTTTCCTTTGGCATTGACTGGATGTATCTTATTCTACAGTCTCTGAGCCAGCAGAGCAAAGAGTGATGAGAGTGTTCCGAGATGTAACAAACTAATGTCTTTAACACGGAGATGCCCTGGGTAAAGGTTATATGATACTGATGCTGCTGCTGCTGCTGAGTCGCTTCAGTCGTGTCCGACTCTGTGTGACCCCAGAGACGGCAGCCCACCAGGCTCCCCCATCCCTGGGATTCTCCAGGCAAGAACACTGGAGTGGGTTGCCATTGCCTTCTCCAATGCATGAAAGTGAAAAGTGAAAGTGAAGTCGTTCAGTCATGTCTGACTCTTAGCGACCTCACGGACTGATGCGTACCAGGCTCTTCTGTCCATGGGATTTTCCAGGCAAGAGTACTGGAGTGGGGTGCCGTTGCCTTCTCCATTATATGCTACAGTATTCTCCAAATAGACTATGAATGGTTGTTCTAGCTTTTTAATTGCAAACATCCTTTATGAAACTGAGGGCCAGGTGATGGAGGGAGAGATCGCCTTCTATTCTATCAGATTGCAAAGCAGGGGCCCTGGAGAAGGAAGCTTGCAGCCACGGTGAGCGGTGAGCTCCCCAAACCTGGAAGCTGGGCTCACCTGCAAGCCTGCTCCAGCTGCTTCCGTGTGGTGCTCCAGGAGATGCGGGTCTGGTAACACCACGTGACTGATGGGTGACCTTGGTCGGGAGGCTTGTTTCTTCCCAGTGCAACAGTGTCACGGTGGGGGAGCACCGCCCACTGAGAGCTGATGTCTCAGCCTCTGTGATAAACAAGGATAAACGAATTAGCCAGGGAAAAAAAACTAATTGAATTTTATAGAGAGGATGTTTCGCTTATCTCGTCTTTGCTAACAAAACTGAGACAATCCTGGAGTTGTCCTGGCCTTCTCTCCCCTTCTGTTTTACAAAGCGCCCACAATGCATGCCGTGGAGAGGTGCCCCAGCAGGAGCTCATACTGAGGATCACATCCCAGCCTGCTGATTCAAGGCCTCCTCAGAGACTGCTTTTTACTTGCTCTCGAAGCCTTGGGATTACTTTGATATGCTGGCCACGTGACTTAACATCATTTCTAACCAGAATCATAATCCAGAATCACTGATTTAAAAGAGCAGGGTGAGGGAAGGGGAGGAGCTGTACAGCTTGTACACGTTCAAGGGACATCTCCACACCTTGAAAATACCCTTCCTTATCTCAGCCTATAGGACACGCACTGCTTCCAGGGCAGGGAGAGCCGGAGGCAGTGACCTCAGAATGGGGAGATGAAATTTGCATACGATAAGGTCAAAAGTGGCAAGTTTTCCATTTCTGTTCATTCAGCTCCACAGTCTGATCTCAGCACGCAGGGACCCCAAGATGTGCTCCCTGGTGCTATCATCAGAGGCTTTGATGATTCTGCCCTGACCCCAGGGGCCACAAAACAAGACGAGGTCTGCTCAGCTTGGCATAGCACAGACTGGGCGGGGCTGGGGGCCCAGGAAGAACTGCTGTCATTTGGCCACTGAAAGAGAAGGCAAATCCACTTCAGAAGTTGGAGAGACAGGGAGGGAGAGAGAGAAACCTGGAACAGATGAATTGCTTGCAATTCTGCGGGCCTGCAGGCTTTTTCTGAAGAGGTCACACCAGCATGATGTGACAGGAGTGGAAATGATGAGCAGCTGGCTCTTGGGAGAGGAGGAGCCTGGGAAACGGCTGAGACAAGGACACTGAGACACAGGGTCGATGATTTCCTCTAAGAAAATTCCTGCTCAGTGGCCTCGGGTGGTCACTGTTACGATGGGTCCAGGAGGCTGAGCCCACCCACCCAATCTGCCTTGCCCAGGATCAAATGCACCTTCTGGGACTCTAACTCAAGTGTCTTACCAATACTGTGTTTCCTCCTTTGATCACCAAGTACAGCTTAGGAGTGTTTCTGGAAGGATTCTTCCCTCTCCTCCGCTCATCCCCGGCCACCTGTTCCTCCCCTTCTGCTGATAGGGAGTTCTGGGGACTCTGGTACGGTTTTTTTAACTTCAGAGCATTCTCTCTGTGACATGTCAAAGTGACATGAAGTCTTGGGAATTCCAGCTCAGAACTCTGGGCCCGAGCTCATCAGGGGTGTCTGGGATCATAAGTGTGAGGGCAGGGGTGTTGAGGGTGGAGGTGGGGTTCAGGCAAACAGCTCCTGGGTCCCGAGCAGACCCCAGGGATAGCTTAATCCTGACTGCCTTTTGTCACCGACGCGGCACACACAGGCAACACGGGGTTTACTTTGTCTGGCTCTCTCGTTTTCTTGTCCTTCAGAAATGACTGCTGATTCGGGCCAGCCACCCTCGTGGAGTCGTTTTAGATCGATTTCGTGAAGCTAGCAGACAGGGTTAGGCTGTCCCACTCAGTGGAGCTGCTGGGGAGGACTTGCTAGAACCGCTAAAGATGTTAGGGTGATGGGTCAGCAGCTGTGGCCGTGGACTGTGACAAGTCAGCAGAGCTGGGGCCTGGGGCTTTCTAAGGCCTTGGGGCCCTCGAGGTGAAGGCAGCTCAGCCTGTGTCCCATGTGCTTGGATTGCTAAGCACAATCTACACTCCCTGAGGCCTTTCTGTGACCAAGAGACGGCTCCCGCCAATTCTCTTCAAAGCTGCATGAAGAGCAAGCTACTCGCCCCACTTTGCAGAAGAGGCTCTGCTAGGCCGTGATGAGACTGAGGATCTCCCTGTGACTGCATTAGCAGTAGAAGCAGCAGGACTCAAACCCAGAAATCTGGTATCAGAGCCTGAGGGTCATAGGAAACACCTCATGGAAGGATGAGGTGGCTGCAAGAATGTTGCCAACACCGTGGCATCACTGAGGCACCCCTTCACCACCCATGGGTCCCTTTCCTGTACGAGGGGTTTCCCGAAGGTCCCTTCTGTCTCTAAACATCTAGAAAGTTATAGTTCTGCTGTTGCTGGGGACAAAGTCTTCCTGTAGAGCAGACTGGACAGCCGTCGAAAACAGAAGTGGAAGGAGCTCAGATGATATGACGGCCCCAGGCCAAGTTACCACCACAGATAACACGTTTTGGTACTTGCTAGGTGTTCGAGCATCGAGCTTTTTGTGGGCATGATTTCACTGAATTCTCCCAACAGACCTGTGAGGCAGGAGCTAACACAGCCCCTGTTTGATGCAGCAACTGAAGCCCAGAAAGGCTGATTAACACACTCGAGGCCACACAGCTCCTAGGTGGTGGAGCCTGAGGCATCTCTCCCTGCCCTCTCTGCCCACCAAGCACATTATATCTGATGCCAGGATACCAAAAGCTCCAGAGAAGACAATGACTGGGCTTAGCACAGAGCAGCCTTCCCAAATGTAATTTCTACCACCAGTTGATGATGGATCCTTGGCCTCTGGAGTCTTCCTTTCGGACCACCTGGGGCTGAAGATGGGACCTGAGCATGAGAAAGCAGCCCTGGAAAATGGGTCCCCTAAACAGGTGAGTTTCAACACACAGGCTTCCATCTGGTTTCCCCATTAGGATTCAGTTCAGTTCAGTCACTCAGTCATGTCCAACTCTGCGACCCCATGGACTGCAGCACGCCAGGCTTCCATGTCCATCATCAACTCCCAGAGCTTGCTCAAACTCATGACCATCCAGTCGATGATGCCATCCAACCATCTCATCCTCTTTCTTCCCCTTCTCCTCCTGCCTTCAATCTTTCCC
The DNA here is from genome assembly GCF_032405125.1 of Capricornis sumatraensis. NCBI lineage: Eukaryota > Metazoa > Chordata > Mammalia > Artiodactyla > Bovidae > Capricornis > Capricornis sumatraensis. Next base: position 13,013,924 of record NC_091085.1, read on the forward strand.
AGCACCAGGGTCTTTTCCATTGAGTCAGTTCTTCGCATCAGGTGGCCAAAGTATTGGAGCTTCAGCTTCAGCATCAGTCCTTCCAGTGAATATTCAGAACTGATCTCCTTTAGGATGGACTGGTTGGATCTCCTTCTTGTCCAAGGGACTCTCAAAGAGTCTTCTCCAACACCACAGTTCAAAAGCATCAATTCTTTGGTGCTCAGCTTTCTTCACAGTCCAACTCTCACATCCATACATGACTACTGGAAAAACCATAGCCTTGACTAGATGGACTTTTGTTGGTAAAATGATGTCTCTGCTTTTTAATATGCTGTCTAGGTTGGTCATAGCCTTTCTTCCAAGGAGCAAACATCTGTTAGTTTAATGGCTGCAGTCACCATCTGCAGTGATTTTTGGAGCCCAAGAAAATAAAATCTGTCAGTGTTTCCATTGTTTCCACATCTATCTGCCATGAAGTGATGGGACCGGATGCCATGATCTTTGCTTTTTAAATGTTGAGTTTCAAGCCAGCTTTTTCACTCTCCTCTTTCACTTTCATCAAGAGACTCTTCAGTTCCTCTTCATTTTCTGCCATAAGGATGGTGTCATCTGCGTATCTGATCCCCTGGAGAAGGAGATGGCTACCTACTCCAGTATTCTTGCCTGGAAAATCCCATGGACAGAGGAGTCTGTCGTCTATGGGGTTGCAAGAGTCGGACATGACTTAGTGACTAAACTACTACTACTCAATTCCTCTGCAAGCAGATCATTTTAGAATAGGCTTGAATTCAGAGAACTCGATACAGCTGATGTCACGTCAAAAAATAAATGAGCAGATATGTAACTTGACATAGTACACTCCAATGGAAACACAGTTAGTTCTGGCCACAAGTCGGATGACATGGAATCTAGTCTTAACTGTGACTAGCCATGTGAACTTGGTTAAGCAAAGTACTTTCATGACACACTTCCTGTTTCTTCTTCAGAGCCTGGAAGCCACAGTGGCCCTGCGCTTACCCTACAGAGTCTTTTAGGTGATCAAATGCGTTAAGGATAGTCGTGCTTTGAAAAATGTAAATTTCTATTAGAGCAGCAGGTGATATCAATATTAGATAAACTGAGGGGCTATTTACACTACAAAGGAGTCATTTGCCTTACAAAGAGATTTCTTAACATGTAAATGTTTGCTTACAGAAAATTAATTGGGGAATAAGGCCAGAGGACCACACTATTAATGCATTGTTAAAATATTAAGGTAATAAACCCACGATCAAGGTTTCTGAAATGATCATCTAAGACAGCAGTTTGAATTTTAAAATTCACTACCTATCCATCCATTGCTGAAAGCAAGGCACACCTCTAAAGATATCTTCCTCAGAATTGTTACTAATGGAAGTTGAAGTTTCCCTGTTATTTTTGCACACATTTTAATTTTAACCTTCCTTTCCCCTAATTTCTTTACAATGCCGGCTTCTTAAGAGCAGTTTCTATTCCAGAAATGGTAGGTGAGCTTATCCCCTTCACACTTGCCTTTGTTCTCGTTAGCTTTTATCTTGGGCCCTAAATCCAGGTCCCCAAGAAGCAGGACTGTGCCATAACGAAGTAGCTGGAGTAACAAGATTGAAAGTCTCCATCCTTTCACTCTACCTGATTTTAAGGCCAGGAATACACAACAGAGACTAGGGTCCTGGGTTTTTAGCTCTGTGATAGTAGGTAAAGATGGTGTGAGAAACAAATTTTTAGGGGAAACAATAAGTTAGGAATGAATAACTGGAATTGATTATGCAGAGGGATGGCTATTAAGTTTTAGCCAATCAGTTGGTATGCCTATCTGGAAAGCTGCGCTGAGAAGGACTCTGAAATCTTCTTTGGGTGCCTCAGGGCAAGAATGCTAGGACTGATTAGTAATGTGCACCACGGGCAAGGAGTGAGAGGAAGCCACACTGTGCCGTCTTTGACGGAGGTGAGGAGTAGGAAGACTGGAAGAAGAGTGAATAGCTTTCTCCGAGTTCCCCTAGAAATGTACAGCTAACTAGCAGAAGATGCTGTTTTCAAAGTAGTGTTTCCCAGGCTTTCATCCTCCAAACCCCACTTTCCATATTCCCCATGAAAATGACAACACACCATACATTTTTTGTAATTGGTTTGTCTTTTTCCTGCAGCCCAGATTCTGTCATCCTTGGATACTGAGGCCCTAGAGGGAATGAAACACATGGGTAGTATATTTTGTACAGCACTCAGGAGTGGCAACTGTGGCTGTCTGCCCAGGTTCCAGCTTTCAGCCCTGAGATACTCATTTATCCAGGTGCTGGGAGAGTTGATGGCTTACAGCTCTTACCTCCACGATGAAGGGTACCATTTTCTCTTACCACCCGTTAGTTAAGATGGTAGCTTGGATAGAGAAACTGAGGTGGGTTCCAGCTCAACCTCTCAGGTTCCAATTTGTCCTGCTTTCCCTGTTTCACTCCCATCTGCTCTCTTGACTGCCTGTCTTTTGAACTTTAGGCTCCAGCATCAAACAGAAACAACAATCTCACATGAACTATGTAAAAGTCTCCACAATAGCATAAGATCAAATGCCTTTAATAAATATCTTATCTAGCTAGCTCCTTCTTTTTAATTACCTCAACTATAAATGTTATCTGTGTATCTATCAATCCATCCCCCCTCCTTTTACCCACATATCCATCCTAGAGTTTCATCTTCTATGATCAAACTCTGGTTAATGTAGTCACGTACAGTAAGTCACCTACATTTGAGCCTTCAAGTTACGAGCTTCCAAAGACGCCTACGTGTGTTTGCATGTCCAGTCACGTAAGCTAGTTCACATGCCTGGTGCACACTGTCACACATGCGCATCCGCTACAAGCAGCTGTGCTTTTGTGTACTATACTTCAGTTCAGTCGCTCAGTCGTTTCCAGCTCCGTGCGACCCCATGGACTGCCGCCATGCCAGGCTTCCCTGTCCATCACCAACTCCGGGAGTTTACTCAAACTCATGTCCATCGAGTCAGTGATGCCTTCCAACCATCTCATTCTCTGTCGTACCCTTCTCCAACCTTTAATCTTTCCCAGCATCAGGGTCTTTTCCAGTGAGTCAGTTCTTCACATCAGGTGGCCAAAGAATTGAAGTTTCAGCTTTAGCATCAGTCCTTCCAATGAATATTCAGGACTGATTTCTTTTAGGAAGGACTGGTTGGATCTCCTTGCAGTCCAAGGGACTCTCAAGAGTCTTCTCCAACACTACAGTCCAAAAACATCAGTTCTTTGGTGTTCAGCTTTCTTTATAGTCCAACTCGCACATCCGTACATGACTACTGAAAAAGTCACAGCCTTGACTAGACAGAATTTTGTTGGTAAAGTAATGTCTCTGTTTTTTAATATGCTCTCTACGTTAGTCATAGCTTTTCTTCCAAGCAGCAAGCGTCTTTTTATCTCATGGCTGCAGTCACCATCTGCAGTGATTTTGGAGCCCCAAAATATAAAGTCTCTCACTGTTTCCATTGTTTCCCCATCTATTTGCCATGACGTGATGGGACCGGATGCCATGATCTTACTTTTCTGAATGTTAAGTTTTAAGCCAACTTCTTCACTCTCCTCTTTCACTTTTATCAAGAGGCTCTTTAGTTCTTCACTTTCTGCCATAAGAGTGGTGTCATCTGTGTATCTGAGGTTATTGATATTTCTCCTAGAAATCTTGATTCCAGCTTGTGCTTCATCCAGCCCAGTATTCTGCATGATGTACTCTGTGTATAAGTTAAATAAGCAGATGACAATACACAGCCTCGACATACTTCTTTCCTGATTTGGAACCAGTCTGTTGTGCCATGTCCAGTTCTAACTGTTGGTTCTTGACCTGCATACAGATTTCTCAGGAGGCAGGTCAGGTAGTCTAGTGATCCCATCTCTTGAAGAATTTTCCACAGTTTCTTGTGATCCAAACAGTCAAAGGCTTTGGCATAGTCAATAAAGTAGAAGCACTATACTGTACAGTACCATATAGATTAGAGTAGTACAGTATCTTTATTTCATGCCCAGGATGTCCGGAAGGGAGCACAAAAGCAGCAGTGATGCAGCTGATTGTGTTAGTTGGATACCTAGACTAAATTTGTTTACAATTTACAAACAAACTTATAAACACATAGGACTTATGAATGTGTTCTCAGAATGGAACTTGATTGTGTGTAGTGGACTTACTGTAGTCACTCTTTAGGATTGCCCTCAGCTGAAGGGAGCTGCTGAGCCCGCTGTGACACCCTCTCCCCACCATTAATGACTGCCTGACATGGGGACCAGTCCTGTTGCTTCAAAGTGGGACGACTCTAAAGGGGCTTTAGCTCTTGAGCACACTGTGGGATTGGTTGAGGTCTAACACCACACTCCAGCACCTCCTTTTGCTCAGTTTTGCTTCAATCACCGCCCCCCCACCCCCCTCGCCACACACATACACTCACACACCCTTCACTGCAGAAACTGATGCTGAGGACGTTTCCAATAAATTTCCTGCATGCAACCTTGTTTTATGACCCTGGATATGTTCCAGGGTCTCCTAGTTTATACTCTATGGGAACTTGAATAGAATTTGTATCCTCCTGTTGTGTGAAAATTGTATAAATCTTAATTATTTTGAATTGGTTCATAGTGCTTTTCAGGTCTACTAAATCCTTTTACCTTTCTGTATATTTATTCTATTAATTTTTGAGAGTTTGATATTGAAACTCCAACTAAAAATATTAATTTATCTACTTAAAAATAATTGTAATATATACTGGAACTGTATGTGTCTGTTCTGTATTTTCCAAGTCTTCTGTAAATGTGTTATCATATGCTCACAATTTAAAAATTAAAAAAAAGAAAAAAATATCCTGTATGCAAACTTGGTCTCAAAGTCTGATTCCTGGGCACCCCAAATGAAGACATGCTTACTTTGGCACCATTCCTTTCAGGCTAACAGTTTCTTATTTGGGACTTCCCTGGTAGCTCGGATGATAATAAATCTGCCTGCAAAGCAGGAGATCCTAGTTTGATCCTGGGTCAGGAAGATCCCTGGAGATGGGAATGGCAGCCTGCTCCAGTATTCTTGCCTGGAGAATTCCACGGACAGAGGAGCCTGGGGGACTAAGTCCACCGGGTCTCAGACTCAGTTGCTGCTGCAAGAGAAGACGCATCTAATGGCGTTGGCAGATATATGAGCAGTTGGTTTCAAGATCTAGGCCTGCCCAGGGAGTTGCATTGGGAGCCCCTAAAGTTCAGGAAGGGTTTCCTGGTACCCCTGAACTGAATCTGGAGGGATGAGTAAAAGTTAGTCAGGTGAGGTGGAGAGTGCACTCCAGACAGAGAGCACAGCAGGAGCAAAGATGGGGACCCCGCAGAGTACAGAGAACACCCCCGGTGCTGTCAGAGAGTCAAGTGTGAATGGCTGTTATGATACGAGAGAAAAGATAGACAAAGACCCTTGGACTTGATTTTACGGGCAGCCATTGAAAGGGTTTCAGCAGTAGGGCCACGTGGTCAGATTTCTATGTAGACTCATAACTGGTGACTTTAAAAGGAGTGTGATGGGCCTGGGGACTTTGCACATCTGGTTTAACCCTCCCCTGGAGAGGCTTCCCCTACTGCAGCTCTGCAGGGGCTGGAAAGATGCAAGGTACACTCCTGAGACTCCGTCATGACGAGGACCCTGGATCCGATTTAGGTTTTAATCAGTCGGTCTAGACCTGTCCAAGGTCTAGAAAGTGGAAACCAAGAAGGGGCTGGGTTTCTGCTGGTTCTGCTGTGCATGGAGATGGTGGGGTTTTCTGCAGGGGTTTCTCTATCAAGATTGCTTCTAATTATGGCTGTTTGCTAATTGTCATGGCTTCCTGATCACACTGGCATCCCCGTGATGGCAGCGGAGCCACAGTTCTGGAACTGGCGGCTGAAGCACAAGCTTCTCTGTTTGGCAAGCAGCTTCCTGATCATAAAGAAGGCTGTAGTTCCCTTGGTATCCAGGTTCTGCAATGTGGCTCCAAAGCCGTTTTCAGTAGCTCAACGTGTTTCTTCAGCTTTTCCAGCAATTCTGTAAACCATTTAGTGCCCTCCAACAAATTACCTTCTCTCCAGATCGGATGCAGCGGATGCCATTCTCTGTACCTGAATCCTGACTGATACCCAGGTAGGACTGAAGGCTGAGGAGGCATGTCACAGAGCTGCTACAAGTGTTCAGGCTGATGATGAAGAGAGGTGTGGGCACATGGAGGAAGGGACACATTGGAACAACCTTTAGGAGGTAAAATTAGCAGTCCTTGGTGATTAACTGGTTGTCAGGAGTGGGAAGTGAGAAAGAATTGATAGCCAAGATGACTCGGTTTTCTGAAGAATCAGTTGGAGAGCAGTCCAGATAACTAAGATCAGGACTTTCAGGGAGAAGCAAGCTTGAGGGTAAGAAGATGACTTCAGGTACCTATGGGAAATTCAGTAAAAACCTTTCCTCTTTTTAATAATTAAATCAGCTGCACACATAATTGTGTAATCATTTGTTAATATCCATTCTTTCCTGAATCTGTGAACTTCATTATAGAGGTGCCTATATCTTCTGGATTGTACATGGCACAGATTAGCTCAGAGCAGAATTCAGTAGACATCTGTTGAATGTTGAAAAAGTGAGCTGGATAATATAAATTGTAGTGATCATCCTCAGTGCTATCAACATGAGCTGTCTCTGCACTGCTGCTATGAATGGTAATTAAACTCTCAGCAAAAGCATCGATGATGATGGAGATGATGATGATGTGTTTGACCAGGAAAATCACTATGGTTAGAAAATCAAGCCAGAACAGTAGAGTTTCATCAGCATTGCCTCCAAAATCCAGAAAAAATAGACCAGTATCTCCTACTTCAATCAAAATGAACTTCTGTTCCATATTCATTAAGTGCCAAGAGTGTAGTAGGCCTGTTAGGAGGTTTTCCCAGGTGCTTGCAAATGGAAAGACGTCTGTTGATCTGTCATCTGCTTAGCGCAATTGCTAGCTCTTGTAAATCAAAGCCAAAGTTGATTCCAGCAACTCAGAGAGGAGCGTGCCCTCAGCCACTCTGATTTCCTGCAGCTGCTTGCAGAGCACGGCAGCAACCTGATCGTTACGTGCAATGTGGTGATTAAGCTGGGGTGTGACTGGGACAGGTGTCGTCCCTGCTCACTCCCTAGTGCACTGTGCATTTGTGGGTTTGCTGTGCACACACCGCCTCCTGCTATGGAGTGCTGGAGAGGTGTCTCTGGCCCACCAGACACAATGGCCCCTCCCCAAAGAACTGTTTATCATGCCTTTTTGCCTTCCTAAGTGAAATTCACAGATTATAGAACCTATATGCATAGATAATTTCAAATAAATCAATACCTTGCCCAGTGGTAATATCTATACACTCAGGAAAATTGTTGATGATGAGATGATGATGTGTTTGACCAGGAGCATCTCGGTGGTTGGAAAATCAATCCAGAGGTGTAGAATTTCACCAGCATGCCCCAAATCCAGAAAAGTAGGTGATATATGTAATATACAAGGAAGGTATCATAGAATATAATGACACATATCTCAACATGCAAACGACCACACTGCTAATCATGAAGGAGTCTTCAGATGCTTGTACCCATGAGAAATTCCCATGGACACACCAGCTACCAATGTAGGTTGAGGGTATCTTACATGGATGGCCCCAAAATGACAAGCAGAATCACTGTCAACAGCACAATAGTCCTTTGATAAAGTTCCTAGCAAAACAAAGAACAGTCATCCCCTGATTTACACAGTGGTTGCATTCTTTGGAAACCAACTGTACCCTTAACAGTAAACAAAATTTAAAAACCCTAAACACTGTGTTGTGCTTCTAAGCTTGTATGGTTGGAAACAGGTTTTTCACCTACATAATTGTCCAGTGGGACAGACAGAGTCATGCGGGATGCAGACGGCTCTTCATTGCGAGAGCAGCTCTGGACAATGGTCCACTCAATGCCAACAGACACCCAGTCACTGTGACGGGCCAAGAACACTGCTCCCCTCACATTTCCAAATGTCCCTGAGCGGACAGCACCAGTTCCAGTGAGAACAGCTGTATTCCAGCATGAGCTGCCCCTCAGATCACTCCATTCAGCACACTGCCCACTTGGAAAAGATACGGAGCGCAGTGTGGGGAGCTAAGCCTTGAGAGGACAACAGGGAATTGCAGTGATTTTGAGTCCGACAACCCAGGCCCGAGGGTTAGTATAGCTGTAATTTACATGGCAAACACTTTGTAAGGGGTTCGCCTCTGTTAAACTCACAAACAAATAGCAATGGAAGCTCAGTTGCCATTGCATTGTCTGATTATCTGGAGCTAATGCCTTGGAGAGTAGTTCAGCTTAAAAACTTGAAGTCATTATCTGGTTAAAAGAATCCAAGTAAAAAGATCACTAAATGCCATCACATATCAAAACACTTTGCCGCAGGCATTTTATTCGGGGTTAAGTAGTAAGTGCTTTGGTTCAAATCTTAACCCTGCCACTCACTAGCTGTGTGACCTTGGGTAAATTACTTAACACCTCTGTGCCTCAGCAAGCAAAACAGTGCTTCAGTTACATATTGTCAAATGCATCAGAGGGTTGTCATGAGAATGAAGTGAGTTTACATTTGTAGAGTACTTAGGATGGTATGTGGCATGTGTGGTTAAAATAGCTGAATATATACATTTTCAGAACAGTGAAATGGTCTCATGCTTACAAAAAATCTGGCTAAATGAGGGAATAATAAGCAATAAAAGTGTGGCTGATCAACAACTCAACAGGGAGACAGATGTCTTAAAACCATTCAAGACTGACTGTCAAGTTTGGAGGAGAGTTGGGCCCCCGTGGGCTGGTTTGGGAAAGCCATGTGGGGAAGAGAGTCGTATAATGACTCGCAAGGGAGAGTAAGAATCCGCATTGTTGAAACAAGGTGGGGGAACCAGCCTGGAGAAGGGGAACCATTAGAGGAGGCAGGAGGCGCGCTGGGGGCTCGGCTGTGGGAGGCCAGTCTCCCGCCTTTGGGGCTGCAGGTGCAACCCAGACCCTGGGGAGCACACGCACCCATTCAAGATGTACACTGACTGAGCACCATGAAGGATGTGTGTGTCTGTGTGTGTGTTCTGACTTCAGGGGCGCACAAGAGCATATGGGAAGTGAGATCCTCTGTATCCAAAATTATGTTGTGCTTATAGAAAGTCCCCTCCATACAAACCTTCAAGTTACAGACTTTCAAAGTTGTGAACTTACGTCCCGTCAACACCAGGCATGAGTGACGTCTCAGCCTGCCCTCCGCCTTCTGTTGCCAACCGCCCTTCTGCTCTGCCATTTCCCCCCTCCTCTCCCTCCTCCACTTAGTAACTCTTCTTGCCTGTTCACTCGATGCCAGCCATTGTACTGTACGACTATACTTTTCAAGGTATTGTACTAGAAGATTAAAAGTGGGTTTTCTATTTGGGGTTTTATTTTGTGTTTGTTTTTTATGTATTATTTTCTGCAGAAACTATTATAAGCCTATTATAGTACAGTACTATATAGCCAATTGTGTTAGTTGGGTGCCCAGGCTAACTTTGTAGGATTTACAAACAACTTGGACTTCTGAATGCACTCTCAGAAGGGAACTCGTTCATATGTAGGTGACCTACCACACTTAATTTCGTAGTAAAGAACATGGAACTGACTTTTTACCATAGACCCTCATCTCGGCCCCAGAAAAGTTGTAGTAAAAGTGGTCCATTCTGTCTCCTTTCTGTGAGCAAAATGCTCTGTGTCTGCTCCCTCAAAAATTGGAGACTCCAGGACTACTTGGACTTCTGAAAACAGAAAAAGGAAGAACAAATCCCACCAGAAGAGGCTCTAAATTGTGTAGATGGCACCCAACTATTGTTTGGGGTTGAAATCTAAAAGCACAACAGAAAAGCTCTTCCTGGGCCTAATTTCTCAGAGGCAGGAAATTTCTACAGCTTTGTTATTTTAAAGAATCAGAATTTGCCCTGGCACAACTGCAAATAAATGCTAAGACAGAGGACCCTGATGGGCTACAGTCCATGGGGTCTCAAAGAGTCGGACACGGCTGGGTGGCTAACCCTCTCAGATGTTTAATAAAGTCTTTTAAAATGGATGCTAAGGAACTTCCCTGGTTCTCCAGTGGTTAGGAATCCTTCTGCCAGTGCAGGGGGCACAGGTTTGATCCCTGGTCCAGGAAGATCCCACATGCTGTGGGGTGGCTGAGCCCACATGCCACAGTGACTGAAGTCCACGTGCCCAGAGCCTGTGCCAGGCACCAGGACAGACCGCTGCAGTAAGAAGCCAGAGCATCGCAACTTGGGAGGAGCCCCTGCTCGCTGCAACCAGGGAAAGCCCGGGTACAGGAACAGAGACCCAGTACAGCCAAAAAAGAAGTGGGAAATAAATAAATCTTTCAAAATTTTTTCAAATTTCCTCCTCTTAAAAAAAAGGATTGTTAAGGAAGTAATGTGTGAGCACTTAGGGAAAAAGGATCTCTTCAGCCCCATTTTAGCCTTGTTCCTATGCATCTGAAGAGCCCCATCCAGTGCCACAGAGACAGCATGAAAGCAGGCAGTGGTCCTTCCTGTGGCGAGTGGTATTGCTCACCAAATCGCCCACATGCAGTTTCTCAGCCCCTTTGTAGTCAGAGTGGGATCTTTGACCAGCAGACTATGAACTGAAGTGATGAACGTGACCCTGGGCTGAGGCATTTCCCTGCTTCCATTCTACCCTTTCCCCCAGTTCTCTTTGCCCCATCTCTCCAGCCATGTCGACTTTAAGCCAAGATTTCGGGATGCCAATGCAAAAGCGTGGGTCCCATCAGCACTGCAGAGAGGAGGGCTGCTCTGGACAGGCACTAAAGTGAGAGGAGATGTTTCACGAGCAAGAAAAAAAGAACTTCTGTTGTAATAAGCAACTGAGATTCGGGGGGTTGTTTGTTCCACAGGCTGTCCCAATACAAAGCCATCTCTGCAGCAGCTCCAGACCCACTGCCCACTCCATCCTCTTCAGTCTTGCTTTGCCTGTTTCCTTGACTGCTTCTCAACTTTGGATCCACGTTTCAGTTCTTCTTCCACTTAACAGCTCCAAGCCTTAGAAAATCAGCGAACACGGTCTTGATGTGTTTGCTGATGTCACCATGCCCAGCCAGACTTTCAGAATCTGCCCTCTGCCTGGCTGGCCATGGTTGAGTCTGAGAGTTGAGGGATCTGGAGGGGAGGCAGTTCCTGACATCGCCTAGGAGGTAGCAGAGAGAGACCAGGCAAGAACACGCCGTGACTAATGGGCTAACTCTCACTGGGGGATCCAGTTCTGTGGGAGGCAGAGTGCAGGTAAGAGGGAGTGAAGATCTCCTTGACTTGGTTGTAGCTCCAGCCCCTACACAGGGTCTAGGGTATAAGAGAGGTCTGATAAAATATTCAGTGAACAAATTGGTCAGTTGCATTATGTTCCAGTGAAAGCAATATGGTATGAATTTGTGTCACTTAACTCATTTTTTGAGTACCTGGGGAGCACAAGGCCGTGGAAAGAATACTGAGCTGAAAGTCGACTGCAGTAAAATCTGACTGTTCTCTGAACTATGACGTGACCATGAGTAAGTCAGTAAATCTCTCTGGGCCTCAGTTTATTCATCCACAAAATGAGGGGATTGGAACAAGCAGACCCCTAGGTCTTTGCCAATTTGAATAGTCTTTGATTATTTAAGTCAGAAACACTACACAAATCAAGCTAGTACAGAAAATGTGTTTCTATGTCTGGGAATTCTAGTGGGGCCTGCAATCCTTTAGACACTATGTAATAGGAAATTATAATTTTTTAACCTTCATGCATATTTATTTTTAACTCCATTCTTTCAAATATATATTTTAGCTACATGATTCAAAAATAAAACTGAGATGTCTCACATCAATCTCTATTAATCTCTGTCTTATTAGGGAACTTACTTATTTTTCTAATGTTTCTTTATGCTAATACTGATTAATATGCTAAATTTCTTCCTTTACTGATGCAAAAGGGAACATTATATACATGTGCTTGCTGATTTGCTTCAGTCCTGTCCGACTCTTGGTGACTCCAGAGACTATAGCCCACTATTGGGACTATAGGACTATAAGCTCCTCTGTCCATGGGATTCTCCAGGCAAGAATACTTGATTGGGTAGCCATTCCCTTCCCCAGAGGATCTTCCCAACCGAGGGATCGAACCCAGGTCTCCTGCAGATTTCAAGCAGATTCTTTACCATCTGAGCCACCAGGGAAGTCCAGCAACACTATGTACATACATATGTGTATATACATGTATGTGTCTGTATATATGTAGCTTGTTTGCTTTTCTCACTTTCGAAAGCATCCTAAGAATCTCCCCATGTTAGCAGTTGGGGATCTTCCTCCTTTTTCCTTTTATTGCTGTATAGTATTCCTTGGTACAATATATCTTAATTTCTTTGAAATTACCCCTTCAGTGAATATTTGGGTTATTTTCCATCCTTTGCTATTCGGTTGCTGTAATAAATAACCTTGCACAGATGTCGGATATATAGACTAGAGCCCCAGGAGAAGAAGGGCTAAGTGAATGGGTCAATTTTCCACATTTTGGTAGCTGTGGCTTGATTGTCCATCACAGCTCAGTGCTGTATCCCTGCCAACAATGCTATTCTGATTAGTGAGAAATTGCATTTTTACATGGTTTTTCATTTGTATATATGTCTTGTCATGAGTGAGGTTGAACATCTTTTTCTCTATTTCAGGATAATTTGTATTTTGTCTTCAGTGTCACATCCTGGGTTTTTTTGTTTTTTTTTTTTCTCTATTGAGTTTTTAATCTCCTCGGTCTTTTTTCTCTATTTTCAGAAGCACTTTCTTCTCTAGGGAAATTAATGAGCTGAAAGTATCTTAATATTTTTTCTTTTGTCTTTTTATGGTTTTGAAATAACTTTTAAAATGCAATAACTATTGAAAGAATGTATTTAATAAACAACTATATTGACTTCTACTGTACTTCTAGCTCTGTGGACTCAGAACTTCTAATTCCTAACTCATTCTTAAATATCAATGGACAATCAAGATTGAAAAATAGCAACCTAAAAATGTCACCCTGAAGAAACAAATAATTCAAGAACAGAAGAGGATTTTTAAAATGATTCTCAATATCTTCGCAGTAAAGAGGCTGTGTGATTTATCATCCAACCTGGGACAATGTTGAAAGCAATGTGGAGGAGATGTTAATAATTATGCCAGGACAACAGGTATAAACCATGGCGGTCCCTGGTACACAATCAGGATATACAATCATTGTTATGGACTGAAAGTTTGTGTCCCCTCAAAACTCATATGTTGACTCATAAGCCACAATGTAACGGTACTAGGAGAAGGGACCTCTGGAAAGTCATGAGGGTGGAGCTCTCAGCAGATGCTGCCTCTACAAGTACCTTGACCTTGGACATCCCAGCCTCCAGAGTGTCTGTTGTTTAAGCCTCCAGTCTATAGCATCTTTGTTACAGAAGTCTGAAGTGCAGTGTGTATTCAGTCGTGTCCAACTTCTTGCAACCCCCTGGGCTGTAACCCGCCAGGCTCCTCTGTCCATGGAATCTTCCAGGCAAGAATACTAGAATGGGTTGCCATTTCCATCTCCAGGGGATCTTCCCAACCCAGGGCTCGAACCCCCATCTTTTGCATTGGTAGGCAGATTCTTTACCACTGAGACACCTGGGAAGCTTTATGGCTAAACTAAGATAATTATTCTACTCCAGGAAGATCTGGGTAGATATTACATATATATATGAGAACAGAATGCTAAGAAAAAGGACAAATCAGAAACCAAGAAAGAATTCTCAAAAATTAGAAAACGTGATTGCCAAATTAAATGTTTAATAGAAATGACAGAATATAAAGATGAGGAAATCTTCTAGAGCATAGAGGAGAAAGAAAGTAAGATGGAAAATGTGAAGAGAAAAGCTATAGAAGATCAATTCCAAGCAGAATCTGCTGCTGCTAAGTCGCTTCAGTCGTATCCGACTCAGTGCGACCCCACAGACGGCAGCCCACCAGGCTCCCCCGGTCCCTGGGAATTCTCCAGGCAAGAACACTGGAGTGGGTTGCCATTTAATCTAGCATCTGCCTATTAGGTGTTCACAACAGAGAACAAGGAAAACACAAAGGATAAGTAGCCTGGTAAATATACAAAGAAAAGGCCCAGAGTTTTCTAAACAAAAGGGCTCCCAAATGCCCGGAAAGAAACAAAGAAACAATTCTTCTCCTTAGACACACTCACTGTGAAATGTCAGAACACCCGGGATCAGAAAAATTCCAAGAGTTTCTAAAGAGAAAAAAAAAAAATTAGTCACCTATAAGGAAAGAGAATCCGACTAGCATTAGATTTTAAATTCAAAACCACAGATGTGTACAAAATGTGTACAGATGTGTACAAAAACACAGCGTGCACATAAGTCATAGTCCAAATAGGAACTCAACTGAAAGGGGGCCATATTTTGAGCAACTGGATGAGTATGAAAAAGAAGGCTATTTGTTCTTGATGTTTGAGACATTTTGCATTGAGTGGCACTGGGGTCATGACATTGGGACCAGGGAGAAGAAATGTAATCATGGCACACTGCTTGGCGTGGTAACGATATTTACATACTCATAATGAAAAGACTGGTTTCTGGTTTTCGGTTTTTAGAATCAACCTATAAACAAGGCAGGGGAAACTTGATTGTGGTTACAGAACAGATAGAATTTGGGAGGCAGAAGTGGGTAGAGAGGTAGAAGAAAGACTTTCTGCTTTTATCATCACCTTCCTGAATGAGTAGTCAGAGGTATCATTGACTGTCAGTGGAGCAAGAATTAGGGGTTTGTATTCAGTTTGAGTAGTAACAGAGAAACCAAAATAGCTAAAACTTTCAAAACATGGGAGGGAGTGGGGGATAAGAATTAAAACTTTATCTACCCTAAAAGGAAGTGGATAGACAATGTCTGCTAAGGTTGTTGATCAAGACAGAGCAGAGTAAACATACTATTTGGAGATGAAAAGAGAAACCACGGGCAGAACTAAAAATAGAAGCATGTTGGAGACTGTTGTCTACGGGAAGCAGAGGGAGGGTGGAGAGAGGTGGGCCAGGGCACTGTTTCTTTACTTTCCAAAACCTTTTGAATTATTTGATATTTTAATCATGCACATATTTTAATCCCACACTCTGGGAAAGTCTGAATTTAAGTCCTGGAAGCCTGTTCACTTTCATGTCATACA